>NC_058080.1:645290480-645890480 GCF_014858855.1 Bufo gargarizans | reverse complement strand
TTCTCATATCTCTCTGCTGGGTGTTACTCTGTCTCTCTGTTTGCCAGATATAAACACCCTTCTTGTAGTCCTCTGTATCCCTATACCATTTAACTCGTTTGTTTTCCTCAGATTCAGCCTGAAATAGCTTCAGCTGAGCAGAAGAGTCCTCTATATATTTAACAAAATCATCAGTAGACAAGAGGGATTGAAGATTAACTTCCATGTCATGCAACTTGGAATTTAAAGGCATTAATTCATGCTGCAGATAATCGATATTCAATAAAATAAAGTCCAGGGAGTAACGATTAGAGAGTGTCTGAAATTTCTTGCAATAAATTGGGTTATAGTGAAATAAAATTGGTGACCGCATACCTCTAGGATTCTTCTGTGATTTATAATACTCTCCCAGTGTCATCATGTGCAAGCGACGGGATACTACACGTCTGGATGTATTTTCTATTCAATTCCTTGATAGAAGGGGTATTTAAAAGGGTGGCATCTCCTCCAATTCCCCATAAAATACGCTCAGTATCTTCAGGTGTGTACACAAAACCGCCGGGTGAAGCGGATTCAGAAACAGACATAATAAAAATAAAATTATCACGATGTGTAGAAAAAATGAAAGCCGTGCTCAGCCAATAGGCCAAAATATATCTGAGGAAAATGGCGGCACTGGCAAATAGTGAAGAGCTGGGTGCACGCTCTTTAAGAAATAGGCTTCTTACCCCAGTGAATAGTCCAGAAAATGAACGGCACTCCAGTAGATCATAAACAAATGACTCCTTTAATCACCCGTGTGGTACAATGTTTGGCTCAATACTAGAGCCTTTTTCAAGCAGAGAACTCATGCAAATATTGACATATATATATATATAGGTGGCGCTGGATTCTTGATCACATACCCCAACCCAGGCGCGGCGGCAATAGATCTAAGTTATTAAAACGTAAGGAGCTACAGTGGATACATAGGTTGGATAGTCTTAGACCCAATGGACTGAATGTTGAATATAATTTTGGGGATATTATATAAAGTGTTGTTTGGCTCCTCGGACCCGTGATTTGCAGTTTGGTGTCCTGTGTGTATACATGGAGAATTAGAATATTTCTTGCTTTATTGATAATTTTTATTTTCCCTTTTTTTCAGATTATTTGCACAATTGAGAAAGAAGGGATGGAGAATAATGGTCAAGTTGGACACAGCACATCTGTTGGGAAGGAGGCATTTTTATATGTAGTGTTTTTCATAGTACACACTGCCCTACTCGAGGAGTACCATAGGGTACATGCTATATTGTTATATTAGCTCTTATGGTGTAGTATTTATTTTTTCAACAGTTGATCTGCCCTCTGTGTCACCTGCTCACCAGCTGGAGGAGATCCCTCCTGAATTGAACAATGTCCGCATGAGCCTTAGGATAACCCCCCTTGGATAGCCGCTTGACATGTGTTTTACCCTGAGTGGTAGGGTAGTAGCCCCGTGATGGGGACTATCCCTGCCTATCGGCGGCGTTATACTCGGCAATAGAGCTGGTTTCAGGTAGCAGCAATGTGGACTTGCAGAGATAGGGCAGCTTTCCAGTAATCAAGATGGCGCGTGTGTGCCTGGATCACACTCGGCATGCGCGGAATATTTAACACACCGAAGATGGTTATTGGCGCGGTGGCTGGAGAATGCGCATGCGTCAGCAGTTGCCTTTGACGCCCGCAGCTGCTCAAACGTTACCTGATTGGTACTCTTCTGAGCAGGCGCAGTAGGATGTACACAACGCTGAGATAATACACGGATTGTGTGCCTTACCCGACTGGTATGTCTGCGCTAGCTTTTCTTTGGCTCCTCCCCCTGTATTTTAGGTTATTATTTATCACCTGACATGGTCAGCTTTGAATAGGATTAATATGTTTTTTGGCACAAAATTAATATAACATGTATCACAACTTATATATATGACCATGTCTTTATTATATATTGTACTTTGTATACATTGTATGCACCTTTCTCAACTGTATTGTGTTTTTTTGGTTCACACTCACCGGTGGATTGGGTGACATGATTTGTATGTTGGTTCTTTTCCTATATATATGTCACCATCTGCATGAGGTCTCTGCTTGAAAAAGGCTCTAGTATTGAGACAAAATGTTGTACCGCACGGGTGATTAAAGGAGTCATTTGTTTATGATCTACTGGAGTGCCATTCATTTTCTGGACTATTCACTGGGTAAGAAGCCTATTCCCTAAAGAGCGTGCACCCAACTCTTCACTATTTGCCAGTGCCGCCATTTTTCTCATATATATATATAAACTGGAGTCACATAGCGCTGCACGTCACTCTGCTGTGCTTAGTGTAGGGAGAGGATGCTGCTGGTGATTTCAGGGAGATAATAGGAGAGAATCTTTGCTCAAAACGTGAATCTAACTTAGCGATCTACATACATTGTGTTGGCAATTTTTGGGGCAATTTACAACATCTGGTGCATGACTGGTGTGCAATTTAAGCTAGAAATACAGCCATCATTTTCTGGGTTTTTAAAAACACACTTTTTTGCCAAAAAACACTAATTTCCAGATCTACAGGTGTTAAATTCAAGTTTTATATATACAGCCTTCATATTCTGTTACAAAAAAAAAAAAACTTTTTGGCAATATACAACATCTGGATTAGCCAGTGTGCAATTTAAGCTAGAAATATAGCCATCATTTTCTGGGTTTTTAAAAACACACTTTTTTGGCAGATTCCACTATTTTTCTGGCCTTGCAGCATCAGCACGTGTGAAAATCCAGGGTTATATACTGCTGTCAAATTCAATTATTAAAGAAACACCCGTTTGGGCAAAAAATAAAATAAAATTGGTAGCCATACTGTCTTTCTATTCAGTTATTTGAAATAAAGCCATTTTGGGCACAATTCTTTGCTAGCGTCCTAGTGTGGATCAGGGTGTGTGAAATACACCCTTTAAATACAGGGCTTCTATTCAGGTATTTGAAATATAGCCATTTTGGGCAAACAAATTTAATTGCGGCCTAGTGTCGATCAGGGCGTGTGAGATACACCCTGTATATACCGGGGTTCTATTCAGGTTTTTGAAATACAGCCATTTTGGGCAAAACAAAATTAAAAGAAGGCCTAGTCTGGTTCAGGGCGTGTGAGATACACCCTTTAAAGGGAACCTGTGGATATTTGATTATAATCTAACTAATTATATGCAATCATTAACTACTAAAAAGTACCTTAGATGTATTCACTTACTGGTGTGACAGATGGTTACCTCATAATATACACACAAACATGCCACATGCCGCATGCTAATGAGCTGATTTGAGTCCAGCGTGATGTCAGTGAGTCCAGCGTTTTTTTAATTCAGAGATATAGCCACTTCCCTGCCCACCTGCTGCTGATTCATATGGAAAAAAAACTGTCAATCAGCAGCAGGTAGGAGGGGAGAGTCAGGAGCTCATAAATATTCATGACTCATCATTATCAGCTGGAGCTTTTCAATACAATATGTTGGCAGATTGACTGGGTCAATTTAAGAAAATGACCTAGCATTTTGCTAAGAGAATCAGTCACTTATTTATGTTGCCCATAGTTAAGACACCATAAAACTGTGACAGGTTCCCTTTAAATACATGGGTTTTATTCTTTTATTAATAAAACACCTTTTTTTTTGCAAAATACACAATTCAGGCCTTGCAGCATCTTGACATTTGAAATGCCAGGGTTATATACTGCTGCCATATTCAGTTATTAAACAAACACCCGTTTGGGGGAAAAAATTGTTTATTTTGCAGCCTTTGCTGGATATGTCCTTGTGAGATACAGCCTTTACATAGTGTGGTTCTATTCAGATATTTGAAATACAGCCATTTGGTGCACAAATCTTTAATTGAGGCCTACTCTGGTTCAGGGCATGTGAGATACACCCTTTAAATACAGGGGTTTGATTCAGGTATTTGAAATACAGCCATTTTGGGCAAACAAATTTAATTGAGGCCTAGTCTGGTTCAGGCCGTGTGAGATACACCCTTTAAATACAGGGCTTCTATTCAGGTATTTGAAATACAGCCATTTTGGGCAAACAAATTTAATTGAGGCCTAGTCTGGTTCAGGGCTTGTGAGATACACCCTGTACATACTGTCGTTCTATTCTACTATTAATTAAACACCCATTTAGGGCAAGAACCTAAATTCGAGAAATATGATGAGATCGTCAAATAAGGGACGTGGCCCAGCTCGTGGTGCTGCTGGTGGAGCTCCTGTTGCAGGGAGAGGAAGTGGTCGATCTGTGCCAGCTACACGCACAAGTAAAAACCTCTCCTCAGGTGCGAGTAGACAACAGAACTTGCAGCGGTATTTGGTCGGGCCTAATGTGGCTTTACGAATGATGAGGCCTGAACAAGTAATGCGATAGTAGATTGGGTTCCTGACAGTGGATCCAGTTCCTTCACACTGTCTCCCACCCAGTTTCCTGCTGAAATACCACAGTTGGCACCTGCAGCTGATGTCCATTAGTCTTTCACCTCACCCCCTTGCAAATCAGCCAAGCAGTCTGAGCCCCAAGTCATGCAGCAGTATCTTTTGTTTTTTGATGAATCTGTTTGCAGGGTTTCACAGGGCCATTCACCTATCCCTGCCCCATAAGTGGAAGAGATTGAGTGCACTGATGCCCAACCACTTATCTTTCAAGATGAGTACATGGGAGGACCATCGCAGCACGTCTCGGATGATGACGAAACACGGGTGCCAACTGCTGGGGCTTTTTAAAGTGTGCAGAACGACAAGGAAGGCAGGGGTGAAGACTGGGTGGAAGATGATGTGGAGGACGATGAGGTCCTTGACCCCACATGGAATCAAGGTCATGCGAGAGACCTATGTAGTTCGGAGGAAGAGGCGGTGGTCGCGCAGAGCCACCAGCACAGCAGAAGAGGTAGCAGCAAGGGACCGAGAACACCAAAGCCAGCTCCAAGGAGTTCCCTGGAATGGCAGTTCTTCAGACAATGTGCTGACGACAAGACACAAGTGGTTTGCATGCTGTGCAATCAGAGCCTGAAGCGAGGCATAAACGTTCTCAACCTGAGCACAACCTTCATGACCAGGCATTTAAGTGCAAAGCATGAGCTGCAGTGGAGTAGACACCTCAAAAACCAAGAAAGATCCCTGGCTCCTCCTGCTTCCTCTTCTGCTGCAGTCTTGGCCTCTTCATCCACCTCTGGAGTGACAGTGCCACCTGCCACCCAGCAAAGAGAGGATATTCCAGCAACACCACCACCTGGGAAACCAAGCATCTCCACAATGTCCCACGGAAGCGTTCAGCTCTCCATCTCCCAAACGCTGGAGAGGAAGTAACCCCCTACCCACCCGCAATCACTAGCCCTAAATGCCAGCATTTCAAAATTACTGGCCTTTGAAATGCTGTCATTCTGTCTGGTGGAGACAGATAGTTTTAAAGGCCTTATGGCGTTGGCTATCCCACAGGACGTCGTGCCCAGTCGCCACTACTTTTCCATTCGAGACATCCCTTCCCTGCACAACCAAGTAGGGGACAAAATCAGGTGTGCACTACGCAACGCCATCTGTGGCAAGGTGCACCTGACTACGGATACGTGGACCAGTAAGCACGGTCAGGGACGTTTTATCTCCATAACAGCACACTGGGTAAATGCAGTGGCGGCTGGGCCTGAGGCGGATAGCAGTTTGGCGCATGTCCTTCCACCACCGAGGATTGCAGGGCGCTTCAGTTTGCCTACTGTTGCTTCCTCCTCCTACTCTGCTTCCTCATCCTCTACCAGCTCCTCATCCGGTCAGTTTAACACCTTTACCACCAACTTCAGCACAGCCTGGGGTAAAAGACAGCAGGTAGTTTTAAAACGTATCTGTTTGGGGAACAAACCCCACAGCCTTGAACAACAGACCGATGAGTGGTTGGTGCCAGTGAGCCTCAACCCCGGCCTGGTAGTATGCTATAATGTGCGAAATCTCGTAGCAGCTGTGGGACTAGCCGGTTTGACGCACATACCTTCCCTGGCGCATGTGCTGAATTTGGTGGTGCAGAGATTCCGCCTTCGGCATTCTCACCCTGGTGCTGCTCGCCGGTCAGCGCTGAAGCGCAATGTCGGTGTTCTGGCTCACCGCTTCATATGCGACGTGCTCACAAGGTGGAACTCCACCATGCACATGCTAGCCAGACTGTGCGAGCAGCAGCAGACGATATTGGAGTTTAAGCTGCAGCACGCACGGGTGAGTCGCTCGGCGGAACAGTACCATTTCACCACCAATGACTGGGCCTCCATGCGAGACCTGTGTTCCTTGTTGCGCTGTTTCGAGTACTCCAGCAACATGGCCAGTGCCGATAACGCCATTCTCAGTGTAACTATCCCACTTCTATGCCTCCTTAAAAAAAACGCTGCTGGCGATGATGGAAGAGGAAGCAGGGATCATTTTGAAGGGTTTCCGGCCAGTCATTTACAAGTGGCTCTGAGGGTGGGTTCCTGCACCCACAAACACCAGGTACACAATTGTCCAGCCAGGGCACAGTTCTGAAGGTTGACGAGATGGAGGAGGAGGAACCATATTCACAGCAGGGTGGCACCCAGACCAGCTCATGGCCATCACTGGTGCGTGGCTTGGGGTATACAGAGGACACAGACAATACACCTCCCACAGAGGACAGTTTTTCGTTGCCTCTGGGCAGCCTCACACACATGAGCAATTACATGCTGCAGTGTCTCCGCAACGACCGCCGAGTTGCCCACATTCTATCTTGTGCAGATTACTGGGTGGCCACGCTACTAGATCCCCGTTACAAGGACAACGTACCGTCCTTAATTTTGTCACTGGAGCGCGATCGTAAGAATCGCGAGTACAAGCGCACGCTGGTACACGCGCTGCTGGTGGCATTCCCACCTGACAGCGGGGGCACAGTGGAAGCACAAGGCGAAGGCAGAGGACGAGAAAGAGGTCGCCAACGCAGCTGGGGCACTGCCAGCACCTCAAAAGGCAGGGTTAGCATTGCCGAAATGTGGAAACACTTTGTCAGCACGCTACAACAACCAGCACCACCAGCTGATATGGAACATCTTAGCAGGAGGCAGCATTTCACCAACATGGTGGAGCAGTATGTGTGCACAGACCTACACGTACTGAATGACGGGTCTGCCCCCATCAATCTGCCCCCACACACCTATTGAGTAAATATTCCATTCATGTGTCATCTCTGTTTTGGATCCACTCCTGTTTTTTTTTTTTTTGGCATTAGCAATACTGATGGATTACTGACCAAATGCTGACCAAGTGAAGGCATATGCTCCACAGACAGGAACAGTTTTTTGTGGGTTTTTGTTCTGACGGATCAGAGGAAGGGCAAAATAATTTGTGACGTCAGCACAAACTTACCGCTGACACCCTCTCCACTCTGTCAGGGGGATCTACTTGTATAAGCGTTTAATAGAACAGGTTCTGTAGACATCTATGTTGAATCAGCTGACGACGGTGGAAAAGGAGTGTGCTTCTTCTTGGCGCTAGCATCGACCTGTAAGGCCGAGTTCATACTTGAGTTATTTGGTCAGTTTTTGCCCCGTGACTGCCCAAATAAATGGTGTGCAGTGATCCTAAGAGCGACGCTTGTCATCTGCATGTCATATGGACTCACAGTATTATTTCACTAACAAAGCAGACTCCCTATGCGTGTTACTACAAGTCACAGTGTTCTACATCACTATAAAGGCTCTGAGCAGCCAGGAAATAGCAGTTTTTTAACATAATTCGCCGCAAATATATTCAGATCAAACTAAGTTTTTCCCCAAAAATTCACTGGCGAATAACATATATATTTTTTTTTTTATTCGCTCATATCTAATTCAGATCGAACAAAAAAATTTCAAAAAAATTTGGCGAGTTGGCGAATCAATTAAAAAAAAATTTGCTCATCTCTAATGATAAAAAATTTCACGACTGAATGGCTAATCGACCCAATTACTCCCTACAGAGGAAAGTCTACATTCACCGAGCAATTTTTCCAAAAAAGGCTGTGTCATAAACAAATTTCACCACTGAATTTCTAATTGCCGAATTGATAGTCCCTACAGAAGATACTCTACAATCACCCATCAATTTTCCCCCAAAAAGCTGTTTCACAAAAAAATGTCCGCAATTATTCAGTCCCTACAGAAAAAAGTCTACATTCACCGACCATTTTTCCGAAAAAAATTGGCTGTATGACAATGTAAATTCACAGCAGAACGGCCAATAACACATACTTATTTTTGCTATTAATACACCCCAACAATGGCTGTATAACAATGTCGGTTCACTGCAGACCAACTAATCAGATGTTTTATTTTTCCTATTAATACACCCCCAAAAAATTAATATAACAATCGCAATTCACCGCAGAACAGCTAATAGGACGTACGTATCTATCCTATTAATGCACCCCATGAATGGCTGCAGTACAATGGAACTTCACCACTGAACTGTAAATACTATTTTTTTGCCACTCATACACGTCAAAAAGGGCTTTAATATTCTCACTTTACCACACAATGGCTAATAAGCCCTTTTTATTTTTCCTTACTAATAGACACCAAAAAAGGCTTTAGAACATAAAACTGCAGCCGTGAATGGCAAATAATACTTTTTTTTGCTACTAATACATGCCAAAAAGGGCATTAATTTCACCACTTCACCACACAATGGCTAAAAAGCCCTTTTTCTTTTTCACCACTAATATACGCCAAAAAAATGCCTTTAGAAAATATAACTGTGGCGTGAATTGCAAATAAAGTATTTTTTTCCACTAATACACACCAAAAAGGGCTTTAATTTTCTTACTTCACCACACAATGGCTAATAAGCCAATTTTATTTTTCCCCACTAATACACACCAAAAAAAGGCTTTAGGACATATAACTGCGGCCGTGAACAGCAAATAATACTTTTTTGCCACTAATACACTCCAAAAAGGGCTGTCATTTTCTTACTTCACCACACAACAGCTAATAAGCTCTTTTTCTTTTTCCCCACTAATGCACGCAAAAAACAAAAAGGCTTTAGAACTTATACATAACTGCGTGGTTTTTGGGAATTACAGAGGTATCATCTATTGCAAACCTGAAATGAGCAGCAGTATAATGGCAATTTGGATCCCCAGTCAGTGCAGCAAGGTGAAATAGGATTGTTCCTATTACCCAGGCTGTAAACACCACTATTGAACCCTGTTCTGATTCAATACTGTGGGATAATTCCTCCCTATCCTTTCTCTACACTTCTAATGCTCTTTACCTGAACATCTATTGGGCAAAATATGTTTTCAAATCTTTCCTAGCACTGTCCTTAGCACCTGCTAACATCTCTCCCTGCACTAAGAACACTGGAAAATGGCTGAATCCAAGATGGCTGAGGCTTTATATACGGCTGTGATATCACAGGGCTGGCTGATTGACTGCATGCATGGCATTGTGGGTGATCCCTCTTTCCCATAGTTCCTTGCTCCATGTCCTAACATGTGCAGCAGCCATTTTAGGAAAAAATGTTATTCATTACCACGAAGCGTGAGGAAATTCTGATTCGGTGCAAATTGAATAATTTCTGAAATTCTGATCAAATTCCACTTCGTCAGCTTCATATATCCTATGGGTTTAATGGTTTCAACTAAGTGTTTGGTGGAAAACATGGACATGCACATGCTCTGCGCCGATAAATTGTGGACCCCCAGAATAATTTACTTAGGTAGGTCTAAGAAACCCCAGTCTGATTCTGGATGTGGAAGTTCTATGGGCTGTGTAAGTTTCTATCTCCTCTAACAAGCTTTCCATTGTTTAGTATGTGCCCCCAAGTACACCCCCACACCAGTCAATTAATACCTCTCATTTGTGCTTTTCACAGTCACCCCATAAGCTCACCATATTACTCCAGCTGCACAACACCACTTCTTCAATTTCCCTCTCTGTATTTCCGCTATCTAGTATCTTATGCTCTGGAAGGACCTCCTTGAAAGATAAACATGTGTCTGCTACGCAGCCTGCATCTACTACTGGTAGTTCTTCTTCAAACTTTTGTCAGGGTCACTTGACTACCATGAAACTTCAGGTCATAAGCATTAAAACTATTTAATTTGTTAAAAAATATATATATTTGAATATCCAATAGGGCACAGAGTCACCTTACAGAGCACCCTGGTTCCACTACACCTCTGTTCTTTAAGCTTAAACCTGTTCTTTTGTAGGGTAGTTTATATTATGTTTGTGTCTATAGGTGTTGGGTATGACCAGGACAAGTAATAAATAGGAATCATAGATTTGCCAAGTTCAATTTGACTCATTCAAGACCACTTTTAAGAACAAATTTGTCCCTCATGAAGGTGTATGTGAAGGTTTTGGAAGATGGAGAAATTGACATGGTCAAACCTAAGTGTGCTTGGTATGTTGGCTTGGAAAGTGTATTTTTGATAATAGTGGTAAATTGAAATGTAATGATCGCACCATAAAGTCACTAGTGCTCTGTAGACAAATATACAGTGCTGGTTTACATAGATTTGTTTGTTATCTTACAAGTAAAAGACCATCATCAAAAATACTCAGGGTCTTAATTCTTTCTACTTGTATTTTGCCTGTAGTCATTTGAAGCACTCTAGATAATTATCATATTCACATGTAATGAATATAGCATACTATTTGGGTCAAAGCAAGCAGGCTCAATGTAACCTACATAAAGTAAAAAGAGTTTCAAGCACATATTTCTTGTATTTAGTACATGGTAGAGTTTTAAAGTGCATGCTGTGAGAAAAATATATTCTGCCACAATAACAGCTGCACACCATGTTCTATTGAATATTACCCTTTATAATTGCTTAAAGCCTGAATGATTATAGGGGCCACTAATAGGAACCATTTTCTTATAACTTTAGATGTCAATGCTGCTTTAGAACAGATCGCAAGGGTAGGGCAAATGGATGCACAGTGTCATGGCCAACTCAGCACCAGCTCTTTTTTGCTGCCATGGAAATAGAGTTGTACCTCTTATAATAGCCCCAGGCAACAATTATTAAACTGTAAATTCTCCAGAAAGTAATTCTCAATTTAAACTCATACCAGCAGCGGAAAAAGTACTGTGAAAACTAGGGAAAAGGGCCAACCTATATTCATTGTTTAGTGTTCTATTTGGAAAGAAAATGTATAAAAAGATAAAACATGTATAATAGCCATATTTAATAACATCAAGTTAGTCAAATACAGAACATACAAGAAAATGTGTAAAATGTTAACAACAATAATAAATGATTAATAATAGTAATAAAAATGTATATAATAAAATGATACAAATATTAATTCTATGACCGGAATATCTTGGCAATGTAAAGATTCATTTTCGCTGATTATCTCATTCATTATTTTGTTCAGTTGTTCCGTTTCATTCACAGGAATATCTGTTGAAACTGATGTGGTGCAACATAAAATCTACATAAATGGAAATATGTAAATATATTTCCCATATGAAAGCCAAAGCGGTGCCACCCCCTAGAATTAACATACCATCAGCACAAAAGAAAATCTGAATTGCAGATTTCATCTGTAACCAATCTCACTTGGTGCAGCAGCAGCAGCATCGTCATGTCAATAAATAAAGCAGGTGAAACAATTAAAAGCTATGATCGTTATAATATTTTCTTCTCTTTTCTATTCCTGTGTACAGCTGCTTTTTTTTTTTTTTTCTTGGCCATTATTCAATACGCCGAGGTAAAAAAAAAGACAGCATTCTTTGAAAATATTGGGATGGAATGAAATGGCGTGAGGCCTTGCTGCATGAAAATGAACTCGCTATTTGCATAACCTGCATAAGCCATTTGCATAAAGCATGTCTTATTTGTGTCATTAGGAGTCAGCAATGTGCCAGGGCAGTATAATGAATGCAAGGAAATGCTATTTCCCGAAGCCAGAAAGGTATGTATTTTAGAGGTAGGCATTCATTTTGCCGGTTAGTTCTGTCGACTATGGTAAGAGATTTTTTACTTACTGAATGAATCTGAAGTGTCTCTTTACAGAAATAATGCCGGCCTAGACTAAGCCATTACAATGCATCCGCAAGAAGGCATATAATGGCGGAAAAACCCCCAAAACAAAAACATTATACAGCATACTGCTAATCTATAGCGTACAATGTATTTGTCGTCATTATTTAGGGAAATATCTTAACAGCTCCTTCTCTCCGATAAAACACAGGCATTTGTCATGAAAAATACAATACATTTATATGCAAAGTCGAATAATTTTGCTCTGGTGCACCACCGGAATGATAGTGTTTAGACATAATAAGTGGTATTTGCATATTGCTGCATGACGCACAGCATAAATGGGCCGGACTGTGCGCTCGTACAATGTGTTCCATTGTTCAATGCGGCCGCTGACGACTGGGAAAAAAAATATATATATATATGTGTGCATGTGCAAAATGAGTGAGAAAAGACACAATCCAAGAAATAATTTGTCATCGACCAGTTATTAATAAGGTTTTATGAAACGGAAGGCGGCAGCATAGTGTGAATTAACATGCAGTCACCATAGCGCTGCATCATTAGCGCGGTAATATCCCATTTGCGGCTGTTTACTTCATGGTAGATCAGTCGGCCTATGGATATACGGTATATATGAACCTCGCTTTTTATAAGGCTCCCTTATGCTCGCTAGGGGTCCTGTGTTCTTTCTTTCTTTATTTTTTATTTTTCTCTATGAAGCCATTTTGGTTAAAAAACAAAGAACAAAAATCAACAAATTGTAGCAAGGAACTAAGCGCAGGCTTTCTATTGGAAAATGAATGCAAGTGTTAACAAGGCCTAATCGTCCCCCTTTGTATTTGTTTCTTCATTAAGCCCTAACTACGCTCTTGTCTGTGGACACAGAGGTTTGACGTGAAGATGGTATGACAGGCTTGGCTTCTCCTGATGCAGCTGGCATTACTGATGCCCAAAGCCAGAGCCCGTTGCAGTGGGATCATGAGAGATTCGTCCAGGACACAGTTTGCCTGTCAGTTTCCCATGCGCCTCCGAGTGCTCAGCTCTGTCCCTGAATCCCCTTAATGAGAAGTGGAGGACAATGCCAGTATTGTTGTTTCTATTCGAAATCTTGTGGAAAGAACAATCGCTGTTTACCCAAGCATTTGTGCTACCCAAACTCTGCTGATAATTACTTCTAGAGCCCTGATTAACTCTGCTCTCCGCTTCAGCACAAAAGCCCATTGAAGTCCAGGCAGGACACAGCCTCCTCTACCTCGTGGTCTTTTCACAGTTTACAGGGCTATGTTTGAGGACTTATATTTATTGCAGAAACAAACACGTACCACCCTGATTTGCACACGGCACTTTCAAAAAATTACAAGTGCACACTAAATCTGTAGCTTTTTTTTTTCCAGCCAGCCAATTATCAAGGTATTCAGCGGCTGTTATATTATTTTAACATACACCTTTCCCGGCTAACACATCATGCAGTCGAAAATAATTGTGCAAAAAAAAAACTAATCGGTCAAATGATCCTTATTTTACTTGTTCCTTTGTATGTCTTGGAAGGCCATGCAGCTTCTAAGCACAAATCATTTAGTTTTTTTTTTTTTTTCTCTCTCTCTTCTTTTTTTTCTCTATGATTTGGGTAATAATTTCACTCTGTCAAATCTCTGGCAATAGTCCCCTCCCCCCATGCAGTTTGCTTGCAGCTCTATGCAAAATAGCATCATGAATATGCGTAATTATGGAGATTCATGGTAATTTTTCAGGGTTATCCAATGTGACGTTTATAGGACAGCAGCATATATCAATTTAAATAGGAGTGACAAATACTGTAGCTTGTTTCATTCTATAGTATTTTCAATATCCTTTTGGTTTCTCAGGGGAGAGTCAAGAACTGGCAGAATTTTATATTATACCATTGAACATCAAATGCACAGTTGCACTCCAGAAGACATATAATGCCCATGTAATATATAGATAGATGCCTATCTCTCTCTGTATAGATAGATAGATAGATCGATCGATCGATAGATCAATAGATAGATAATGTGTGTGTATTTGTATGCATAACTGTGTATTTATAAATATGTATATATCTACTAGTGAATCATGATGTAGTCTAAATAATCTATCTCATATATCTATCATCTATCTATCTATCTAATATATATATATATATATATATATATTTTTTTTTATTTTTTTTTTTACAGTGGTATCATACAATGCACATGTCTCATATGTGCACTTATTTCTCAGAACAGCTCCATTTACCATTGCTTTTTATGCCCGCCACCCAGGCTAGAACACTCTCCAAATAATTAGTGGCGCCTGCTGTGGAAGATAGTAGCAAGGGAAATGAATAATGACGCCGTGCATATCTATGTGATATTTAAAAAGCCTAGCTGCATAGAAAATGAACAATATGGCAGGGGACGGCGAAAAGAGACTGGCATATGACTTTTACAGTAATCACAAAATAAACATTGTGCATCATTTACATGATCTCGCTGCTGCGGATTCAAACACATGCTAAGCCAGTACAATGGGCCGGAGCTTCTTACCTATGCATTAAAATAAAGAAGACACATTAAAAATGGAAATTATATTAACCCGTTCCGTCTTTAGCATGTGGCATTAGAGCGGTTAGCGCTTTGCTACTGGCTGGGCTTTCAGCTTGAATTTATTTTTTGTCATTTATTGGCCTAGAGCACTTTTGTGCATACCGATGGACTTTTAGGTGTCCTCAGGTCTCAACGTCACTCTCCAAACATATATATTTAGAATTATTGTGGCGCACTGCCCGTGTATTACCTGTTAAAAGCTTTTAAAAAATATTTTGAAAATGATCTTTTCAAACACTTTGTTTTTACCAATAGCTTTTTTTTGGGAAAAAAATAAAAAAAATCACACTTTTCTCTTTAGAAATGCTTAATAAATTTGAAATAAATGTTACAGGTGCGATTGAAAAGGGCGATATTTTAAGGCAATTCAATAGAATTTTTATTCCTGATCATGGTCAGTCCTAGCAGTCAAAAATATCTCATCATTAATTGCATTTTACCGGTGTTTTTTGTGAAAAATAAACCCTTATCGCATAGAGTTCAAACATGTGACGTGTAAATGGGTGTTTTCTGTTTTCATCTAAACAGATGCACTGTAATTACCCCTCCAAAAAAAAGCATATTTTTTTTAATAAAAGGGGTAACGTTAGTCTTCAGCCATTTCCTATCATATGATTTATTTTGTTTCCACACACCAATCTTTCCATAATAACATGCGTATTATTACCCAGCAAGCATTTCTGCTAATTGAAGAGTGATATTTACCCAAGCAGACTGTCATTGTAAGTCGGCTGTCTCTAGAGCACACAACTATAATTGCATGCAAACTTCTGTCGACAAATGAATGCAAAAATAAATGAATGAGAAGACACAATGCATCTAAAGCTTTGTTATTTTCATATTCGTGCCTAATATCATTCCTACGTAAGAAGCAGCAAGCAAAGTTTCCCTCTAAGAGATCCGTGAAACGCATGTTAAATGGACGCTCTAAATCTAGTAAGAAAATCAGTATAATTTAATCCCAGATATTCTTCAGCATGCAAATGAATGCTCGAGGTTTCCCTCAACCCGCTGTCACGTAGGCAGCCAATTTACACACGCTGGCATACTGTATGTGCTATGGGTTCTCTGATCACCCCTCCCCCCCTCTTCTATCTCAAGACTTGGTCTCAGCTGCCTGCCCTTCACAGAAAACCACAAACCAAGGAAACATATCAGTGGTAGCGCCCTGTAAATTAACTTGACATTTGATGCAGAAAAAAACCTAAAAGCTTACAAAAGACATTGAAAACAAAAGCCACTAAGGACCTACAGTACATACATTGCGGATGTAAAAGCTCTACATTGTGGTGATGTTCTTGTAGCCATTGCCAGTAGATACAAACCTCAGTTTCTTTGTTAGGATAATTCATTCATTCGCCGTTAAAGGCATATGCATCAGTTAATAAACGCTGACCATATTCCGTGCAAGGGGAAAAAAGGGGCTGCTAGCCCATGTAATGAGCCTAAGAGCCGCTTCATAATGCACATGCTTCTATGTAATGAACGGAATGGGCGCAATGTGGATTAGGAGAGAATATTTAAAGGATACATGGCGTCCACAATACTGTATTGCCACTACATGCCATCAAATCTGTGATTACCATGTGCTTCATATGTTTTCTAAATGGAAACAGTAAATGCATTAGGCCATTGTATCGTCTTTGAAGATGAGCTATGGAAGACCTAATTACTTCAGATATCAGAAGCTATATTCACTGAAGGTGAGGCGCCGTGTATTTAGGCTATTAGACATGCAGGAATGTGAACATTGCGTTATTAAGCGTTATTGTGACTGCCGTGTCCTTCTGCCTCCTCCCTTCTTCTCCCCCTTTCTCTGGCAGCCTGTGCAGACCTAGCATTACAGCATCAAACCAATGCCTGGCCCTTTGGTTTGCAAGCCTACAGAAGCATAATTGCACTCTTTTATGCAAATCCATAGAGGCATTTTTTCCCCCTAAATTTTATTATGCATTATGAAGGTATTATAAACGTATAAAATGATACGACAACGAGCTGAGCCTCCTTCTCTCTATTATTGTCCCACACGTATATGACGTCGTCTGAGAGGTCTTAGTATAGGTGGGATTGGCTTGTGTAGAAATATGCAATAGGATGGAAAGGTTAGAAATAAATAAAAAGTATATTTTAGATCTTGCATTATTTCTTGTGCAGTATGATGAGCTTAATGACAATGTATATATGTAGATGTCTGGTGAATGGTATGATATATTTGGGGGTTCCATGACTTCCAGGGATCTGTGACATATTGCAAATGAATTGTACTATTCATTGCTGCTATTGTATGTGTGTGTCTCTTTCTATCAGGATGCCCCAAATTAAATATTTTGCCATAACAACACATGTAGCAGCAACAGTATACAAATAAAAGGATACAGAACGGCAGAAAGGATATCATCAATAGTAAAGCAATTTATAGTCCCAGCTATTTTTAGGAGATGTTCATTTTATCGAGAGTCAATAAAAGCTTTTGCTGTACGATCTATTTGCAATTCATATTGTAGCAGCTTTCATTGTATTGTGAATCCCTTTCATTGCTGAGAGAGGGGAGGATGGCATGTAGTGCAGTCGGGCAAAAGGAGATGATCAGCAAAAACACAGTCTCTTATTAGTAGCATGGCGTTTGTCAGTGAGATAGAACAAAACGCACAGCCCATGGAAGAGAACAGGCAGCGGCATATCCATAAAATATTACCGCCGCTAATGATAGCAAAAAGCTCATTGGTGAAAATAAAAAATAAATAAAAAGAAATATAAGAAAAAAAAAAAAAAGGGAAATGTTTTCATTTTGGCCTTTATTGAACCTTCGCATGAAGCCATCTAAAGACGTTTGAGAGATGAAATGTACACGGACATGAAATATTTAAATTCAGAATTCCCTCATCTTTCCAGTTCTGCTAGGTTTCAGAACGCCCTCACGTACAATGCCATGGCTGATTTCACTTCATTTGCATACGTTCAGTATGCATACGCTCTTTGTTCTCCTGAAATGGAACACAGTATGGTGACAAAGCAAAAGCTAAATGCAGCAAGCGTTCTCCTGTGCTTTTTACATAAAGCTATCCTATTGCGATTGAAATGCTCTCTCTTCATGGCCTTGGCTTGCATTTCTTAGATAGGGAAGCTGGATATTTAGCAATCACTAATGATTAGAAACCATGTAGAAATGTAGATGTTTAATACATCCAGGCCACAGCAGAAATGCAATCTGCAATCCTCGCCTTACATAACAAAACACAAAAATCACAATCTCTGCCCTCTCTATTCTAGTCTTTTACCATTTCGCTCATTTGTAAAAAAAAAATTAGATGACATTGTCCATGCATTTTTACTTTAATGTAATATGGAAATATAAAAATATATGACGGATTAAAATTTGACTTGGATTTTATTTCAGATACAAATGTAACCTTTTCCTTTTCATAGGCTGTTTCAGAATATCTAATGGACAGTGAAAAATAGCAAAAGCTTGACATGATGTTATCAGGTATTAACCATAAACTGCACTGTACAGGCCTCATCTACAGGCGTACTGAAGGTGGTTAATAGATCTGGCTCAGCTCCAGCCCTTTTATTTGTTCAAGTACAAGGTAATTTGAATATTGGATCTTTTTTTTTTTCAGATTGATATTAAATGGGAACTAGATACAGTCAGGTCCATAAATATTGGGACATCGACACAATTCTAACATTTTTGGCTCTATACACCACCACAATGAATTTGAAATGAAATATACAAAATGCTTGAACTGCAGACTGTCAGCTTTAATTTGAGGGTATTTACATCCAAATCAGGTAAAAGGTGTAGGAATTTCAACACTTTGCATATGGGCCTCCCACTTGGGACAGAATAATAATCATAAATAAAACTTTCACTTTTTAATATTTGTTTAAATTCTTTCTTTATTCAAATTTTGACAGCTGGGACGACCCGATTAAAATATTACAGTAATTTAGAAGTTGACTTAATCCAAATTATTAGAAAACTGTAGTGAAATAGGTTCATAATCAACTAGTCATCATCTTATCGTGTTATCAATAAAGACTTCAGTCCTAATTTTCTGTATGATTACTTGTCATCCCAGTGACAATTGTTATGATATACGTTCAACAACTTTTCTGAGTTAGATTATTATCACTTTTTAATATTTGGTTGCAAATCCTTTGCAGTCAATTACAGCCTGAAGTATGGAACGCATAGATATCACCAGACGCTGGGTTTCATCCCTGGTGATGCTCCGCCAGGCCTCTACTGTAACTGTCTTCAGGTCCTGCTTGTTCTTGGGGCATTTTCCCTTTAGTTTTGTCATCAGCAAGTGAAATGCATTCTTAATCGGATTCAGGTCAGGTGATTGACTTGGCCATTGCATAACATTTCACTTATTTCCCTTAAAAAACTCTTTGGTATGCTTTGGGTCATTGTCCATCTGCACTGTGAAGCGCCGTCCAATGAGTTCTGAAGCATTTGGTTGAATATGAGCAGATAATATTGCCCGAAACACTTCAGAATTCATCCTGCTGCTTTTGTCAGCAGTCACATCATCAATAAATACAAGAGAACCAGTTCTATTGGCAGCCATACATGCCCACGCCATGACACTACCACCACTATGCTTCACTGATGAGGTGGTATGCTTAGGATCATGAGCAGTTCCTTTCCTTCTCCATACTCTTCTCTTCCCATCACTCTGGTACAAGTTGATATTGGTCTCATCTGTCCATAGGATGTTATTCCAGAACTGAGTAGGCTTTTTAAGATGTCGTTTGGCAAACTCTAATCTGGCCTTCTTGTTTTTGAGGCTCACCAATGGTTTGCAACTTGTATGTGACTTTGACACACATACACCTAACCTCTGGAGAGTGTTCTTGATCTGGTTAACTGTTGTGAAGGGTGTTTTCTTCACCAGGGAAAGTATTCTTCAGTCATCCACCACAGTTATTTTCCGTGGTCTTCCGGGTCATTTGGTGTTGCTGAGCTCACCGATACGTTCCTTTTTTTAAAAAGAATGTTCCAAACAGTTGTTTTGGCCACACCTAATGTTTTTGCTATCTCTCTGATGGGTTAGTTTAGTTTTTTCAGCCTAATGATGGCTTGCTTCACTGATAGTGACAGCTCTTTGGATCTCATCTTGAGAGTTGACAACAACAGATTCCAAATGCAAATAGCACACTTGAAATGAACTCTGGACCTTTTTGTCTGCTCATTGTAATTGGGATAATGAGCGAATAACACACACTGGCATAAATGATGACTGAAATCTACAGCAGCTTCAAGCTAGAGGAGGCTGGTAATTTATAATAAGGCCTACTCCTCATCATAAATTATATGCCTCCTTCAACAGTGCAGGCGCTATTGAGGTTTGCTTAGCACACTTCACCCTTGATAAGTCAGGGTCTAAATCTTTGTTACATCATGTTTAATGCTTACCTTTGGTGCATGCACCAGGATAATCTACCAACACATAGTTTTGTAAACATTAGCCAGGAGAGGCCCTGCTGCCGCTTTGTTGACTCTAGCTAACTTCTGCCTGATCGCACGTCCACCATCCATTTGGATATCCTCTCTATCAGCTTTCGATGTTCTTTTCTGAGCCTACTATGTTGATCACGGTTATCGGCGAATCAGGGTTCAACGCCGGAGATGGAGTGTGAGAAAGAGAGACCACATCTAAGGGAGGATTTATTGTTTCAAATTAAAAATGATAGAGCGGAAATTTGGGACAAAGTATTAAAGCATAAATGTGGGACAACTTTTTAAAGTTTAAGCATTGAATGAAAGGATGTGGTGAGCATCAATTAATGAAGAACTTATTAAATTTTATTCCCTGTCAACTATGCAGAGCAGGGGTTTCTATCCGCCAAAATTTGAAAAATGTCACATGACAATGTAACAGACGATTTTTTTTTTCATTTATGTTCCTGTCACCTATCCACAGGTGCTGCAGTGACATCCACCATCCATTTGGATATCTTCTCTATCAACTTTCGATGTTCTTTTCTGAGCCTACCATGTTGATCACGGTTATCGGCGAATCAGGGTTCAACGCCGGGGAGGGAGTGTGAGAAAGAGAGACCACATACAAGGGAGATAAATGTATTATTATTTTTTGGATCAAGCGGAAATATGGGAAAAGTTATTGAGGCGCAAATGTTGGACAAATTACTAAAGTGCAAATGTGGGAATAGTTATTGAAGCGCAAATGTGGGACAACTTGTTAAAGTTTAGGCAATGAATGAAAGGAGGTGGCGCGCATCAATTAAAGAAGAATTTCTTCAATTTTATTCCCGGCGAATCAGGGTTCCACGCTGGAGAAGGAGCGTGAGAAAGAGAGACCACATCCAAGGGAGATAAATGGATTCATTTTTGGGGGAAAATGGGGGTAAAGCTGTTAAAGCGCAAATTTTTAACAAATTATTTAAGCGCAAATGTGGTAAAAATTCTTGAAGTGTAAATGTGGGACAAATTATTGTAGCGAAAATGTGGAACAACTTGTTAAAGTTTAAGCATTGAATGAAAGGTAGAGGACATCAATTAAAGAAGAATTTATGACATTTTATTCCCTGTCACCTATGCAGAGCAGGGGTTTATTCACATCCAAAATGGTAAAATGTCAACCCAAGAATGTAACAGAAAAATTACAGAAATGTATTAACCTGTCTACATGGTAGAGCAGGGGTCTATGACAGAACAAAATTTGTTTATTGTCACCCGAAAATGTAAAAGAAAAATTATTAAAATTTATTAAGCTGTCAACTAGGTAGAGGAGGGGAATATTGCACCCAAAAATTTGTGAATGTCAACTGAAAATGCACAAATTAGTTGTTTTTTTTTTACTTGTCTACTAGTTATAGCAGTGGTACATCACATCCAAAAATTGTTGAATTTCACCCGAAAATATAACAGACCAATTTTTTTTTAACCTGTCTACTAGGTATAGCAGTGGTACATCACACGCAAAAATTGGTGAATATAACCCTAAAATGTTACAGACAAATTTATATTTTTGCTTAACCTGTCTACTAGGTATAGCAGTGGTACATCACACCCAAAAATTGGTGAATATCACCCGAAAATGTAACAGACAAAGTAGTGAAATGACATAAAATAAAAATATGTACAAAAAAAAAAGATTTATGAGGTGGAGTTTCATATGGAGTAGGAGTTTGAGGAGGCAGTGGACATAACGGTGTGGGTGGAAGCGGCAGGGGAGGAGGACGAGGTAGAAAATACTGGTTTTAATTTTTTTTTTTTTAGGGTACACTTCAAAAGAGTGTAAAATATCCAAAATACAAGAATTAGCAAATGCGCTGCAGAATAAAAATGGCTGGTTAAGGCCGGTATACATGTCTATTCTGCACAAGGTACAGACAAGTACTGTGGGATCCATGCCTGGTTCATTTTAATGAACGTGAGCTTGTCCACATTGGCTGTGGACAGGCAGTTGCGCTTGTCTGTGATGATGCCCCCTGCCGTGATAAACACACGTTCAGATAATACACTGGCTGCAGGTCAGGCCAGCACCTCCAAGGTGTAAAGGGCAAGCTCAGGCCATGTGCCCAATTTGGAGACCCAGAAGTTGAAGGGGGCAGACCCATCATTCAGTATGTGTAGGCATGTGCACACATACTGCTCCACGATGCTGGTGAAATGCTGCCTCCTGCTAAGATGTTCCATATCAGCTGGTGGTGCTGGTTGTTGTGGCTTTTCCACATTTCGGCCATGCTAACCCTTCCTTCTGAGGTGCTGTCGGTGCCCCAGCTGCGTTGGAGACCTCTTCCTCTGCCTTTGCCTTGTGCTTCCACTGTACCCCCGCTGTCAGGTGGGAATGCCACCGGCAGCGCGTCTACCAGCGTGCGCTTGTACTCGCACATCTTACTATCACAGTGATGGAATTAAGGATGGTACATTGTCCTTGTAACGGGGATCAGGCAGCGTGGCCACCCAGTAATCAGCACAAGTTAGAATGTGGGCAACTCGGCGGTCATTGCGGAGATGCTGCAGCATGTAATCGCTCACGTGTGCCAGGCTGCCCAGAGGCAACGAAAAGCTGTCTGCTGTGGGAGGTGTATCGCCTGTGTCTTCTGTATCCCACCAGCCACGCACCAGTGATGGCCATGAGCTGGTCTGGGTGCCACCCTGCTATGAACATGGTTCCTCCTCCTCCATCTCCTCATCCTCCACCTCGTCATCCTCCAGAACTGTGCTCTGAGTGGACAATAGTGTACCTGGCGTTTGTGGGTGTAGGAACCCACCCTCGGAGCCACTTGTGAATGACTGGCCGGAAACCCTACGAAATCATTCCTCTTCCTCCTCCTCTGCCACATCCTTTTCCATCATCGCTAGCAGCGTTTTTTCAAGGAG
Organism: Bufo gargarizans; assembly: GCF_014858855.1. Taxonomy (NCBI): domain Eukaryota; kingdom Metazoa; phylum Chordata; class Amphibia; order Anura; family Bufonidae; genus Bufo; species Bufo gargarizans. The sequence continues at coordinate 645,867,524 of NC_058080.1, read as the reverse complement.
GCATAGAAGTGGGATAGTTACACTGAGAACGGCGTTATCAGCACTGGCCATGTTGGTGGAGTACTCGAAACAGCGCAACAAGGAACACAGGTCTCGCATGGAGGCCCAGTCATTAGTGGTGAAGTGGTGCTGTTCCACAGAGCGACTCTCCCGTTTGTGCTGCAGCTGAAACTCCACTATAGCCTGCTGGTGCTCGCACAGTCTGGCCAGCATGTGCAAGGTGGAGTTCCACCTTGTGGGCACTTTGCATATGAGGTGGTGAGCGGGAAGGCAGCCACCACCATAAGGTCTTTAAACTATCCGTCTCTACCAGACTGAATGACAGCATTTTAAAGGCCAGTAGTTTCAAAATGCTGGCATTCAGGGCTAGGGATCGTGGGTGGGTATGGGGGTACTTCCTCTTCCTCTCCATTGTTTGGGAGATGGAGAGCTGATCGCTTTCGTGGGACATTGTGGAGATGCTTGGTGACCCAGGTGGTGGTGTTGCTGGCAGATCCTCTGTTTGCAGGGTGTCAGGTGGCACTATCACTCCAGAGGTGGATGAAGAGGTCGAGACTGCAGCAGAAGAGGAAGCAGGAGGAGCCAGAGAACTTTCTTGGTTTTTGAGGTGTCTACTCCACTGCAGCTCGTGCTTAGCACTTAAATGCCTGGTCATGCAGGTTGTGCTCAGGTTGAGAACGTTTATGACTCACTTTAGGCTCTGATTGCACAGCGTGCAAACCACTCGTGTCTTGGAGCTGGCTTTGTTGTGCTTGGTCCCTTGCTGCGGTACGCCTGCTCCGCTTTTGCACCCTGCTCCCTCTTCTGCTGTGCTGGAGGCTCTGTGCGACCACCGCCTCTTCCTCCGAACTACATGGGTCACTCGCATGACCTTGATTCCATGTGGGGTAGAGGACCTCATCGTCCTCCACATTATCTTCCACCCAGTCTTCACCCCTGCCCTCCTTGTCGGTCTGCACACTTTCGAAAGCCCCAACAGTTGGCACCTGTGTTTCGTCATCACCCGAGACGTGCTGCGATGGGTCTCCCATGTACTCATTTTGAAACATAAGTGGTTGGGCATCGGTGCACTCAATCTCTTCCACTTCTGAGGCAGGGATAGGTGGATGACCCTGGGAAACCCTGCTAACAGAGTCATCAAAAAGCAGAAGAGAATGCTGCATGACTTGGGGCTCAGACTGCTTGGCTGATTTGCAAGGTGGTGAGGTGAAAGACTGATGGACATCGGCTGCAGGTGCCAAATCTGATCTTTCAGCAGGAGACTGGGTGGGAGACAATGTAAATGAACTGGAGGCACTGTCAGCAACCCAATCTACTATTGCCTGTACTTGTTCAGGCCTCACCATTCGTAGAGCCGCATTAGGCCCGACCAAATACCACTGCAGGTTCTGTCGCCTACTCGCAGCTGAGGAAGGGGTTTCACTTGTGCGTGTAGCTGGCACAGATCGACCATGTCCTTTCCCTGCAACAGGCGCTTTACCAGCAGCACCACGACCTGGGCCACCACCCTTATTTGACGCTCTCCTCATATTTCTCGAATTTAGGATCTTGCCCTAAATGGGTGTTTAATTAATAGCAGAATAGAACCACAGTATTTAAAGGGTGTATCTCACACGCCCTGATCCAGACTAGGGCGCAATTAAAGATTTGTGCCCAAAATAGGTGTTTGTTTAATAATTAAATAGAACCACAGTATGTAAAGGGTGTATCTCACATGCCCTGATCCAGACTAGGCCACAATTTAAGATTTGTGCCCAAAATGGGTGTTTGTTTAATAACTGAATAGAACCACAGTATGTAAAGGGTGTATCTCACACGTCCTGATCCAGGCTAGGCCGCAATTAAAGATTTGTGCCCAAAATAGGTGTTTGTTTAATAACTGAATAGAACACAGTATGTAAAGGGTGTATCTCACACGCCCTGATCCAGACTATGCCACAATTGAAGATTTGTGCCCAAAATGGCTGTATTTCAAATAACTGAATAGAACCACAGTATGTAGAGGGTGTATCTCACATTGACATATGCAGCAAAGGCTGCAAAATAATGTTTTTGGTCCAAAATGGGTGTTTGTTTAATTACTGAATATGACAGCAGTATATAACCCTTGAATTTTGCACGTGCTGATGGTGCAAGGCCAGAAAAATGTTGTATTTTGCCCAAAAAAGAGTGTTTTATTAATAGAACAATATAGCCACAGTATCTAAATGGTGTATCTCACACCAACTGATCCAGGCTAGGCCGCAATTAAATTTGTTTGTTCCAAAATGGCTGTATTTCAAATAACTGAATAGGACCGCAGTATGTAAATGGTGTATCTCACACGTACTGATCCAAACTAGGCCGCAATTTAAGTTTTTTGCCCAAACTGGATGTTTGTTTAATAACTGAATATGACAGCAGTATATAACCCTTGGATTTCACACATGCTGATGCAGCAAGGGCTGTAAATTAGTGGATTTTGTCAAAAATGTGTGTTTTTAAAAACCCAGAAAATTATAGCTGTATTTCTAGCTTAAATTGCACACTGACTAATCCAGATGTTGTATATTGCCAAAAAAGTGTGTGTTTTTTTGTAACAGAATATGAAAGCTGTATATATTGAACTTGAATTTCACACGTGCACGTCTGTAAACTAGTGGATTTTGCAAAAAAAAAGGGTGTTTTTAAAAACCCAGAAAGTTATGGCTGTATTTCTAGCTTAAATTGCACACTGACTAATCCAGATGTTGTATATTGCCCAAAAAGTGTGTGTTTTTAAAAACCCAGATAGTTGTGGCTGTATTTCTAGCTTAAATTGCACACTGACTAATCCAGATATTGCCAAAAACTTTGTTTTTTTACTAAAAGAATATGAAAGCGGTATATAACCCTTGAATGTCACATGTGCTGATGCTGCAAGAGCTGTAAAATTGTGTATTTTGGGAAAAAATGTGTTTTTAAAAAGCCAGAAAATTATGGCTGTATTTCTAGCTTAAATTGCACACTGACTAATCCTGCAAATGCACCAGATGCTGTATAATGCCAAAAAAGGGTCATTTTTTAAAACCAGATTATTAGTGCAGTATTTCAAGCTTGAATTTGAATGTCACAAAAGCTTAGATGCAGTGCTGGTGCACTGAGCTTGCATAAAATGGCCGCCGCCGCCGCCCACCTAACTAACAGACGGATAAAAGTTATTTTTTTCTGTCACTGGGCTCAGGGCAGGGTAAAAAGATTGTTCCCTGCACCCACACAACTAAATGTATGTAGATCACTGAGTTAAATTTCAGTTCTAAACAAAGATTCTCTCCTATTCTCTCCCTGAAATCACCAGCAGCATCCTCTCCCTACACTAGTAACAGCAGAGTGACATGCAGCGCTACGTTGCTCAAGCTTATATAGAGGCTGGGTCACATGCTGCACTGGCCAATCACAGCCATTCCATTAGTAGGCATGGCTGTGATGGCTTCTAAGGTCAGACAGTTAAACGCTTGTTGATTGGCTGTTCTTCAGCCTTTCAAAAAGCGCTAAGAAATTGCTGAACACTGAACCCGAACTTTTGCTGAAATGTTCGGGTTCAGGTCTGGGGTACAAAAATCATAAAGTTCGGTACGAACCCAAATTTCACAGTTCGGGTTCGCTCAACCCTAATCACAACACAATAGTCTAAGTTGGTGAAGTGAAATGAGAAAAATATATAAATAAAACTATTGTTCAGAAATAGAAAATAGAAAATTGGCATGTTCATATGTATTCACCCCCTTTGTTAGGAAGCCCATAAAAAGCTCTGATGCAACCAATTACCTTCAGAAGTCACATAATTACTGAAATATTGTCTACCTGTGTGCAATCTAAGTGTCACATGAGTTGTCATCACATATACACACCTTTTTTTAAATGCCCCAGAGGCTGCAACACCTAAACAAGAGGCATCACTAACCAAACACTGCCATGAAGACCAAGGAACTCTCCAAACAAGTAAGGGACAATGTTGTTGAGAAGTACAAGTCAGGGTTAGGTTATAAAAAATATCCAAATCTTTGATGATCCCCAGAAGCACCATCAAATCTATCATAACCAAATGGAAAGAACATGGCACAAGAGCAAACCTGCCAAGAGACGTCCGACCACCATAACTCACAGACCTGGCAAGGAGGGCATTAATCAGAGAGGCAGCATAGAGACCTAAGGTAACCCTGGAGGAGCTGCAGAGTTCCACAGCAGAGACTGGAGTATCTGTACATAGTATGACAATAAGCCGTACGCTCCATAGAGTTGGGCTTTATGGCAGAGTGGCCAGAAGAAAGCCATTACTTTCAGCTAAAAACAATAAGGCACGTTGTGAGTTTGTGAAAAGGCATGTGGGAGACTCCCAAAATGTATGGAGGAAGGTGCTCTGGTCTGATGAGACTAAAATTCGGCCATCAAAGAAAACACTATGTCTGGCGCAAACCCAACACATCACACCCAAAGTACACCATCCCCACAGCGAAACATGGTAGTGGCAGCATCATGCTGTGGGGATTTTTTCAGCAGCCGGGACTGGGAAACTGGTCAGAGTTGAGGGAAAGATGGATGGTGCTAAATACAGGGATATTCTTGAGAAAAACCTGTACACTCTGTGCGTGATCTGAGGCTAGGACGGAGGTTCACTTTCCAGCAGGACAATAACCCTAAACACACTGCTAATGCAACACTTGAGTGGTTTAAGGGGAAATATGCAAATGTGTTGGAATGGCCTAGTCAAAGCCCAGATCTCAATCCAATAGAAAATCTGTGGTCAGACTTAAAGATTGCTGTTCACAAGAGCAAACCATCCAACTTGAAGGAGCTGGAGAAGTTCTGCAAGAAAGAATGGGCAAAATTCCCAGTGGTAAGATGTGGCAAGCTCATATAGACTTATCCAAAGTGACTTGGAGCTGTGATTGCCGCAAAAGGTGGCTCTACAAAATATTGACTTTAGGGGGGTGAATAGTTATGCACATTGACTTCTTCTGTTATTTTGTCCTATTTGTCATTTGCTTCCCAATAAATAATGGACATGTTCTGTAAATTAAATGATGCAAATCCTCTAACAATCCATGTTAATTCCAGGTTGTGAAGCACCAAAGTATGAAAAAAGTCAAGGGAGTGAATATTTTTTCAAAGCACTGTATGTATGGACAGCAGAACCTATCACACTACCTAACACACTGCACTGCAACAGCTACACTATATTGGCATATAAACTACACTGACTATCTACCACTAACTATCTGTATTATATATAAGCGCTATCTAACTATCTATCTAATGTAGTGTGGAAAGCACACAGCACAGCAATAACACTGCTGTATCTTTTAGAACTTAAAAAAACCCTGTAGAAAATGGTTGCTGGGGAGGTTCTTATATAGTAAGGGGTGACAAATTTCCTATTGGTTGCTAGGGATGTTGCTAAGCTCAGTCAAAGACATTGCAGCCTTCTCATTGGCCCACAAGCAAGAAGGGAGGTTTCTGATGAAAAATAATTCTAGAATATTCAAAATTTCGAATATCTATCACTATATTCTAAATATTCGCGAATTCTCAAAGTGCCGATATTCGCTATTAATATTCGCCATTCTAATATTTGCGCCCAACACTAGTCTCCTAGCCTCCTTGCAGCCCATATTACTGCAGTACAGTGGAATCCATACAGTCGTACACCGCTTATATGTCAGCAGTGTACTAGTGTACAGAATCCAAGAGCACTATGGACACACCATGCTTCAGGTGCCTATTTTGTCTGTAAGAGTTAAAAAAGAATATATTGGAAAAATGAATAATTAATTATATGGCATTCAGAATAGTTAAATAAAGTTGTACTTTACTGTATTCAACCCCGAGACCACCTTTTGCTTCAACTACAGCAGCACGTCTTTTGGGGTATTTCTCTACCAGCTTTGCAGAAAGGTTGACATTTTGCCCATTCTTCTTTCCAAAATAGCTCAGTCAGATTGGCTGGACAGGATCTGTGAACAGCACTTTTCAAGTCTTGCCATAGATTCTCAATGGAATGGCCTGGACTTTGACTGTACCATTCTAACACATGAACATGCTTTGATCTAAACCATTCTATTGTAGCTCTGGCTGTATGTTTAGGGTTGTTGTCCTGCTGGAAACTGAACCTCCACCCTAGTATCAAGTCTTTTGCAGCATTTAACAGGTTTTCCTTCAGGATTGCCCTGTATTTAACTCCATCCATCTTCCCCTCAACTCTACCCAGCTTCCCTGTCCTTGCTGAAGAAAGGCATTCCCACAGCATGATGCTGCCACCATAATGTTTTAGGGTCCATTCTCACGTTTGCAATTCTGTTCCGCATTTTGCGGAACAGAATTGCGGACCCATTAATTTCTATGGGGCCGCACGATGTGCAGCCTGGATCCGGGTCTGCAAATTCCAATCACAAAAAAAATAGAACATGTCCTATTCTTGTCCGTAATTGCAAACAAGATTAGGCATTTTCTATTAAGCGCCGGCAATGTGCTGTCCGCAGGTCAGTGGATACGCAAAACACACACGGATGTGTGAATGGACCCTTACAGTGGGGGTGGTGGGTTCAGGGTGATGTGCAGTGTTAGTCTCTTACCACACATAGTCTTTTGCATTTCCAGTAGGACAGCAAGTTCCACTTTGTTCTCATCTGACCAGAGCACCTTCTTCCATGTTTGTTGTGTCCCCTACATGTCTCCCACCTGAGGTGTGGATCTCTGCTGCTCCTCCAGAGTACCCATGGACCTCTAGGCTGCTCCTCTAATTAGAGCATTCCTTGCTTGGGCTGTCAGTTTAGGTGGACGGCTATGCCTTGGTAGGTTTGCAGTTGTGCCATACTCCTTCCGTTTTTAGATGATGGAGTGAACAGTACTCCGCTAGATGTTCAGAGCTTGGGATATTTTTTTATAACCTAATCTAACTTTACACTTCTCCACAACTTTATCCCTGGCCTGTATGATGTGTTCCTTGGTTTTTATGAAACTGTTTGATCACTAATGTTTTCTAACAAACCACTGGGGCCTTCACAAAACAGATGTAGTTATACTGAGAATAAATTGCACACAGGTGGACTCTATTTACTAATTAAGTGACTTCTGAAGGAAATTGGTCACACTGGATTTGATTTAGGTGTATCAGAGTATGGGGGGCTGAAAATAAATGCACAAAACACCTTTCAGATTTTTATTTGATAAACATTTTGAAAACCATATATCATTTTCTTTTCACTTCACACATACTTGCTACTTGTGCTGGTTTATCACGATTGTAATCCTAATTGTCAGGAAGGTTTCTGATGAAAATATAATTGATACCACTCTAGTAGTTGTGGTTACATTAAAGGGATTGTCTGGTTCTTGGGAGAAAAAAAAAACCTACACATTTTTCCAATCCCATGCCTGTCCAGCAATCACCTGTTTGTTGGCAGCTAGTCAGTGGCCTCAGCATCACATACCTAAGTGATGATGACAATAGTACAGCCAAGAGGATTGAAATGTTGGCAGATATTTGTGAACACGGTATTTCATCATTAAGGATTTTGAAAAATTTAGATGAATGTAAGTAAATGCATTTAGCATTTTAGATTGGGCTGTGGTCTCTCCTTTTGAGTAGAACAGTAAGTCACCACTAAGGCTACAGACTAATAGCAGCAGTCATTTAGTGGATTGTTGTAAGCTTATTAACTGCACTGTGCTGGATTGGTGGGAGAATAAAGGGGTGAGTAGTTTTTTTTTTGTTATTATATACCATTTAAAGTACAGTATCACTTATACAGATAATAGATGTACACGCTAAATAAACTCTAGAAGTAGTCTCAATAACAAGACATCCCTTGTCCATATGCTTATAATGTCTTATCTACTTCACAAAAGAGGGTTACCCCTGGCAAGGCTCTTCTTTATCAGCCATGATAAGGGCTACTAAAATAGATGACCAGGTATAACATTTTCCTCATAAAGTGCCCTCACGCAGTTGAATACCCCCTAAGAGGCATAACTACTGTGGGGAGCATATTAGAGGAGGCATTTGAGGGGGTGTTTTAGAGGTGCACCAACTATGTGGGGACACTAAGGGGACATAACAACTGTGTAGGGGCACTAAGGGGGCATTCTACTGTGTGGGGGCACTAAGAGGCATAACTACTGTGTAGGAACACTAAGGGGGAATTCTTACTTTTTTTACCTTGAACATGCGTTCATCAGATTGCTTCGCCCTTAGACTGTAATTAATTACCCATACAGTCTATGTGAGATTTGCTATGTTCCTATGGAGCCCTGTCACATCACTTTGAAGGGCCTCAGACCCTGCAGAAGTCTTGAGGCTGCCACAGGAAATAAACGGTTTACCTGATCTCAGTGCAGGGGAGCCCTTTGGGCTCTGGGAGCACAGCTCACCCAGGGAAAGACCTTTTAAATGTAGTGGTCGCAATTTACCATGGCATCTAAGGGGTTAAAACTCTGTCATTGGTGTTTTCAACAATCACAGACATTACCTCCAGTTGTCTGCTGTGTAAAACTTTTATGATTTGTTCGTCACAAATTACGCATGAAACACTCAAAATTATGGCCACCATTTTACAGGTCAGACAGAAGAAGGCATCTGTCACCAAAAAAGGATCATTTTGGACCATTTACTAATTTAAAAGAATCTGTGAAGTGTGTGTTGACATTAGTAATGCTGTCTTGGCGTCAAAGACCTTCAAAGAGGTTGGCTACAATCCTAGGAGACCTCAGAGTCTCAGGGAAATTAGGGCACCTTAGATTCAGGCTGAATTTGTTTGGATCGAATCAAATCTAATGGCCGATTTGACAGAATGAGACTCAAATTGAATTTTGGGAAATTTGCTTATCTTTAGTAGGAATTGATAAGAAAGATAATGTTTTTTTTAGATGAAACAGTTGAATCAAAAATTAAGCCTAACCAGTAAGTTTGAGGGAAGGAGTTCTGTTTAGCAATACTAATCTTGAGGTAGAATTAGGATAGAAAGAAACTTGTCATCAAAATATAATGTATCCATAAAAGTTAGGTGAACTTAGGTCAGGTGAGTCAGGTGATTTTTCCTGAGCCAGGTATATAGGGGAAGAAGAAGATAGAAAGAAGAGAACCTTCTTGCTGCATGCCAACAGGTATAGTAATGACTGGAGGTTTGGTAGTACTACATTTCTCATCAGAAACAAGGAGAGGCTAAAGGTTATGTGAGACCCTGACAATCTGATGTAGGTGAGTGGAGATTAATTGACAATGTCAAAGACAAAAGTATAAGTAAGAGGACAGTTTCACTGACTAGAGGATTTCCTAATACAGAGCTAATCTCCCCATATAAGACAATAGAGGCACAAAAAATAGATTTCATCATTTCATCCTCTATGCTTCAGTTATAGCTCTGTAATATTAAATATGCCTGTAAGAAAAATGCCAACAAAGCAGATTTTTACTGATTTGCTCGGCTCTAGTCATAAGTGATGCACATAATGCTTATAGTAATGGAGAAATAGGCTATTTCAATGCCAATTTTATGCTGAGTGATTATGGTAGTAATTCAGATGGACTAATATTTAGAAAACATGAAATACTAAAAAAAGGTCCTCCAACCATGGATGTATAAGATGACTATAAATTAAATTAGAAGTTAGCATGGTGGCCAATGATTTGGAATTGTCACTTTTAAATTAGCTTCTTAAATTAAGAACCACTTATCATTTTGCCAGTTTGTTCAGTACCAAACTCATAGTTCAAAACAGTCCTACAGCGGTGCTTTAAAATTTGTGAACCTTTCAGAATTTTCTGTATTAATCCATAAATTTGACCTAAAACTTCCTCAAATTTTCCCACAAGTCCTAAAAGTAGAAAAAGATATGCAAATCAAATATAAAAATCCAATATCACATGTCTGTGAGTGGCAAAGTAAGTGAACTTTTAGGATTAGCAGATAATTTAAAGGTGAAATTATAGTCAGGTGTTTTCAATCAATGGGATCACAAACAGGTGTGAGTGGGCAATCCGTTTTAATTAAAGAACAGGGCTATATCAAAGACTAATCTTCACAATATGTTGATGCTCATCGAGCTGGAAAAGGTTACAAAACCATCTCTTAAGAGTCACAGTCAGACAGATTGTGTACAAATAGAGGAATTTAAAAACCATTATTACCCTTCCTAGGAGAGGTAGACCAGCAAAGATCATGCCAGGATCAAGATGTGTAATGCAGGGAGTGCAGAATAATTAGGCAAATGAGTATTTTGACCACATCATCCTCTTTATGCATGTTGTCTTACTCCAAGCTGTATAGGCTCGAAAGCCTACTACCAATTAAGCATATTAGGTGATGTGCATCTCTGTAATGAAAAGGGGTGTGGTCTAATGACATCAACACCCTATATCAGGTGTGCATAATTATTAGGCAACTTCCTTTCCTTTGGCAAAATGGGTCAAAAGAAGGACTTGACAGGCTCAGAAAAGTCAAAAATAGTGAGATATCTTGCAGAGGGATGCAGCACTCTTAAAATTGCAAAGCTTCTGAAGCGTGATCATAGAACAATCAAGCGTTTCATTCAAAATAGTCAACAGGGTCGCAAGAAGCGTGTGGAAAAACCAAGATGCAAAATAACTGCCCATGAACTGAGAAAAGTCAAGCGTGCAGCTGCCAAGATGCCACTTGCCACCAGTTTGGCCATATTTCAGAGCTGCAACATCACTGGAGTGCCCAAAAGCACAAGGTGTGCAATACTCAGAGACATGGCCAAGGTAAGAAAGGCTGAAAGACGACCACCACTGAACAAGACACACAAGCTGAAACATCAAGACTGGGCCAAGAAATATCTCAAGACTGATTTTTCTAAGGTTTTATGGACTGATGAAATGAGAGTGAGTCTTGATGGGCCAGATGGATGGGCCCGTGGCTGGATTGGTAAAGGGCAGAGAGCTCCAGTCCGACTCAGACACCAGCAAGGTGGAGGTGGAGTACTGGTTTGGGCTGGTATCATCAAAGATGAGCTTGTGGGGCCTTTTCGGGCTGAGGATGGAGTCAAGCTCAACTCCCAGTCCTACTGCCAGTTTCTGGAAGACACCTTCTTCAAGCAGTGGTACAGGAAGAAGTCTGCATCCTTCAAGAAAAACATGATTTTCATGCAGGACAATGCTCCATCACACGCGTCCAAGTACTCCACAGCGTGGCTGGCAAGAAAGGGTATAAAAGAAGAAAAACTAATGACATGGCCTCCTTGTTCACCTGATCTGAACCCCATTGAGAACCTGTGGTCCATTATCAAATGTGAGATTTACAAGGAGGGAAAACAGTACACCTCTCTGAACAGTGTCTGGGAGGCTGTGGTTGCTGCTGCACGCAATGTTGATGGTGAACAGATCAAAACACTGACAGAATCCATGGATGGCAGGCTTTTGAGTGTCCTTGCAAAGAAAGGTGGCTATATTGGTCACTGATTTGTTTTTGTTTTGTTTTTGAATGTCAGAAATGTATATTTGTGAATGTTGAGATGTTATATTGGTTTCACTGGTAAAAATAAATAATTGAAACCCCCCCACCCCTCCTGTGAGCCCTGCCTCCGATGCGATCCCCGCCCCCCATCCATGTATTGTACCCCTGATGCGGTCCCCCCTCCCCCATGCATGCATCAGACCCCCAAATGTGCCCCCTCCTGCTGGCCATGCCCCCCCTTTACAGCACTGCCCCCTATCTGTGCCTCCTGACCCCGATGCGGTCTCCTAGCTTTATTTGATGTCGGCGGCTCCAAAAATAAAAACTGTGTCAAAAAAGCCATTTTTTTCATCTTACACAACAAAAAGTGCAACACCAAGCGATCAAAAAGGCATATGTCCCAAAAGATGGTACCAGTAAAACCATCACCTCATCCCACAAAACATGAGACCCTGCATAAGAAAATCTCTCAAAAAATAAAAAAAACTATAGTTCTAAGAACACGGAGACACTAAAACATTTTTTTTTTCAAATATGCCATTATTGTGTTAAAGTGAAATAAAAAAAAAGTGTACATATTAGGTATTGGCGCGTCCGTAACAACATGCTCAATAGAAATATCAGATGACCTAACCCCTCAGATGAACTCCGTAAAAAATAGAAAATAAAAACAACGCCAAAAAGTGCAACACCAAGCGATCAAAAAGGCATATGCCCCCAAAAATAGTACCAATAAATCTGGCACCTTATCCCCCAGTTTCCAAAATAGGGTCACTTTTTGGGAGTTTCTACTGTAGGGGTGCATCAGGGGGGCTTTAAATGGGACATGGCATCTAAAAACCAGTCCAGCAAAATCTGCCTTCCAAAAAGCATACAGCGCTCCTTTTCTTCTGCGCCCTGCCGTGCGCCCTTACATCAGTTTACGACTACATGTGGGGTGTTTCTGTAAACCGCAGAATCAGGGTAATAAATATTGAGTTCTGTTTGGCTGTTAACCCTCAATGTGTTAAAGAAAAAAAATTAATAAAATGGAAAATCTGCCAAAAAAGTGAAATTTTGAAATATATTCTCCATTTTCCTTTAATTTTTGGGGAACACCTAAAGGGTTAACAATGTTTGTAAAATCTGTTTTGATTAACTTGAGGGGTGTAGTTTCTACAATGGGGTCGTTTATGGGGGTATCCACTCTGTAAGCCCACAAAGAGACTTCAGATCTGAACTGGTCCTTAAAAAGTGGGTTTTAGACATTTTCTTAAAAGTTGTAAGAATTGCTTCTAAATTCTTAGCCTTCTAACGTCCCAAAAAAATAAAATTAGATTTCCAAAATGATGCCAATATAAAGTAGACAAATGGGGAATGTTAAGTAATATATGTTTTATGAGAAATCGCAGTCGAAATTCAGTGCAAAGGTATTAATTTGACAGTATACAAGGATATTATTTAAAAGATTTTATGTTTCATGAATTTAATTCTAAATATTGTAACGTTTGCTTCTTAAGGGGATTTTCCAGTCACTCAAACTTAAATTAAAAAATGCTTGAATGGTGTAAAATAATAAAAAGTAATACTCACCTTACCAACACCCTGTACTCCCATGGTGGCACAGGTTCCATAAACTTCATTGAATAACCATAGACTAATGTTATCAAATTAAATACTTTATTTATATAATAATATAGGCCGCAATGTTTGTTATTTACTCAATTAACCAACTTACCAGTTATATATTAAATTACTGTCAAATAAATAAACATGTCTATGAAATGCTACAAATCTAAAGTTTTTAGTTGTCAAAAATGTCGAGAGATAGGAGTGGACGATATACATATATTTTGGACATGTGCAAAAATTCAAGAGTACTGGGAAAAGGTAAATGAAAAATAGAGGAATACCTTCGGTTCAAAGTGCCTAGGCAATTTAAAAATTGCATCTTGGGGGTGATGAATGGAGTGGATACCCCCCAACATCGAGAGATAGCATCTAAACTCTTATTCCAGGCCAGGAAATGCATTGTTGGATGTTCCCACGGTCAAAGAATTGGAGAATCTCACCAGAGTCTCGCTTGCCAGAGAGGAATTTCATCTGGTAGATATCAAGAAAAAAGATAGATTTGCCACAATATGGCAGAAATGGTTAGATATAAAGTGAGTATTCTTGGGGAGGGAGAATTGGGACTGTGAGATGGGGGGGGATATGGAGAGGCGAGGTGGAGGTTGAGGGAGGGGAAGTGGAGAAATTATTTTTTTTTTATTTTTTTTAGCAAGCGGCGGGCAGAGGGAGGGGGTTTCTGGGATTGTATGCAATGTAATTTAAAATTGAATGTTGAATAACTTGTAAAATGGTCGTAAAAATTGAATAAAGATTTATATAAAAAAAAATATAAAAAATATTAAAAATATAAAAAAATAAACATGTCCAATCAAAAACTTTTGAGCGACTTACTCCATAGTAAACATCGCAACGGGATAAAAAAAAAAAGGCGGAAGGAGGAAAGCGCTATGAATCCACACTCACCATTAGGCATCCTTGACCATGAAAGCTAGGCTGCCATCTAGTGATGGGTGAGCCTGCTCATCCGAACACAATTTTGACATGGCTACAGCATTACAGTGAGTGCCGCTACTTCCCCGTATGTTTATTGGCTGCGTAGCAGCCAACAAACGTGCAGGGAGGAGACTCGAGCATCGAGCTCGAGCACAAGCGGCGTTCGGCCGAACACCTCAATGTGCCGAGCATTGCTCGAGTCTCCTCCCCGCACGTTTGTTAGCTGCTACGCAGTCAATAAACATGCGGGAATGTACTGGCACTTACTATAATGCCGTAGCCATGTTGGTTACTGGCATTACAGTGATGGGCTGGCCGAAATCCGTCATCGGGTGCCTTATAGCACCCGATGACACGTGGTTCGGCTCAGTCTTAGTCAGGGAGAGCTGCAGCAGAAGGGACAGATAGTGTAGGGTCAGGAATAGTTTTTTTTTAAGGCAGGGTTTAGTCTTGAAAGGTGTTAGAGACCCAAAAGTCATTTTAAGGACTATTGTTTTATCTGGCTACAATACATATTATTAGCGCAACCTGCGCTAAATTGCGTGTAATTTTTTGGCCGCTGCTGTCAGTGATACAACCTCTGCTACATCTGTTGTGTTACATTTGCGCATTCTAAATAGGTTTGGCATTCAGTGCAATTGTTTGGCCGCTGCTGACAGCGACATTACCTGCGCTACATCTCCCGTATAATGTTTGTGCATCCTAAATATCAGTGACATTCAGTTACATTTTTTTTGCAGCTGGTGACAGAGACATTAACTGCTCTACATCTCCTGTATAATGTTTGTGCATCCTAAATATCTGTGACATTCAGTAAAATTTATTTGCACATACACTTACAAAACCTGCGCTACTGTATGTGTGACATACTTGCAAGCATATATACCATTTAATATGCTCAAGGCGAGCAGTAAGGGATGGAGAAGTGGCTGTGCTGCCGATGGTGCATGCAGAGGCTGCGGCCCTGGGCGCGGTGAAACTTTGCCTGCTGCCATAACACACTTATCCACGATACCTAGATTCATGTCCCAGTTTGCAGGGTGACGTGAACACTAGCAACACCACCACCACCAGCATGATCCACCACATGGTATCAAAGCACCCTAATAAGTGGCCTGAATGCCTGGGTCCACAATCAGTGTCAGTGGGTCACACCACTGCCTCTTCTTCCCTTGTGTTATGTTCTGGCCAATCCCCTATACAAGATGCAGGCTTGGATGCCTCCCACCCTGCACCTGAACCTTAGCAAGCACCATCAGCTAGCGCATCCACTTCTGTGTCCCAGCACAGTGTACAGATGTCCATACCCCAGGCCTTTGAACGAAAGCACAAATACCCAGCCACCCACCCACAGGCAATAGCACTAAATGCTCACCTTTCCAAATTGCTGGCCCTGGAAATGTTGCCATTTCGGCTTGTGGACACTGAGGCTTTCCGCAGCCTAATGGCGGCGGCCGTCCCTTGTTACTTAGTCCCCAGCCGCCACTATTTTTCAGCGAGGATGGGCCGAAGAGGAGGATGAGGAGATTGAGAGTCATTCTCCTGATGAGGATAGCAAAGTCTTGTCTGTTGGGACTATGGAACACATGGCTGACTTTATGTTATGCTGCCTTTCCCATGACCCTCGTGTTATACACATTTTGACCGACACTGATTACTGGTTGTTCACCCTTCTTGACCCCTGCTACAAAAATAACTTCTCATCTCTCATTCCTGGAGTGGAGAGGACTAGAAAAATCCTGCTATGCCAGAAGGTCCTTGTGGAAAAATTGCTCCAAAAATTTCCATCCGACAATGCTGGTGGCAGAGTACTTAGTTCCTTGGGCAACCGAGGATGGGAGGGGAACATATAGCAGGTCCAACAGAGGCAGGGCAACACTCTCCAAGGCCTGAGACCTGAGTTTCATGACACTCCGCCAGCACCCTCACCCTGATGCGCAGCCTAGTGTCACACGGAGGAAAAAGTTTTGGAAGACGGTCAAGCAGTACGTAGAAGACCGTGTCAGCATCCTCAGTGATCCCTCTGTGCCTTACAACTATTGGGCATCCAAGCTGGACACGTGGCACGAACTGGCACTCTACACCTTGGAGGTGCTGGCCTGCCCTGCCACCAGTATTTTGTATTTAGTGCTGCTGGGGGCATAATAACACACCACAAAAAATGGTATATGGTTGAATCTTCCTTTTCTTGTCCTCCTCCTCCTCCACCATATCAACATGCTTATTAGGCTGCCCTCGCTTCCAATGTTGTAGAGAGTTATCTCAGAAGCAGACCCTCATCCCTAATGTTTTAGAGGCTTTAAAGGAATGACCGGCACTCACTCTTGATTTTAAAATGCAGAAATTTATTTTCAGTCACTTCTTATTTCATTAGTTAGCGACGCGTTTCAGCACATGTCCATGCTTTCATCAGACTATATTCACATAACCTCAAACATGTCTTAAATAACAAATAAATGAAAAAAAATACAAAGGAACTGATGTCATACCACTGACTCCTCCCCCTGATTAGATATACTCAGGCAGGATAACTTTCACTTGTTTCCAATTGTTTCAAATGAAAAAAGTCCAATAATTAATTCCGCTGCAAAAAAACCAAAGTCATTTATAAACATCACATTAGACTACTTATATTGTATTCACGGTTTAGGCCTCTTGGATCCATTGTTTGTAAACGATGGATCCAATATACCTGTTTTTGCTAAAGTAATTTATTACGATCACCACCACGGCGATGCAGTGGAACACCTTCAATCATCTTTTAACGCAATTGCGCTATAGTGTGCTTTTTTTTCATGGAAATGATGCGGTATAGGGAGCAGTAAATTACCTTTTCTAATAGTGGATTTGTGTTTGCTCAACCTATCCTTTATTCTCATAGAGGTTTCCCCCACGTATAATAGTCCACACGGACATTTCAAAGTATATACCACAAATCTGCTGTCACACGTGAATACGCCTCTTATGGGGATTCTCTCTATAGAATGCGGGTGTGAAAAGTGGGTCCCCCTAATCACACTTGAGCAATTTACACAATTGAGGCAGGGGAATGTACCCTGTCTGGGAGAAGATAGTACACTCTGTTTAAAATCCCGTTTATTGCTGCCAATGTCGGCCCTGACTATTTTATCCTTGATGTTATCTGCCCTTCTGAAGCATAACATCTGTATCTGAAAGTCCTCAATCTGAGGATATGATTTGGACACCGTATGTTTATTGACAATGCCCCTTAGTTGTTGAGTCAATGGGTGGTATTTAACCACCAATGGGATACGCGGTGGCTTCTCTGTCCTAATATTTCCTAAAATGTCTGATTTGTTCCTCTGCTCTTGTAAAAGTGGCCTAGGGTAACCTCTAGCTATGAACTTGTTCTCCATTTCCTGTAGCCTAATCTCACGGACCTCCATATTGCTGACTATTTTCCTGACTCGCTGAAATTGAGAAAAGGGGATGGATTTTTTTTTTGCAACAATATCGAATATTGTACGCGGTTCATAAATATTTTGAATAAATGTTCGCTGGACATTGTAGTGCTCACTATTGAATATCTCACCTCGGCGATTAAAGAGCGCAACGCTAATATCGCGGCAGCGAAGTAACAGCTGAGAGACTGCCTGAAGGCTGAAGAACTGACATCTCTTCACGAGCAACTAGAGAATCAATGCAGCGACCTCAGAAACAAGATCGAGATTACAAAAAGATCCAAATACCTGCGAGACACGGAGGATTAAAACATGCACCGGGTGTACAGATGGCAGGATGCCTCAGGCGCAGCGGTTCAATCCTCATACAGACGAGGGAGCAGGACCGGGTCAGGATCATCTAGTTCTGGGAGCGACATTTCAAGTGGAGCTCCAGGGCCTTTTTTAGCTAAGCGACGGGGACCAACAAAAAAGCTAATACCAGGAGAGCCGGGCGTCACCATGCAAGAGGTAGAAGCTCCAAGGAAGATACGCTCGCAGGTACGCCACAGAACTTGATATTGAACTTGTCTTCTAAGAATTAAACCCCTGCACAAATGAGTTTGCTTGCGAAGGGTTTGTCTTTCAGCCCCACAGGGACTTTGGACACATTTGCTTTTGATATGGATATGCAGCGCTTTTATCACAGTATGTGACTTAAAGCACATTTCGCATAAAGAGAAAGATAGTATTGATCAGCCTATCTCAGCTGATTGCAGTGTATTAACAGTAAAACAGTTTAAATCTTAAAGTTAAGAGCACTTTCATGCCTCCAAAAACATACCACCCAGTGTAGACCTTCATTCACCTGGTACAGAGGGATATAGATACATTATTGCTACGGTTTAAACAAGGGGGCTTTAAAATTAGAAACAATCTGAACAGAGAAGAAACATTTGCACTAAAACATATCTTAGATGATAATTCTCTTATCTTTAAGCCCGCAGACAGGGGGCTTAAAGAGGGGTGCCCTAGTGGGGTGCCCTAGTGGTTCTAGATAAGGACTACTATATAACAGAAATTTGGGGTCAGTTGGGAGATACCAACACATACCAGAAAATACATGCAGAGCCAGTTTTTCGCATCAAGGGTCTTATTCAGACTGTTGTGGATCGGGCCAGAGGGGATGGAGTCATAGATGCCAAATTGGGAGAATTTCTGATTAACCAATATCCGATCACTCTGGTGTTTTACACCTTACCAAAAGTGCATAAATCCATAACTCCCCCCCCCCCCCCCCGGGCATCCCATTGTGGCATCGACTGACTCCATCCTCTCTCGCCCAGCAACTCTTTTGGAGAAGGTATTGACCCCTCTGTCCCAGATATCAGCCATCATACATACGTGATACAGGTCATTTCTTATCTGAAGTTCATTTCTTGAAAATTGATAGGGACTGCATACTGGTCACGTTTGACGTATGCAGTCTCTATACCTCTATAATGCGTGAGAAGGGATTTATGGCAGTCACAGAACTGTTAGAATCTAGTTCATATGAAACAAAAGAAAAATAGTTTTTCCTATCGCTTTTGAGTATAGTACTTGAAGAGAATTATTTTTTATTCCAGAATTCTTTTTACCAGCAGTGCCGCGGGACCGCGATGGGATCGAATGTCGCACCGCCGTACACAAATAGCTATATGTCATATTTTGAGAGCCATTTTGTCTACTCTGACCCACTATACATAAAACAGTGTATTTTTTTGGCGTAATTTTATCAACTACATTTTTTTGCGTATGGCGGGGCGACATTCGATCACTCACAGAGTTTGCTACCTACCTAAATTCAATCTGGGCAGAGCTACAGTTTGTCATGCATCATGACATGCATAAAATGTATTTTCTAGACACGTGGGTTCTGAAGGGGGAACAGGGTGGACTGTATACAGATTTATTTACAAAGGAGATGGATCGCAATAGCTTACTTGCATTCTCAAGCAGTCATCCGGTCCCACAAAAAAATCCATCTCCTTCTCTCAATTTCAGTAAGTCAGGAAAATAATGGAGGTCCGTAGCAATATGGAGGTCCGTGAGATTAGGCTACAGGAAATGGAGAACAAGTTCATAGCTAGAGGTTACCCTAGGCCACTTTTACAAGAGCAGAGGGACAAATCAGACATTTTAGGAAATATTAGGACAGAGAAGCCACCTCGTATCCCATTGGTGGTTAAATACCACCCATTGACTCAACAACTAAGGGGCATTGTCAATAAACATTGGAATACGGTGTCCAAATCATATCCTCAGATTGAGGAATTTTAGATACCCCCTATGTTATGCTTCAGAAGGGCAGATAACAACAAGGATAAAATAGTCAGGGCCGACATTGGCAGCAATAAACGGGATTTTAAACAGAGTGTACTATCTTCTCCCAGACAGGGTACATTCTCCTGCCTCAATTGTGTAAATTACTCAAGTGTGATTAGGGGGACCCACTTTTCACACCCGCATTCTGGAGAGAGAATCCCCATAAGAGGCGTATTCACGTGTGACAGCAGATTTGTTGTATATATTTTGAAATGTCCGTGTGGACTATTAAACGTGGGGGAAACCTCTATGAGAATAAAGGATAGGTTGAGCAAACACAAATCCACTATTAGAAAAGGTAATTTACTGCTCCCTATACCGCATCATTTCCATGAAAAAAAGCACACTATAGCGCAATTGCGTTACCAGGTGATTGAAGGTGTTCCACTGCATCGCCGTGGCGGCGATCGTAATAAATTACTTTTGCAAAAATAGGCATATTGGATCCATTGTTTACAAACAATGGATCCAAGAGGCCTAAACCACGAATACAATATAAGTAGTCTGATGTGATGTTTAAAAATGACTTTGTTTTTCTTGCAGCGGAATTAATTATGGGACTTTTTTCATTTGAAACAATTGGAAATAAGTGAAAGCTATCCTGCCTGAGTATATCTAATCAGGGGGAGGAGTCGTGGTATGACGTCAGTTCCTTTGTATTTTTTTCATTTCTTTGTTATTTAAGACATGTTTTAGGTTATGTGAATATAGTCTGATGAAAGCATGGACATGTGCTGAAACACGTCACTATTAACTAATGAAATAAGAAGTGACTGAAAATAAATTTCTGCATTTGAAAATCAAGAGTGAGTGCAGGCACTCGCCCCTATTGTTTTAGAGGGTCAGCTCAGCAGCAGACCTTCACTCCTAATGTTTTTGATGGTCAGATCAGCAGCAGGCCATCGCCCCTAATGTTTTAGAGGGTCAGCTCAGCCGCAAACCCTACCCCTAATGTTTTAGATACTCAGATCAGCAGCAGGCCCTCACCCCTACTGTTTTAGAGGGTCACCAGCAGACCATCAATCATAATTTTTCAAGGGTGTATGATGCCCTGCTTTATGTGTAATAAAGGTTGTATTGGAGTGTCGGTTCCTTGTAATTTTTGGCAGCCCTTTCCCTTAGTGCATAGGCTTTATGAGTGTAGGAGTCCCACTACCTGAACAATTGTACCACAATGTGAATTTGTAATTGTCTACCTTGACGACATTTTGATATTTTCCCCTGATTTCAAATCTTATGTGTTTCATGTTAGACAAGTGTTGGAGGTTTTTAGGGAGAATCAGTTATCCGCTAAACAAGAGAAATGTGTTTTTGGGGTACAGGAGATACTATTTCTAGGTCATGTTTTGACTCCTCACGCCTTTAAAATGGATCCTAGTAAGGTACTAGCGACTTTCCTCCTTAAAGACCTTACAACGTTTCCTAGGGTTTGCCAATTACTACCGTAAATTCATAAAGAATTTTTCGGTAATTGCTAAACTGTTGACCGACCTCACTAAGAAAGGGGCGGATTTGGAGGATTGGTCTACTGAGGCCTTAACTTTATTTGCAACCCTAAAGAAGGCATTTAGTAGCGTTTCCATTCTGATTCAGCCAGATCAGGAGAAATCTTTTATTGTGGAGGTGCATGCATCCGAGGACGGGGCAGGAGCGGTCCTCTAACAAGATCCCGCTAGCCTTACTAACCTGAGGCATTGTGCCTTCTTTTCCAGAAAATTTTCCCCCATCGAGAGAAACTATGACATAGGGAATCGGGAATTGCTGTCCATTAAATGGGTGTTTTTGAGGAGTAGAGGCATTTTCTGGAGGGAGCAAAACATTGTGTCACTGTTGTCACTGATCATAAGAACCTAATGTTTCTCGAGTCTGCTAAGAGGTTAAATCCTCATAAGGCCAGATGGGCATTGTTTTTTACAATTTTTGATTTCTCCATCACTTTCAGGCCAGGAAGTAGAAACGTGAAGGCTGATTCATTGTATTGTAGGTTCCGTGCGTTTCAGCCTACAGATGCACCACCTGAATCCATTCTACCAGCTAATATCTTCATAGCAGACCTGACCCAGGATATCACAGCTCTCATTAAGGCTGAAAAACATCTGGCCCCGGCACTTACCCCAACAGATAAGTTGTTTGTTCCCGTACAGTATCGTCTCCGACTGTTGGGTGAGTGTCATGATTCTGCCTTTTGTGGACATCCTGGTATTGAGAGCACTAAGGAGCTGGTTTCTAGATCATATTGGTGGCCCACTCTAGCTAAATCCTATGCGTCGCCCTGCTGGTGACCTACGACCCCTAACCATTCCCAGTAGACCCTGGTCCCATATCTCGATGGACTTTATCACTGACCTGCCACCTGAGGACGGTAAGACTGTGGTTTGGGTAGTGGTCGATAGATTTAGCAAGATGGTTCATTTTATTTCCCTGTCTAAACTCCCAAATGCAAAAACCCTGGCGTCTATATTTGGGAAACAAATTGTACGCTTACATGGTATTCCGGAGAATATTGACAGGGGTGTGCAGTTTGTGTCCAAGTTTTGGAGGGCTTTCTGTCAGAAATGCCAGGTTTCATTATCTTTTTCATCCGCCTACCACCCTGAGAGTAATGGGCAGACTGAACTCCTTAATCAGTCTGTGGAACAATTGCTTAGGTCTTATGTTGCTGATGACCAGCAATTATGGGTTAAATACCTTCCGTTGGCCAAATTTGCTCTGAATAACCGTGTTAATTCGTCTGCTGGTGTCTCCCCGTTCTTTAGTAACTATGTTTTCCATCCTCGTTTTCATTCTGGGTTATCTGTCTCCTCCTCTAACCCTGAGGAGGATAGGGTCTCCTCTGAACTGGGCACAGTTCGGGCTAGGGTTCAATCAAACCTAGAAAATTATCAGAATACTCAGAAGATCAAGGCCAATCGGAGACATTCTAAGGGGGTGAACTTTCAGGTTGGGGATAAGGTGTGGTTGTCCTCCAAGAATCTCTCGCTCAAGGTGTCTAGAAAATGTACTCCTCCTTTTATAGGGCCGTATTAAATTACAGAAGTGAGTAACCCGGTATCGTTTAGGTTGGAACTGCCCGAGTCGTTCCACATTCATGATGTGTTTCTACTTAAAAAATATTTTTAACCTGTTGTGCCATTGCAAGCCATGCCTCTGCCGGTCCTTGTTAATGATTCTGTGGAGTATGTAGTGTCTAAGATTGTGGACGTCAGGAGAGTGCATAATTCTTTGCAGTACTTGGTCCACTGGAAGCGCTATGGACCCGAGGAAAGGTCTTGGGTACCAGCTAGGGAGGTTCATGCCCCTAGACTGGTTAGAAAATTCCATGCAGACCATCCTGAGAAGCTATCGCCTGAAGTTTTGACTCCGGTGGCCCCGCATAAGGGAAGGGGTACTGTCACGGGCACCAGCGTTGCGCTCCGCAGTGCAGACGGAGCCCCGCTTCTGTACAGGAGCAAGGACGCGTGCAGCGCGTACGGTGTCCTCAGATCCCCCCAGTAACCAGATAAAGCCTGAGCACTGAGCTGGGCACTCGGTGCTCAGCCTTTTGCAGCAGGGCGAGTCATGTGACGCTGGCCACGTCACATGACCCCTGTTACTCAGTATTTAAACAGGCAGCCTGCTGGCCACAGATTGCCTGTTATTTAGGTTCCTGCTGTGAATTTGCATTACCTGGCGTACTTACCTTCTGCTATTTCCTGACGATCCTCTGCCTGCTCCTTGTGTACTTCTCGACTCTCCTGGTATTTATGACCCTGGCTTCTCCTGACTATTCTCTGCTTGCTCCATTTGTACTTTGTTGCTCTCCTAGTATTGACTCGGTCCGTTCACGTTCGGTTGTTTGTCTGGTCTGTCCTCCCAGCACTTATTCCAAGCTAGGGATTGCCATCCAGTTGTACCCTGTCATTAGGAATTGTGAGGCAAGTAGGCAGGACCAGGGGTAAGGGTGGAGTGCAGTGGTCACTTTCCTCCCCCCTGTGTGTGTGTGTACGCGACCGTTACACTGACCTTTTCCTGTGAACCAGACACCCTCTCCTCTTCAGAGCAGGGGGTGCCTGGTTTAATGCTCAAGTTCTCCCATTGACTTCCATTGTGCTCAGGGTGCTCTGCTGATTGCTGAAATGGCTTTATTCTAAAAAGTATTTGCCCATTTTGGCTACCCATTTAAAGGGATTATCCCATGAATAATGCAAAAAATTAAAATCATACATAACCTAGTACATGACAACCTCTTTCAATCAAAGCTGGATCCAGCCCTGTACATCACATGGATCCAGAGATCTCCCCATTTATTGCTCCAATTGTTCTGCTAGATTTATTCAGGCTGGCATTTTAGGAGTTGTGCACTCTCTCGGGGGTGTATCTTTTCTGCTTGCAGCTGGGGGTAGTTGAAGGATGGAACTGAGCATTTGCTTCCATCTCAGTGAGCAGGACAGAGACATTAGAAAAAGAACAAACAGTAAGTGGCGCTATACAGATAGATATAATTGAATTACTTGGTGGCTATTCTAAATTTATAACTACATGAAAATGCAAAAGCATTCAGATCCAGGTGCTGGTTTGAAAACTGTAGAATATTTTTAATAGGAGAATCCCTTTAAGCCCACATGAGTGTGCCTTACATTAAGGATTAATGTCAGGGGTGTAGCTAATGGCTCATGGGCCCTGGTGCAAGAGTTCAGCTTGGGGCCCCCCTTTCCTCAGTGCTTTGTGGTCAAGGGCAGAAAGCGCATAGCCTTCGTGCTGCCCGAGGCTAAAATTGAAACGGCACCCCTGCCCCCATGCCAAATTCTTGTTTTAACCCCCTTCCCTTGAGCCAGAGGTGTAACTTGACCAGCATGGACTTTCTATAATACTGGTGTCTTCTTATGCACCACAAGGGTCTTTGGGCCCCCTCAGGCTCCTGGGCCCGATAGCGACTGCTACCTCTGCACCCCCTATAGCTACGCCCCTGATTAATGTGCAGGCTACTGTTGCCTTAATATAATTCTTTAATACTTGTGCTTAAACATTCTGTGCTTTTAAAATGAAATTCAAAATGGAAAAGAATGTATTAGTTAGGACACGAAATATATGGCTTCACTATTTTCCAAATTTTTGTTTGCATTACTTCTTTATCTTACTTCCAAATCACATCTAATTTTTCAATGTGAACCTATGTAAAAAAAATAAATCTCATTTTCTGTCAGTGAGAAAAATGTCACAAATAGGTGTGATCTTTAAATCTGTCAGTTATGAAGTAATAATTGATGCAAATTTCTGCAGCCAAAATGGTAACTAAATCAATATCAGCTACTGCAATGTAACGTTTAGTCCATATTAAACCTGTGATAGCACGTAATCTCAAGGCTGAGAGATAATGGCTACTCAACAGAAAATATGTAAACTCTGTTTTATCAAAATTGGGTGTTTGATGTTTAGTAGACATTTGCTGTGCGTCTGCTGTCTCACATTTCCCATATCTTTCAATAATTTAATTGGTAAATTTGAGGAAATAGCAGAAAAATGGAAATTATCAGCAAGCTTCACATACCAGAGACCAAAAGATTACGTGACCTTGAACCAGTGAAACCTTTCATTATAAATAGAAATATGGCAAACTAAATTAATCTGTGCACTGAAATTATTATTAGAAAAAGCAGTTAACTAGAGAAATGGAAATTTTACATAGTGGACGTTCCCCTTGGCGTGCATTTTCTTGTGAAAAGTCCTTATCAACCTGACTGTGGCCACATGTGGCCGATATCATGCAGTATTTCTGCAGCCGAATTGCGTGCAGAAAATCTGCTGTGTAAGGCCCCTTGCAGACGAGCGTGAACAGATTAGATCCGGATGCGTTGCGGAAGCGTTCTGTGAAAAATGTGCAATTTCGCAAGCAAGGTCATTCAGTTTTGCATGCGATCGCATTCAGTTGTTCAGTTTTAAAAGCATGGGTGCAATGTGATTTAATGCGTATTGCACGTGCGTGATAAAAAACTGAAGGTATACAAACAACATCGCTTAGCAACTATCCGTGAAAAACACAGCCCCATTTCACTTCAACGTGAAAAACGCAGAATATAGAGCATAATGCGATTTTCACACAACGCACAAGTGGTGCGTGAAAACCAACGCTGATGTACACAGACCCATTGAAATAAATGGGTCCAGATTCCGTGCGGGCGCATTGCACCCGCGCAGGGGTCTAAACAGTTACATCAAAGTGGGTGAGATTTTTTAACCAGTTCAGGACTAGGCCATTTACCCCTGACGAGGCACATTCTGTTATTTATTTATTTATTTTTTGTTCAGTTATGTAAATACATTTTTCATATTCTTTTTGCAATTAATTTGTTTACAATTCTTTCTTTTTAACTTTTTTGTTAAAAGCAAAATGTGCAACTAATATATTTTTTTATTGTGCCCCCTTTCCATAAGGGTTGTTTTTAAACGTTGGCTGTATAGGCTATGATGGCTGAGGATGGGGCTAGAAGCTGGTTTGTACATTTTTTTTATTTTTTTATTTGTCATAATTATTATTATATTTTGTGCACTTTGTGCCCACCATAAGGTCAAGTAAGCACTTTCGGTGACATTTAAGATTACATTTTTAAAATGTATTTATTGCTGATTTCTCCTGTAACTTGGTCTGATATAGTAGCCCCAATTACAAGAGGAATACAGCCCCCAGAAAAGGTGTACATTGCTGTACAATCTCACAGCAGAGATAATCTGGGTCTGTTAGGACCCAGTAGCTTGTACAGACACCTGGCTGCAGATGCTGACATGACTGCTGGGACTGATATAAACAGCGCTTGCTGAGCGATATGTATAGAGTGATTGGGAAGGTGTAGAGATATGTGTCGGCTATATCCGGGCAGTCGGCACATACAGTAGCTCTGAATGCGAACCTGGCAATAAATGAAAAAAAAAAAAAATCTAATGTTAAATGTCTCCTAAAGACATCTAGGCGGTCGGCACATATCTCTGCATGGACATTTTTAAATTGTTAACAGGCAAGGCAAAGGGTTAAACTCATACTAGGAAAAATCTCCTCAGTGAATCCGCACATAACTTGACCTGTGATGTGGATTTTAAATTAAACCCGCAGCAATCAATTTATGTAGTAGATTTCCAGATTTCTAATTTTAGCCTTTGCAATTCAGAGGGTGAAATTCTCTGCAAATCTGAAGCGAATCCCACATGAGTTGCTACCAAAATACATCCCGCACCCTAATTGCTTGGTATATTTGCAAATGATAAATTATTGCTAATCTTAAAAGGGTAACATATGCCTCCCATAAATAAAACTGGTTGATACAAATTAGGCCTCATGCATGAAGCCAGCACATAGGTATGTTTGATTTTTCAACACTGGTGCTAAGGAAAACTGGCTTAGTTGTCCATATAGGAAGAGAGGAGACAGGAAGGTCAAATGTGGTGGGGTCCCACCCAATGCAACCTACTCCAATAACCCAAAACGAGCACCAGTTCACTATAGGTAGTTAGGTTCTAGTTATGGATTTGGTGGTATTTACCCCAGCCTGTGGAAACACCTTGTGGGAGTAATAAAACGCTTTCTCGTGCCCAGGGAATATGTGCCCGTAGGTGACGGAAGCAAACGGTTATGCGTCACATAAAAGCTAGAGTTCCGTAAAAACTAGAATAAATGGTATAACATTATGTAAAAGATAAATGCATTAATATATACATATATTATGATGAGCATGTACTCACTTCACGGGGGGGGGGGGGGGGGGGGTTGGTTTATCTGGATAAGCATAAAACACCAGTAAACCTAGTACCCCAAGCCTGGATCGCCTCTAGCATGTTTAAGGATGAAGGCAGCCAATCACTCAGGGCTTCTGTTCAACTTTATTTATTATAGTCAAATCCATCTCTACGCGTTTCAGGGCAACAAGTCCCTTCATCAGGAGCATCTTACAAACAGTGTACATACATGGGATATATATACCTGGAGGGTAATTAGGAAAAGACCGCCAAAAAAATAGTTGGAGTGTCCTTCTTATCTGCGTCTGGCGGACTCAAGGCGGCCTGAGAGCGGAAGTGCTGGGTTGCAGTTGTGTGTAGGA
This sequence comes from Bufo gargarizans, assembly GCF_014858855.1. Classification (NCBI taxonomy): domain Eukaryota; kingdom Metazoa; phylum Chordata; class Amphibia; order Anura; family Bufonidae; genus Bufo; species Bufo gargarizans. The sequence continues at coordinate 645,839,717 of NC_058080.1, read as the reverse complement.
CCGGAAGGGTCAGCGTGATGCGTTTTGAGACTGAGACACATCAGTGACCAATGCACATGTCCAGAAGCGGGGTTCCGGTGCGGTGCGCTCCAAGCTGGAACACAGGCAAGAGCAATTGGATCGCATGCTTCGACGGTTGCTGAGTTACCAGCAGGACTGGTTCACAATGTTTCGTTACGTAGTTTCACCCTAGAAATAAGTCTTGAGGGGATAAGCTTATGTGTAAAAAGGTTGTTAGAGTGCAATCAATACCTTACATTTATTCATATGTATAGGGGCTTACTAACTAATATTTATTTGATGTTAAACAGTAGACTTTATGTATATATAAAGGGGTAGTGGTGATTTGTGCATAGCACTATCATGATAGCAGTGAGCGTCAAACCAGACAGGGAATGTGTTTGGGGTATACAGAAAGGAAAAAAGATATATCGATATATAGATGCATAAATACATAGATACATAAATATATATATATATATATATATATATATATATATATAAATAAATATAAATATATGAATCAATATAACTAAAAATAACCTCTCGATACATACAATTACATATATATATATATATATATATATATATATATATACACTCACCTAAAGAATTATTAGGAACACCTGTTCTATTTCTCATTAATGCAATTATCTAGTCAACCAATCACATGGCAGTTGCTTCAATGCATGTAGGGTTTTGGTCCTGGTCAAGACAATCTCCTGAACTCCAAACTGAATGTCAGAATGGGAAAGAAAGGTGATTTAAGCAATTTTGAGCGTGGCATGGTTGTTGGTGCCAGACGGGCCGGTCAGAGTATTTCACAATCTGCTCAGTTACTGGGATTTTCACGCACAACCATTTCTAGGGTTTACAAAGAATGTTGTGAAAAGGGAAAAACATCCATTATGCGGCAGTCCTGTGGGCGAAAATGCCTTGTTGATGCTAGAGGTCAGAGGAGAATGGGCCGACTAATTCAAGCTGATAGAAGAACAATATTGACTGAAATAACCACTCGTTACAACCGAGGTATGCAGCAAAGCATTTGTGAAGCCACAACACGCACAACCTTGAGGCGGATGGGCTACAATAGCAGAAGACCCCACCGGGTACCACTCATCTCCGCTACAAATAAGAAAAAGAGGCTACTATTTGCACAAGCTCACCAAAATTGGACTGTTGAAGACTGGATAAATGTTGCCTGGTCTGATGAGTCTCGATTTCTGTTGATACATTCAAATCGTAGAGTCCGAATTTGGCGTAAACAGAATGAGAACATGTATCCATCCGTGCAGGCTGGTGGTGGTGGTGTAATGGTGTAGGGGATGTTTTCTGGGCACACTTTAGACCCCTTAGTGCCAATTGGCCTTCGTTTAAATGCCACGGGCTACCTGAGCATTGTTTCTGACCATGTCCATCCCTTCATGACCACCATGTACCCATCCTCTGATGGCTACTTCCAGCAGGATAATGCACCATGTCACAAAGCTCGAATCATTTCAAATTGGTTTCTTGAACATGACAATCAGTTCACTGTACTAAAATGGCCCCCACAGTCACCAGATCTCAACCCAATAGAGCATCTTTGGGATGTGGTGGAACTGGAGCTTCGTGCCCTGGATGTGCATCCCTCAAATCTCCATCAACTGCAAGATGCTATCCTATCAATATGGGCCAACATTTCTAAAGAATGCTATCAGCACCTTGTTGAATCAATGCCACGTAGAATTAAGGCAGTTCTGAAGGCAAAAGGGGGTCCAACACTGTATTAGTATGGTGTTCCTAATAATTCCTTAGGTGAGTGTATATGTACAGTATATGTATATATACAAATGAATGTAGATAAATACAAAAATAAATAAATAAGAAATAATAATACAAAAATGGATTAAATATCTTAAAGATAAAATATCTAGACGTAGATCTCCCCTCTAGACATGGGTGGAATTGTAACAATTGGAATAAGACTAAAATCTAGATATAAATTCATGTATTTGAAGAGCTGAAAGGGGCATAAAGGGATTGTTAAGATGAGACTGGTGTGTAAATGTATATCTGGGCTTATGTATAGAAATCTACCTTTTTTTTACAAAAACAAAAAGGGGGGAGGGGTTGGGTTCTGTGTTTGGGGGGGGGATAATAGATGTAGATATTAAGATATTTAAGTATTTATATATAGTAAAATACTAAAATATTAAAATGTTAAAATATTGGGATATTTCATTAGAATAAAGATCTCTAGTAGGAGTAGAAGATACAGTGGGATGAACAGTATACCATAACAAATAGGACATAGAATAGCATAATCTCAAGAATGGAAACAGTACACAGCTGTAGATTGGGGGTATAAAATCTTGATAGTATATAATTAGTAATTGACATGTTCCAATGTTTCATTCAGATCATAAGGAGTAAGGGTATTCAGCCGATATATCCAAAACATCTCCTTGCGGCACAATTGTTGGAAGGAGGATGAGATTTGTTCGAATGGGGTTACTTTGAGGCCTGAGAAGTTTCCCTCATGTGTCTTTGAGAAATGATGTGATACAATGTGCGTTAGGACCTTTCTGTTAAAGTTAGACCGATGCTCGTTCTTCCATTCCCTGAAAGTTTCTGTGGTGCGGCCAACATAATAAAAATGACAGGGGCATTGGAGTAGATATATTATATTTTTGCTTCCACAGGTCATAAATTGTTGGAATTGTATTTTACCTATAGGATGCGGTAGATGGATCTTTCTCTGGGATGTGGTGATCATTTGACAGCATTTGCATTTTTGTGCACCACATTTAGAGGAGCCTTTTGGCCCTAGTGATTTTCTGTGTATCTGTTCCAATGTTTGGGGATATTGTTTTAAGGGCACGAAGGGGCTAACATGTTTTTGAGGGTTTTGGCCCTCCGGATAGTAAGTTTGGGTTGTTTCGGTATCTCTTTGCCCAGTATGGGGTCTTTTAAAGATACGGTCCAATGTTTTGTTATTATTTATCTAATTAATTTATGGTTGTGGCTGTACCTTGTTATAAGGCCTGGTCTGAATGGAGTTTCTGTAGTTTTTTTTAACTTATTTTGGGTTGGAGGCTTTGTTTTTGATCAATTTGTGAGATCCTTTTATTCAAGTCTTTAATAAGCTGTGGGGGATACCCCTTATCTATAAACCTGATACCGAGGATATCTAGTTGTTTTTTCATGAAATTGTTGTTTGTACAGTTGCATCTAATTCGTTTCATCTTGCTAAATGGTATATTGGTACATCATCTTCCATTTGTGATAGTGGCAACTTCTAAAATCTAAGAAACAGTTTGCATCAACATTTTTAAAATGTGTACTGGTGGAGATGGTGTTATTAATATTGTTAAAATAGAGGTCTAAAAAATAGCTTCTTTGGGGTGGGACTCGAGGGTGAAGCTTAGGTTTCAATCATTTTTTTTAATGTCTCAATTTATGCCCTCAGATCGTCATTGCTCCCTTGCCAGATAAGTATAATGTCATCAATGTATCTTCTTTAAAAAGCAACATTAGGATGTTTGAGTAGGCCAAAGTGGTTTTCAAAAGCACCCATAAATAAGTTAGCATATGACGGTGCATATTTCGTACCCATTGCTGTTCCATTCTCTTGGATATAAAATTTGTCATTTTAAGAAAAATAATTGTGGCGTAAAATGAAATCTATGGATCTTTCTGTGTGGGGGGCATGAGGGTATCAGCATCTAAAAATTCTTTAGTGGCTCTTAGGCCTATTGAGTGTGCAATATTACTATACAGTGCCGTGACATCTAAAGTTGCCTAGATGAAGTCATCTTGCCAGGTTACATCTTCTAGATTTTGGATAAGGTGTGCCGAATCTCTCAAGTATGAAAGTAGTGTGTTTACATATCTTTGGAGGATGCCATCAATGTATTCTGATAGGCTTGAAGTGAGAGAATAAATACCAGAGATGATGGGTCTTCCGAGGGGGGGGGGGGGGGGTTTGTTAGGGACTTGTGTATTTTGGGGAGAAAATAAAAACGTGCAAAGGTGGGGTGTGTTACTTTTAGATAGTCCTTTTCTTTTTTGTCTAGGACCCCTAAAGAGGATCCATGATCTATGAGGTCATGGAGTTGGGTCTTATAGTCTTTTGTGGGGTCATCTATGAGGGGTCTATAGTAATCGGTATAAGATAGGATTCTTAGAGCTTCTTTTTCATAGTAACTGGTATCGAGGATGACTATTCCACCCCCCTTGTCAGCATTTTATAACAATGTTTCTGACAGGCCGAATAAGCATAATTAACTGTATATATGTACGCACAGGTCTTCTATTGTGTAATAAAAACATATAAGTCTAACCCCTGTCCACCCTATGAAGACTGTAAAATTATGTTTTATAACCTGATAGAATTGCTCTTCTTTCTGCCCAAGGGGCGGCGTTTCAGATTTACTCCTGCCCAGCCGTTCTGAAGTGCCGCCCAGCTCATCAATATTCACTTCGCTGGGCGGCTTCTGCTGTCCCCGACGTTCCGAGATCTGGCGCATGCACCCGGCACCCTCACTGACCGGGATCCCATCGCGCCTGCGTCCCCTCTGCTTCTTTGAGGCCGCTTAAGCCTCTGCGTTCTGCGCCTGCTCCGGGTATTTTTCTCAGCAGCGCAGAAGCCGCCCAGCAAAGTGAATATTGATGAGCTGGGCGGCGCTTCAAAACGGCAGTTGGGGGGAGGCTGCCTGGGCAGAAGTAAAGCTGAAACGCCACCCCTGGGGCAAAAAGACGAGCAATTCTATCAGGTTATAAAACATCATTTTACAGTCTTCATAAGGTGGACAAGAGTTAGACTTATATGTTTTTATCACACAATAGAAGACCTGTGCATACATATATACAGCTAATTATGCTTATTCGGCCTGTGAGTGTCCCTTTAAGGTTTTTTAGGGCTTTTTTGAGGTTAAGATTAAGGTTGTCCGATTCTGGTTCGAGAAATGTAGCAACCAATCAGATCCCACCTTTTATTTTTCAGAGCTCATTTGGAAAATGAAAAAATCAATCTGATTACATAACTAAGGGTGCTGTCACACATTCACATTTTTTTATGCAGTTATTGAAGCCAAAATCAAATTTCCAAGTTTCAATTTCTCTACTTCTATAATACATAGTAATACCTCCAAAAATAGTTATTACTTTACATTCCCAATGTCTACTTCATGTTTGGATCATTTTGGGAATTATATTTTATTTTTTGGGGATGTTACAAGGCTTAGAAGTTTAGAAGCAAATCTTGAAATTTTTCAGAAATTTTCAAAAACCCAATTTTTAGGGACCAGTTCAGGTCGGAAGTCACTTTGCGAGGCTTACATAATAGAAACCACCCCAAAATGACCCCATTCTAGAAACTACACCCCTCAAGGTATTCAAAACTGATTTTAGAAACGTTGTTAACCCTTTAGGTGTTCCACAAGAACTAATGGAAAATAGAGATACAATTTTGAAATTTTACTTTTTTGGCAGATTTTCCATTTTAATTAAATAAACTTCAGTGACAAAGCAAGGGTTAACAGCCAAACCAAACTCAATATTTATGGCCCTGGTTCTGTAGTTTACAGAAACACCTCATATGTGGTCGTAAACTACTGTACGGGCACACGGCAGGACGCAGAAGGAAAGGAATTCCATACGGTTTTTGTAAGGCAGATTTTGCTGGACTGCTTTTTTTGACTTTTTGACACCATGTCCCATTTGAAGCCGACCTGATGCACCCCTAGGGTAGAAACTCCATAAAAGTGCCCCAATCTAAGAAACCACCCCCCCAAGGTATTCAAAACCGATTTTACAAACGTCGTTAACCCTTTAGGTGTTCCACAAGAACTAATGGAAAATAGAGATAGAATTTTGAAATTTTACTTTTTGGGCAGATTTTCCATTTTAATAATTTTTTTTTCCAGTAACAAAGCAAGGGTTAACAGCCAAACCAAACTCAATATTTATGACCCTGATTCTGTAGTTTACAGAAACACCCCATATGTGGTCGTAAACTACTGTACGGGCACATGGCAGGGCGCAGAAGGAAAGGAATGCCATACGGTTTTTGGAAGGCAGCTTTTGCTGGACTGTTTTTTTTTACTCCATGTCCCATTTGAAGCCCCCCTAATGCACCCCTAGGGTAAAAACTCCATAAAAGTGACCCCATCTAAGAAACTACACCCCTCAAGGTTTTCAAAACTGATTTTAGAAACGTCATTAACCCTTTAGGTGTTCCACAAGAACTAATGGAAAATAGAGATACAATTTTGAAATGTTACTTTTTTGGCAGATTTTCCATTTTAATAATTTTTTTCCAGTAACAAAGCAAGGGTTAACAGCCAAACCAAACTCAATATTTATGACCCTGATTCTGTAGTTTACAGAAACACCCCATATGTGGTCATAAACTACTGTACGGGCACGCTGCAGGGCGCAGAAGGAAAGGAATGCCATACGGTTTTTGGAAGGCAGATTTTGCTGGACTGTTTTTTTTTTACACCATGTCCCATTTGAAGCCCCCCGATGCACCCCTAGGGTAAAAACTCCATAAAAGTGACCCCATCTAAGAAACTACACCCCTCAAGGTTTTCAAAACTGATTTTAGAAACATTGTTAACCCTTTAGGTGTTCCACAAGAACTAATGGAAAATAGAGAAACAATTTTGAAATTTTACTCCTTTGGCAGGTTTTCCATTTTAATAATTTTTTTTCAGTTACAAAGCAAGGGTTAACAGCCAAACCAAACTCAATATTTATGGCCCTGATTCTGTAGTTTACAGAAACACCTCATATGTGGTCGTAAACTACTGTACGGGCACACTGCAGGGCGCAGAAGGAAAGGAATGCTATACGGTTTTTGGAAGGCAGATTTTGCTGGACTGTTCCACATGAAGTAATGGAAAATAGAGATACAATTTTGAAATTTCACTTTTTCGGCAGAGTTTCCATTTTAATAATTTTTTTTCAGTTACAAAGCAAGGGTTAAAAGCCAAACCAAACTCAATATTTATGGCCCAGATTCTTTAGTTTACAGAAACACCCCATATGTGGTCATAAACTACTGTACGGGCACAAGGCAGGGCGCAGAAGGAAAGGAATGCCATACGGTTTTTGAAAGGCAAATTTTGCAGGACTGTTTTTTTTGACACCATGTTCCATTTGAAGCCCCCCTGATGCAACCCTAGAGTAGAAACTCCATAAAAGTGACCCCATCTAAGAAACTACACCCCTCAAGGTATTCAAAACAGATTTTACAAATGTCGTTAACCCTTTAGGTGTTCCACAAGAGTTATTGGCAAATGGAGATGAAATTTCTGAATTTCAATTTTTTTTTTTTCCATTTTAATCCATTTTTCCTAGTAACAAAGCAAGGGTTAACAGCCAAACAAAACTCAATATTTATGGCCCTGATTCTGAAGTTTACAGAAACACCCCATATGTGGTCGTAAACAGCTGTACGGGCACACGGCAGGGCGCAGAAGGAAATGAATGCCATGTGCCATTTGAAGCCCCCCTGATGCACCCCTAGAGTAGAAACTCCCAAAAAGTGGCCCCATTTTAGAAACTACGGGATAGGGTGGCAGTATTGTTGGTACTAGTTTAGGGTACATATGATTTTTGTTTGCTCTATACTCCACTTTTGGTGAGGCAAGATAACAAGAAATAGCTGTTTTGGCACCGTTTTTATATTTAGTTATTTACAACATTCATCTGACCAGTTAGATCATGTGATATTTTTATAGACCAGGTTGTAACGGATTCGGCGATACCTAATATGTATATTTTTTTATTTATGTAAGTTTTACACAATGATTTCTTTTTTGAAGCAAAAAAATATAATGTTTTAGTGTTTCCATAGAGAGCCATAATTTTTTCAGTTTTTGGGCGATTATCTTAGGTAGGGTCTTATTTTTTGTGGGATGACGTGATGGTTTGATTGGCACTATTTTTGGGTGCATATGACTTTTTGATCACTTACTATTACACTTTTTGTGATAAAAGGTGACAAAAAATGGTTTATTTAGCACAGTTTTTATTTTACATTTTTTTACGGTGTTCATCTGAGGGGTTAGGTCATGTGATATTTTTATAGAGACGGTCGATACAGACGCGGCGATACCTAATATGTATATTTTTTTTATTTATGTAAGTTTTACACAATGATTTCTTTATTGAAGCAAAAAAAATATCATGTTTGCGTGTTTCCATAGTCTGAGAGCCATAATTTTTTCAGTTTTTGGACGATTACCTTGGGTAGGGTATGAATTTGCGGGGTAAGAGGATGGTTTTATTGGCACTATTTTGGGCTGCATGTGACTTTTTTATCGCTTGCTATTATACTTTTTGTGATGTAAGGTGACGAAAAATTGTTTATTTAGCACAGTTTTTATTAAATAATTTTTACGGTGTTCATCTGAGGGGTTAGGTCATCTAATATTTTTATAGATACGGACGATACGAACGCGGTGATACCAAATATGTATACTTTTTTTTATTTATGTAAGTTTTACACAATAACAGCTTTTTTCAAACACAAAAAAATCATGTTTTAGTGTCTCCATATTCTGAGCCATAGTTTTTTTCATTTTTTGGGCGATTATCTTAGGTAGGATCTTATTTTTTGTGGGATAAGGTGACGGTTGGATTGGCACTATTTTTTAATGCATATGGCTTTTTGATCACTTGCTATTACACTTTTTGTGACGTAAGATGACAAAAAATGGTTTATTGAGCACAGTTTTTATTTTTTACGGCGTTCATCTGAGGGGTTAGGTCATGTGATAGGTTTATAGAGCCGGTCGATAAGGACGTGGCGATACCTAATATGTATACTTTTTATTTCCCCCCTATTTTTTACCATTTTTTTAACTTTATGGGGAAAATGACATTTTTGTTTATTTTTACTTGAAACTTTTAATTTTTGGGGGGGAAACTTTATTTTTTCAACTTTCTTTTTCACTTTATTTTTTGTCCCACTTTGGGACTTGAACTTTTGGGGGTCTAATCCTTTACAATGCATTCCAATAATTCTGTATTGGAATGCATTGGCTGTATGAGTAATACAGTGTGTATTACTCATACAGCTTCCGGCCTGTGAGATCCAGGGGGCTGGATCTCGCAGGCTCTTCACCGGAAGGCTGCGCGATGCCTTCCTTAGGCATCACGCTGCCTTCCATGCTATCGGGTCCCCCCTACAGCCGCATGGGGACCCGATGGCACCGCCGACCACCGCCGCCGCACCAGGTAAAAGCCGCAAACCGCAGGTCTGATTTGACCTGCTGTTTGCAGTGATCGCTGACACAGGAGGTCACGGGACCCCCCCACGCATTTAGCCGAGGTGCCTGCTCAATGATTTTTGCAGGCACCTTGTTCCGATCACCGCCCAACTTCTAAGCCTACCATGTTGATCACGGTTATCAGCGAATCAGGGTTCCACGCTGGAGAGGGAGAGGGAGAAAGAGAGACCACATCCAAGGGAGGTTAATGTTTTTTTATTAAATATGATCGAGCGAAAAAGTGGGACAAATTATTAAAGTGCAAATGTGGGACAAGTTGTTAAAGTTTAAGCATTGAATGAAAGGAGGGGGTGCGCATCAATTAAAGAAGAATTTTTGGAATTTAATTCCCTGTCACCTATGCAGAGCAGGGGTTTGTATACGGCAAAATTGTTAAAATGTCACCTGACAATGTAACAGACGATTTTTTGAAATTTATGTCCCTATCACCTATGCATAGCAGGGGTTTAATCACGGCAAAATTGGTGAGTTTCACCCGAATATGTAACAGACAAATTAATGTTTTTTTTTTTTACTTGTCTACTAGGTATAGCAGTGGTATATCACATCCCAAAATTTGGGAATTTTACCCTAAAATGTAACAGACAAATTAGTGAAATGTTTTTACCTGTCTACTAGGTACAGCCGGGGTATATCACACCCAAAATTGGTAAATTTCCCCCGAATATGTAACAGACAAATTAGTGAAATGTTACCTGTCTACTAGGTAGAGCAGGGGTATATCACACCCAAAAATTTGTGAATTTCACCCGAATATGTAACAGACAAATTAATGAAATTGTTTTACCTGTCTACTAGGTATAGCAGTGGTATATCACACCCAAAAATTGGTGAATTTCACCAGAAGATGTAATAGACAAATTAGTGAAATGTTTTTACCTGTCTACTAGGTACAGCCGGGATATATCACACACAAAAAATTTTGATTTTCACCCGAATATGTAACAGACAAATTAGTGAAATGTTACCTGTCTACTAGGTAGAGCAGGGGTATATCACACCCAAAAATTGGTGAATTTCACCCGAAAATGTAATAGACAAATTAGTGAAAGGACATAAAATAAAACAAAATAAGTACAAATAAAAAAGAATTCAACTTGATTTATGAGGTGGAGGTCCATGTGGAGTAGGAGGTTGAGTAGGCAGTGGACGTAGCGGTGTAGGTGGAAGCGGCGATTGAGGAGGACGATGTGGCCAACACTGTTTTTTGGTAAAAAATAAATAAAATCTATCTTTTTTTAATTAGAGTACACTCCAAAAGAGTGTGAAATAGCCAAAATACGGCATTGAGCAATTGTGCTTTAGTATAACAATAGCTAAACGGGGCTGGTATACATGTATATTCTGCACAAGGTAGGGACAAGTCCTGTGGGATCCATGCCTGATTTATTTTAATGAACATCCGCTTGTCCACATTGGCTTTGGACAGGCAGCTGCGCTTGTCTGTGATAACGCCCCCTGCCGTGCTAAACAAACGTTCAGACAATACGCTGGCTGCAGGGCAGGCCAGCACCTCCAAGGCGTAAAGGACAAGCTCAGGCCATGTGCCCAATTTGGAGACCCAGAAGTTGATAGGGGCAGACCCGTCATTCAGTACGTGTACGTATCCACCATGTTGGTGAGATGCTGCCTCCTGCTAAGATGTTCCATATCAGCTGGTGGTGCTGGTTGTTGTGGCGCGCTGACAAAGCTTTTCCACATTTTGGCCATGCTAACCCTGCCTTCTGAGGTACTGGTGGTACCCCAGCTGCGTAGGTGACCTCTTTCTCCTCCTCTGCCTTCGCCTTGTGCTTCCACTGTGCCCCTGCTGTCAGGTGGGAATGCCACCAGCAGCGCATCTACCAGCGTCCGCTTGTACTCGCGCATCTTACGAGCACGCTCCAGTGACGTAATTAAGGACGGTACGTTGCCATTGTAACGGAGATCCGGCAGCGTGGCCACCCAGAAATCAGCACAAGTTAGAGTGTGGGCAACTCAGCGGTCATTGCGGAGACACTGTAGCATCTAATCGCTCATGTGTGCCAGGCTGCCCAGAGGCAACGAAATGCTGTCCTATGTGGGATGTGTATCGTCTGTGTCCTCTGTATCCCCCTAGCCACGCCCCAGTGATGGCCATGAGCTGGTTTGGGTGCCACCCTGCTGTGAACACGGTTCCTCCTCCTCCATCTCCTCCTCCTTATCCTCCACCTCCTCATCCTCCAGAACGGTGCCCTGGATAGACAATTGTGTACCTGGCATTTGTGGATGCAGGAACCCACCCTCAGAGCCACTTGGGAATGACTGGCCGGAAACCCTATGAAATGATCCATCTTCCCCCTCCTCCTCCTGTGCCACATCCTCTTCCATCATCGCCAGCAGTGTTTTTCAAGGAGGCATAGAAGTGGGATAGTAATGCTGAGAACAGCGTTATCGGCACTGGCCATGTTGGTGGAGTACTTAAAACAGTGCAGCAAGGAACACAGGTCTCGCATGTAGGCCCAGTCATTGGTGGTGAAGTGGTGCTGTTCCGCAGAGCGACTCACCCTGCGTGCTTCAGCTGAAACTCCAGTCTCGTCTGCAACTACTCGCACAGTTTGGCCAGCATGTGCAAAGTGGAGTTCCACCTTGTGGGAACGTCACATATGAGGCGGTGAGCAGGAAGGCCGAAGTTACGCTGCAGCGCTGACAGGTGAGCAGCAGCAGGGTGAGAACGTCGAAAGCGCGCACAGGCGGCCTGCAATTTATGCAGCAGCTCTGACATATCTGGGTAATTTTTAAGGAACCTCTGCACCACCAAATTCAGCACATGCACCAGGCAAGGGATGTGCGTCAAATTGGCTAGTCCCAGAGCTGTTACGAGATTTCGCACATTATCGCACACCACCAGGCCGGGCTTGAGGCTCACTGGCACTAACCACTCATCGATCTGTTGTTCAAGGCCCGTCCACAGCTACTGCGGTGTGGGTTTTTTCCCCCAAAACAGATAATTTTCAAACTGCCTGCTGTCGTTTACCCCTGTCTGTGCTGAAGTTGGTGGTGAAGCTGTTACGCTGACCGGATGAGGAGGCCGGTAGCGGATGAGGAAGTGGAGTAGGAGGAGGAAGCAACAGGAGGCAAACTGAAGCGCCCTGCAATCCTCGGTTGTGGAAGGACATGCGCCAAACTGCTATATGCCTCAGGCCCAGCCGCCACTGCATTTACCCAGTGCTGTTATGGAGATACAACGTCCCTGACCGTGCTTACTGGTCCACGTATTCGTAGTTAGGTGGACCTTGCCACAGATGGCGTTGCGCAGTGCACACCTGATTGTATCCTCCACTTGGTTGTGCAGGGAAGGGATTGCACGCCTCAAAAAGTAGTGGCGGCTGGGCACGACATACTGTGGGACAGCCACTGCCATAAGGCTTTTAAAACTCTCCATCTTCACCAGACGGAATGACAGCATTTCAAAGGACAGTAATTTTGAAATGCTGGCATTCAGGGTCAGAGATCGTGTGTGGGTAGGAGATTACTTCCTCTTCTGCTCCAGTGTTTGGGAGATGGAGAGCTGTATGCTTCCGTGGGACATTGTGGAGATGCTTGGTGACCAGGTGGTGGTGTTGCTGGTAGATCATCTGTTTGCGGGGTTTCAGGTGCCACTGTCACTCCAGAGGTGGATGAAGAGGCCGAGACTGCAGCAGAAGAGGAAGCATGAGGAGCCAGTGACCTTTCTTAGTTTTTGAGGTGTCGACTCCACTGTAGCTCGTGCTTTGCACTTAGATGCCTTGTCATGCAGGTTGTGCTCAGGTAGAGAACGTTTATGCCTCGCTTCAGGCTCTTATTGCACAGCATGCAAATCACTCGTGTCTTGTCGTCAGCACATTGTCTGAAGAACTGCCACAGCAGGGAACTCCTTGGAGCTGGCCTTGGTGTGCTCGGTCCCTTGCTGCGTTGGACAGTAACAGGCGTACTGTCTAGGGGATGGCCGCTCCGCTTTTGCACCCTGCTCCCTCTTCTGCTGTGCTGGTGGCTCTGTGTGACCACTGCCTCTTACTTTGAACTACACAGGTCACTCGCATGACCTTGATTCCATGTGGGGTCGAGGACCTCATCGTCCTCCACATCATCTTCCACCAGTCTTCACCCCTGCTCTCCTTGTCGGTCTGCACACTTTCGAAATCCACAGCAGTTGACCCCTTTGTTTCGTCATCATTTGAGCTGCGGTGGTCCTCCCATGTACTCATCTTTAAACATAAGTGGTTGGGCATCGGTGCACTTAATCTCTTCCACTTCTGGGGCAGGGCTAGGTGGATGGCCCTGGGAAACACTGCTAGCAGAGTCATCAAAAATCAGAAGAGACTGCTGCATGACTTAGGGCTCAGACTTCTTGGCTGATTTGCAAGGGGATAAAGTGAAAGACTGATGGACATCGGCTGCAGGTGCCAACTCTGATCTTTCAGCAGGAGAATGGGTGGGAGACAATGTAAAGGAACTGGAGGCACTGTCAGCAACCCAATCTACTATCGCCTGTACTTGTTCTGGCCTCACCATTCGTAGAGCCGCATTAGGCCCGACAAAATACAGCTGAAGGTTCTGTCGCCTACTCGCACCTGAGGAATGGTGTTTCACTTGTGCGTGTAGCTGGCACAGATCGACCACGTCCTCTCCCTGCAACAAGAGCTCCACCAGCAGCATCACGACTGGTGCCACATCCCTTATTTGACGGTCTCCTCATAGTTCTCAAATTTAGGATCTTGCCCTAAATGGGTGTTTTTTTTAAAGCCGTTATAGAATAACATTATCTAAAGGGTGTATCTCACACTGACAGATGCAGACAAGGCCGCAAATTAAGTTTTTGCTAAAAATGGGTGTTTTTTTAATAACAGAATAGAACACCAGTATCTAACGCGTGTATCTCACAATGACAAATGCAGCAAGGGCTGAAATATTTAGTACTTTGCCCAAAATGAGTGTTTTTTTTAAACCCAGAATATTATTGCTGTATTTCAAGATTGTATCTTACACTGACAGATGCAGACAAGGCCGCAAATTTAGTTTTTTGTCCAAAATGTTTTTTTTTGTTTTTTTTTTATTACAGAATATGACAGCGGTATATAATGCTTGAATTTCACACTGACAGGTGCAGACAAGCCTGCAAATTAAGTATTTTGCCTTCAATTGGTGTTTTTTTTTAAATAATAGAATAGCACAGCAGCATATAAAGTGTGTATCTCACAATGACAGATGCAGCAAGGGCTGTAAAATGTATTATTTTGCTGAAAAAGGGTGTTTTTTAATAACAGAATATAACAACAGTATATAACGCTTGAATTTCACACTGACAGATGCAACAAGTGCTGTAAAATTGAGTATTTTGCCCAAAAAGGGTATTTTTTAAAACACAGAAAATTATTGAAGTATTTCACGCTTGTTTTTAACAATCACAGATGCAGCAAAGGCTGCAATATTAAGTTAATTTTTTTTTAAATAACAGAATAGCACGGCAGTATCTAAAGTGTGCATCTCACAATGACAGATGCTGCAAGGTCTGTAACATTTATTATTTTGCCCAAAAACGGTCTTTTTTAAAACCCAGAAAATTATTGCTGTTTTTCTAGCTTAAATTGAACACTGACTAATGCGGTAGAGGCCCCAGATGGAGGGTATTGCCAAAAATGGGTGTTTTTTAAAACCCAGAAAATTATTAAAATATTTCAAGCTTGTTTTAAACAATCACAGATGCAGCAAAGGCAGCAATATTATGTCCTCTGCCCAAAATGGGTGTTTTTTTTACTAACAGAATATGGCAGCAGTATATAATGCTTGAATTTCACACTGACAGATGCAGACAATGCTGCAAATTAATTATTTTCCCCATAATGGGTGTTTTTTAATAACAGAATAGCACAGCAGTATCTAAAGTGTGTATCTCACAATGACAGATGCTGCAAGGGCTGTAAAAAAATATTTTTTGCCTAAAAAGGGTGTTTTTTTAAAACCCAGAAAATTATTGCTATATTTCTAGCTTAAATTGCACACTGACTAATGCGGTAGAGGCCCCAGATGGAGGGAGGGTATTGCCAAAAATGTGTGTTTTTTAAAATCCAGAAAATTATTGAAATATTTCAAGCTTGTTTTTAACAATCACAGATGCAGCAAAGGCTGCAATATTATGTACTTTGCCCAAAATTGGTGTTTTTTTACTTACAGAATATGACAGCAGTATATAACGCTTGAATTTCACAATGGCAGCTGCAGCAAGGGCTGTAAAATTGAGTATTTTGCCCCAAAAGGATGTCTTTTAAAACCCAGAAAATTATTGCTGTATTTCTAGCTTAAATTGAACACTGACTAATGCTGCAAAGGCCACAGATGTAGGGTCTTTTCAAAAATGGGTTTTTTAAACCCAGAATATAATTGCAGTAGTTCAAGCTTTTTTTTGACTGTTGCACAGAACTTGCATAAAATGGCCGCCGCCCACCTAACAGACGGATAAAACATTTTTTTATGGGTCACTGGGCTCAGGGCAGGGTAAAAAGATTGCGCACTGCACCCACAAAACAAAATCTAGGTAGATCGCTGAGTTAACAAGCACTTCAGATTAAAGATTCTGTCCTATTCTCTCCCTCACAGCAGCAGCATCCTATCCCTACACTAATCAGAGCAGAGTGACGTGCAGTGCTACGTGACTCCAGCTTATATAGAGACTGGGTCACAGGCTGCACTGGCCATTCACAGCCAGCCATGCCATTCACAGCCATGCCATGGCTATGATGGCTTCTAAGGGCACACAAGTTAAACACTTGTTGATTGGCTGCTCTGCAGCCTTTCAAAAAGCACCATTAACTCGCCGAACACCGAACATGAACCCAAACTTTTACTGAAATGTTCGGCTTCGGGTCCGGGTTCAAAAATCCTAAAGTTCGGTACGAACATGGGGGTGGTATTGTAGGAGAGTGAGCTAGATCTTGGTCCGGATGCTCAGGACCTTTTGGAAGGGATGGAGGAGGAGGAGGTGGGGTTACCGCCCATCAGTACCTCAGTGACATCCCTTCCAACTGGTGCGGGTGGTTTCAGCCACAGAACCCCCGCACCTAGTCAGAGCCAGGCGTCAGCGAGGGGACAGCAGAGCCAGGTCACGGGCTCAACGTTTGCTGTTCCCCTCCATTAACCACTGGTCGACCTTTGTCAGGTGACAGCAGCACTGATGAGGAATGTAGGCACCCAAGGTAAACTGTGAGCCAGCTCACCAGGGAGACCAGTGGCAGGGGCTCCACTCGTAATGGCAGCGGGAGGTGGCAGCAGCAGCAGCAGGTGCTGGCTTGACCTGTACACACCGAGTGCAAACAGGCGCAAGCCAACACCACTCCATCTGACAGGAGGTCAGTGCGTAAGTTGCCTGTTTAGTCTTACTTCCCCCTGGAAGCAGACGATGTGACAATTTCCATCTGTCAGCTGTGCCATGCCAGGGTGAGGAAAGGGAGGTCTGTTGCTCGGTTGGGTACCACTGCCCATATTCAGCACCTGAGAGTCAACCATTGGCGGGAGTGGGAACAGATACAGGGTGGTTGTAGCAGTGCCAGCAACAGTGCACAGGGGACAGCAGCTCCTGCCACTGTCCTGCAGCTACCTCACCCCCTTCCAACAATGCATTCCCACTACCTCACTCCCTCTCCTAGAGGTACTGGTATTGGCAGCCAGACCTCTGCATCCTCTGAACCCTCCTCTATCGCCTCCACACCCGTCCAGAGCCAGCCGTCGGTTGCCGTGCCTTCAATATTGTGGACTGCAATCCATTTCGGCAGATGTTGGAGCGGGCCCAACCCAGATGGCGTGTCCCCAGCTGCCATTTCTTTGCCAGGACCTGCGTCCCTGCCTTACACCAGCACATTGTGCAGACGGTATCCCTGTCGCTGGATCACGCTGTCAGCGACAGGGTACATCTGACAATGGATACCTGGACCAGCAGACATGCAGACATGCAGGGCAGCAGGTGGGGTGGTCACTGAAAAGCGGACCCGTCTGTCCACTGACTCTGTGGACAGACTGCCATTTATCAAAATGAATGAGTCCTGGATCAGCAGCGACTTGTTGGCCCCTGCCGTCGGTTCAGGGCACTGAAGGGTCCCTTGTCAATCCCTCTCCTTGGCTCTCCCTCCCAAACTTCGTTGTTTTTTTAACTTCTGTATATACTGTTTTTCTTGATGATTTTAATTATTTATGGATAAAAAAATATATATATTTATTGATAACTTTATTTATATATTTCTGTATTGATAAATTTATTTATTGATTACTTTATTTTAGAGGTGGGA
Organism: Bufo gargarizans; assembly: GCF_014858855.1. Lineage (NCBI taxonomy): Eukaryota > Metazoa > Chordata > Amphibia > Anura > Bufonidae > Bufo > Bufo gargarizans. The sequence continues at coordinate 645,822,160 of NC_058080.1, read as the reverse complement.
TGACAAATCTGTCAAATCTTGCTGGATTCGAAGGATTCGTGGACTCGAATCCCGACCTCATTTTCAAAATTCGAATCCCGGGCATATTCATCTATATCGCTGTGCTGCAGCAGGAGAGGGTGATGAGTGTCTGCTGGGACTCAAACTCACAACCTATTGTATCAGAGGCAAGGAACTTACCCACACAGATATAAGAGCCGCATGGATATTGACTGAAAAAATATGAGACTTCTACTGTAGACTCTGTTAGCTGTTATAGCCAGTGTACATCTATATACACATGACAGCTGCCCCAACACACCCAGCTCTGCTCTATCTCTATATGACAGCTGCCCCAGCACACCCAGCTCTGCTATATCTCTATATGACAGCTGCCCCAGCACACTCAGCTCTTCTATATCTCTATATATGATAGCTGACCCAGCACACCCCGCTCTGCTACATCTATACACATAACAGCTGCCCCAGCACACCCAGCTCTGCTACATGCTTGTGTATTTCAGAAAAGTTTCTGCTGGGACTAGCAGAGCTGAGTGTGCTGGAGCAGCTGTCATGTGTATGGATCTACACTGGCTATCAAAGCTATGACAGAGTCTACAGTAGAAGTCTCATATTTTTTCAGGCAGTGGTTATGCAGCTCTTATAGCTGTGTGGTTAAGTGCCCTGCCTCTAATGCAGAAGGTCGTGGGTTTGAGTCCCAGCAGAAACTTTTCTGAAATACACAAGCACTGACTCCATATATGGACATACAGGCTGGAAGAGGCCTGCAACGCATCGCTTATAAGTGTTTTTTTTTTTAAATACCGGACTGTTACTGCCACATGGGGGGAGCAGGAGGCACTTGATACTGGCACATGGGGGGGGAGGAGATGGCACTATGATACTGGCACATTGGGGGGTAGACGGCACTATGATACTGGCGCATTGGGGGGATGGCACTATGATACTGGCACATGGGGGGGCTGGGAAGGAGAGAGGCACTTGATACTGGCACATTGGGAGGGGGGTGGCACTATAACACTGGCACATGGGGGGAGATGGCACTATGATACTGGCACATTGGGGGGAGATGGCACTATGATACTGGCACATTGGGGGGGAGATGGCACTATGATACTGGCACATGGGGGAGGTTTGAGGGGGTGGGAAGGAGAGAGGCACTTGATACTTGCACATTGTGAAGGTGGGGGTGGCACTATGATACTGGTACATTGGGGGTGGCACTATGATTCTGGCACATGGAGGGAAGGAGAGAGGAACTTTATACTGGCACATAAGGGGGGTTTGGCATTATGATACTGGCACATGGGGGGTGGGAAGGAGAGAGGCACTTGATACTGGCACATTAGGGGGAGATGGCACTATGATACTGGCACATGGGGAGGTGGGTGGGAAGGAGAGAGGCACTTGATACTGACACATTGGAGGGGATGGCACTATGATACTGGCACATAGGGGGGGAAGGAAAGAGGCACTTAATACTGGCACATTGGGGGGAGATGGCACTATGATACTGGCACATGGGGAGGTGGGTGCGAAAGAGAGAGGTACTTGATACTGGCACTTTGAGGGGGCGAGATGGCACTATGATACTAGGACATGAGGGGAGAAAGAGAGAGGAACTTGATACTAGCACATGTGAGGTTGGCACTTGATACTGGCACATGGGGGGCATCTATGGGGACACTTACTGGCACATTATTGGGGAGCATTAAGGGGGTCCCTTTTTAATAGCACATTATTTGGGGACACTATGGGGGCATCTACTGAGACCACAAAGAAGGGGTATTTTATATGGAGGGCTCTGTGTGGAACTAGTATTATCAGGGGGGTTATCTGTTTCTGCAGTATTGTATTGGGGAGCACAGAGGCACAATATAGGGGTAGAATGATTTGTCCAAAAGATGCAAGAATGATGAAAAAGTAGTAAACTAAGATTTTTTTTGTCAAACTGCAGAAACGAAAAATGGCTTAAAACTGGAGGTCTGATCTGAAGGTCTGAAAGGAGATGAGGAAAGAGAACATCTACGTCAAAGAGACATCACTGGATGTAAGAGGTATGTGCGCTGTATTACCCTGTATTTCTAATTTTTTTCTAATCCAAATCCGAATACTTTGTTAAAAAAGTTAGGACTATTTATTTTTTCATATTAAAAGAATATTGACTTTGGATCACTTTGTTTCTTACACCGTTCACACAATTCTTATATACAAGATTCGTAGGATTCGAGATTTGAAAGATTCGAGAGATTCGAGAACCTTTTCAGATTCAGATTCGGACTGTAAAAAAATGGATTCGTCCTACCTCTACTTTATTTAGATGTTCCTATTTTGTTGAATTTCTTTAAATATTTTTGGGGCGACCAATGTTTTTTTTTTTAATCTTTCAGTTTATTTATCTTTATTTTGCATTAATTTATTAAGCCTCTTATTTATTTATTTATTCATTCATTTAACTTATTATTGATATATATATATATATATATATATATATATATATATATATACATATATATGTACAGTACAGACCAAAAGTTTGGACACATTTTCTCATTCAAAGAGTTTTCTTTATTTTCATGACTATGAAAATTGTAGATTCACACTGAAGGCATCAAAACTATGAATTAACACATGTGGAATTAGATACATAACAAAAAAGTGTGAAACAACAGAAAATATGTAATATTCTAGTTTCTTCAAAGTAGCCACCTTTTGCTTTGATTACTGCTTTGCACACTCTTGGCGTTCTCTTGATGAGCTTCAAGAGGTAGTCACCTGAAATGGTTTTCACTTCACAGGTGTGCCCTGTCAGGTTTAATAAGTGGGATTTCTTGCCTTATAAATGGGGTTTGGACCATCAGTTGCGTTGTGGAGAAGTCAGGTGGATACACAGCTGATAGTCCTACTGAATAGACTGTTAGAATTTGTATTATGGCAAGAAAAAAGCAGTTAAGTAAAGAAAAACGAGTGGCCATCATTACTTTAAGAAATGAAGGTCAGTCAGTCCGAAAAATTGGGAAAACTTTGAAAGTGTCCCCAAGTGCAGTCACAAAAACCATCAAGCGCTACAAAGAAACTGGCTCACATGCGGACATGGAAAGGAAAGGAAGACCAAGAGTCACCTCTGCTGCGGAGGATAAGTTCATCCGAGTCACCAGCCTCAGAAATCGCAGGTTAACAGCAGCTCAGATTAGAGACCAGGTCAATGCCACACAGAGTTCTAACAGCAGACACATCTCTAGAACAACTGTTAAGAGGAGACTGTGTGAATCAGGCCTTCATGGTAGAATATCTGCTAGGAACCCACTGCTAAGGACAGGCAACAAGCAGAAGAGACTTGTTTGGGCTAAAGAACACAAGGAATGGACATTTGACCAGTGGAAATCTGTGCTTTGGTCTGATGAGTCCAAATTTGAGATCTTTGGTTCCAACCACCGTGTCTTTGTGCGACGCAGAAAAGGTGAACGGATGGACTTTACATGCCTGGTTCCCACCGTGAAGCATGGAGGAGGAGGTGTGATGGTGTGGGGGTGCTTTGCTGGTGACACTGTTGGGGATTTATTCAAAATTGAAGGCTTACTGAACCAGCATGGCTACCACAGCATCTTGCAGTGGCATGCTATTCCATCCGGTTTGCGTTTAGTTGGACCATCATTTATTTTTCAACAGGACAATTACCCCAAACACACCTCCAGGCTGTGTAAGGGCTATTTGACCATGGAGGAGAGTGATGGGGTGCTGCGCCAGATGATCTGGCCTCCACAGTCACCAGACCTGAACCTAATCGAGATGGTTTGGGGTGAGCTAGACCGCAGAGTGGAGGCAAAAGGGCCAACAAGTGCTAAGCATCTCTGGGAACTCCTTCATGACTGTTGGAAGACCATTTCAGATGACTACCTCTTGAAGCTCATCAAGAGAATACCAAGAGTGTGCAAAGCAGTAATTAAAGCAAAAGGTGGCTACTTTGAAGAACCTAGAATATGACATATTTTCAGTTGTTTCACACTTTTTTGTTATGTATCTAATTCCACATGTGTTAATTCATAGTTTTGATGCCTTCAGTGTGAATCTACAATTTTCATAGTCATGAAAATAAAGAAAACTCTTTGAATGAGAAGGTGTGTCCAAACTTTTGGTCTGTACTGTATATATATATATATATATATATATATATATATATACATTACACATTAAACTTGTTTGAATAACGGGCGCTAGAACAGTAGTGCATGAACATTAGTAGGAACATTATATCTTAAATGTCAAGGGAACTTTACCACTTTGGCTTTTTGTGTTGAATAACTCGATTCAATTGAATAATCGTTTCAGCTCTAGTGTAGTGTAACCCTTATTCCTCTGTGTAATCTCTAGACACTGCTCTCCATACATAATCCATATTGGAAAATAGACTTCTCAAATACCAATTGGCACACAGCACTCCACACCCTGCCCTCGCCGGTCTGCTCTCAGTTTCCATATCGGGCACATCGAGTCTAGAGAAGAACACAGCGGTAATGCAGCCGGCCACGCCGTGTGCTGATTCCCCCAAGCCAGAGGGTAGCAGGACTGGCGGGGTTTAGCAGCAGCTCTGTCATCCTCCTTTTGTCTGTGAAGAGTCATGGTTATCGACGCTTGCACAATCCATACATGATCAGCGCCACACACACGCCGGATTCGGCAGCACCCAGCCATCCTCTGCCCGTCAGAACACAGAAGCCAGTGAGGAGGAAACAGCTTGCCTCAGCCCGGGAGTGGAAGGGTCCCCGGCTCTGCCGCTTCGATTAGATCCCCTCATCTCGGTGATAACTCTGTCACGGTCCCCGGCTGCTGGCGGGGTCCTCGTCGGCTGCCTCCTGTGCGCTGCCTCATCGATCGTCATGCTGCTAAATAAGCCTTTAGCTGCCAGACTTGGCTACACACGGGGGGTAGTGTCACACAGCATGGGGCAAACTTCACCAGGAAGGGGCTGACAGGCACCAGGGAGCACCTACACTGTCACCCAGCCGCGCAGAGTTTGTAGTCTGTTTTGAAGGCAAAATGTGTTCTCGAGTTACATAGAACTGCTGTTAAACACCACAAAATAGATGTGCTCGATATGGAAACTGAGAGCAGACTGGTGTGTGCAGTGTGTGGAGCTAATGTCATACTAAATTACTGTGGGCTGTACAAACTTCAAATACAATAGATAAAAAATTTTGTCAAAATATTGCATTTTGTATGCATGGGAGCACATTCCTGCTATAAGAGGTGTCTAAGTTTATTTTCGTTGTTTCCAAGGTCTGGTGGGGGCCCATTCCTGCGAACACATACCTGCTGCAAACAAATAACCTGCTGCTGTCAGAGGTGTCTAAGTTTATTTTTGTTGTTGCCCAAGTCTGGTGGGGGCACATTTGTGGGAACACATTCCTGCTAAAAACAAAGAACCTGTTGCTGTCAGAGGTGTCCAAGTTTATTTATGTTGTTGCCCAAGTCTGGAGGGGGCCCATTCCTGGGAACAAATTCCTGCTACAAACAAAGAACCTGCTGTGGTCTGTTCCTGCTGAGTTGGGCTGAGCTATATTTAGGCCTTCGACTCGAACATTAACATGTACCTATTGCTGCTTTCTGTCTTGATCATGTTAAGCTATGTGTAGGCCTTATATTCCACCATTACCTTTATCTGCTGCTGCTGTCTGCCCTGATCTTGATGAGTTATGTGTCGGAATTGTCTTACAGCGTTATTATTTCCCTGCAGCTGTCTGTTCTGTTCCTGCTGCAAACAAAGAACCTGCTTCTGCCTGTTCCTGCTGAGCTAGGCCAATCTATGCCCAAGTCTGATGGGGGCCCATTTGTGGGAACACATTTCTGCCAAAAACAAAGAACCTGTTGCTGTCAGAGGTGTCCAAGTTTATTTTTGTTGTTGCCCAAGTCTGGTGGGGGCCCATTCCTGGGAACAAATTCCTGCTACAAACAAAGAACCTGCTGTGGTCTGTTCCTGCTGAGTTGGGCTGAGCTATATTTAGGCCTTAGACTCGAACATTACCATGTACCTGCTGCTGCTGTCTGTCCTGAGCATGTTGACTTATGTGTAGGCCTTATACTCCACCGTTACCTTTATCTGCTGCTGTCTGTCCTGATCTTGATGAATTGTGTCGGCCTTGTCCTACAACATTACCATTTCCGTGCTGCTATCTGTTCTGTTCCTGCTGAGTTAGGCCCAGCTATGTGTACATGATCACGTAATATAAAATGTAATACAATATCACACAATAAAATGTACAATTATAAAAAGAGACCGCAGGATAATCACACACAGGTAGTGGCATATCAAATAATCAAAAGTACAATGTTGGTGTCAATCGGTCATATAGCAATATATATGTACAGAATTTCTTTATATAGTCCGCAAGGGATGGATCCTTCACAGTTTAGCTGTACTTTTAAAACATCACTTCCTAGTACATTCCAGGAGATATTCCCCTTAATAGAAACAGTCATTCATTTGAATACGCACACTCTATGAATGCGGTGGCTGGGTCCGGTAAAAAAAGGGACCTATTGTTCCGGCTGGCGCTGGTGGTTGTACACAGGTGGTGAGTAAGGCGTAGATGTATATCTTACCCGTATAGAGTCGGGGACAGTAGCTGGAGATTATATCTCTCAGGCCACTACTCACCACACCGTACCTGCTTCCTTCTCTTGCCGTTGGCGTCCTTATCCGAGACTTCCGTGTCACGTGATGGTTGTCTCGCGGGAATAGCCTGTTTGGTCCTGTTATCAACAGACTGTTTCTGATCAGAAGATTATGGAGTGCTCCAATGGTCAGAATATCTTCAATCTTTCGTAATGAATCCGGTTCTTTCTTTATGGGGGTGAACTACGTCAAACGCGTTTCGGGAACCTCTCTCCCCTTCCTCAGTGGCTTTAAAACTGCCCTTGCTCAACTTGGCACAGATGGTCACTGGAGGACTAGGATAAAAATTAAGAAAAGTGGGCTGGACCAAAAACAACCAATCAGATTTCTTTGATTGATTTAAATGGGAAAAATTAAAAATGCTGCCATTCTCATATTATTTATGACATGGACCTCAAATATCACAAATGTGGTCATTGGGTGTTTCCACTTCAATCTTAGTGGGCGGAGCCACCAACAACCAATCAAATTTCACTCATTGATTTTCAATAGAAAAAAATATAGAACTGCTGCTATTTTTACATGTTAAATGCCATAATTCCCAAACCTTAACGTGTTAGTCACTGGGTGACTGTGGTTCACAATTAAGAGAAAAAAAAGGGGCAGGCCAAGAACAGCCAATCAGATTTCAGCCATGTTAAAAGAAGGGGCTCCTTTTCTTAACTCATTGTGAAACATGGTTAAGCTGTGTTGGGGGATTGCCTTGAATTTGATTTAGGCTCCCTGAGCTATCTTGTAACTATGCCTGTTAGAACATTAAATGTATTGCAGATGCTTTAAGGTTAAAAACTTTCTGTAGTATGTTTTCACATTTACAGTAACAATACATTTTTCTGAGATTTATCAGGGGAAATATTATACACCAACAACCTTATATTCTGGGTAGATATGAGTGAATTTCTTGAAATCTGCTTTGGGTCTGATTTGGAAAAATTGGTTGTCAGATTTAGTTTAGGTCAAAATAATTTTGATCTGGTTTGAAAGTACCCCACTTGCCCTGAAAAGTCAAGCATAACATCTGAGGTCTCCTAGAACTGTATTCAACCCTGTCCCACTCTTTAACACCAAGACAGCATGTCATAATAAAGTCAAAGAGACAGAAATATATATGGCTTTGGGCAAATGCATGGCAGACTCTGGTAATATTTTGTTAGTTTAAAACTGGTCCCAAAAGATCCCTTTTTGGTGACCGATGCCTTTTTTTCTGTCTTCTGACCTGTAAAACGGTGGCTGCAATTTTGAGTGATTCATCTAAAATCAATTAAAAAGGTTTTGGATTCACAACAATCCAAATTTTGGGGGAAATTTGCAGCAAGTTCAATTAATTTAGGTTTAATTTGCTCATTTCTAATATTGGGACCTTGAAGGCATTTACCATAAGTAATTGGCAAATTTCGAATTGGATTTGATTTAGCCAAATTTGTTGGGAGATTTGATTCAGTTATGAATGATCAACCTAAATCGAAAGTGCTCTAATTGCCGTGAAAAACTGTGTATGACATTCTAGTATCTCCTAGGACTGTATGCAACAACAAGTTCTTTGCTGCCAAGCTAGCATTAGTGATGTCAAAGTGACAGCAACATATAAGGCTATGAATAATCAGGTGGTAACAAACAGCCTGTTTGTATTATTTTTTGGGCAGCAAATGCCTAGGTTTATATGCTCTTTTTATTCTTCCTGTCTTCTGATCTAAAAAAAATGGCATCAAACCAGGAAACTTCTGATTCAGAATGTACCAAAAGTTTGGAAAATTCAGGTCAAATTTGTTTAGTTTAGGATTGATTTGCTCATCTCTATACCTTCTTCTTAAGTTTTCCATTGGAAGACACTTATGTGACAGTTTATATCCTATACCTAGGAATCAATTTTATTACACAAGTCCCACTTACATACAAAATGCATAAAATGGAATTGGTAAAATTCTTGTTATTGATGCTGTTATGGATGACAACAATTAATGCAATAAAATGTTTAAACATAGAAACATAGAATGTGTCGGCAGATAAGAACCATTTGGCCCATCTAGTCTGCCCAATATACTAAATACTATGGATAGCCCCTGGCCCTATCTTATATGAAGGATGGCCTTATGCTTATCTCATGCATGCTTAAACTCCTCCACTGTATTTGTAGCTACCACTTCTGCAGGAAGGCTATTCCATGCATCCACTACTCTCTCAGTAAAGTAATACTTCCTGATATTACTTTTAAACCTTTGCCCCTCTAATTTAAAACTATGTCCTCTTGTAGCAGTTTTTCTTCTTTTAAATATTTTCTCCTCTTTTACCTTGTTGATTCCCTTTATGTATTTAAAAGTTTCTATCATATCCCCTCTGTCTCGTCTTTCTTCCAAGCTATACATGTTAAGGTCCTTTAATCTTTCCTGGTAAGTTTTATCCTGCAATCCATGTACCAGTTTAGTAGCTCTTCTCTGAACTCTCTCCAAAGTATCAATATCCTTCTGGAGATATGGTCTCCAGTACTGAGCACAATACTCCAAATGAGGTCTCACTAGTGCTCTGTAGAGCGGCATGAGCACCTCCCTCTTTCTACTGGTAATTCCTCTCCCTATACACCCAAGCATTCTGCTAGCATTTCCTTCTGCTCTATGACATTGTCTGCCTACCTTTAAGTCTTCTGAAATAATGATTCCTAAATCCCTTTCCTCAGATACTGAGGTTAGGACTGTATCATTGATTTTATATTCTGATCTTGGGTTTTTACTTCCCAGGTGCATTATCTTGCACTTATCAACATTACATTTTAGTTGCCAGATTTTTGACCATTCCTCTAGTTTTCCTAAATCCTTTTCCATTTGGTGTATCCCTCCAGGAATATCAACCCTGTTACAAATCTTTGTGTCATCAGCAAAAAGACACACCTTACCATTGAGGCCTTCTGCAATTTCGTTGATAAAGATATTAAACAATATGGGTCCCAGAACAGATCCCTGAGGTACCCCACTGGTAACAAGACCTTGGTCTGAATATACTCCATTGACTACAACCCTCTGTTGCCTGTCCCTCAGCCACTGCCTAATCCATTCAATAATATGGGAGTCCAAGCCCAAAGACTACACTTTATTGATAAGCCTTCTATGTGGGACAGTATCAAAAGCCTTACTAAAGTCTAGATAAGCGATGTCTACTGCACCTCCTCCATCTATTATTTTAGTCACCCAATTAAAAAAAAAATCAATAAGATTAGTTTGACATGATCTCCCTGAAGTAAACCCATGCTGTTTTTCATCTTTCAATCCATGGGATTTTAGATGTTCCACAATCCTCTCCTTAAGTATGGTTTCCATTAATTTCCCCACTATTGATGTCAGGCTTACTGGCCTATAGTTGCCCGATTCCTCCCTACTACCTTTCTTGTGAATGGGCACACCATTTGCTAATTTCCAATCTTCTGGGACGACTCCTGTTGCCAGTGATTGGTTAAATAAATCTAATATAACTATTTTCACTTTCATATGGATGTAACAAAAAGTCAAGGTTATGGTGAGGATATGGGTGTTCCAGAACTCCACTGTACATACTCATTGGTCAAAATTAATAAATCTTTCACCAAACACAACTTATTAAAACATTTATGGGGATGTTGATTTCCAACTTGCATTTGTCAATTTAAAGCAGCAGATTGCTATTACTATTCATGTATGTGAAAGTCTTCATATGACATTTTGACCATAAAGCCTTTTTTTGCTTTTTTGAATTCCAACAAATAAGAGATCTAGTACAAAGCTTCAGTATGATACAGTATATGTAACTCATGTAAAATGTATCTTTCAGAAATGTTTATGACTGCTTCACTAACTCTCTAGTTTATTAGTACAAGTAAATAAGCATAGCACCCCATTTGAAGTATGAAGGTAAAGTAATATCATAAAATGGCCTATTGTTTAAATCATGTTTTTATGCTACACATATTCTTTATATGAAAAAAAAAACGAAAAAAATAAACACCTAAAAGCAAGGTGTTTTCGTATTGTACTTTACATGTAACTTTTCAGTAGCCATTGCATTATCATCACAGGCAGAAACACCATGACAGATATTACAGGATGAACAGTATGGCCTATGTGGCTGCTGTCAAATAACAGAAAGTCTTGATCTATTTTAGGCCTAGTGACCAGTGTGAGCACTGCAGGATTTTAGGATTTTTTATTCCATTAGATATTTCTTAAGTTTTCATGCACAGTATCTCTGCTAAGGTGCTAAAAAGTTACACGATAACATATTGATGGGTTTAAATTGTTGTTATTCATAGCATGACAGATGCGTCCTGTTCCAGAGTGCATTGTTTCATGGTGGTTGACTATAGAATCTGAAATGATGATTACAGTGGTTAGACTATGAAATAGGCAATTACATGAAATTATTATGTGTCCAGAGACAAAGGCCTTTAAATGCTGCCCCATAAGCAGCGCAATAGTGATTGTGGATAAATGGGATTAAGATTTCCACTATGATAATCAGTGCTTTCCATGCTGTGTGATTTTCTTTTTTTATGTCAGTGGATTTTCTGCAGTTTTCCAAAACATTTCCCTATCAGAGCACTTAGGTATTACTGACCACAATATAGTATGGACAACTCTGTAAAATATCTGTAAATTTTAATATTTTAACATTAATAGCAAGAAAAGAACTATAAAGGGCAGTTTGTAATTGTAACAAGTGAATTGTGACATTTTTGTAAAGATAATTATTCTTTGATAGACTGGCTGCTCTACCAGTGAATATTCAGTATTTCTTTTTAAAATAAGTGTTATTGAATCCATGCTGGCCATGTAATAACACATGCCATGATAATTAGGGGGGACATATCTTATTGCTTGGCTACTAATCGTGAATGTACCTTTAAACACTTAGGCATAGGTCAGTGGTTGAAATATTAATGCACTTAAAACATGAATTTTCTTTTAAAAAGAAAGCCAAAAGGAAAGAATCTTACATTCTCATAATCCCTTGTGACCTTAACACAAAACTTATACTCAGTATTTATAGGCACAATATCTTTTCTTTCTTGTTTTATACATTTTGTAAGAGTTCTGAGCGTTGTACATATAAAGCTGTTTAATTTTGAAACTAAATGTAACAGTTAAACCTTATTTTCATTGTGTTTTCCGAATCCCGGGAACAATGTGAACAATAGATGTTTTTCAGTGTGGTTACCATGGTTATGCTGAGGGAAATACATTTTTATTTATTAGAATGTTTTTTAAATTAGTCATTAGAAAATGGGTTATTTCATGAAGGCAACTCCTTTCCTTATGCCGTAGGATATCTGGACGTAATAGAGAACTCCTCACTCAAGAGAACTAAGTCAAAGTTGAGAGCTGATCAAAAATAGGAGTTCCCACTCAGGCAGACCGGGCTCATCCATGTATTACATAGGCAGCCATTTTTTTTTTACTGAATGGAATAACATATTACTACAAATAGATGGCTAGCCACTGATTACCATGGATTTCTGAAGCTGAGGCCATGCCTAGAGATGAGCGAATAGAAATTGACGAAGTGGAATTCGATCCGAATTTTAGGAAAAATTTGATTTGCACTGAATCAGAATTTCCTCACGCTTCGTGGCAATGAATCACATTTTTTCCTAAAATGGCTGCTGCACGTGTGAGGATATGGAGCAAGAAACTCTGGGAACGTGGGATAACCAATAATGCCATGTATGCAGCCAATCAGCAGTCAGCCAGCCCTATGATGTCACATCCCTATAAATAGCCTCAGCCATCTTGGATTCTGCTATTTTTAAGAGCACTTAGTGCAGGGAGAAATGCCAGCCGGCGCTAGGGACAGTGCTAGGAAAGACGTCATTGTGCTAAAAAATCAAGTTACAAGTTTAGGGAAAGATTATTCAAGGTGTAGGGAAAGAATAGGGAGGAATCATTCCACAGCATTTATGTAGAACAGGGTTTAGGTGGGGAAGTTACAGCCTGGGTAATAGGAACAATCCTATAACACCTTGCTGCACTAACTAGGTATCCAAATTGCCATTATACAGCTCTGTAATTCCAGCAAACCATTCTTGTTATTGGGGTGCAAGTGTTATTTGATACAGCCATTAACATGGTTTATTACAAGGAAATATTTCTACATCTTATTTGCCCTTATGCGTTGCATTTTTTGGCTTGTATTAGTGGAAAAAAAGAACTAATTAGCCGTTGTGTGGTGAAGTGTGAAAATTAAAGCCCTTTTTGACATGTATTAGTTGGAAAAGAAAAATATATTTGCCATTCTGCAGTGCAGCTATACAGTCCTGATTAACGTTTAACCACTTTCCGTCCGCCCATAGGATATAAACGTCCTATGGGTGGATCTCTATTTCTGAATGGACGTTTCTGAACGTCCGTTCAGAAACTGCAGCTGCACGCTAATCGTGCAGCTGCTGATCGGGTTGCCCGCTGTCAGTGACAGCAGGGCAACCCTTAGAGAAGGCAGGGACAGTGCCCAGGTGTCCCTGCCTTCTGGAGCGCTCACCGAGTGCTGTGTATGCAGAGCAGGAAGCGCTATGCGCTTCCTGTTCTGGCCCGGCGGTCATGTGACCGCCAGGACCGGAGAGTGCAGGAGCTGTGTGAGGTCTTTCACAGACCTCGATCAGCCCTGCACTGAGGCTGTGCAGCGCTGTATTGCGCTGTACAGCCTCTCTAGGGAGTGTATTTTTCCTGTAACTGGGGCTACTATGTCAGCCCCAGTTACAGGAGAAATCAACAGTAAAAAAATAAAGAAAAATTGAAGTAAGTGTCCCCCAGAGGTCTTGTATGACCTTATGGGGGACGAAAAGTGTAAAATAAAAAATAAATAAAGGGTTGAAAAAATTAAATAAAATAAAGTTTCACATGTAAAAAAAAAACAGCGTTAAAAAAAAAAAAGGGTCAAAACAAACAATTCTTGTCATCTTACATCACAAAAGGTGCAACAGCAAGTGATCAAAAACGTGTATGTCCCACAAAATGGTACCAATAAAACTGTCACCTCATCCCGCAAAAAATGAGCCCCTACATAAGAAAATCTCTCAAAAAAAAAACTATAGCTCTTAGAACATGGAGACATTAAAACATCATTTTTTTTTGTTTCAAAAATGCTATTATTGTGTTAAAGTGAAACAAATAAAAAAAAGTATACATATTAGGTATTGTCGCGTCCATAAAAAACAGCTCTATAAAAATATCACATAAGCTAACCCCTCAGGGGAACACCGTAAACAAAAAAAAAAAACTGTGTCAAAACAAGCAATTTTTGCCACCTTACATCACAAAAGGTGCAACACCAAGTGATCAAAAACGCGTATGTCCCACAAAATGGTACCAATAAAACCGTCACCTCATCCCGCAAAAAATGAGCCCCTACATAAGAAAATCTCTCAAAAAAAAAAAAACTATAGCTCTCAGAACATGGACACATTAAAACATAATTTTTTTGTTTCAAAAATGCTATTATTGCGTAAAAATTTAATAAATGAGAAAAAGTATACATATTAGGTATCGCCACGTCCGTAACAATCTGCTCTATAAAAATGTCACTTGACTGAACCCCTCAGGTGAACGCTGTAAAAATAAATAAATAGAAACTGTGCTAAAACAACCAATTTTTTGGTCACCTTGCCCCATAAAGTGTTATGATGAATGATCAAAAAATCATATGTACCCAAAAATAGTACTAATAAAACTGGCACCTTATCCCCTAGTTTCCAAAATGGGGTCACTTCTTGGGAGTTTCTACTGTAAGGGTGCATCAGGGGGCTTCAAATAGGACATGGCATCTAAAAACCATGTGGAGTTCCTTTTCTTCTGTGCCCATACAGCAGTTTATGACCACATGTGGGGTGTTTCTGTAAACCGCAGAATCTGGGTAATAAATATTGAGTTTTGTTTGGCTGTTAACCATCGATGTGTTAAAGAAAAAAATTGATTAAAATGGAAAATCTGCCCAAAAAGTGAAATTTAAAAATTTGATCTCCATTTTCCTTTAATTCTTGTGGAACGCCTAAAGGGTTAACAAAGTTTGTAAAATCGGTTTTGAATACCTTGAGGGGTGTAGTTTCTACAATTGGGTCATTTATGGGGGTATCCACTATGTAAGCCCCACAAAGTGACTTCAGACCTGAACTGGTCCTTAAAAAGTGGGTTTTGGCAATTTTCTTAAAAATATGAAGAATTGCTTCTAAACTTCTAAGCCTTCTAATGGCCTAAAAAAATAAAATGACATTTCCAAAATGATGCCAACATAAAGTAGACATATGGGGAATGTTAAGTAATAAATATTTTATGAGGTATCACTTTCTGTTTTAAAAGCAGAGAAATTGAAGTTTTGAAAATTGCTAATTTTTCAAATTTTTGGGTAAATTTGGGATTTTTTCATAAATAAAGGTGAAATATTTTGACTCAAATTTATGACTATCATGAAGTACAATGTGTCACGAGAAAACAATCTCTGAATGACTTGGATAAATAAAGGCGTTCCAAAGTTATTACCACATAAAGTGAGATATGTCAGTTTTGCAAAATTAGGCCTGGTCAGGAAGGGGGCAAATGGCCCAGATGGGAAGTGGTTAAGACCACTTGAAAAATGGCAAAAAATCATATTTAGCATGGCTGGATCTTAACAAGGTTCCAAGTAGAGCTTCAACATGCAACAAGAAAAAATGGGAGTGAGACAAAACATTATTTGAGCATTCAATTTAATGAAAACAACGAATAAACTGAAACAGGCTGTTTTTCAGCTGATCAAAAATTTAGGACCACACCTCCAAAAAAAACTAACCCCCCCCCAAAACAGAAATCCAACTTTCAAACATGAACTAAGTAATGAGTAACTCCGCTGTTATTGTTGATCACTTAAAAAAAAAAATCGGCATGCTTGATGCAAGCGTTTCCATGAGGTGAGTGGGAAAATTTCTCCAAGTGGTGAAGACAGCCGCACGAAGGCCATCTACTGTCTGGAACTGTTGTTAATTTTTGTAAACTTTCCTTGCCATCCATCCCCAAAGGTTCTCAACTGGATTTAGATCAGGGGAACACGCAGGATGGGCCAAAAGAGTGATATTATTCTCCTGGAAGAAGTCCCTTGTCCTGCGGGCATTGTGTACTGTAGCGTTGTCCTGTTGAAAAACCCAGTCGTTACCACACAGACGAGGGCCCTCAGTCATGAGAAATGCTCTCTGCAACATCTGGACATAGCCAGCGTCCGTTTGATGCCCCTGCACTTCCTGAAGCTCCATTGTTCCACTGAAGGAAAAAGCACCCCAGACCATTATGGCGCCCCATTCACTGTGGCGCGTAGAAAACATCTCAGGTGGGATCTGCTTGTCATGCCAGTAACGTTGGAAACCATCAGGACCATAAAGGTTAAATTTTTTCTCATCAGAGAATAAAACTTTCTTCCACCTTTGAATGTCCCATGTTTGGTGCTCTCTGGCAAAGTTCAAATGAGCAGTTCTGTGGCGTTCAAGGAGACAAGGTCTTTGAAGACGTTTTTTGTTTTTGAAGCCCTTCAGTCTCAGATGCCGTCTGATGGGTATGGGGCTGCAGTCAGCACCAGTAAGGGCCTTAATTTGGGTCGAGGATCGTCCAGTGTCTTGACGGACAGCCAATTGGATCCTCCGGCTCAGTGCTGATGACATTTTTTGGGGTCTTCCACTTGACTTTTTTGTTCCATAACCCTCAGGATCATTTAAGAAATTCCAAATGACTGTCTTACTGCGTCCCGCCTCAGCAGCGATGGTGCTCTGTGAGAGACCCTGCTTATGCAGTTTAACATCCCGACCACGTTCAAAAAGGGAGAGTTTTTTTGCCCTTGCCATCACAACGTGTGACTACCTGACAGAAAATGACAATGAATCCACATCTTTGCACAGATTTTGCCTTTTAAAGGCATGTGGTCCTAAAATTTGGATCAGCTGAAAAACAGCCTGTTTCAGTTTAATCGTTATTTTCAATTAATTGAATGCTCAAAAAATGTTTTGTCTCACTCTCATTTATTTTGCTGCATGTTGAGGCTCTACTTGTTAAGATCCAACAATGTAAAATATGATTTTTTGCCATTTTTCAAGTGGTCTTAAACTTTTGATCAGGACTGTATGTTCTAAAGCCCTTTTGGCATATATCAGTGGAAAAAAGGGCTTATTAGCCGTTGTGTGGTGAAGTGAGAAAATTACAGACTTTTTTGGGGGTGTTTTAATTTCCTTTTTATTTATTTATCTGGTCTAACAGTATGTCAGACAAAGAAGTGCCAGGCCCTGCACAGGGAAGTGGCAGAGGGCTAAATGTTTTTGGCGCAGGCACCGGTTGCAGCAGAGTAATAGGGAGTCGCAGTGAGAGGCCTGAGCTCCCAGTGTCATCTAGCGGTCGTGTCTTGACCCAGCAACCCAGCGGTTCTTGAATGGTTGACTCTGTCATCCACTTCATCCCAAGTGACATCAGACACCACCAACCAAGAGTCGGTGGGTTCGTCAGACACAACCCTTAGTTGGCATGGCCCTGGAACAGGCCCTGCGCCCTCACCTGTCCTCAACCTGCCTCTGTTCTTTTCTGTTCCCTCACCACGAGAAGTATTATATTCTGTAGGCTCAACTAGAGGACAGTCAGCAGCTACTGCCCAGCCAAGATGTGGAGGAGACATCCGCCACTTCCTCCGGTAGGCAGGCAAGTAGTGATGAGGAGAGTGGCTTGGGAGCTGGTGTTGCGAGCAGTCAGGCTCCTGACCCAGAGTCCATTGAGGAGGACATCAGTGACGTGCAGAAAGTAGTGGTGCAGGGGTTCATGGAAGCAGCGGCGGTAGCAGTCAGTCAGTGCATAGTGTTGGGAGTAAAATCACCTATTCGTCGATCTGGCAGTTTTTTGATGAGCTGCCGGAGGAGGTGAACATGGCCATATGTAGAATCTGTGGGCAGAAGGTGAAGAGTGGCCAGGGTGCCAATGTTGCACCATCACCATAAAGTAGCCTGGGAGAACTGTGGCTTCAATGTGGTGGTCCAGCCTGCCGCAGCAACCACTACCTCACCTAGTGGCAAGCACCTAGTTTCAGCCTGTCAAGGCTCCACCACCTCAGCCGAAGAGAGCTGTTTGTCCTTCCCATCATCTGCTGGTCCTGATGCTCCTGCTCCTCCTACTCCTTGTCAGACATTCCATCAGCAATCGATCACGAAGCGATAGCCAAGAGACAACAGTATGCATGCACTCATCCGACGGCGCAAACGCTAAATGTTCTCCTGTCCAAGTTGCTGGTGCTGCAGTCCCTCCCTTTCCAAATGGTGGGCTCTGCACCTTTCAGAGAACTGATGTTTTATGCCGAGGCAAGGTGGAGAGTCCCAAGCCATCATTTCTTTGCCAAAAAGGCAGTACCAGACCTGCACACACATATAGAACAAAAGGTGGGCCAGTCCTTGAGTGCACAGCAGCTCTGACGTGTGGAGCTCTGACTACGGTCAGGGACAATACATGTCCTTTACGGCCCACTGGATGAATGTGGTTCCTGCACAGCCACACTAGCAACTAGGCCAGGTGACACTGATCTGTTTCCATGTTCTCACACTGTCGGTCCTGTGACAATGTTCGCTTCTGCCTCCTCATCCTCCACTGTCCTCAGCCTCCACTGCAGGGACAATTCACAGTGTTCCTCCAGCATACCACATGTGCAGGGCAAAGCGGTGTCACGCTGTTCTGCACCTAATTTGCCTGGGCCAACGGATTCACACAGGGGAGGAACTGCTCCATGTCCTTCATCAAGAAATCGAATCCTGGCTTTCTCCGTGACAATTTAAAATCGGAACCATGGTGACCAACAACAGGAAGAACATGGTGTCGGTGCTGCATCAAGGTGGGCTGAGCCATTCTCCCTGCATGGCACACGTGTTCAATCTGGTTATCAAGCAGTTCGTGAAGTCTTCCATCCATCTTCAAGACATCCTAAAAATGGCCAGGAAACTGCATGCACTTCAGCCACTCGTATTCCGCAAAGCACACCCTCCTTGATTTGCAGCGGCAGAACGGCATCCCCCAACATAGGCTGATATGCAAAGTTTCCACCTGTTGGAATTCCACCTTCCATATGTTGGACTAACTATACGAAACAGAGAAAGGCCATAAACGATTTCTTGCCCCCCACTTGGTTGTGTAGGGAAGGGATGGCTCGACGGGAAAAGTTGTGGCGGCTGGGCAAGACGTACTGTGGGACAGCCACTGCCATAAGGCTTTTAACATAGAAACATAGAAACATAGAATGTGTCGGCAGATAAGAACCATTTGGCCCATCTAGTCTGCCCAATATATCTGAATCCTATGAATAGTCCCTGGCCCTATCTTATATGAAGGATAGCCTTATGCCTATCCCATGCATGCTTAAACTCCTCCACTGTATTTGCCGCTACCACTTCTGCAGGAAGGCTATTCCATGCATCCACTACTCTCTCAGTAAAGTAATACTTCCTTATATTACTTTTAAACCTTTGCCCCTCTAATTTAAAACTGTGTCCTCTTGTGGTAGTTTTTCTTCTTTTAAATATGCTCTCCTCCTTTACCGAGTTGATTCCCTTTATGTATTTAAAAGTTTCTATCATATCCCCTCTGTCTCCACCAGACGGAATGACAGCATTTCAAAGGCCAGTAATTTTATAATGCTGGCATTCGGGGCTAGGGATCACTGGTGGGTAGGGGTGTTTTGCCACTTCCGCTCCAGTGTTTGGGAGATAGAGAGCTGAACGCTTCCATGGGACATTGTGGAGATGCTTGGTGACCCAGGTGGTGGTGTTGCTGGCACATCCTCTGTTTGCGGGGTGCAGGTGGCACTGTCACTCCAGCGGTGGATGAAAAGGCCGAGACTGCAGCAGAAGAGGAAGCAGGAGGAGCCAGAGACCTTTTTTGGTTTTTGAGGTGTCTACTCCACTGTAGCCCGTGCTTTTCACTTAGATGCCTGGTCATGCAGGTTGTGCTCAGGTTAAGAACATTTATGCCTCAATTCAGGCTCTGATTGCACAGCGTGCATACTATCGTGTCTTGTCGTCAGCACATTGTCTGAAGAACTGCCACGCCATGGAACTCCTTGTAGCTGGCTTTGGTGTGCTCGGTCCCTTTCTGCATTGGGCAGTAGCACGTGTACTGTCTAGGCATTAACTTTGCTCTGTCTCCATTCCATATGCTTTGTTCATCTTGGATGTTACTTTTGAACACAATTTCATGTAGCGAAAAATAAACAGAAGACAGTAAATTACAGTGACTAGTAGTAGCATTCAGCAATTCATCTAGTTAAGACCATTCACTTTAGAATATTTAGCTACAGTTTAACTAACAGAAAATGGTCTTTAATATTTTCTTTGTCATATGTTGGAGGCATTTTGTAAGGCAGAAACATCTTTTTACATCTATGAAAAAAAAATTCACTGAACCTATTATTTGTGCGAGCTCAGTAACTTAATAAGATTTATTGCATGATTCTTTCTTCTTTTTTTGACAAAGGAAAGGATCAGATAAAGGGCAAAAAGGAATGAGAACACCCCAGTCTATAGCAGTTAGGAAGGTAAGCTGATGAAATATAAGCCATGATGAGTGCCAACTCGCAAAGTCCATTAACTTAGAACCAGACCATTCTTATCATGATTTCCATTCAAGTCATTGGCAGTCACTAGGGATGAGCGAACTCGAACTGTATAGTTCGGGTTCGTACCGAATTTTGGGGTGTCCGTGACACGGACCCGAACCCGGACATTTTCGTAAAAGTCCGGGTTCGGGTTCGGTGTTCGTCGCTTTCTTCGCGCTTTTGTGACGCTTTCTTGGCGCTTTTTGAAAGGCTGCTAAGCAGCCAATCAACAAGCGTCATACTACTTGCCCCAAGAGGCCATCACAGCCATGCCTACTATTGGCATGGCTGTGATTGGCCAGAGCACCATGTGACCCAGCCTCTATTTAAGCTGGAGTCACATAGCGCCGCCCGTCACTCTGCTCTGATTAGCGTAGGGAGAGGTTGCGGCTGCGACAGTAGGGCGAGATTAGGCAGATTAACTCCTCCAAAGGACTTGATTAACTGATCGATCTGCAGCTGTGGATCATTGAGCTGCTGATCCTCAATTGCTCACTGTTTTTAGGCTGCCCAGACCGTTTGTCAGTCACATTTTTCTGGGGTGATCGGCGGCCATTTTGTGTCTTGTGGTGCGCCAGCACAAGCTGCGACCAAGTGCATTTAACCCTCAATGGTGTGGTTGTTTTTTGGCTAAAGCCTACATCAGGGTGAAGCTGTCACACCAAGTGCATTTAACCCTCAGTAGTGTGGTTGGTCAAGCTATCACACCAAGTGCATTTAACCAGCAATAGTCTGTTCATTTTTTGGCCATATACTAAATCAGGGGCAAGCTGCGCCCGTCACCAAGTGCATTTAACCCTCAGTAGTGTGGTTGGTCAAGCTGTGACACCAAGTGCATTTAACCAGCAATAGTCTGTTCATTTTTTGGCCATATACTACATCAGGGGCAAGCTGCGCCCATCACCAAGTGCATTTAACCAGCAATAGTGTGGTTATTTTTTGGCCATATCCCAGTCTAATTCTGTCACTAAATCCATACCGGTCACCCAGCGCCTAAATACTAGGCCTCAAATTTATATCCCGCTAAATCTCTCGTTACCGCTGTCCTGTTGTGGCTGGGAAAGTTATTTAGTGTCCGTCAAAGCACATTTTTTGTTCTGGGTTGAAATACAATTCCCAATTTAGCAATTTAAAAATTTAGTGGTTTCTGCTGTATCAGAGCTATTTGAAATCTATCCCTAAAAGGGTATATAATATTCAAGGTGCACATAGGGTCATTCAGAATAACTTCACACACCCGCTATTGTGCATTTCCAAGTCTAATTCTGTCACTAAACCCATACCTGTCACCCAGCGCCTAAATACTAGGCCTCAAATTTATATCCAGCTAAATCTGTCCTTAGTGCTGTAGCTGGGCGAGTTATTTAGTGTCCGTTCAAGCACATTTCTTGTTCTGGGTTGAAATACAATTCCCAATTTAGCAATTTCATAATTTAGTGGTTTCTGCTATATCAGAGCTATTTGAAATCTATCCCTAAAAGGGTATATAATATTCAAGGTGCACATTGGGTCATTCAGAATAACTTCACACACACCCGCTACTGTGTATTTCCAAGTCTAATTCTGTCACTAAACCCATACCTGTCACCCAGCGCCTAAATACTAGGCCTCAAATTTATATCCTGCTAAATCTCTCGTTAGTGCTGTAGCTGGGCGAGTTATTTAGTGTCCGTTCAAGCACATTTCTTGTTCTGGGTTGAAATACAATTCCCAATTTAGCAATTTCATAATTTAGTGGTTTCTGCTATATCAGAGCTATTTGAAATCTATCCCTAAAAGGGTAGATCATATTGAAGGTGCACATAGGGACATTCAGAATAACTTCACACACCCGCTACTGTGCATTTCCAAGTCTAATTCTGTCACTAAACCCATACCTGTCACCCAGCGCCTAAATACTAGGCCTCAAATTTATATCCAGCTAAATCTGTCCTTAGTGCTGTAGCTGGGCGAGTTATTTAGTGTCCGTTCAAGCACATTTCTTGTTCTGGGTTGAAATACAATTCCCAATTTAGCAATTTCATAATTTAGTGGTTTCTGCTATATCAGAGCTATTTGAAATCTATCCCTAAAAGGGTATATAATATTCAAGGTGCACATTGGGTCATTCAGAATAACTTCACACACACCCGCTACTGTGTATTTCCAAGTCTAATTCTGTCACTAACCCATACCTGTCACCCAGCGCCTAAATACTAGGCCTCAAATTTATATCCTGCTAAATCTCTCGTTAGTGCTGTAGCTGGGCGAGTTATTTAGTGTCCGTTCAAGCACATTTCTTGTTCTGGGTTGAAATACAATTCCCAATTTAGCAATTTCATAATTTAGTGGTTTCTGCTATATCAGAGCTATTTGAAATCTATCCCTAAAAGGGTATATAATATTCAAGGTGCACATTGGGTCATTCAGAATAACTTCACACACACCCGCTACTGTGTATTTCCAAGTCTAATTCTGTCACTAAACCCATACCTGTCACCCAGCGCCTAAATACTAGGCCTCAAATTTATATCCTGCTAAATCTCTCGTTAACGCTGTCCTGTTGTGGCTGGGAAAGTTATTTAGTGTCCGTCAAGCACATTTCTTGTTCTGGGTTGAAATACAATTCCCAATTTAGCAATTTCATAATTTAGTGGTTTCTGCTATATCAGAGCTATTTGAAATCTATCCCTAAAAGGGTATATAATATTCAAGGTGCACATTGGGTCATTCAGAATAACTTCACACACACCCGCTACTGTGTATTTCCAAGTCTAATTCTGTCACTAAACCCATACCTGTCACCCAGCGCCTAAATACTAGGCCTCAAATTTATATCCTGCTAAATCTCTCGTTAGTGCTGTAGCTGGGCGAGTTATTTAGTGTCCGTTCAAGCACATTTCTTGTTCTGGGTTGAAATACAATTCCCAATTTAGCAATTTCATAATTTAGTGGTTTCTGCTATATCAGAGCTATTTGAAATCTATCCCTAAAAGGGTATATAATATTCAAGGTGCACATTGGGTCATTCAGAATAACTTCACACACACCCGCTACTGTGTATTTCCAAGTCTAATTCTGTCACTAAACCCATACCTGTCACCCAGCGCCTAAATACTAGGCCTCAAATTTATATCCTGCTAAATCTCTCGTTACGCTGTCTGTAGCTGGGCGAGTTATTTAGTGTCCGTTCAAGCACATTTCTTGTTCTGGGTTGAAATACAATTCCCAATTTAGCAATTTCATAATTTAGTGGTTTCTGCTATATCAGAGCTATTTGAAATCTATCCCTAAAAGGGTATATAATATTCAAGGTGCACATTGGGTCATTCAGAATAACTTCACACACACCCGCTACTGTGTATTTCCAAGTCTAATTCTGTCACTAAACCCATACCTGTCACCCAGCGCCTAAATACTAGGCCTCAAATTTATATCCTGCTAAATCTCTCGTTAGTGCTGTAGCTGGGCGAGTTATTTAGTGTCCGTTCAAGCACATTTCTTGTTCTGGGTTGAAATACAATTCCCAATTTAGCAATTTCATAATTTAGTGGTTTCTGCTATATCAGAGCTATTTGAAATCTATCCCTAAAAGGGTATATAATATTCAAGGTGCACATTGGGTCATTCAGAATAACTTCACACACACCCGCTACTGTGTATTTCCAAGTCTAATTCTGTCACTAAACCCATACCTGTCACCCAGCGCCTAAATACTAGGCCTCAAATTTATATCCTGCTAAATCTCTCGTTAGTGCTGTAGCTGGGCGAGTTATTTAGTGTCCGTTCAAGCACATTTCTTGTTCTGGGTTGAAATACAATTCACAATTTAGCAATTTCATAATTTAGTGGTTTCTGCTATATCAGAGCTATTTGAAATCTATCCCTAAAAGGGTATATAATATTCAAGGTGCACATTGGGTCATTCAGAATAACTTCACACACACCCGCTACTGTGTATTTCCAAGTCTAATTCTGTCACTAAACCCATACCTGTCACCCAGCGCCTAAATACTAGGCCTCAAATTTATATCCTGCTAAATCTCTCGTTAGTGCTGTAGCTGGGCGCGTTATTTAGTGTCCGTTCAAGCACATTTCTTGTTCTGGGTTGAAATACAATTCCCAATTTAGCAATTTCATAATTTAGTGGTTTCTGCTATATCAGAGCTATTTGAAATCTATCCCTAAAAGGGTATATAATATTCAAGGTGCACATTGGGTCATTCAGAATAACTTCACACACACCCGCTACTGTGTATTTCCAAGTCTAATTCTGTCACTAAACCCATACCTGTCACCCAGCGCCTAAATACTAGGCCTCAAATTTATATCCCTGCTAAATCTCGTCCTAGTGCTGTAGCTGGGCGAGTTATTTAGTGTCCGTTCAAGCACATTTCTTGTTCTGGGTTGAAATACAATTCCCAATTTAGCAATTTCATAATTTAGTGGTTTCTGCTATATCAGAGCTATTTGAAATCTATCCCTAAAAGGGTATATAATATTCAAGGTGCACATTGGGTCATTCAGAATAACTTCACACACACCCGCTACTGTGTATTTCCAAGTCTAATTCTGTCACTAAACCCATACCTGTCACCCAGCGCCTAAATACTAGGCCTCAAATTTATATCCTGCTAAATCTCTCGTTAGTGCTGTAGCTGGGCGAGTTATTTAGTGTCCGTTCAAGCACATTTCTTGTTCTGGGTTGAAATACAATTCCCAATTTAGCAATTTCATAATTTAGTGGTTTCTGCTATATCAGAGCTATTTGAAATCTATCCCTAAAAGGGTATATAATATTCAAGGTGCACATTGGGTCATTCAGAATAACTTCACACACACCCGCTACTGTGTATTTCCAAGTCTAATTCTGTCACTAAACCCATACCTGTCACCCAGCGCCTAAATACTAGGCCTCAAATTTATATCCTGCTAAATCTCTCGTTACGCTGTCTGTAGCTGGGCGAAGTTATTTAGTGTCCGTTCAAGCACATTTCTTGTTCTGGGTTGAAATACAATTCCCAATTTAGCAATTTCATAATTTAGTGGTTTCTGCTATATCAGAGCTATTTGAAATCTATCCCTAAAAGGGTATATAATATTCAAGGTGCACATTGGGTCATTCAGAATAACTTCACACACACCCGCTACTGTGTATTTCCAAGTCTAATTCTGTCACTAAACCCATACCTGTCACCCAGCGCCTAAATACTAGGCCTCAAATTTATATCCTGCTAAATCTCTCGTTAGTGCTGTAGCTGGGCGAGTTATTTAGTGTCCGTTCAAGCACATTTCTTGTTCTGGGTTGAAATACAATTCCCAATTTAGCAATTTCATAATTTAGTGGTTTCTGCTATATCAGAGCTATTTGAAATCTATCCCTAAAAGGGTATATAATATTCAAGGTGCACATTGGGTCATTCAGAATAACTTCACACACACCCGCTACTGTGTATTTCCAAGTCTAATTCTGTCACTAAACCCATACCTGTCACCCAGCGCCTAAATACTAGGCCTCAAATTTATATCCTGCTAAATCTCTCGTTAGTGCTGTAGCTGGGCGAGTTATTTAGTGTCCGTTCAAGCACATTTCTTGTTCTGGGTTGAAATACAATTCCCAATTTAGCAATTTCATAATTTAGTGGTTTCTGCTATATCAGAGCTATTTGAAATCTATCCCTAAAAGGGTATATAATATTCAAGGTGCACATTGGGTCATTCAGAATAACTTCACACACACCCGCTACTGTGTATTTCCAAGTCTAATTCTGTCACTAAACCCATACCTGTCACCCAGCGCCTAAATACTAGGCCTCAAATTTATATCCTGCTAAATCTCTCGTTAGTGCTGTAGCTGGGCGAGTTATTTAGTGTCCGTTCAAGCACATTTCTTGTTCTGGGTTGAAATACAATTCCCAATTTAGCAATTTCATAATTTAGTGGTTTCTGCTATATCAGAGCTATTTGAAATCTATCCCTAAAAGGGTATATAATATTCAAGGTGCACATTGGGTCATTCAGAATAACTTCACACACACCCGCTACTGTGTATTTCCAAGTCTAATTCTGTCACTAAACCCATACCTGTCACCCAGCGCCTAAATACTAGGCCTCAAATTTATATCCTGCTAAATCTCTCGTTAGTGCTGTAGCTGGGCGAGTTATTTAGTGTCCGTTCAAGCACATTTCTTGTTCTGGGTTGAAATACAATTCCCAATTTAGCAATTTCATAATTTAGTGGTTTCTGCTATATCAGAGCTATTTGAAATCTATCCCTAAAAGGGTATATAATATTCAAGGTGCACATTGGGTCATTCAGAATAACTTCACACACACCCGCTACTGTGTATTTCCAAGTCTAATTCTGTCACTAAACCCATACCTGTCACCCAGCGCCTAAATACTAGGCCTCAAATTTATATCCTGCTAAATCTCTCGTTAGTGCTGTAGCTGGGCGAGTTATTTAGTGTCCGTTCAAGCACATTTCTTGTTCTGGGTTGAAATACAATTCCCAATTTAGCAATTTCATAATTTAGTGGTTTCTGCTATATCAGAGCTATTTGAAATCTATCCCTAAAAGGGTATATAATATTCAAGGTGCACATTGGGTCATTCAGAATAACTTCACACACACCCGCTACTGTGTATTTCCAAGTCTAATTCTGTCACTAAACCCATACCTGTCACCCAGCGCCTAAATACTAGGCCTCAAATTTATATCCTGCTAAATCTCTCGTTAGTGCTGTAGCTGGGCGAGTTATTTAGTGTCCGTTCAAGCACATTTCTTGTTCTGGGTTGAAATACAATTCCCAATTTAGCAATTTCATAATTTAGTGGTTTCTGCTATATCAGAGCTATTTGAAATCTATCCCTAAAAGGGTATATAATATTCAAGGTGCACATTGGGTCATTCAGAATAACTTCACACACACCCGCTACTGTGTATTTCCAAGTCTAATTCTGTCACTAAACCCATACCTGTCACCCAGCGCCTAAATACTAGGCCTCAAATTTATATCCTGCTAAATCTCTCGTTAGTGCTGTAGCTGGGCGAGTTATTTAGTGTCCGTTCAAGCACATTTCTTGTTCTGGGTTGAAATACAATTCCCAATTTAGCAATTTCATAATTTAGTGGTTTCTGCTATATCAGAGCTATTTGAAATCTATCCCTAAAAGGGTATATAATATTCAAGGTGCACATTGGGTCATTCAGAATAACTTCACACACACCCGCTACTGTGTATTTCCAAGTCTAATTCTGTCACTAAACCCATACCTGTCACCCAGCGCCTAAATACTAGGCCTCAAATTTATATCCTGCTAAATCTCTCGTTAGTGCTGTAGCTGGGCGAGTTATTTAGTGTCCGTTCAAGCACATTTCTTGTTCTGGGTTGAAATACAATTCCCAATTTAGCAATTTCATAATTTAGTGGTTTCTGCTATATCAGAGCTATTTGAAATCTATCCCTAAAAGGGTATATAATATTCAAGGTGCACATTGGGTCATTCAGAATAACTTCACACACACCCGCTACTGTGTATTTCCAAGTCTAATTCTGTCACTAAACCCATACCTGTCACCCAGCGCCTAAATACTAGGCCTCAAATTTATATCCTGCTAAATCTCTCGTTACGCTGTCCTGTAGTGGCTGGGAAGTTATTTAGTGTCCGTTCAAGCACATTTCTTGTTCTGGGTTGAAATACAATTCCCAATTTAGCAATTTCATAATTTAGTGGTTTCTGCTATATCAGAGCTATTTGAAATCTATCCCTAAAAGGGTATATAATATTCAAGGTGCACATTGGGTCATTCAGAATAACTTCACACACACCCGCTACTGTGTATTTCCAAGTCTAATTCTGTCACTAAACCCATACCTGTCACCCAGCGCCTAAATACTAGGCCTCAAATTTATATCCTGCTAAATCTCTCGTTAGTGCTGTAGCTGGGCGAGTTATTTAGTGTCCGTTCAAGCACATTTCTTGTTCTGGGTTGAAATACAATTCCCAATTTAGCAATTTCATAATTTAGTGGTTTCTGCTATATCAGAGCTATTTGAAATCTATCCCTAAAAGGGTATATAATATTCAAGGTGCACATTGGGTCATTCAGAATAACTTCACACACACCCGCTACTGTGTATTTCCAAGTCTAATTCTGTCACTAAACCCATACCTGTCACCCAGCGCCTAAATACTAGGCCTCAAATTTATATCCTGCTAAATCTCTCGTTACGCTGTCCTGTTGTGGCTGGGAAGTTATTTAGTGTCCGTTCAAGCACATTTCTTGTTCTGGGTTGAAATACAATTCCCAATTTAGCAATTTCATAATTTAGTGGTTTCTGCTATATCAGAGCTATTTGAAATCTATCCCTAAAAGGGTATATAATATTCAAGGTGCACATTGGGTCATTCAGAATAACTTCACACACACCCGCTACTGTGTATTTCCAAGTCTAATTCTGTCACTAAACCCATACCTGTCACCCAGCGCCTAAATACTAGGCCTCAAATTTATATCCTGCTAAATCTCTCGTTAGTGCTGTAGCTGGGCGAGTTATTTAGTGTCCGTTCAAGCACATTTCTTGTTCTGGGTTGAAATACAATTCCCAATTTAGCAATTTCATAATTTAGTGGTTTCTGCTATATCAGAGCTATTTGAAATCTATCCCTAAAAGGGTATATAATATTCAAGGTGCACATTGGGTCATTCAGAATAACTTCACACACACACGCTTCTGTGCATTTCCAAGTCTAATTCTGTCACTAAATCCATACCGGTCACCCAGCGCCTAAATACTAGGCCTCAAATTTATATCCCGCTGAATTTGAATACAATACATTGGGCCAAATAATATATTTGTTGTTGTGGTGAACCATAACAATGAGAAAAACATCTAGTAAGGGACGCGGACGTGGACATGGTCGTGGTGGTGTTAGTGGACCCTCTGGTGCTGGGAGAGGACGTGGCCGTTCTGCCACATCCACACGTCCTAGTGTACCAACTACCTCAGGTCCCAGTAGCCGCCAGAATTTACAGCGATATATGGTGGGGCCCAATGCCGTTCTAAGGATGGTAAGGCCTGAGCAGGTACAGGCATTAGTCAATTGGGTGGCCGACAGTGGATCCAGCACGTTCACATTATCTCCCACCCAGTCTTCTGCAGAAAGCGCACAGATGGCGCCTGAAAACCAACCCCATCAGTCTGTCACATCACCCCCATGCATACCAGGGAAACTGTCTCAGCCTCAAGTTATGCAGCAGTCTCTTATGCTGTTTGAAGACTCCGCTGGCAGGGTTTCCCAAGGGCATCCACCTAGCCCTTCCCCAGCGGTGAAAGACATAGAATGCACTGACGCACAACCACTTATGTTTCCTGATGATGAGGACATGGGAATACCACCTCAGCATGTCTCTGATGATGACGAAACACAGGTGCCAACTGCTGCGTCTTTCTGCAGTGTGCAGACTGAACAGGAGGTCAGGGATCAAGACTGGGTGGAAGACGATGCAGGGGACGATGAGGTCCTAGACCCCACATGGAATGAAGGTCGTGCCACTGACTTTCACAGTTCGGAGGAAGAGGCAGTGGTGAGACCGAGCCAACAGCGTAGCAAAAGAGGGAGCAGTGGGCAAAAGCAGAACACCCGCCGCCAAGAGACTCCGCCTGCTACTGACCGCCGCCATCTGGGACCGAGCACCCCAAAGGCAGCTTCAAGGAGTTCCCTGGCATGGCACTTCTTCAAACAATGTGCTGACGACAAGACCCGAGTGGTTTGCACGCTGTGCCATCAGAGCCTGAAGCGAGGCATTAACGTTCTGAACCTGAGCACAACCTGCATGACCAGGCACCTGCATGCAAAGCATGAACTGCAGTGGAGTAAACACCTTAAAACCAAGGAAGTCACTCAGGCTCCCCCTGCTACCTCTTCTGCTGCTGCCGCCTCGGCCTATTCTGCTGCTGCCGCCTCGGCCTCTTCCTCCGCCTCTGGAGGAACGTTGGCACCTGCCGCCCAGCAAACAGGGGATGTACCACCAACACCACCACCACCACCTCCGTCACCAAGCGTCTCAACCATGTCACACGCCAGCGTTCAGCTCTCCATCTCACAAACATTTGATAGAAAGCGTAAATTCCCACCTAGCCACCCTCGATCCCTGGCCCTGAATGCCAGCATTTCTAAACTACTGGCCTATGAAATGCTGTCATTTAGGCTGGTGGACACAGACAGCTTCAAACAGCTCATGTCGCTTGCTGTCCCACAGTATGTTGTTCCCAGCCGGCACTACTTCTCCAAGAGAGCCGTGCCTTCCCTGCACAACCAAGTATCCCATAAAATCAAGTGTGCACTGCGCAACGCCATCTGTAGCAAGGTCCACCTAACCACAGATACGTGGACCAGTAAGCACGGCCAGGGACGCTATATCTCCCTAACTGCACACTGGGTAAATGTAGTGGCAGCTGGGCCCCAGGCGGAGAGCTGTTTGGCGCACGTCCTTCCGCCGCCAAGGATCGCAGGGCAACATTCTTTGCCTCCTGTTGCCACCTCCTCCTTCTCGGCTTCCTCCTCCTCTTCTTCCACCTGCTCATCCAGTCAGCCACACACCTTCACCACCAACTTCAGCACAGCCCGGGGTAAACGTCAGCAGGCCATTCTGAAACTCATATGTTTGGGGGACAGGCCCCACACCGCACAGGAGTTGTGGCGGGGTATTGAACAACAGACCGACGAGTGGTTGCTGCCGGTGAGCCTCAAGCCCGGCCTGGTGGTGTGTGATAATGGGCGAAATCTCGTTGCAGCTCTGGGACTAGCCAATTTGACGCACATCCCTTGCTTGGCGCATGTGCTGAATTTGGTGGTGCAGAAGTTCATTCACAACTACCCCGACATGTCAGAGCTGCTGCATAAAGTGCGGGCCGTCTGTTCGCGCTTCCGGCGTTCACATCCTGCTGCTGCTCGCCTGTCTGCGCTACAGCGTAACTTCGGCCTTCCCGCTCACCGCCTCATATGCGACGTGCCCACCAGGTGGAACTCCACCTTGCACATGCTGGACAGACTGTGCGAGCAGCAGCAGGCCATAGTGGAGTTTCAGCTGCAGCACGCACGGGTCAGTCGCACTACAGAACAGCACCACTTCACCACCAATGACTGGGCCTCCATGCGAGACCTGTGTGCCCTGTTGCGCTGTTTCGAGTACTCCACCAACATGGCCAGTGGCGATGACACCGTTATCAGCGTTACAATACCACTTCTATGTCTCCTTGAGAAAACACTTAGGGCGATGATGGAAGAGGAGGTGGCCCAGGAGGAGGAGGAGGAGGAGGAGGAAGAGGGGTCATTTTTAGCACTTTCAGGCCAGTCTCTTCGAAGTGACTCAGAGGGAGGTTTTTGGCAACAGCAGAGGCCAGGTACAAATGTGGCCAGCCAGGGCCCACTACTGGAGGACGAGGAGGACGAGGATGAGGAGGAGGTGGAGGAGGATGAGGATGAAGCATGGTCACAGCGGGGTGGCACCCAACGCAGCTCGGGTCCATCACTGGTGCGTGGCTGGGGGGAAAGGCAGGACGATGACGATACGCCTCCCACAGAGGACAGCTTGTCCTTACCCCTGGGCAGCCTGGCACACATGAGCGACTACATGCTGCAGTGCCTGCGCAACGACAGCAGAGTTGCCCACATTTTAACCTGTGCGGACTACTGGGTTGCCACCCTGCTGGATCCACGCTACAAAGACAATGTGCCCACCTTACTTCCTGCACTGGAGCGTGATAGGAAGATGCGCGAGTACAAGCGCACGTTGGTAGACGCGCTACTGAGAGCATTCCCAAATGTCACAGGGGAACAAGTGGAAGCCCAAGGCCAAGGCAGAGGAGGAGCAAGAGGTCGCCAAGGCAGCTGTGTCACGGCCAGCTCCTCTGAGGGCAGGGTTAGCATGGCAGAGATGTGGAAAACTTTTGTCAACACGCCACAGCTAACTGCACCACCACCTGATACGCAACGTGTTAGCAGGAGGCAACATTTCACTAACATGGTGGAACAGTACGTGTGCACACCCCTCCACGTACTGACTGATGGTTCGGCCCCATTCAACTTCTGGGTCTCTAAATTGTCCACGTGGCCAGAGCTAGCCTTTTATGCCTTGGAGGTGCTGGCCTGCCCGGCAGCCAGCGTTTTGTCTGAACGTGTATTCAGCACGGCAGGGGGCGTCATTACAGACAAACGCAGCCGCCTGTCTACAGCCAATGTGGACAAGCTGACGTTCATAAAAATGAACCAGGCATGGATCCCACAGGACCTGTCCGTCCCTTGTCCAGATTAGACATTAACTACCTCCCCATAACCATATATTATTGGACTCCAGGGCACTTCCTCATTCAATCCTATTTTTATTTTCATTTTACCATTATATTGCGAGGCTACCCAAAGTTGAATGAACCTCTCCTCTGCCTGTGTGCTAGGCCTAAATATATGCCAATGGACTGTTGCAGTGGTGGGTGACGTGAAGCCTCATTCTCTGCTATGACATGCAGACTGATTCTCTGCTGACATGAAGCCAGATTGTCTGTTACGGGACCTCTCTCCTCTGCCTGTGTGCTAGGCCTAAATATATGCCAATGGACTGTTGCAGTGGTGGCTGACGTGAAGCCTCATTCTCTGCTATGACATGCAGACTAATTCTCTGCTGACATGAAGCCAGATTGTCTGTTACGGGACCTCTCTCCTCTGCCTGGGTGCTGGGCCTAAATTTATGACAATGGACTGTTGCAGTGGTGGCTGACGTGAAGCCTGATTCTCTGCTATGACATGCAGACTGATTCTCTGCTGACATGAAGCCAGATCCTCTGTTACGGGACCTCTCTCCTCTGCCTGTGTGTGTGCTGGGCCTAAATATATGCCAATGGACTGTTGCAGTGGTGGCTGACGTGAAGCCTCATTCTCTGCTATGACATGCAGACTGATTCTCTGCTGACATGAAGCCAGATTCTCTGTTACGGGACCTCTCTCCTCTGCCTGTGTGTGTGCTGGGCCTAAATATATGCCAATGGACTGTTGCAGTGGTGGCTGACGTGAAGCCTCATTCTCTGCTATGACATGCAGACTAATTCTCTGCTGACATGAAGCCAGATTGTCTGTTACGGGACCTCTCTCCTCTGCCTGTGTGCTAGGCCTAAATATATGCCAATGGACTGTTGCAGTGGTGGCTGACGTGAAGCCTCATTCTCTGCTATGACATGCAGACTGATTCTCTGCTGACATGAAGCCAGATCGTCTGTTACGGGACCTCTCTGCTCTGCCTGTGTGCTAGGCCTAAATATATGCCAATGGACTGTTGCAGTGGTGGGTGACGTGAAGCCTCATTCTCTGCTATGACATGCAGACTGATTCTCTGCTGTCATGAAGCCAGATTGTCTGTTACGGGACCTCTCTCCTCTGCCTGTGTGCTAGGCCTAAATATATGCCAATGGACTGTTGCAGTGGTGGGTGACGTGAAGCCTCATTCTCTGCTATGACATGCAGACTGATTCTCTGCTGACATGAAGCCAGATTGTCTGTTACGGGACCTCTCTCCTCTGCCTGTGTGTGCTGGGCCTAAATATATGCCAATGGACTGTTGCAGTGGTGGCTGACGTGAAGCCTCATTCTCTGCTATGACATGCAGACTGATTCTCTGCTGACATGAAGCCAGATTC
Source organism: Bufo gargarizans (assembly GCF_014858855.1). Taxonomy (NCBI): domain Eukaryota; kingdom Metazoa; phylum Chordata; class Amphibia; order Anura; family Bufonidae; genus Bufo; species Bufo gargarizans. The sequence goes on along the minus strand of NC_058080.1, from coordinate 645,788,227 downwards.
TCTGTTACGGGACCTCTCTCCTCTGCCTGTGTGTGTGCTGGGCCTAAATATATGCCAATGGACTGTTGCAGTGGTGGCTGACGTGAAGCCTCATTCTCTGCTATGACATGCAGACTGATTCTCTGCTGACATGAAGCCAGATTGTCTGTTACGGGACCTCTCTCCTCTGCCTGGGTGCTGGGCCTAAATTTATGACAATGGACTGTTGCAGTGGTGGCTGACGTGAAGCCTGATTCTCTGCTATGACATGCAGACTGATTCTCTGCTGACATGAAGCCAGATCCTCTGTTACGGGACCTCTCTCCTCTGCCTGTGTGTGTGCTGGGCCTAAATATATGCCAATGGACTGTTGCAGTGGTGGGTGACGTGAAGCCTCATTCTCTGCTATGACATGCAGACTGATTCTCTGCTGACATGAAGCCAGATTCTCTGTTACGGGACCTCTCTCCTCTGCCTGTGTGTGTGCTGGGCCTAAATATATGCCAATGGACTGTTGCAGTGGTGGCTGACGTGAAGCCTCATTCTCTGCTATGACATGCAGACTGATTCTCTGCTGACATGAAGCCAGATTCTCTGTTACGGGACCTCTCTCCTCTGCCTGTGTGTGTGCTGGGCCTAAATATATGCCAATGGACTGTTGCAGTGGTGGCTGACGTGAAGCCTCATTCTCTGCTATGACATGCAGACTAATTCTCTGCTGACATGAAGACAGATTCTCTGTTACGGGACCTCCCTCCTCTGCCTGGGTGCTGGGCCTAAATATATGCCAATGGACTGTTGCAGTGGTGGCTGACGTGAAGCCTCATTCTCTGCTATGACATGCAGACTAATTCTCTGCTGACATGAAGACAGATTCTCTGTTACGGGACCTCTCTCCTCTGCCTGGGTGCCGGGGCCTAAATATCTGAGAATGGACTGTTCCAGTGGTGGTTTCAAAGGAAAGGACCGGCACTTCGCTGATGTAGATCACAATGTAGATTTATTCAGTCACATATTCAAAATGGCATAGTGACGCGTTTCAGCACAGATGTGCTTTCATCAGACTGCATAAAACATCTTACACTCCAGCTATTTATACATAAATGAAACACAAAGGAACTGACATCATCAAAGAAGCTCCGCCTCCCTCATTAAATAAAATTCGCATATCAAATAATCGCAATGAAAAATTCGCATTGAAAAATTCGCAATTGAAAATTCGCAACTGAAAATTCGCAATTGAAAATTGAAAATTCGCAATTGAAAATTCGCAACTAAAAATTCGCAACTGAAAATTCGCAATTGAAAATTCGCAAAAAACATATCCACTCTATACTGGCGAAGATTTTCAGTCACATAGTCCATTCTTGCAGTGATTAATCACGCTGAAGAAAAAAAGAAATATATTTATCAGATTGCATAAGGCCGAATGCCTTATAGGAAGCAGGACACATTGTACTCACGATTGAGGCCCCTGGGCTCCATTGTCTGAAGACGATGGATCCAGTAAGCCTCCCTTTTCAATAACAATTTATTTCTGTCACCCCCTCGACGGGGTAATGATACACCTTCAATAATCTGATACCTCAACTGCGAGATGTTGTGTTTTTTATCATAAAAATGAAGGGGTATTGGGAGTAATAAATTCTGTTTACGGATAGTAGATTTGTGTTTACTTAGTCTGTCCTTCATTCTCATTGAGGTTTCCCCCACATATAGTAATCCACATGGACATTTAAGAATGTAAACCACAAATCTACTATCACAAGTGAACGTGCCCCTTATTGGAATATTTTCACCTGAGTGAGGGTGGGAGAAACATGAACCCTTTATAACGCTGGAACAATTGACACAGTTTAAACAAGGAAAAGTGCCCCGTCTAGGTGTAGATAAAGTACTCTGTCCTCTTTCTATTTTATTACTTCCCACATCCGCCCGGACTATTTTATCCCTAATATTTTCTGCCCGTTTATAGCATATCATGGGTGGCCTCTGGAACTCTCCTATCCGTGGATAGGACTTAGATAATATGTGCCAATGTTGATTAACAATAGTCCTAAGGCGCTGGGACCAGGGATGGTATTTAATCACTAAGGGGATCCTTGTTTCTTTCTTAGTTCTATCTGGTGGTGTAATCTCAGCTTTATTACGCTGTATTTTCAATAGATCAGGGGGGTAGCCTCGCTCTCTAAATTTATTGGTCATATCGTCTAATCTTGTTTGACACATATCCCTATCACTAACGATCCGTCTAACCCTCTGGTATTGCCGCCCTGCTTCTTACTAGAATTGTTCCAGTGGTGGGTGACGGGAAGCCAGATTCTCTGCTATGGAACCTCTCTCCAATTGATTTTGGTTAATTTTTATTTATTTAATTTTTATTTTAATTCATTTCCCTATCCACATTTGTTTGCAGGGGATTTACCTACATGTTGCTGCCTTTTGCAGCCCTCTAGCTCTTTCCTGGGCTGTTTTACAGCCTTTTTAGTGCCGAAAAGTTCGGGTCCCCATTGACTTCAATGGGGTTCGGGTTCGGGACGAAGTTCGGATCGGGTTCGGATCCCGAACCCGAACATTTCCGGGATGTTCGGCCGAACTTCTCGAACCCGAACATCCAGGTGTTCGCTCAACTCTAGCAGTCACATCTCAAACTAGACACTGAAAGGCAGAAGATCTTTGAGTCATCTCTCCTTTTCTGGAGTATCCTTAATACAAGTAGTAACATGTGTTACTGCAGTAGTAGTTGTAGTATCAAAGTGGCTCTAGAGAGAAGGGGCACAACCAAAACATATAGGGAATTAAAAAATGTCATAGGATGAAATCTATCTTTATAAAATTTCATAAAGGTTTAAAGAGCCATAAGAATAAGTCCAAGAAATATGTAGGGTAAGGGAATGAGTATTTTAGAAAAGCTGGTACACTTTAGAAGAGCCTAGGTTAAGACATGGGGCGTGGAATCGATAAAGTAAAAAGAAAGGCCACAAAACATGAAAATATTTAAGATAGCAAAGTAGAGAAAATCTGTCTTGTGGAAAAAAAAAAAAGCGATGGCAATATGAGAATAGAGAGTCAATATTAGGTTATAATATGTTTATATGAGTATTTAAATATTGCCTCTTATTACTGTACTGTTCTTTAAGGAAATCTATTTGGTGTGAACCATGCTTTAAGAAACCTATGGCGTGTAAGGTCTGTTGAAGAGTAAAGGTCACTAAGGTTATTCTGACAGCTTAGTCAGCTGATGGCATCTATAGGAATCTGGAGAAATTAATGATTTTTCAAATTACCAATGAACAGTGGACTGAAAAAAATGATTTGCACTAAACTTTGAAGCAAGTAAAGAAACCTCAGAAACTTCCAATTCTTAGTTACAATTTTCACTGTAAATTATATTAAAAGGAATGAAATGTGTCTGAAAATGACATTGTAGAAATCAAGTTAAACATTTATAAAGATTTTTTACAGTTTTCAATTTCACAAATTATTTTTTCTAACATATCCTGAAATCTTCCTTCTTCACACTGGGCACTAAGAGTACTTTCACACTAGCGTTTTACTTTTCGGGCACTGAGTTCCGTCAAAAGTGCTCAATGCCGGAAAAAATAAATGCTGGATCCGTTTTGCCGGATGACACCGGAAAGACGGATCCGTCATTTCAATGCATTTTTCTGAGGATTCTGATCAGTCTTACTAATGCCATCAGTTGGCATACGTTTTGCCGGATCACTGTGCCACAAGTGTGAAAGTAGCCTAAGCCTCATAATAGACTGACACTTCCTGTTCCATAGAGATGACTATCAGCAGTCATATCATCATCATCACAGGCAGGATTATAGTGAAATACAGCATCATTATTATAAATCTGAAGGCAGATAACACAAGGATTTATCAGTGACAATAAAAGCAAGTTACATCTCTCTTCCCAGCACAATGACATTTGAACACTTTCCTATAGAAGTCAATGAGCTACTATAAAGCTAAATGTTGTTTACAGAGCAGAGCAGTAGCTCAGATAAGATGGCTGGTGCTACGATCTTATACAGAAAATAAAAAATAAAAAATAAAAATGCATGTTGATACATTGTGTCCATTCCACACAAAGACTTGACCCTTTCCTGTCAGCCCACACCCACTTGTCGAGCAAGGTCAAAAAGTGTATAGAACATATGTGGTGAAAACTAAGCACATTTAGTTTAGTATATCTCCCCCAATATGTTCATGTATAATTTTTTAATAAAAAAAACATAATTTTTCCCCTTCTCCATATGCATTTTGAGCCTTAGTAACCAAGCAATTGATTTAATTATTTGATTGGCGCATTCCAAAAGAGATAACATTAAACTATTTCCGTAGCTATATGGAGGCTTGTTATTTGCAGTTTTTTATGAACCCATTTTGGGGTACATATAATTATTGATTAACTTTAATATTTTTTTTTCTGGGGGAATAGATTTTTTATGGCATTTTTTATTTTTTATGGCAATCACCATGTGGGATAAATTGCATGATAGATATTTGCATAATTCGGGTTGTTACTAATACAGTGACACCAAATATGTGGAGGAGACTTTATTTTTGTCCAACAAGAGGACTTTGACATACGATCCTTTGATTGCCCACATACCGTAGTACACTATATACTTATGTAGTACAGTGTACTATGCTAAAATTAAAAACTAACAGGCAATCTAATAGGCATACACAGAGGGCAGGCCTGGGGGCTTTCATTGGACCCCTGGCTGGCAAGTGAAGACATCGGCGCTCCACAATCTCATTCACAGCAGTTCCAATAGCTGATTGAGGGAGCCCCCTCCTTCTGAAATCACTAACACTGATAAGCAAAAGGGTAACAACGTTTTGAACTTTTGACTTTCATGCTCCATATATCACCATCCACTACAGCTTCAGATGTGAGACTACCATCATTTTATAGACAATCATATAGGTCTCTTCTACACGTTCCCAATGTTGATGCATACTGGTCAACTCACTTGGGTACGAATACAGCTTTTTCTTCAACTCTACCCACAAGTATTTGATTTGGGTTGAGGTTTGGGGACTGTGGGGGCCAATACAGCACCTCTTCTTCATTGTCATTGAACCATTTCTTCGCCAATCTCAACGTATGCTTTGGGTCATTGTCCAGTAGAGATTTCGCAAACATAAATTTCCAGAAATGTTCGTGAATGGGCAAACTGGGCGAACCGCCATAGACTTCAATAGGCAGGCGAATTTTAAAACCCACAGGGACTCTTTCTGGCCACAATAGTGATGGAAAGGTTGTTTCAAGGGGACTAACACCTGGACTGTGGCATGCCGGAGGGGGATCCAGAGCAAAACTCCCATGGAAAATGACGTAGTTGACGCAGAGTCGGGTTTTAATCCATGAAGGGCATAAATCACCTAACATTCCTAAATTGTTTGGAATAACGTGCTTTAAAACATCAGGTATGATGTTGTATCGATCAGGTAGTGTAACGGTTACGCCCGCTTCACAGTGACAGACCAAACTATGACAGACCAAACTCCCTATTTAACGCACACCGCAAACAACCGCAAACAGTCCATTTGCACAACCACAAACTCCCCATTTGCACAAGGTTGGATACCAAGCTAGCCATGTCCCGTTTCTTGTCCTCACTGATGTCATTGAAGGTCTCTTCCTCCACCCAGCCACGTACAACACCAAGGGTCCCCGAAAGGTGACAACAAGCCCTCTGGGACGCCTGCTGTGTTTGGTCTTCCACCTCCTCAAAGCCACCTTCCTCCTCTGACTCCTCTTCTTCAGACTCCTCTCTCTGCGTTATTATAAGGTGTGTTATATAGTGCTATTCCTATCAGTTTAATCCCTGTTACGTCCCCTATCGGGGGACGTGTATATGGAATCGATTTTAGGAACCGGGAGATGGAAAAAGATGCTTGGTCGGTCCTCCTACTTCCAAATTGGGGCACTGTGCGTGCAACCTACTGTGCCACCAGATATGAGTAGTGTGTTAAGTAATACTATTGCTATCAGTTTAATCCCTGTTACGTCCCCTATCAGGGGATGTGTATATGGAATCATTTTTAGGAACCAGGAGATGGAAAAAGATGCTTGGTCGGTCCTCCTACTTTCAATTTGGGGCACTGCGCATGCAGTCTACTGTGCCACCAGATAGGAGTGGTGTGTTAAGTAGTACTATTCCTATCAGTTTAATCTCTGTTACGTCCCCTATAAGGGGATGTGCATATGGAATCGATTTTAGGAACCGAGAGATGGAAAAAGATGCTTGGTTGGTCCTCTTAATTCCAATTTGGGGCACTGCGTGTGCGCCGTGTAATGTACTGTGCAATCCCAATATGTGTGGTGTGTTAAATAGTACTATTCCTATCAGTTTAATACCTGTTACGTTCACTAGTATTATTATTATTATTTATTATTATTATAAGGTCTGTTAAGTAGTACTATTCTTATCAGTTTAATCCCTGTTACGTCCCCTGTCAGGGGACGTGTATATGGAATCGATTTTAGGAACCGGGAGATGGAAAAAGATGCTTGGTCGGTCCTCCTACTTTCAATTTGGGGCACTGTGCATGCAGTCTACTGTGCCACCAGATAGGAGTGGTGTGTTGAGTAGTACTATTCCTATCAGTTTAATCCCTGTTACGTCCCCTATCAGGGGATGTGTATATGGAATCGATTTTAGGAACCGAGAGATGGAAAAAGATGCTTGGTCGGTCCTCTTAATTCCAATTTGGGGCACTGCGCGTGCGCCGTGTAATGTACTGTGCAATCCCAATTTGTGTGGTGTGTTAAGTAGTACTATTCCTAACAGTTTAATCCCTGTTACGTCCCCTATCAGAGGACGTGTATATGGTATCGATTTTAGGAACCGGGAGATGGAAAAAGATGCTTGGTCGGTCCTCCTACTTCAAATTTGGGGCACTGAGCGTGCAATCGAATGTGCCACCAGATATGAGCAGTGTGTTAAGTTGTACTATTCTTATCAGTTTAATCCCTGTTACGTCCCCTATCAGGGGACGTGTATATGGCATCGATTTTAGGAACCGGGAGATGGAAAAAGATGCTTGGTCGGTCCTCCTACTTCAAATTTGGGGCACTGCGCATGCAATCTAATGTGCCACCAGATATGAGTGGTGTGTTAAGTACTCGTTGACGTCTTTTTCTTGTTGGAGCAGGCGGTCGAACATTAGGAGTGTTGAATTCCAACGTGTCAGGCTGTCGCAAATCATGCGCCTCACTGGCATGTTGTTTCACCGCTAAATGTCTGAAAAGTGCGCCATGACCGTGTAGGAATGCCTGAAATGGCCACACACCTTCCTGGCCTGCTTGAGGACGTCCTGTAAGCCTGGGTACTTATGCACAAAGCGTTGTACGATCAGATAACACACATGTGCCATGCACGGCACATGTGTCAACTTGCCCAAATTCAATGCCGCCAACAAATTGCTTCCGTTGTCACACACCACTTTGCCGATCTCCAGTTGGTTTGGAGTCAGCCACTGCGTTCAGGGCGGACAGGAGTGCTGGTCCGGAGTGACTCTCTGCTTTCAGGCAAGTCAACCCCAAGACGGCGTGACACTGTTGTATCTGGGATGTGGAATAGCCCCTGGGGAGCTGGGGGTGTGCAGTTGATGTGGAGCAAGACGCAGCAGCAGAAGAGGACTCAGCCGAGGAGGTTAGCGAAGAGGATGGAGTAGGAGGAGTATAGGAGGTGGTAGCAGGCCTGCCTGCAAGTCGTGGCGGTGTCACCAACTCCTGCGCAGAGCCACGCAATCCATGCTTGGCAGACGTCAGCAGGTTTACCCAATGCGCAGTGTAGGTGATATACCTGCCCTGACCGTGCTTTGCAGACCAGGTATCAGTGGTCAGATGGACCCTTGCCCCAACACTGTGTGCCAGGCATGCCATGACTTCCTTTTGCACAATAGAGTACAGGTTGGGGATTGCCTTTTGTGAAAAAAATAATTGGGCCGGGTACCTTCCACTGCGGTGTCCCAATAGCTACTAATTTTTTGAAGGCCTCAGACTCCACCAGCTTGTATGGTAAAAGCTGGCGGGCTAAGAGTTCCGACAAGCCAGCTGTCAGACGCCGGGCAATGGGGTGACTCTGTGACATTGGTTTCTTACGCTCAAACTGTGGGCAGATGAGCAGGAACTGCTCAAGGCGAGAGGCGGAGTGGCGGGTGGTTGAGAGGGGGCAAGGAGGACAGCAGTGGTTGACGTGGCTGAAGATGCTGGACCAGGAGGAGGATGGTGGCTTTGAGTTTGTGTGCTGCTTGTACTCGTCATCATGTGTTGATCCCATAGGCATTTGTGATGTGAGATCATGTGCCTTCGCAAAGCAATTGTACCTAGGTGGGTGTTGGACTTCCCACGACTCAGTTTCTTTTGGCACAGGTTTCAAATGGCATCGCTGTTGTCAGAGGCAGACACACCAAAAAAATGCCACACTGCTGAGCTCTGCAATGACGGCATTCCGGTGGTGGCAGGGGCGTAGCGTGGGGGGGGACAGGGGGGCCGTTGCCCCGGGCGCAAAATTGCAGGGGGCGCCAGGCGGCAAACACTTCAATGAGGGTCATGGGAGCCTATGGCTCCCGTCCCCTCCGTTCTTCCTCATAGGTTTCAGGCTAGTGGCCTGAGGCCTATGAGGCAGTAGAGCGATCGTAGTGTCAAGAATGTAGTTGATCCTGGGAGGTATGATGTCAAGGAAAGAGGCAGAGTCTCGTTATCCAGGGGGCGTGGCCTAACTATGTGCGGCAGATTCTACAGAGCAGGCTGCAGGAGCAGAGTGTGAAGGTAAGTATGTGGAGGAGAATAGTGACTGTTATTTTTACTTGGGGGGCTTTTTGCAGGGGCTGAAGGGAGGAGGAATCCTCTTTGTATTGGAGACTGTATGTTAGTGGGGTCTGAAGAGAAGGTGGGGGGGTGATATTATTTACATGGGACTGTATGCTGGAGAGGCTGAAGGCAGGGGGGTGATATTATTTTACATGGGACTGTATGCTGGACGGGCTAAGGCAGGGAAGTGATGTGTCTTACATGGGACTGTATGCTGGAGGGGCTGAAGGCTGAGGGGGGGTTGTATCTTACATGGGACTGTATGCTGGAGGGGCTGAAGGCAGGGGGAGTGATGCATTTTAGGCTACTTTCACACTTGCGTTCAGAGCGGATCCGTCTGGGGTCTGCCCAGACGGATCCACTCATATAATGCAGACGATGGGATCCGTGTGAAAGTAGCCGCAGACGGATCCGTCCAGACTTTACATTGAAAGTCAATGGGGGACGGATCCGTTTGAAAATTGAGCCATATTGTGTCAAATTCAAACGGATCTGCCCCCATTGACTTACATTGTAAGTCTGGACGGATCCGTTTGCTTCCGCACGGCCAGGCGGACACCCGAACGCTGCAAGCAGCATTCAGGTGTCCGCCTGCGGAGCGGAGCCCAAACGCTGCCAGACTGATGCATTCTGAGCGGATCCGCCTCCACTCAGAATGCATTAGGGCTGGACAGATGCGTTTGGGGCCGCGTGTGAGAGCCCTCAAACGGAACTCACAAGCAGAGCCCCGAACGCTAGTGTGAAAGTAGCCTAACATGGGACTGTGCAAGAAGAGCTGGAAGGCAGGGGTGTGATGTATCTTACATGGGACTGTATGCTGTAGGGGCTGAAGGCAGATGGCAAAGAGAGGAAGTGTGATATTATTTACATAGGACTGTATGTTGGAGGGGCTGAAGGCGGGGAGTGATGTATTTTACATGAGACTGTATGATGGAGGGGCTGAAGGCAGGAGAGTGATGTGTCTTACATGGGACTGTATGCTGGAGGGGCTGAAGGCAGGGGGAAGGTTGTATCTTACATGGGACTGTATGCTGAAGGGGGGGGGCATAATTATTACTATAATACTACAGAGGGGGCCATTATAATATTAATAATATTAATACAGAGGAGGAAATAATAATAATATAGAGGGGCCAGTATATATTATAATTATACAGAGGCCATTATAGTTATGGGCACTACGGGGGAGATCTGTTATCTGAGGATGATAGTAAAGTGAGAAATCCCAAACATTTTCTGTGAAACTCTACAGAGACGAGGCTGAAAGAAGGTGTCATGACGTTCCTATCTCCGAATGAAGATGCTGAGGAAAGTCTACATCACAGGAAAGGTCACTGGATGTAACAGGTATGGTGCGGTCTTCTCCTGCATTTTTCATAGCAATGTATGTTATGTCCATACAAATATCTGTTTGGGGGGGAGGGGTGGATATAGAATTTGGGCCACACTGCCGACGCCTGGCCCCAGACTTCAGGTCACACTGTGCGTGTTCTGAATTCTGGGGCCTCACACCCATCTACTACATTATCTGTACTCAGAGTTATCCCTGTGTTATCTGTGGTGTTACATAGGACTGCAGATGACATCTACTGCATTATTTGTAAAAAGGGGCGTGGTCACAGGTTGGGGGCGCAATACTTGGCTTGCCCCGGGTGCTGGCAACCTACGCTACGCCACTGGGTAGTGGCAGCAGCATGCGTTGATTGGCGTGCTGTATGGCTAACCCCAGGTGCCGATACATGCTGTCTGACTGTGCCACCAGCTCCTTGCGACGACCTCCCCCTGCTTCCAACTCATCTCCTCCTCCCATATGTCTCCCCATCTGAACTTTCCCCCTGTTCTTCTTCTCTTCTAGCGGGCACCCATGTGACATCCACGGACACATCGTCATCATCAACCACTTCACTTGTATCTGACAACTCAGCAAAGGAAGCAGCAGCGGGTACAACATCATCATCATCACACCGTACATCCATGTGTGTAATGCCTGACTGAGACATATCCCTGTTATCTACATCCTCTGGCAATAATGGTTGCGCATCACTAATTTCTTCCAACTGATGTGTAAATAACTCCTCTGACAGATCAAGTGAAGCGGCAGTGGTGCTAGTGTTGGTGGTGGCGGCAGGCGGGCGAGTGGTAACTTGAGATGTGCCCGAAGCTAAGCTGGAGGAGGATGGTGCGTCAAGGTTCTGAGCGGAAGCTGTAGAAGATTGGGTGTCCTGTGTTAGCCAGTCAACTATGTCCTCAGAACTTTTCGAGTTCAGGGTACGTGGCCTCTGAACACTGGGCATTATTCTAGGGCCAAAGGGAATCACAGCACCACGACCACGACGGCCCCTGAGGGTGGCCTGCCTCTGCCTGTCATTTTTTTCCCGATTAGTTGTACTATGCGTGCAAGCTACTGTGACACCAGATATGAGTGGCACTGTAATTCAATCTATTACAGTTAAAATTGTATTTTTTTTTTAAATGTACACTACTGTTACACCAGATATGAGTTGCACTAGTGTGACACTGTGCCCTGGCAGGGCCTGAAACACACACGTGTGAAGGCACCTTACTGCTATTATTTCACAGTCAAATGTATATATTTTTTTAAATGTACACTACTGTTACACCAGATATGAGTTGCACTGCTGTGACACTGTGCCCTGGCAGGGCCTGAAACGCACACACACAGGCAACTGACTGCTATTATTTCACTGTCTAATTTGTATTTTTTTTTTTTTTATGTACACTACTGTTACACCAGATATGAGTTGCACTGGTGTGACACTGTGCCCTGGCAGGGCCTGAAACACACACGTGTGAAGGCAACTGACTGCTATTATTTCACAGTCAAATTTGTTTTGTTTTTTTAAATGTACACTACTGTTACACCAGATATGAGTGGCACTGGTGTGACACTGTGCCCTGGCAGGCCCTGAGACGTACACGCGTGCAGGCAACTGACTGCTATTATTTCACAGTCAAATTAGTATATATATTTTTTGAATGAACACTACTGTTACACCAGATATGAGTGGCACTGGTGTGACACTGTGCCCTGGCAGGCCCTGAAACGCACACGTGTGAAGGCAACTGACTGCTATTATTTCACAGTGAAACTTGTCGTTTTTTTTTTATGTACACTACTGTTACACCAGATATGAGTGGCACTGGTGTGACACTGTGCCCTGGCAGGGCCTAAAACACACACGCGTGCAGGCAACTGACTGCTATTATTTCACAGTCAAATTAGTATATATTTTTTTTGAATGAACACTACTGTTACACCAGATATGAGTGGCACTGGTGTGACACTGTGCCCTGGCAGGCCCTGAAACACACACGCGTGCAGGCAACTGTCTGTTATTATATTACAGTCCAAAAAAAAATTTGGGGTGACACCAGATATGAGTGGTGGCACTGGGCAAGTAAGCACAGAATACGCTGTGAGCCTGACACGCTGGCAGGCAACTGAAATTAGATTACACAGAAAAAAAAAAAAGCAGACTGATGTTCTAGCCCTAAAACTGGCTTACAGCAGAGATCAGATGAGTCTTTAAGGACTGTAATGGACACTGAATAAACTAGCCGATCTGTCGATTTCCCTATTAAATCAGCAGCAGCTACACTGTCCCTCCTCTCACTAAGAATGCAGCTTCCGAATGAATCTAAAATGCTAAATTGCTGTTCAGGAGGTGGGAGGGTCTGGGAGGGAGGGTCTGCTGCTTATTGGCTGGAATGTGTCTGCTGACTATGAGGTACAGGATCAAAGTTTACTCAATGATGATGAATAGGGGGCTGACCGAACATCGCATATGTTCGCCCGCCGCGGCGAACGCAAACAAGCAATGTTCGCCGGCGAATAGTTCGGGACATCTCTATTGTCCAGCTGGACGACTATGTTATCCTTTTCATATCCATAGTACTTGAGTGTAAGAAGTAACTTATCTTGTAGCATACTCACATATAGCTTAGCATTAAGACCACCATAAATCCTGGTCAAGTATCCAATGCCTTTAGCCATGAAACAACTCCATATCAACAGGTTTCTTCCACTTGGCAGTTCCTTCAATTTCTCAATCCATTATCCCATTTTTCCCTTGTTTCTTCAAGACCCATTTGCACCCATCAGAGCCCAGCCTATTGACTTCCATCTCATTGCTCCAATTCACTCATTTCCAATCCTCTACTGTCCACTGTTTGTACTGTTTTACAAGCTTGAGCCGAGGCTTCTTATGAGGATATGGAATTTGACTCTTCTTCACCTTTTTTCTTATAAGGATATTTAAGTTGAAGCTTCTTTACCTTCTTTCGGGCCACCATTCCAGACTTGTGTAATGTGCGTCTCATGGTGCTTGCACGGACATCTGTCACAATTACGAAGCATACGAGTCACCTCCACTGCTGTGTTTTTTGCGCCAGAACTGATAGACCTAGTGATGAGCCGACTTGTTGACTCCAATATTTTGCCTGGACATCCACGTAGTAGTCTCACATTCGAAGATGTAGTGGATGGTGAGATCTGGAGCCTGAAAGTCAAACATTCAAAACATTGTTGCCTATCTGCTCGCCAGTATACATGCCGCGATCACTAATGACTGTGGCATCTTAGTAAGAGTTAAATGACTGGGATTGGCACTTCTGTTAATGTCAGCAGGAGCCCAGCTGTCAAAACAGAGCTGAGCTTCTGCTTCTCGCTGCATAGGAGACTAATCAACTGTAAAAAGACTGTGGTCTAGAATAAGGCCTTTTAATAAAGCTGTATATGCAGTGATTAAAGGGTTAATTGGCCAAAAAATGTGATTCCTTAAAAGATGGGAATTGGGAAAACAACTGATTGTATAACAAAACATTCCTGAAGAATAGACGCACTTTGAGAGCAAGAAGAATAAAAAACCCAAGCCCACTGTCAAATATTTAGTATACTGCTATAAGCAAATTTGATTAAGATAGTCAGAGATATCATGGTCTCCATAACTGTAGAAGCATACTATAAAATGAGAGAGTAACATCAGAAGCCTATGCAATTAGTATGCATGCTTGTAAGTGTTAATAATTCATCTGTTCTTGCCATGTACTTTATCTTTTGTTCTACTCTTTGGTTGAGACATCCACAACCTACTCACGGCTTTTCTTTGGACAACAGTGAGAACATGCAGTGGGCTACAGTTACTAAAATCAGACGGTGGTTACAGAAATGAAGCAAGGAAGTTTCAAGACAATCTAACACTTTCACACACTTTCCTTAGACTTGTATTTTGGATCCCTTGGATTCAACCAGTTGGTTGTCCAATGCAGCTGCCACAGCAGAGAAGCAATGTTAGGAGTGGAAACAGGAACAGAGACCAGGAACTGACAGTAAAGGTTTAGGAGAACCAAGTCCATCGTTCTGAAATAGCAGAGATGAGTTCATAGTTGTGAAGCAGAGCTGAATTTGTAGCTGTGAAGCCACAAAGCTGAGTTTGCAGTTGTGAAGTTGCAAGGCTCAGTTTGTGGTTGTGATATAGACCCTGAAACAGGTAAAAGTAGAATAATGAAAATTTTTTTTTTCTTTTTTTTTACATAGGGAAGCACAACTCAATCATTATAAATCTATACCACATACTAACTTGGATGTCCCATTGTAGATATGACAGATTTTATGTTTCCAGGTGGCCCTGCATAAAACATCAGAGACTATCTAGACTGTGTTTGGGTCCCAGAATTTGCCACTTTGCATATAAACACTACTCTATCTGCATTATCTTTTGGATCACTAGTTGTCTAATGCTGATTTAAGAGTCTCTTCAGTGTTAATGGAATTTTTGACACCAGGTTTGTTCTATGGTAAGAATGTGTCGCATTGACATGAGAGGTTATGTTATGTGCTACATACAGTGACACAACACTTCAACTTTGCTTTTCAGTTTTACCATTTCAGAAAAAATCTGGAAATTACTTTTAATTCAAACAGATTAGTCGACTTTGATGCAAAACATTTTGCTTTTCTCTACTAGTAGCATTACTAATTTAAGAAAGTTTCAACATATTCTGTAAAATGTGTAAAATTTTTAGAAACCTTGTACCAATGATAACCATAGCGCCAGTTTTACAAAGTAGAAATCTGTTATATGTAAAAAATAATAAAAAAAATAAAATATATGATAAAAGGTTTACCTATATACTATATGATATAGTAAATTTTTTCTCTGAGGCCTCCTATGTAACACACTTGTGCCTGCCAATATATCCTCAGCTGTCCGGCTGATCCACCTATCCCCCCATTACTCCTTTTCCTCTCATCCCTGCTAATCCATTCCATGCCTCCACATTGCCTAGAGCAGTGATAGCTAACCTCCGACACTCCAGCTGTAGTTAAACTACGACTTCCAGCATGCTCCATTCATTTCTATGGAGTTCTGAGAACAGCCAAGAAAGTATATATGTTAGTTGTGGTAGGGGCTGAGGTGTACATTGGCGTGGAGTCGGGAGGGATGCCTATCACCTTCCAAGATCTATCTGGCTGAACTGTGCCTGGAGCCAGTGCGGGGCAGGCCTGAATAAGTGGGCCACCCAAGAGAGAGGAATGAAAGAAAGAAGGGTCGGGAGGGTGGGGCATGAAGCGACCGTCCACAGGGGGAGGGCGTGCGAGGAGATATAGCAAGCAGCCCCGCCCACAAATACAGGCTGTAACCAGCCTTAATACTTGTGGTAGGGGCTGAGGTGTACATCGGCGTGGAGTCGGGAGGGATGCCTATCACCTTCCAAGATCTATCTGGCTGAACTGTGCCTGGAGCCAGTGCGGGGCAGGCCTGAATAAGTGGGCAAGAAGACTACCCACGCTGTAGGAGGGAAATAGTTAATGAACCGAACGACACCTGGGCGATTCAGGATGACAGGAGCAGAGCGAGCCTGGGCGATTCAGGATGACAGGAGCAGAGCGAGCCTGGGCGATCCAGGATGACAGGAGCAGAGCGAGCCTGGGCGATCCAGGATGACAGGAGCAGAGCGAGCCTGGGCGAACCAGGATGATAGAGACAGATCGAGCCTGGGCCAGCCAGGATAACTGAAACAGAGAGAGCCTGGGGATCCAGGAAGACAGAGGCAGAGCGAGCCTGGGCGATCCAGGACGACCGAGGCAGGCGAGCCTGGATGATCCTGGATGGCCGAGGCAGAGCGAGCCTGGGCGATCCAGGATGACAAAAACCTCAGATGACGTGGGAGTGTGTCAAGAAGCAGGGAAGACAGACAGAAGGCGTATGCATGATACCTTGAGAATTCGGGAAGCTGATGCGCAGCTACTTGGCTGATCGGGAGGACTGAATATCAGACATCACCGCAGCCCTGTTTGTTTAGAGAAAAGATTGCCCAAAAAGATACATTAGGAAACCAGAAAATAGCACGGCAACAAAACCCCACTACTAAAACAAACATTCATGGAGTTAGCTACCCTGGAGGGGATAACTTGTGTTACATCTGGTAGCAGCCGCGGAAGGTGCAGTTTCTGTTTCCAGTCGAGGAGGCATAGAGCGATTGTGCAGCAATAGATAGGCACCTGCGGGTATAGGGGTCCACCGGAGGTTCCAACCCAAACTTAACCTGGGCCAGCGGTAGTATAGGCGATGGGAACCAGAACAGCAGTCCCAGACCCCGCTGCAGCGACCGCAAGGCAGCACCTCACTGATCACACCGGAGTCTGGTCTCTCCGCAGCGATCCTGAAGCTTCTTTTCTCTTCCCCCCCCCCTTTTTTTTTTTTTCGCCGGAATGGAGAAACAGGCCGGCCAGCCCCGTGCCTGCCAACCATGGCTCCTCGGCTGGAATGCAATTATACCTAATTACCATTGTAGATACCCCCAGGTTCAGTGTATTGAAGAAGAACTTGTACCAATTAGATTTTATTATTATCATTATTCTTAAACACCGCTTTATGAGAGCCGGGAACAGAAGGAAGATGCGGGAACGGGGACCGGGCGGGGAGCAAGGAAGGATGACAGAGGCAGAGTGGGCCTGGGTGATCCAGGATGACAGAGGCCGAATGAGCCTGGGCGATCCAGGATGACAGAGGCCGAATGAGCCTGGGCGATCCAGGATGACAGAGGCAGAAAGAGCCTGGGCGATCCAGGATGACAGAGGCAGAAAGAGCCTGGGCGATCCAGGATGACAGAGGCAGAACGAGCCTGGGCGATCCAGGATGACAGAGGCAGAACGAGCCTGGGTGACCCAGGATGACAGAGGCAGAACGAGCCTGGGTGACCCAGGATGACAGAGGCAGCGTGGGCCTGGGCGATCCAGGATGACAGAGGCAGAACGAGCCTGGGCGATCCAGGATGACAGAGGCAGAAAGAGCCTGGGCGATCCAGGATGACAGAGGCAAAAAGAGCCTGGGCACTCCAGGATGACAGAGGCAGAACGAGCCTGGGCGATCCAGGATGACAGAGACAGGATGAGCCTGGGTGATTGTAATGGTCTTACCTCCTTGCTGTTCTCCTTCGTTTGACATGTGCTGGCGGCCATCTTGGTTTCTGGGTTTCTTGTAGCCTCCCACCCTGCGGCTCCTCCTTCCCACTGGGAGGAGCTGGATGCCTAGCTCATATATATAGGAGGTCTGTGGCTTCAGTTCCCTGCTTGGTCCTCCTGTGCTCACATGCTTCTAAGACTGCTGCTGCTTCTGGTTCCTGATCCTGGCTTCGTCTGACTACCCTGCTGATTCCTGATCCTGGCTTCGTCTGACTACCCTGTTGGTTCCTGATCCTGGCTTCATCTGACTACCCTTCTGGTTCCTGATCTCTGGTTTCGCAAGACCCTGCTTCGGTTTAGCCATCCGTTTGGACTTTTGCCTTACAGCTTTATTTTCAATAAAGCCTTCTTATTTCCACTCATCTCTTGTTGTACGTCTGGTTCATGGTTCCATGACATTAGGACCAAGCCATGAATTCTGACGGTACAGGGCCATCCTCGCTACCTACGCTGGTTGCCAGACTTGATCAGCAGGATCACCTGTTGGGTCGGTTCGCTGTGGCGTTGCAAACCCTGCTTGAACGCACGGCTCATTTAGCTTCCGTTGCCGATGGGTCGGTTGTCGCTCCTGGGCCCGCTCCTACTGCCGCTCCGGTTGTTGCGCCAGAGTCTACCCCGACACCTGTTGCTGCGCCTGCGGTGTTTCGGGGTATGACCGGTTCTGCCCCCCTTCCACAGCGCTTTGGGGGAGAGCCAACTCAGTGCCGAGGTTTCCTTAACCAGGTGGGCATTTACTTCGAGTTGCTGCCACATGCCTTTCCTACTGAGAGATCAAAGGTGGGCTTCTTGATCTCGCTGCTCTCGGACAAGGCCTTGGCCTGGGCCAGCCCTTTATGGGAGAACAACAATCCGGTGGTTGCCGAGTTTTCCGGTTTTGTTGCTTCTCTTCGGAAGGTATTCGATGTGCCGGCTCGTGCTGCCTCTGCCGCGAAGCTCCTTATGTCCATCAGACAGGGTTCACGATCCGTAGCTGAATACGCCATTGAGTTTCGTACCCTGGCAGCAGAGGTGGGCTGGAATAATGAGGCTCTGGTCGCTGCTTTCTCTCATGGTCTCTCGGATGCCTTGAAGGATGAGGTTGCAGCTAAGGACCTACCTGTGGAGCTCGAGTCTCTTATTTCTTTCCTGATTTTGATTGACACCAGACTCAGGGAGAGACCTTCCTTTCAGGAGAGCCTGCGGAGGCCTTCTAACAGATTGGCGCCTACGTTTGCTGTCCCACCCGTGCCTCCCTCTCCTCCCACGCCTCCTGGGGATGACTTGTCTGGGGGTGAACCCATGCAGCTGGGGTTTGCTCGCCTGTCCGAGGGGGAGAGGGTACTCCGGAGACGCGAGGGCCGATGCATGTACTGTGGTCTCGGTGGGCATTTTCGGTTGGCATGCCCGAACCGTCCGGGAAACGCTCGCACCTGAGATCCTGTCGGGGGCAGATCTTGGGTGGAGTCTCCTCGTCCCCGGTTTCCCGTGTTGACAAACCACTGATTACTGTTGTCCTCTCCTGGGTCGGGGGCTCGGTGACGACCCAGGCGTTGGTGGACTCTGGTGCTGGTGGTTTGTTCATTGATAGTGTGTTCGCTGCCGCCAATTCCATTCCTCTGCAGCCTCGAGGTTCCCCACTGGCTCTTGAGGCGATAGACGGCAGACCCCTTCTGCCGCCACACGTGACTCAGGAGACCCTTCCAGTGGGGATGGCCATTGGTGCCGTTCACAGAGAGTCGGTCTGTCTCCAGGTTATTTCGTCTCCACACTACTCGGTGGTCTTGGGGTACCCCTGGCTCCAGAAGCATAATCCGACTTTCGATTGGAAATCGGCCGAGATCCTCTCGTGGTCACCGCAGTGTGGGGCTAGTTGCATCCATGGGCCTGTCAAGTTGCTGTGTACTTCCTCGGACTCTCTGTTGCCTCCTGAATACGAGGAGTACCGGGATGTATTCGATAAGGTGCGTGCGGTTGCCCTACCTCCGCACCGCCCATACGATTGTGCCATAGAGTTACAATCTGGTGCCGTTCCTCCTCGTGGCAAAGTCTATCCACTGTCGGTAGCGGAGAATGAGGCCATGGAGGAGTACGTGAGGAAGGCGCTTTCACGCGGACACATTCGCAAATCCTCATCCCCGGCAGGGGCTGGATTTTTCTTTGTGAAAAAGAAGGGCGGTGAGTTGAGGCCTTGCATCGATTACAGGGGTCTCAATCGCATCACGATTAAGAACGCTTACCCGATACCCTTGATTTCCGAGCTGTTCGATCGCCTCAAAGGGGCCACGGTCTTTACCAAACTCGACCTGAGGGCGGCATATAACCTGGTAAGGATCAAGGCGGGCGATGAGTGGAAGACCGCGTTTAACACCAGGACCGGTCATTATGAATCCTTGGTTATGCCCTTTGGGTTGTGCAATGCGCCCGCAGTCTTCCAGGAATTCATCAACGATGTTTTCCGTGACCTGTTGCAGCAGTGTGTGGTGGTCTATTTGGATGACATCTTGGTATATTCTGAATCCATGGAGGCCCACATTCTGGATGTCAGACGAGTGTTGCAACGGTTACGAGAGAACAAGCTGTTCGGTAAGCTTGAGAAATGCGAATTTCACCGATCCCAGGTAACCTTCTTAGGTTACATCATTTCCGCTGAGGGGTTCTCCATGGATCCTGAGAAGGTTTCGGCTGTCTTACAGTGGCCCCAGCCCAGTGGTCTTCGTGCCCTGCAGCGCTTTTTGGGCTTCGCCAATTATTATCGGAAGTTCATCAGGGACTTTTCCATGCTAGCCAAGCCTCTCACGGATCTGACCAGGAAGGGCAGTAATCCCCAGGTCTGGCCGCCCGAGGCCATCCGAGCTTTTGAGGCTCTAAAGTCCGCCTTTGTGTCGGCTCCGATGCTGTCGCATCCCAACCCTGGGTTGCCGTTTGTCCTCGAGGTGGACGCGTCTGAGACGGGAGTAGGCGCCCTCCTGTCTCAGCGTAGAACACCAGAGGGTCCTCTGCTTCCTTGTGGGTTTTACTCCCGGAAACTGTCTTCCGCGGAGTGCAACTATCAGATTGGTGACAGGGAGTTATTGGCCATCGTGCAGGCCCTTAAAGAATGGAGGCACTTGCTCGAGGGCTCGGTGGTTCCGGTTCTCATCCTGACGGACCACAAGAATCTGACCTACCTCTCTGAGGCCAAGAGATTGACACCACGTCAGGCCAGATGGGCTCTGTTCTTGTCACGTTTTAATTACGTGGTCTCCTACCTACCCGGTTCCAAGAACATCAGAGCGGATGCCTTATCACGGCAGTACTCCGAGCTGTCCGGGGAGGAGTCGATTCCGACTTTGGTCATACCTCCGAATCAGATCCTGGCCGCCATTCGCACCAGCCTGACCTCTCCCCTGGGTGAGCAGATTTTGGCGGCTCAATCTGGTGCTCCCTCTGGGAGACCCAACGGCAGGTGTTTTGTGCCTGAGGAGTTGCGCACTCGGTTGTTGCGAACCTACCATAACTCCAAGGCCGCGGGGCATCCTGGAAAGAATCAGCTGTCCTGGGCTGTTTCACGTCTGTTCTGGTGGCCTTCTCTACGTTCCGACATCGCCGCATATGTAGCGGCATGCTCCGTTTGTGCCCAGAGTAAGTCCCCTCGGCACCTTCCGTTGGGCCTTTTGCAACCCATAGCCACCGGGGAGCGTCCATGGTCACACCTGGGGATGGATTTCATTGTGGACCTCCCTGAATCCCGAGGCCATACGGTCATTCTCATGATAGTGGATCGGTTTTCCAAAATGTGCCACTGTGTACCTCTCAAGAAGTTACCCTCTGCACAAGAGTTGGCCTCGATTGTTGCCAGGGAGGTCTTCCGGTTGCACGGTTTGCCCAAGGAGATTGTGTCGGATCGGGGGAGTCAGTTTGTGTCCAGGTTCTGGCGCGCCTTTTGCTCCCAGTTGGGGATTCATCTCTCTTTCTCATCGGCCTACCACCCTCAGTCCAATGGGGCCGCAGAACGATCCAATCAGGCCTTGGAGCAATTCCTTCGTTGCTATGTCTCCGATCACCAAGACAATTGGGTTGACCTCCTGCCTTGGGCTGAGTTTGCCAGGAACACGGCGGTGAACTCTTCCTCTGGGACGTCTCCCTTCATGGCCAATTATGGGTTCCAACCTGCCGTGTTACCGGAGGTATTCTCTCCCCAGGATATTCCGGCTGTGGAGGATCACCTTTCCGTCCTACGTGCTTCTTGGGTACAGATCCAGAAGTCCCTTGAGGTCTCTGCGCAGCGCCAGAGACTCCAGGCTGATCGCAGACGAGCGCCCGCTCCTTCCTACCAGGTCGGAGACCGCGTATGGTTGTCCACCCGCAACCTCAACCTTCGAGTGCCCACTCCCAAGCTGGCGCCTCGCTTTGTTGGTCCCTTCCGAGTGCTTCGCAGGGTAAACCCGGTAGCCTATGCCCTTGCGCTTCCTCCTGGCATGCGGATCTCCAACGTGTTTCATGTCTCCCTCTTGAAGCCACTGGTGTGTAATCGTTTCACTTCCTCGATTCCTCGGCCTCGTCCGGTCCAAGTGGGCAATCGTGAGGAGTATGAGGTGAGCAATATCCTGGACTCACGCCTGGTCCGCGGCCGGGTGCAGTTTTTGGTCCATTGGCGTGGTTATGGTCCAGAGGAGCGTTCCTGGGTTCCCTCCGCAGATGTCCATGCTCTTGCCTTGCTCCGAGCCTTCCACGCACGCTTCCCTCAGAAACCGTTCCTTACTCCGCGGAGGAGGGGCCCTTGAGGGGGAGGTACTGTCATGGTCTTACCTCCTTGCTGTTCTCCTTCGTTTGACATGTGCTGGCGGCCATCTTGGTTTCTGGGTTTCTTGTAGCCTCCCACCCTGCGGCTCCTCCTTCCCACTGGGAGGAGCTGGATGCCTAGCTCATATATATAGGAGGTCTGTGGCTTCAGTTCCCTGCTTGGTCCTCCTGTGCTCACATGCTTCTAAGACTGCTGCTGCTTCTGGTTCCTGATCCTGGCTTCGTCTGACTACCCTGCTGATTCCTGATCCTGGCTTCGTCTGACTACCCTGTTGGTTCCTGATCCTGGCTTCATCTGACTACCCTTCTGGTTCCTGATCTCTGGTTTCGCAAGACCCTGCTTCGGTTTAGCCATCCGTTTGGACTTTTGCCTTACAGCTTTATTTTCAATAAAGCCTTCTTATTTCCACTCATCTCTTGTTGTACGTCTGGTTCATGGTTCCATGACAGTGATCCAGGGAGATTACAGATGATGTGTGAGAGCGAGACAAGAAGCATGGAAAACAGACAAAATGACGTGTGCGTGATACCTGAAGAAATTCCGGAAGCTGAGCAGCTACTTGGCTGAACGGGAAGACTGGATATCGGACGGTACTGCAGCCCTGTTCATTTTGGAAAAATTTATCAGCACCTAGGTATAGACAACAAGCCCATGAAGTAAGCCCTGAGCCCGAAATGGCACATAAGAGAACCGGAAAACAGCATCTCCACCTGGGAAGGGAAGAACCCGTTTAATTGACATCCTGCCCTCCCCCACACACGTGGCGGGGGCAGTACAACACAGTGGTGTTATATACGTGTGCGCGGGAGGGCGGTAAAACACGGCGGTGTTATACAGATGTGCACAGGAGGGTGGTATAACACGGTTGTGTTATATACATGTGCATGGGGGGGACGGCACAACACAGCTGTGCCATATACATGCGCACAGGAGGGCGGTATAATACAGCGGTGCCATATACATGTGCACAGGAGGGCGGAATGACATGGCAGTGCCATACATAAGTGCACAGGAGGGTGATATAATACAGCTGTGTTATATAGATGTGCACAGGAGGGCGGCACAACACAGCGGAGCCAAACCCATGCGCACAGGAGGGTGGTAGAATGCAGCGGTGCAATGCACATGCGAACAGGAGGGAAGTGTAACACAGCTGTGCCATATACCAGTGCACAGAAGGGCGGTATAACACGGCAGTGTTAAATGCGTGCACAGGAGGGCGGATACAGCGGTGTTAAGTACATGGGCACAGGAGGGCAGCATAATACGGCGGTGTGGTATACATTTGCAGAGGGGGGCCGTATAATACAGTAGTGTTATATACTTGTGGCCGCAAACCGAGCCCAGCGAGAGCGGTCAGCCCTACCTGAAGTGCCGAGGATGCTGGTCCTGCCGAAACCCTAAACCGCAGACAAGAAAAAATGCACGCTGTGCGGAGGCTCCCCCAGGAGCTGAAGGAGGGAAGAAGACCGGCCGAACCCGCCAGGCATGCCGGACGAACGCTGCCCCCAGCCGAGGAAGCTTGGAGAGCCGCGACTTACCCGGAAGTGAGGTAGGCAGGGAACCGGAAGTGACGGAACGGACTGGCGAAAGGAGCATGAAGCGACCGTCCACAGGGGGAGGGCGTGCGAGGAGATATAGCAAGCAGCCCCGCCCACAAATACAGGCTGTAACCAGCCTTAATACGAGTTGTAGTTTTACCACAGCTGGAGTACCAGAGGTTAGCCATCCTGGTCTAGTGCAAAACACTAACTATGACATAGAAAGATGTCCACAAACTGTCCCCTCCATATATCTGTGACCTAATCTCCTAGTACCTTCCCACATGGAATCTTCGATCCTCACCAAACTTTCTTCCATACTCTCTTCTTATCTACTTTTCACACAATCACCTCCAAGATTTCTCCTATGCAACCCCATTATTCTTATTATGTATGTATACCCTTTTCATAAGTGCAGCTCCCTGGAATAAATGAGGCTTTAAAATGAACAATGATAATGTAGTATGTAATAGGTATATTTTTTGTTTAGGTATATTTGGTTCCTTAGAGTGATTCCATAGTCCAACAGAATTGGCACAGATTGATATTCTACACCGGTGTGACCTTTTCTGTGGTAGAAAAAATATTAAATGCAAGCTTAGAGTAACATCAAACTTTAAGCAAGGTACCCAAAAGAATGTCAGATATCAAAGCTTTCCGACAGCTAATCTGGACAGATCATGGTAAGACATAAGCTTAGTCATAAAAAACTAAAAAGACACTGACTTCAGAGGATCATTTCTCCAAAGTATTACAGAATATCATTCCCAATCTCTATATTGTTTAGTTTTATTTTATATTGCATATAAGGTATTAAACCTCTGAACGTAATGTATGTAATAATATAGAGAACTACTCAAATCCAGTAAAATATTTATTAAACTCTAAGGCTGAGGCTACACCTAGATTTTTTTGTAGAAGTTTTTGTATTTTTACTGTTGATTGACACCAGTAGTGCACAAGATTGCATAGATTATAATTGTAAGGTCTCAGCTGATGATGGTGTTTTGCTTGATAATGTATGCATGGTTTGTAATGCAATATCCCATTTTACACTGGTAAATGTGCTACTGATTAGAAATCATGCCCTGTAAAAGTTGCTTTTATGGAGCTACTCTTCTCTACAAACGCTGCTTTTAGCTGAGAATATCTCCATAATATAGTGGCATTAAAGGCCCAATACATAGCCGGCACTAGGAGAACCAGCACTTTCCAATAGCTGCATCTACTGTATTTTTCCCTCTATAAGATGGACCTAGGTTTTAAAGGAGGAAAATAAGAGAAAAATACGAAAAACATATTTTCCAATCAAACCTCAGATTAGACCCCTAATCTTCATTAGACTCCCAAATCAGACCTCCAATCTTTATCAAACCTCAAATCAGACCCACAATCTTCATTGAACCTCAGATCAGACCCTCAAGTTTAATCAGACCTCATATCAGATTCCCAGTCTTCATTAATCTTCAGATTAGACCCCTAATCTTTATCAGATTTCAGATCAGATCCCCAATCTTCATCAGACCCCCAAATCAGACCACCAATTTTAATCAGACCTCAGATCAGACAAATAAATGAATAAAACAACTTCTGTTCCAGAAGGCTCCGCGACTCGGACGATCTAGCGCACTCCTTCAGCTGTACTGCACTGTTACCTGAGGCTGTGCGCTGTCAGGACACAGCACATGTGGCACCCAGTGACCAGTGAATGGTGAGTAATGGTGATATAAATTGCAAAGAAGTAGAGTGGATATTTAAAATGGGCACTCTGAAACCAGGCGGGCTGAATAACGATTTCGATCTGAAGCCCTGCTTTGTCGAGTAGGAAAAGCTTGTCGACCGTCTCTTTTATATTCGCTCTGTCAAGGAGGGATTCGATAGAGATTCGATTTAATATGTATTAAACAGAAGAATCGATGTGAAACTTTGATTAGCTGATGAAAATGGACACATGATCGAATGAAGAGAGGTGTGCACTTAGGTACCATGTGACTAAAGTAATAGGAGTTGTAGATTGACATTGGAGAAAAATGACCATGTGATCGGAGGAAGAGTCATATGACCATTTTATCAATGGAAAGGGTGGTTATTTAGACTGTAAAGGAGAATGATTTAATTTTTGTGATTTAACAAGAAAAGGGATGTGGTACATTATCCCATTTTTTTTTTTAAAGATTATATATGCTGATTTTATTGATTTATGTATTGTATGTTATTGCTGTAAAAGATTTTTATTGTTTTAAAGAATATGTTACAACCTCGGGGGAAAAAAAAGGAGGCGTACTATATGCACTAGCCTTAAATACCACTCCTGAAAGGGGTGGTATTATCGCCCCTGACGAAGCTGACTGGCGAAACCTAGGTCGGGTGCTACACGAGGAATCACTTTATGGTTTTATGCTTTTACAATTTACTCTCTTGTGAGTATATAAAAAATCCTTGGAAAATATATCCTTGCGCAACTTCATTATTGTGTGCCAAATTTTCATTACAGCGGTCTGGATGTCCTTCGGTGCATCGACCCCTGAATATATTGTGTGGCTGCATTGTGAAAAGCTTGGAAATCCGATATACCTCTGACCTGATGGACTTGCTTGAACTTTATGTGAACTTGACCCACATCAAGTGGTGGATCTGCAGCGCCAATAAGTACCCTATAACGTTTTGAGAGACTATTTTCTTATTTTGAATGGTGAGTAATACCAGAGCTAATAGTGATACGTTCAATGCTCCCCAGTCCTACTGTGCTAATGAGCACTTCCATAATGGAAGCACTCATTAGTATTCACTTTATAAGATGCACTGACATTTCCCACCCACTTTCTTAGGGAAAAATTGTGTCTTATAGAGCAAAAAATACAGTAAATCATATCACTCAGCTAACTAGAATTGAACTGACAAGGAGCAAAACCTCTGGGCAACTCTGATGGGTGTCATTGTTTTGCCTAAGGGTCATGTCTCAAGGCTCTTTAATAGGTTGGATATTGACTTTTAGAGTGGCTATCTGTAGGTGACACTAGGTCCTTCCTTCTGGAGGAGAGCTAATTAGCAAACTCACAACTAAAGCAATCATCATAAAACCTAATGTTGAAGTTAAATCACACACAGAACTATCTAAATTGTAGCACCAACAGGCAATATAGTGATACATTTGACATCCATACTATGGTAACTTATTATTATTATGAAACAGCATTGGAATTTCATGCATAATTTAAATATATGAATTATCTCACCTTTAAATCTGAAAAAGAAAAACATAAAAAAAAGTTAATTTTCAAAATGTTTCTGAAAGTTACCATTAGCATTTTTAAGATATAAAAGTGCTCAGGGATTGTCAATATCAGCCAAAGAAATTGCATTTTTAACAAAAACCTATATATACAGTGCCCTTGTGCATTTAAAAAAAAAACTTGAATGAAGAAATTACTCAATTAACTGATTTCTATCTTTCTATGCTATGACATACCTTTCCACAGGACATGTAGAATATTTTGTCTGAATATTATCCGATATACAGATAATACCAGAATACATTATGTAAGATTGTGTCTTTCTTTAATTCAGAAATCTTAGAAAGCTAAATACATAGTGACATTCTATATGAAGGTTACATGTATAATAAATTGAACACAAATCTGTCAAAATATTCCCAGAAAATTGCTTCTGTGTTTTGGACATTCATACATTATGCCCTTGAATGCCATGCTCATTTAATGTCTGGGGAGTTATCTCTGAAAGATAGAGTAGCTCTGCCTGCGATACAGTTGAATATGCAATATATCATAAGCAGACTCAAAATATTTAACAGACCAAAGGACTCAAGGATATTTCCTCCATATACTACAGAGCAATTCCTGAAATTCAGTGTTTTTTTGGGGTAAATTGAATAGAAGCTAAATAAATATATGCTGTTTTCTAGTGTAAATCTGATAGAAATATAAATGAGAATGAAAAATTCATCTGGAATGTTAGAAACATATATCTTCAGCACTTTAATTCTAATGATTTATATAAGACTTACATAAACAATTTATTTTATTTTCATTAGTTACATTTAGGGTACAGTCAAATGGTCCGGTTTCTTGATGCAATTTTGGAAGCTAAAAACAGCAATGGATCATAAAAAGAGAGAAAGTATATAGGACAGATTTGACTTCTGTTTTTTTAATTCAGTTCTGGATTTGGCTTCCAAAACAAACTGCATCCGAAATCCTGATCATGTGGCGATACTGTCTATCTGTCAATGCTAAACTCCTTTTGTCAAAATCTTATTTGTTCTATTAGTCAAATGCAAATATATACCACTT
Source organism: Bufo gargarizans (assembly GCF_014858855.1). Lineage (NCBI taxonomy): Eukaryota > Metazoa > Chordata > Amphibia > Anura > Bufonidae > Bufo > Bufo gargarizans. The sequence continues at coordinate 645,760,305 of NC_058080.1, read as the reverse complement.
GGATATATTTTATTTTATTTTTTTAGAGAAACAGCCCAACACCTGTCTATAGGTTGTATGTGGTATTGTAGCTCTGCCCCATTCATTTCAATGGAGCTGAGATACAATACCACACACAACCTTATGGACAGGTGTTGGGCTGTTTCTGAAGGAAAGCAGCCATGTTTTTTCTCATCCTGGACAACCCCTTTTACTACTTTAATTATATTAATCCTTTATCATTCATGGGTATATTTACTATTATTGTATAGCATGTTTTGGATAACTGGCAAATTCTGACAACAAACAGTTTCCTTTGTAGTCAGGTTCAGTGGAGTCTATCCTTTATAGCTGGTGATATCCTTTAGACAGCTGTGGGCCAAGGACTTAAAACTCATTATAGTCTACAATGGTGAGAGAGGGCTTGATATTTGCAGCCTATCCAAAAATATATAAAACTTAAGCTTCACTTTAATATTCTTACTATCACTACACCTACTACATTAGACCTAACTCATAACCTTGGGGGAGGATATATGAAAAAAATAGAGATATAATAGTGCTTAGTTAATGGTAGTTGTACCAAATAATGGCTTTACCATGATCTGCAACTTTTTTAAATTATGTTATTATATCTTTGTATATTTTATTATTTGTATATGAAATTTGCTACCCAATGTTGTGTGAATATTGAATATTCCTTTAGATTCTTACTATGACTGAATATTGAATATTCCTTTAGATTCTTACTATGACTTAAAAAATACTAAAAAAAAAAAAAACATACCAAGACACTGGCAAAACATCTTGCCGCAATGAGGCAACACATTAAAAAAGGTATGTGACTTTCTCTTTGGTTTATTTTTCTCTTACATTAAAAGTGAAGCTTATCTAAAGACATTCTAGTGGGAAAATAGAAATTCAAACCACAACTGACAAGCAAAAAAAAAATATATATATATATATATATATAAATATACATTCTTAGTCATAAATGCTGTACGCCTGCCAATACATTGAAATCTAAGATACCAGAGTCTCCTCAGCTGGGCATTTCACAGATAGATGCCTGGACAAAAAAAGGCAGATGTGGTTAAAACGCTTATGCTGCATTTCCTGCAATGTTGTGTATTTTATCATGTTGAATCACAAGTTATTATATGACACATTTCAAGGTTACTCTATATTTCCTCAACTCAAATATATTATCTCCCATACCATTTACAGGTTTTAATTTATATCCACTGCCTGCTGCAAATTATAGTTTTCCACCATTTATCATCTGGTATGCCTAATTTGAAGTGCTTTTTTCATTCTTGAATGATGTAAAGATTGGGGAATTTCTTTTGATTTGGGTAAATTATGCAAAATTCAGGTGATGTTTGTGAAGGGAAGGAAAGGTGTTATTTTTACACCTTTAGCTAAAAATTTAAAAGTTTCATTCAGTGCTTTACAGATACCTCTCATTGTGAGTCAGTGCTCCATATATTCTTATAGGTGAAAAGAGATCTGTACAAATTAGAGAATTGATTCTATAAAGTTAGAATTAAAGCATAATTTTTTTAAATATTCAGATTCTATTAATTTTAGGTGATTCAATTCAAGAGAATTCTTGGAGAGAGAGATTGAAGCACTTACAATGCCAGGCACTTACAATTCAGATGTGAATCAAATTGGATTGTTGAGTTGGTTAAATGGGAACCAGGTTGAATATACAGAAATTCATGTATAATGTAAATGTATTAACATAATGTTTCAAGGTCTGTGGTTGCATGCTAGTCATTTAAGCCTGGTATGTAGCATACATTTGCTGTAATGGTAGGTTCAGATTGTTTTTGGTATGACATTTTTGGCATACATACACATCAGATAAATTTGAACTGTGTATATATCTAACTTATCCATAGACTTTGAGATAGACATGTGTCATTTTTTGCATATGTCTGGCCATTATATTATTATATACTTGTCTCTCAACTAGATTGCTAGGCTGCACTTTTTAGTACAACTGTATGCAAAATAGTCAACTTAAGATGTATACAATTGTATGCCTATATAGTTCAGTATATTTCAGGCATACATTCCTAGCTACTGATCAAAATGTCCAAATGCAGTGCAAACCTGTCCTAAGAAAACTCACTCTGGAATTGACTGAAACAGCTGAAAATAATTAAAAAACATTTTTTGTTACTTTCTTTACTAAAGAATATTAAAAACAATATTTGAATCCATAGAACTATTCTGAATGATGTTCATTGTAAATAAAAAGCAATGCAAATTGTATTTAATACTCTGTATAGCTTTGGCTCACATTTTGGGAGATATTGTAAAGAGAGACCTCAGAAAAGGCTTTCCTGATCTCCCAGGACTGGAGCCAATCCCTTCTTTGGCATTTAATATAGATGGAGCTGTGTAAAAGTATTATGCCCAAGCCTTATTGAATGGCAGAATTAGCCAAGCTAACCCAAAAAATCGCACCAAAAATCACACCCAAAAAATCGCACACTCACCAAAAAAATCGCACATTCACCAGATAACGCACCAAATCAATTATGATGGATATTATAATTTCATTGAATATCTATTGAATACACAATCGCTCAACCCCTGCCATATTGGCACATACCACACACTAAGAAACCGACAAACCAGTAGCATACCTACAAATCAATGCACAAAAACATGGGCAACCACACCTTGCAAACAACAGCAGCATCCACTCCATGTTTTTACTGTCACTCCCCTTCATTTTTGACTAATTGGAAAACAGCCCCCCCCCCCCCCCCGGGGTGAAGCACCTTGAAGCACCTCTCCCTTTAAAAGCCAGGAAATATCACTTTGCTGCAGGCCATTGAGGAAGAAGCATTGTGCTTCGAAACGTGTCTGGTACCCTGCAGCATCGCCGCCCTTCAGATCGCACACACAGTACTTGGAAAAAGGATTAAAAGACATTGATCGTTTCAAAGAACGCATCATTTTGAAGATTTGCATCAATTGGAAGACTTGCATCGATACCCGCGCTTTTTTTCAAACTCCAAGCCGCCGCTCCCGCCTATGTGGGACACCACGTCATGGGCAGGTAGAGCAAGGTTGGTGAATAACACAGCAGCATAACGGGTATGGTAACACTAATTGGGTGCATATACAGAGAGCACCTCTCTATGTTCCTCTCCTTTTTTTAGCCGCATATTTGCAACGTATTTTATTATATTGACATACCTAACCCGTATCGATATAAAGCTACCAATTTAGAGGCTATTCATATGTCGATCCTACTACATGTGCACTTACATTTTTCTCCCAGCGAACCAGGCACTTGCATCGTTCCCGGCTACAATCACCCTCAGCTGTTACCATCTTTAGCTCCCCCTACAGGACACAAATGACAAATCAAGGACTTTAAGGAACATTATATGCGATCTCTGTCCTAACACATTAAGTGGACCAAAGATATTTTTCTCCAATATATTTTTTTATATTTTTTTCTATATTCTTTGATTTTTATATATTCTTCTAACTTCGATATTCTTAAAATTTTTCATTTCTTAATTTTTTTCAATTTTTTATATATATCTTATAATTTTATCAATAAATGTAAACTTTTTAAATAGCAACAATTATGGTGTGATCATTATATACAGTTAAATACCACTTCAAGAACACAACCCACACCTTTACCACCAACCCCTCAATATTTCCACAAACCACACATATTAAACCTGGATACCGTGTGCCTATATCTATATCTTGCAGAATTAGCCAAGCTGCATATGGAATTTTTCATTGTCAAAATTGCTGCAGTTTACAAGGGGTGGTATGTGTTTTTCAGTTTGCTTGAGTATGCAACTAAATGGTTACAGAAAATTTAATGCCTTTCTTCTCAATGACCATATTCCTAGTTCTCCCCAAAAATTGATAATGAAAAAATAACTGTACTTTTTTTAAAATTGGCAAAGAACAACACTACCAAGTTATCTACTTTTGGTACAAGAGTAATTTTTTGGGCTTAGGTTTGTTTCTCTCAGTCTTTTATTTTTTTGTATTTTCCATTAACAATTTCATGCCATCATTCTAGTTCAAATTCAATTTTCAGTTTGTGAGTTGATCTTCATTGTTATATAGGGAGTTCACAGAAATGCAAGGCCCATACAAGCAATGCACCTTAGCAAGGTACTATAAAGAAGGAAATGGATGTAGCAAATGTTAACTTGAGACTTAATGCATTTAATACACAGTTACTTCAAACTTTAAATTGTCACAGCTTAAGAAAATACATTGGAAAAGTCAAGTTAAAGTTTGCTACAATGTATTTAACACATTGTATCATCTTATTTATTTCTATATAATTATTGTGTCTTGTTGGGTAAAGGTCCTTTTACATGGGCCAACTGAACAGGCAAAGCACACCATTGATTCCTAATAATTGTCTTTCGCTAAGCAAAGTGGAGAGCTACATTTACATGCCGCAATCATCCCCTCTGCTATCTGCTGCCAGAAAATGGTGAATGAGTGCTCGCTCATTCACTGGGTTTTTATGGGAAAATCAGTTCCTGCCTCGATCTCCTTATAGTTATGATTAGTAGATCTTCTTAGAATTCATTGTGACCAAAACAGCATGTTGGACATCTCCAGGTCTGGCATTGACCCCATTGACCATCCGAAGATCCAACCTCTACCCAGCAAATGTACTGAGAATACATATACTGTATGTATACTGTACTATGCATATGATGTTTTATTTGTATATTTTTATTTTTTTAGCCAATTCCCAGCATTCTGTTCTGGATCTGATGGTTGCAGATGTGAAAGCAGCCTAAGCCAGCCTCAGATCTGCAATTAACTCTTTTAGGACAAAAGTCCAATGTCAGAGAAAAGCACATAGAATCAGCTTTTCTAGTTAAGAGACCTTGGGGGACCTCTGGGTCGGTACTATTTGTATTGGAAACCAGTTAGTATATGTGATGACTATTGTGAGCTAGACAACCTCCCACTGGGTTCCTGGGAAAATATATGAAAATTAGCATATCTTACATATGCTGGCATCAGATAGGCTTAACAAAGCAAGTTTGAATAATTCTCCCAAAAACTTAGAGAGACATTTCCTGGCCTACAATACACACACTTGCTATGAATACTAGGTGCTCTCCATAATGAGAAATAATACCCTCTGAAATAAATCACAAAAAAATTAAAGTTTGTTAGAAACTAAAATTTAAGACAAATTTTGAACTGGTAGAATCAATTCTCTCAACCTTAGTTTGCATGATATTTTTTTTTATCTTTTAATGAGATAAGGTACGGCTATTTAAAATTGCAAGATGAACACTGGGCATGCTTGTGAAAAGGAGTGAGCATGGGCATCCGCAGGGAGGGGCAAGGGGGGGGCAAGTGCCCCCCCTGGGGCCAGCAGAAGTGGCGGGGCGGTGGCGGGGCACAGGGAGATGAACGCTTCCAATTCCATTGTGGAAGCGTTCATCTCCATAGTCATCTGTATAGCCGTCCTCAGGACAGCGATACAGATGACTGTGCTGAGGCAAGGGAGGGAGAGGCGTGTCCCTTTCCCCTCCTCTGATTCCTCTGATAGGCTGCCTGTCACTACCAGAGCTTTGAGACGTTCTCACAGCTCTGTTTATCCACCCCTGTGATGATGTCACTACTAGAGCTTGGAGGAGTTCCCTCTGCCCTGTTTCTCCGCCCCTGTGATGAGGTCTTTACCTTCTGTTTCCTTCCTCCCAGCTGTCTCTCCTGTGTTTGATTTCGCTGCCTTTAAATCACCCCTCCTCCTTTGTAGAGGTGCGGATTATACTTTTCATTGGAGCTGTATCTCTCGTTTGAGTATCTTCACCTGTGTGATATCTTTTCACTGGATCTGTGTTCTGCTGAAGCAAGTACTTCGGATATTGTCTGCTGACTTTGGATCTGTTTTCACTGCAGCCGCACATCCTTCAGTTAAGTGTTCAGACATTGTGTGTTTCTGTTTCTTTGCTGACTGGATCCGAGGCGACCCTGGTTCCGTCCATATACTGAGCAGGGCACTGGTGGCCGTGCCCCTTCCACTATTGTAGAGGTTTCAGTGGTCATCAGCCTAAGGTACGCGGGCATGTCTCGATCCACCATATGGATCCGGACATGTGCATAGCAGCTTAGGGAGAGCTTTTAGGGTCTGACAGGGGTCACCCTTTATCCTCCCTAGTTTGGGTCCTTTGCTATTCACTGTGTGTTGCTCACTTACAGCTGACCGCATGCAGGGTCTTTCTTTGGAGGTAACGGATCTCCGTCAATCTATGACTCAGCTTCAAGCATTGGGCTCTGCTCCGGCCCATGGAGTCTGTTGCGAGCCAAAGGTCTCACTTCCGGAAACGTTCTCCGGGGACAGTGAGAATTTTGTTCGTTTCAGAGAGGGATGCAAACTCCATTTTTGCTTGTGTCACCATTCCTCTGGTAATGAGGAACAGAGGGTGAGGATTGTCATCTCCCTGCTCAGGGGTAATGCTCAGACTTGGGCTTTTTCGTTGCCATCGGGGGATCCCTCCCTTCGATCCGTGGAAATTTTTTTTGTGGCCCTGGGGCAGATATATGATGACCCGGATCGTGTTGCTCTGGCCGAATCTAACTTGTGTTCTTTATGCCAGAACAAACTGTCTGCTGAGCTTTATTGTTCTGAATTTCGGAGATGGGCAGCTGATTCAGGTTGGAATGATGCTGCACTCCGGAGTCAGTTCTCTCATGGTCTCTCATAGAGAGATTGAAAGATGGGTTTGCTTTCCATGAGAGACCAACGTCCTTAGAGTCTGCCATGTCATTGGCGGTACGCCTTGACAGGCGTCTAAGAGAAAGAAACGAGACCTCTCTGTCCAGTCATTTTCAGTCTAGGGGCAGTGGTGCGGACTCATTCACTGTGCAGGGGCCTCATCCTCTCTCGGTTCCCTCTGTGGAAGAGCCCATGCAGCTAGGTCGACTTGCCGCTGATAAAAGAGGATTTAGTCCTTAGAGAATGGTGTGTTTTTGTTGTGGGGGCATAGGTCATTTCGCAAATGTTTGTCCGTCTAGGAAATTCTTGAACTGTACTAAGAGTTATAATAAGAGAAAAACCTCAAAGGGTAAATCATCAAACTCTGCTTCATCTGCTACTTTGGGCAAAGTTGATGTAGGAATTGATGCTTTTCCTCTGACCTGAAGTTCCCGTTTTCTCCTTTCTGCCAGGGTAGCGCTAGGGAGCAAAGTCATTTCTTGTGAAATTTTTGTCGATAGTGGAGCGGCCGTCAATCTTATTGATACTCAATTTGTAGCCATGCATGGTTTCCAGGTTTGCACATTAGAAAAGGATATACCTGTTTTTGCTATTGACTCTGCTCCACTCTCACAGAGATCCCTGAAGGGCATTGTTCACAATATCTGGTTAGCGGTAGGTGACACTCATGTGGAGGATATATCTTGTTTTGTCCTTAACGGATTGCCTTCTCCTCTAGTTTTGGGGTTACCATGGCTCACTAGTAGGGATGAGCGAACTCGAACTGTATAGTTCGGGTTCGTACCGAATTTTGGGGTGTCCGTGACACGGACCCGAACCCGGACATTTTCGTAAAAGTCCGGGTTCGGGTTCGGTGTTCGTCGCTTTCTTGGCGCTTTTGTGACGCTTTCTTGGCGCTTTTTGAAAGGCTGCAAAGCAGCCAATCAACAAGCGTCATACTACTTGCCCCAAGAGGCCATCACAGCCATGCCTACTATTGGCATGGCTGTGATTGGCCAGAGCACCATGTGACCCAGCCTCTATTTAAGCTGGAGTCACATAGCGCCGCCCGTCACTCTGCTCTGATTAGCGTAGGGAGAGGTTGCGGCTGCGACAGTAGGGCGAGATTAGGCAGATTAACTCCTCCAAAGGACTTGATTAACTGATCGATCTGCAGCTGTGGATCATTGAGCTGCTGATCCTCAATTGCTCACTGTTTTTAGGCTGCACAGACCGTTTGTCAGTCTCATTTTTCTGGGGTGATCGGCGGCCATTTTGTGTCTTGTGGTGCGCCAGCACAAGCTGCGACCAAGTGCATTTAACCCTCAATGGTGTGGTTGTTTTTTGGCTAAAGCCTACATCAGGGTGAAGCTGTCACACCAAGTGCATTTAACCAGCAATAGTCTGTTCATTTTTTGGCCATATACAAAATCAGGGGCAAGCTGCGCCTGTCACCAAGTGCATTTAACCCTCAATGGTGTGGTTGTTTTTTGGCTAAAGCCTACATCAGGGTGAAGCTGTGACACCAAGTGCATTTAACCAGCAATAGTCTGTTCATTTTTTGGCCATATACAAAATCAGGGGCAAGCTGCGCCTGTCACCAAGTGCATTTAACCCTCAATGGTGTGGTTGTTTTTTGGCTAAAGCCTACATCAGGGTGAAGCTGTCACACCAAGTGCATTTAACCAGCAATAGTCTGTTCATTTTTTGGCCATATACAAAATCAGGGGCAAGCTGCGCCTGTCACCAAGTGCATTTAACCCTCAATGGTGTGGTTGTTTTTTGGCTAAAGCCTACATCAGGGTGAAGCTGTCACACCAAGTGCATTTAACCAGCAATAGTCTGTTTATTTTTTGGCCATATCCCAGTCTAATTCTGTCACTAAATCCATACCGGTCACCCAGCGCCTAAATACTAGGCCTCAAATTTATATCCAGCTAAATCTGTCCCTAGTGCTGTAGCTGGGCGAGTTATTTAGTGTCCGTTCAAGCACATTTCTTGTTCTGGGTTGAAATACAATTCCCAATTTAGCAATTTCATAATTTAGTGGTTCCTGCTATATCAGAGCTATTTGAAATCTATCCCAAAAAGGGTATATAATATTGAAGGTGCACATTGGGTCATTCAGAATAACTTCACACACACCCGCTACTGTGTATTTCCAAGTCTAATTCTGTCACTAAACCCATACCTGTCACCCAGCGCCTAAATACTAGGCCTCAAATTTAAATCCCTCTAAATCTCTCGTTACCGCTGTACTGTTGTTGCTGGGCAAGATATTTAGTGTCCGTCAAAGCACATTTTTTGTTCTGGGTTGAAGTACAATTCCCAATTTAGCAATTTCATAATTTAGTGGTTTCCTGCTATATCAGAGCTATTTGAAATCTATCCCTAAAAGGGTATATAATATTGAAGGTGCACATAGGGTCATTCAGAATAACTTCACACACACCGCTACTGTGTATTTCCAAGTCTAATTCTGTCACTAAATCCATACCGGTGACCCAGCGCCTAAATACTAGGCCTCAAATTTAAATCCCTCTAAATCTCTCGTTACCCACCGCTGTACTGTTGTTGCTGGGCAAGATATTTAGTGTCCGTCAAAGCACATTTTTTGTTCTGGGTTGAAGTACAATTCCCAATTTAGCAATTTCATAATTTAGTGGTTTCTGCTATATCAGAGCTATTTGAAATCTATCCCTAAAAGGGTATATAATATTGAAGGTGCACATAGGGTCATTCAGAATAACTTCACACACACCGCTTACTGTGCATTTCCAAGTCTAATTCTGTCACTAAATCCATACCGGTGACCCAGCGCCTAAATACTAGGCCTCAAATTTAAATCCCTCTAAATCTCTCGTTACCCACCGCTGTACTGTTGTTGCTGGGCAAGATATTTAGTGTCCGTCAAAGCACATTTTTTGTTCTGGGTTGAAGTACAATTCCCAATTTAGCAATTTCATAATTTAGTGGTTTCTGCTATATCAGAGCTATTTGAAATCTATCCCTAAAAGGGTATATAATATTGAAGGTGCACATAGGGTCATTCAGAATAACTTCACACACACCGCTACTGTGTATTTCCAAGTCTAATTCTGTCACTAAATCCATACCGGTGACCCAGCGCCTAAATACTAGGCCTCAAATTTAAATCCCTCTAAATCTCTCGTTACCCACCGCTGTACTGTTGTTGCTGGGCAAGATATTTAGTGTCCGTCAAAGCACATTTTTTGTTCTGGGTTGAAGTACAATTCCCAATTTAGCAATTTCATAATTTAGTGGTTTCTGCTATATCAGAGCTATTTGAAATCTATCCCTAAAAGGGTATATAATATTGAAGGTGCACATAGGGTCATTCAGAATAACTTCACACACACGCTTCTGTGCATTTCCAAGTCTAATTCTGTCACTAAATCCATACCGGTGACCCAGCGCCTAAATACTAGGCCTCAAATTTAAATCCCTCTAAATCTCTCGTTACCCACCGCTGTACTGTTGTTGCTGGGCAAGATATTTAGTGTCCGTCAAAGCACATTTTTTGTTCTGGGTTGAAGTACAATTCCCAATTTAGCAATTTCATAATTTAGTGGTTTCTGCTATATCAGAGCTATTTGAAATCTATCCCTAAAAGGGTATATAATATTGAAGGTGCACATAGGGTCATTCAGAATAACTTCACACACACGCTTCTGTGCATTTCCAAGTCTAATTCTGTCACTAAATCCATACCGGTGACCCAGCGCCTAAATACTAGGCCTCAAATTTAAATCCCTCTAAATCTCTCGTTACCCACCGCTGTACTGTTGTTGCTGGGCAAGATATTTAGTGTCCGTCAAAGCACATTTTTTGTTCTGGGTTGAAGTACAATTCCCAATTTAGCAATTTCATAATTTAGTGGTTTCTGCTATATCAGAGCTATTTGAAATCTATCCCTAAAAGGGTATATAATATTGAAGGTGCACATTGGGTCATTCAGAATAACTTCACACACACCGCTTCTGTGCATTTCCAAGTCTAATTCTGTCACTAAATCCATACCGGTGACCCAGCGCCTAAATACTAGGCCTCAAATTTAAATCCCTCTAAATCTCTCGTTACCGCTGTCCTGTTGTAGCTGGGAAAGTTATTTAGTGCCCGTCAAAGCACATTTTTTGTTCTGGGTTGAAGTACAATTCCCAATTTAGCAATTTCATAATTTAGTGGTTCCTGCTATATCAGAGCTATTTGAAATCTATCCCAAAAAGGGTATATAATATTCAAGGTGCACATTGGGTCATTCAGAATAACTTCACACACACGCTTCTGTGCATTTCCAAGTCTAATTCTGTCACTAAATCCATACCGGTCACCCAGCGCCTAAATACTAGGCCTCAAATTTATATCCCGCTGAATTTGAATACAATACATTGGGCCAAATAATATATTTGTTGTTGTGGTGAACCATAACAATGAGAAAAACATCTAGTAAGGGACGCGGACGTGGACATGGTCGTGGTGGTGTTAGTGGACCCTCTGGTGCTGGGAGAGGACGTGGCCGTTCTGCCACATCCACACGTCCTAGTGTACCAACTACCTCAGGTCCCAGTAGCCGCCAGAATTTACAGCGATATATGGTGGGGCCCAATGCCGTTCTAAGGATGGTAAGGCCTGAGCAGGTACAGGCATTAGTCAATTGGGTGGCCGACAGTGGATCCAGCACGTTCACATTATCTCCCACCCAGTCTTCTGCAGAAAGCGCACAGATGGCGCCTGAAAACCAACCCCATCAGTCTGTCACATCACCCCCATGCATACCAGGGAAACTGTCTCAGCCTCAAGTTATGCAGCAGTCTCTTATGCTGTTTGAAGACTCCGCTGGCAGGGTTTCCCAAGGGCATCCACCTAGCCCTTCCCCAGCGGTGAAAGACATAGAATGCACTGACGCACAACCACTTATGTTTCCTGATGATGAGGACATGGGAATACCACCTCAGCATGTCTCTGATGATGACGAAACACAGGTGCCAACTGCTGCGTCTTTCTGCAGTGTGCAGACTGAACAGGAGGTCAGGGATCAAGACTGGGTGGAAGACGATGCAGGGGACGATGAGGTCCTAGACCCCACATGGAATGAAGGTCGTGCCACTGACTTTCACAGTTCGGAGGAAGAGGCAGTGGTGAGACCGAGCCAACAGCGTAGCAAAAGAGGGAGCAGTGGGCAAAAGCAGAACACCCGCCGCCAAGAGACTCCGCCTGCTACTGACCGCCGCCATCTGGGACCGAGCACCCCAAAGGCAGCTTCAAGGAGTTCCCTGGCATGGCACTTCTTCAAACAATGTGCTGACGACAAGACCCGAGTGGTTTGCACGCTGTGCCATCAGAGCCTGAAGCGAGGCATTAACGTTCTGAACCTGAGCACAACCTGCATGACCAGGCACCTGCATGCAAAGCATGAACTGCAGTGGAGTAAACACCTTAAAACCAAGGAAGTCACTCAGGCTCCCCCTGCTACCTCTTCTGCTGCTGCCGCCTCGGCCTATTCTGCTGCTGCCGCCTCGGCCTCTTCCTCCGCCTCTGGAGGAACGTTGGCACCTGCCGCCCAGCAAACAGGGGATGTACCACCAACACCACCACCACCACCTCCGTCACCAAGCGTCTCAACCATGTCACACGCCAGCGTTCAGCTCTCCATCTCACAAACATTTGATAGAAAGCGTAAATTCCCACCTAGCCACCCTCGATCCCTGGCCCTGAATGCCAGCATTTCTAAACTACTGGCCTATGAAATGCTGTCATTTAGGCTGGTGGACACAGACAGCTTCAAACAGCTCATGTCGCTTGCTGTCCCACAGTATGTTGTTCCCAGCCGGCACTACTTCTCCAAGAGAGCCGTGCCTTCCCTGCACAACCAAGTATCCGATAAAATCAAGTGTGCACTGCGCAACGCCATCTGTAGCAAGGTCCACCTAACCACAGATACGTGGACCAGTAAGCACGGCCAGGGACGCTATATCTCCCTAACTGCACACTGGGTAAATGTAGTGGCAGCTGGGCCCCAGGCGGAGAGCTGTTTGGCGCACGTCCTGCCGCCGCCAAGGATCGCAGGGCAACATTCTTTGCCTCCTGTTGCCACCTCCTCCTTCTCGGCTTCCTCCTCCTCTTCTTCCACCTGCTCATCCAGTCAGCCACACACCTTCACCACCAACTTCAGCACAGCCCGGGGTAAACGTCAGCAGGCCATTCTGAAACTCATATGTTTGGGGGACAGGCCCCACACCGCACAGGAGTTGTGGCGGGGTATTGAACAACAGACCGACGAGTGGTTGCTGCCGGTGAGCCTCAAGCCCGGCCTGGTGGTGTGTGATAATGGGCGAAATCTCGTTGCAGCTCTGGGACTAGCCAATTTGACGCACATCCCTTGCTTGGCGCATGTGCTGAATTTGGTGGTGCAGAAGTTCATTCACAACTACCCCGACATGTCAGAGCTGCTGCATAAAGTGCGGGCCGTCTGTTCGCGCTTCCGGCGTTCACATCCTGCCGCTGCTCGCCTGTCTGCGCTACAGCGTAACTTCGGCCTTCCCGCTCACCGCCTCATATGCGACGTGCCCACCAGGTGGAACTCCACCTTGCACATGCTGGACAGACTGTGCGAGCAGCAGCAGGCCATAGTGGAGTTTCAGCTGCAGCACGCACGGGTCAGTCGCACTACAGAACAGCACCACTTCACCACCAATGACTGGGCCTCCATGCGAGACCTGTGTGCCCTGTTGCGCTGTTTCGAGTACTCCACCAACATGGCCAGTGGCGATGACACCGTTATCAGCGTTACAATACCACTTCTATGTCTCCTTGAGAAAACACTTAGGGCGATGATGGAACAGGAGGTGGCCCAGGAGGAGGAGGAGGAGGATGAGGAAGAGGGGTCATTTTTAGCACTTTCAGGCCAGTCTCTTCGAAGTGACTCAGAGGGAGGTTTTTTGCAACAGCAGAGGCCAGGTACAAATGTGGCCAGCCAGGGCCCACTACTGGAGGACGAGGAGGACGAGGATGAGGAGGAGGTGGAGGAGGATGAGGATGAAGCATGGTCACAGCGGGGTGGCACCCAACGCAGCTCGGGTCCATCACTGGTGCGTGGCTGGGGGGAAAGGCAGGACGATGACGATACGCCTCCCACAGAGGACAGCTTGTCCTTACCCCTGGGCAGCCTGGCACACATGAGCGACTACATGCTGCAGTGCCTGCGCAACGACAGCAGAGTTGCCCACATTTTAACCTGTGCGGACTACTGGGTTGCCACCCTGCTGGATCCACGCTACAAAGACAATGTGCCCACCTTACTTCCTGCACTGGAGCGTGATAGGAAGATGCGCGAGTACAAGCGCACGTTGGTAGACGCGCTACTGAGAGCATTCCCAAATGTCACAGGGGAACAAGTGGAAGCCCAAGGCCAAGGCAGAGGAGGAGCAAGAGGTCGCCAAGGCAGCTGTGTCACGGCCAGCTCCTCTGAGGGCAGGGTTAGCATGGCAGAGATGTGGAAAACTTTTGTCAACACGCCACAGCTAACTGCACCACCACCTGATACGCAACGTGTTAGCAGGAGGCAACATTTCACTAACATGGTGGAACAGTACGTGTGCACACCCCTCCACGTACTGACTGATGGTTCGGCCCCATTCAACTTCTGGGTCTCTAAATTGTCCACGTGGCCAGAGCTAGCCTTTTATGCCTTGGAGGTGCTGGCCTGCCCGGCAGCCAGCGTTTTGTCTGAACGTGTATTCAGCACGGCAGGGGGCGTCATTACAGACAAACGCAGCCGCCTGTCTACAGCCAATGTGGACAAGCTGACGTTCATAAAAATGAACCAGGCATGGATCCCACAGGACCTGTCCGTCCCTTGTCCAGATTAGACATTAACTACCTCCCCATAACCATATATTATTGGACTCCAGGGCACTTCCTCATTCAATCCTATTTTTATTTTCATTTTACCATTATATTGCGATGCTACCCAAAGTTGAATGAACCTCTCCTCTGCCTGTGTGCTAGGCCTAAATATATGCCAATGGACTGTTGCAGTGGTGGCTGACATGAAGCCTGATTCTCTGCTATGACATGCAGACTAATTCTCTGCTGACATGAAGCCAGATTGTCTGTTACGGGACCTCTCTCCTCTGCCTGGGTGCTGGGCCTAAATTTATGACAATGGACTGTTGCAGTGGTGGCTGACGTGAAGCCTGATTCTCTGCTATGACATGCAGACTGATTCTCTGCTGACATGAAGCCAGATCCTCTGTTACGGGACCTCTCTCCTCTGCCTGGGTGCTGGGCCTAAATTTATGACAATGGACTGTTGCAGTGGTGGCTGACGTGAAGCCTGATTCTCTGCTATGACATGCAGACTGATTCTCTGCTGACATGAAGCCAGATCCTCTGTTACGGGACCTCTCTCCTCTGCCTGGGTGCTGGGCCTAAATTTATGACAATGGACTGTTGCAGTGGTGGCTGACGTGAAGCCTGATTCTCTGCTATGACATGCAGACTGATTCTCTGCTGACATGAAGCCAGATTCCTCTTTTACGGGACCTCTCTCCTCTGCCTGGGTGCTGGGCCTAAATTTATGACAATGGACTGTTGCAGTGGTGGCTGACGTGAAGCCTCATTCTCTGCTATGACATGCAGACTGATTCTCTGCTGACATGAAGCCAGATCCTCTGTTACGGGACCTCTCTCCTCTGCCTGGGTGCTGGGCCTGAATATATGCCAATGGACTGTTGCAGTGGTGGGTGACGTGAAGCCTCATTCTCTGCTATGACATGCAGACTAATTCTCTGCTGACATGAAGCCAGATTGTCTGTTACGGGACCTCTCTCCTCTGCCTGTGTGTGTGCTGGGCCTAAATATATGCCAATGGACTGTTGCAGTGGTGGCTGACGTGAAGCCTCATTCTCTGCTATGACATGCAGACTGATTCTCTGCTGACATGAAGCCAGATCCTCTGTTACGGGACCTCTCTCCTCTGCCTGGGTGCTGGGCCTAAATTTATGACAATGGACTGTTGCAGTGGTGGCTGACGTGAAGCCTGATTCTCTGCTATGACATGCAGACTGATTCTCTGCTGTCATGAAGCCAGATTGTCTGTTACGGGACCTTTCTCCTCTACCTGGGTTCTGGGCCTAAATTTATGAAAATTGACTCTTACAGTGGTGGGTGACGTGAAGCCTGATTCTCTGCTATGATATGAAGACTGATTCTCTGCTGACATGAAGCCAGATTGTCTGTTACGGGACCTTTCTCCTCTGCCTGGGTTCTGGGCCTAAATTTATGAAAATTGACTCTTACAGTGGTGGGTGACGTGAAGCCTGATTCTCTGCTATGATATGAAGACTGATTCTCTGCTGACATGAAGCCAGATTGTCTGTTACGGGACCTTTCTCCTCTGCCTGGGTTCTGGGCCTAAATTTATGAAAATTGACTCTTACAGTGGTGGGTGACGTGAAGCCTGATTCTCTGCTATGATATGAAGACTGATTCTCTGCTGACATGAAGCCAGATTGTCTGTTACGGGACCTTTCTCCTCTGCCTGGGTTCTGGGCCTAAATTTATGAAAATTGACTCTTACAGTGGTGGGTGACGTGAAGCCTGATTCTCTGCTATGATATGAAGACTGATTCTCTGCTGACATGAAGCCAGATTCTCTGTTACGGGACCTCTCTCCTCTGCCTGGGTGCTGGGCCTAAATTTATGACAATGGACTGTTGCAGTGGTGGCTGACGTGAAGCCTGATTCTCTGCTATGACATGCAGACTGATTCTCTGCTGACATGAAGCCAGATTCTCTGTTACGGGACCTCTCTCCTCTGCCTGTGTGTGTGCTGGGCCTAAATATATGCCAATGGACTGTTGCAGTGGTGGCTGACGTGAAGCCTCATTCTCTGCTATGACATGCAGACTAATTCTCTGCTGACATGAAGACAGATTCTCTGTTACGGGACCTCTCTCCTCTGCCTGGGTGCCGGGGCCTAAATATCTGAGAATGGACTGTTCCAGTGGTGGGTGACGGGAAGCCAGATTCTCTGCTATGGAACCTCTCTCCAATTGATTTTGGTTAATTTTTATTTATTTAATTTTTATTTTAATTCATTTCCCTATCCACATTTGTTTGCAGGGGATTTACCTACATGTTGCTGCCTTTTGCAGCCCTCTAGCTCTTTCCTGGGCTGTTTTACAGCCTTTTTAGTGCCGAAAAGTTCGGGTCCCCATTGACTTCAATGGGGTTCGGGTTCGGGACGAAGTTCGGATCGGGTTCGGATCCCGAACCCGAACATTTCCGGGATGTTCGGCCGAACTTCTCGAACCCGAACATCCAGGTGTTCGCTCAACTCTACTCACTAGACATAACCCCACTATTGATTGGCAAGGAAGGCAAATAAATGAGTGGAGTGAGTTTTGTAGAGAGAATTGTCTCACAGCGATTTTTGCAGAGGTGTCTACTAAAACGGTGCCATCATTTCTCTCTGATTTCTCGGACGTGTTTTCCGAGAGCGGTGTTCAGGAGCTACCTCCTCACCGGGAGTTTGACTGTCCCATTAACCTCATTCCCGGCGCCAAGCTGCCAAAAGCACGCCTCTTACAATCTCTCACAACCGGAAAGAATCGCAATGCATACTTATATCTCTGAGAGTCTCGATAAGGGGCATATTCGTCCCTCAAAATCACCTGTTGCCGCTGTTTTTTTTTTGTTAAAAAGAAAGATGGCTCTCTGAGACCTTGCCTAGATTTTAGGGAGCTGAACCGTATCACGATTCGCGATCCCTATCCCCTTCCTCTGATCCCGGACCTCTTCAACCAAATTGTTGGGGCCAAGGTTTTTTCCAAATTGGATTTGAGAGGCGCATACAACCTGGTCAGGGTCAGAGAGGGGGATGAATGGAAAACGGCCTTTAATACCCCTAACGGGCATTTTGAGAATCTCATTATGCCTTTCGGCCTGATGAATGCTCCGGCCATCTTTCAGCATTTTGTTAACAGTATTTTCTACCATTTAATGGGGAAATTTGTATTGGTGTATCTTGATGATATTTAGATTTTTTCCCCTGATGTTCAGACCCATCAGGATCATCTTTTTCAGGTTCTGCAGATTCTGCGGAAGAATAAATTGTACGCCAAGCTGGAGAAATGTGTTTTTATGGTATCGGAGATTCAATTTCTGGGTTTTCTCCTCTCTGCTTCTGGTTTTTGCATGGATCCGGAGAAGGTCCGTGCTGTGCTGGAGTGGGAGCTTCCTGAGAATCAGAAGGCATTGATGCACTTTCTGAGTTTTGCAAACTATTACAGAAAGTTCATTTTGAATTATTCCTCTGTTGTCAAACCCCTCACTGACATGACAAAAAAGGGGGCGGATTTTTCCTCTTGGTCGGAGGAGGCGCTTGCAGCTTTTTCTAAGATTAAAGAGAGTTTTGCATCTGCTCCCGTCTTGGTGCATCCCGATGTTTCCTTACCTTTTATTGTTGAGGTGGATGCTTCCGAGGTGGGTGTGGGTGTGGGTGCGGTTTTGTCCCAGGGCCCTTCTCCTGCCAAGTGGCGACCCTGTGCCTTTTTCTCTAAAAAACTCTCTCCGGCAGAGAGAAACTATGATGTAGGAGATAGAGAGTTGTTGGCCATCAAGTTGGCTTTCGAGGAATGGCGCCATTGGTTGGAGGGGGCCAGGCACCCTATCACCGTTTTTACCGACCATAAGGATCTGGCGTACTTGGAGTCGGCCAGGCGTATGAATCCGAGACAGGCCAGATGGTCTCTGTTCTTCTCCAGATTCAATTTTGTCGTTACATTCCGCCCTGGGATCAAAAATGTGAAGGCTGATGCACTCTCTCGCTGTTTTCCGGGAGGAGGAAACTCTGAGGACCCGGGTCCCATTTTGGCGGAGGGGGTGGTTGTTTCTGCTCTGTATTCTGATTTGGAGGCCGAGGTCCAGGCTGCCCAGACTGAGGTACCTGCCCGTTGTCCTCCTGGGAAGTTGTTTGTGCCTCCTGAGTTACGTCACAAACTCTTCAAGGAGCATCATGATACTGTTCTTGCTGGTCACCCCGGGAGTAGAGCCACGGTAGATCTCATTGCTCGGAGATTTTGGTGGCCGGCTCTTCGTAAGTCGGTGGAGGGTTTTGTGGCTGCTTGTGAGACGTGCGCTCGCGCTAAGGTCCCTCGTTCACGGCCTTCAGGTCCTCTTCTCCCGTTACCCATACCTTCCCGTCCTTGGACACACCTCTCCATGGACTTTATCACGGATCTTCCTCGTTCCTCAGGGAAGTCGGTGATCCTGGTGGTGGTGGACCGTTTTAGCAAGATGGCTCATTTCGTACCCTTCCCTGATTTACCCAGTGTTAAAACGTTGGCGCAAGCTTTTGTCGACCATATTGTTAAATTGCATGGCATTCCCTCGGATATTGTTTCCGATAGAGGCACGCAGTTTGTGTCCAGATTCTGGAAGGCTTTCTGTTCTCGCCTGGGGGTTCGGCTGTCCTTCTCTTCTGCTTTTCACCCGCAGTCGAATGGTCAGACTGAACGCGTCAACCAGAATCTGGAGACATATTTGCGCTGTTTTGTGGCAGAGAACCAGGAGGATTGGTGTTCATTTCTCCCTCTTGCTGAGTTTGCTCTGAACAACCGTCGTCAGGAATCTTCTGATAAGTCACCATTCTTTGGTGCATATGGGTTCCATCCGCAGTTTGGGACATTCTTGGAAGGGGCTCCCTCTGGTTTGCCTGAGGAGGAGAGATTTTCCTCGTCTTTGTCTACCATTTGGCAAAAGATTCAGAGTAATCTTAGAAAGATGAGTGAGAAATATAAGCGTGTGGCTGATAAGAGACGTGTGCCTGGTCCGGACCTGAATGTGGGTGATCTGGTGTGGTTGTCTACAAGAAATATTAAACTGAAGGTTCCCTCCTGGAAATTGGGTCCCAAGTTTATTGGGCCTTATAAAATCTTGTCAGTCGTCAATCCTGTTGCCTTCCGTCTTGATCTTCCACGGGTTTGGAAGATACATAATGTATTTCACAGGGCTCTTTTAAAACCATATGTCCAGCCCACGGTACCCTCCTCTTTGCCTCCTCCTCCGATTTTGGTTGATGGCAATCTGGAGTTTGAGGTTTCCAGAATTGTGGACTCTCGCATTGTCCGCGGTTCTCTTCGTTCATTGGAAGGGTTATGGTCCTGAGGAGAGGATGTGGGTTCCGGTGTCGGACATTAAAGCCACTCGCCTCATCAGGGCATTTCATAGGGCTCATCCTGAGAAGGTGGGTCCTGGGTGTCCGGAGTCCACCCGTAGAGGGGGGGGGGGGGGGGTACTGTCACTACCAGAGCTTTGAGACGTTCTCACAGCTCTGTTTCTCCACCCCTGTGATGATGTCACTACTAGAGCTTGGAGGAGTTCCCTCTGCCCTGTTTCTCCGCCCCTGTGATGAGGTCTTTACCTTCTGTTTCCTTCCTCCCAGCTGTCTCTTCTGTGTTTGATTTCACTGCCTTTAAATCACCCCTCCTCCTTTGTAGAGGTGCGGATTATACTTTTCATTGGAGCTGTATCTCTCGTTTGAGTATCTTCACCTGTGTGATATTTTTTCACTGGATCTGTGTTCTGCTGAAGCAAGTACTTCGGATATTGTCTGCTGACTTTGGATCTGTTTTCACTGCAGCCGCACCTCCTTCAGTTAAGTGTTCAGACATTGTGTGTTTCTGTTTCTTTGCTGACTGGATCCGAGGCGACCCCGGTTCCGTCCATATACTGAGCAGGGCACCGGTGGCCGTGCCCCTTCCACTATTGTAGGGGTTTCAGTGGTCATCAGCCTAAGGTACGCGGGCATGTCTCGATCCACCATATGGATCCGGACATGTGCATAGCAGCTTAGGGAGAGCTTTTAGGGTCTGACAGGGGTCACCCTTTATCCTCCCTAGTTTGGGTCCGGTCAGTTGCTATTCACTGTGTGTTGCTCACTTACAGCCGTGACACTGCCGGGCTAGTGCCGGCAGCCTATCAGAGGCCGGCACAGGCGGCGCAATGACATCATTGCGCCGCCTGAGCCGCCTGTGTACAATACTGGTGCCTACTGGTACATAATAGGGGTCTCTGGCTACTGGCACATAATGGGGGTCTCTGGCTACTGGCACATAATGGGGGCTGTCATTACTGGCACATAACGGGGGCTGTCATTACTGGCACAAGGGGGGGGCTGTCATTACTGGCACAAGGGGGGGCTGTCATTACTGGCACATAATGGGGACTGTCATTACTGGCACATAATGGGGGCTGTCATTACTGGCACAAGGGGGGCTTTCATTACTGGCACATAATGGGGGGCTGTCATTACTAGTACATAATGGGGGCTGTCATTACTGGCACATGATCGGGGCTGTTATTACTGGCACATAATGGGGGGCTGTCATTACTGGCACATTATTGGGGGCACTATAGGGGAATCTACTGAGGCCACAAAGAAGGGATGTTTTATATGGGGGGCTCTGTACAGTAGCATTTTATACTGGGACACATTATGGTGGGTACTTTGGGGAAGGGGGGAAAGGAGTACTATGGGGTCATCTACGGGGGCACTGAGAAGGGGAATTTTATACTTGCAAATTATGGGGAAGACTGAGGGCATCTACTGGGGCATTTTATACTGGTACATTATGGGGGGCACTAGGAGGAAGGGGGAGAGGAGCACTATGGGGGCATTTACTGGGGGCACTATATAGGGGTATTTTATACTGGCACATTATGGGGCACTATGGGGACATTAGCATTACAAGGGGGTATTTTTTGCACTGTCACATTATAAGGAGAATTATTTCTACTGGGGGGGCTTTATTACTCCCCCATGGTATGACCCCCTAGTAGCAGCACCAGCCTCTCCCTGCTCTGCTATCCCTCTGCCCCTTCTCCAAATCCTTATTATGAAATCTTTCTCATTATGATAAAGCACAACATCAGCTCCGCCGAGCCCCCGGCCAAAGTGTTGAAGAGTTGTCCAAGATCCCCAAGGGCCAAGCCAAGTAATTGTAAGTTTTCATGTGAAATATGTTTATGTTATGCACATATAGCATACACTGTGCCAGACAATATACAGTATACCACTACACTGTGTAGTCTGTTCTATAAGCACCATTGTTTTGTGGTGGCGGACAGAAAATAATCTGGAAGTGCCCCTCCCGAGACTAGGCTCTGGATCCGCTACTGCACAGCTCATGCGTTATTATACTTTGTTATAACAAAGAAGCAAGCAGAGCATGGATGTCAATAAAATTATGCCCCCCCCCCCCCCCCGGAAAAATTTCTGCGGACGCCCATGGGAGTGAGTACCCCAAAACATTGCTGTCCAGGCACGCAGATTTTCTGTCTCAAAGTGAATTTTCTCTATATCATGGACTACATGAACTGATAGGTATTACTTAGCGTTACTTAGTAATAATAGCAGTACTGAACTTTTTCATATGGATTTTTATGAAATATTGTCAATTCTAAGAATGTGCTATATGTTATAACTTGGTGAACTGCAAATATAAGTGGAATTAGTCCTGTGTCTTGGAAGAAGCTGGAAAGATAGACTATCCATCTAGTGGCTTTTGCCACTGGATGCACAGTTTGCCATGGTTTTAACACTATTTATTTGTTTTATCCTTGTTATCCAGTGAGTATAATAAACTTACCTTACAAAGTAAAGAAAGATGCAGAGATACTTCACCATTGGATGCCCTTGCTCAATCATCTCTCATATGGAAATTATGGTAATACAAAAGGCATATGTGCTACAATATCCATGGTTAAAATCCATGGTTTAGATTGTCCATTGTGATTTATGTGGCTGAACCTTATCAAGATCGGCAACATGAATAGTATATTTAAATTTTTGCACTGTTATTTTGTGATTATTCTCATGTGGTTAAAGTTGGTGGTCCCCTACAGTACAATCCTCCTTCCAGGTTCTTGGGCTTCACTCAAATGTTTTGGTGGAGTAACATTCTTATGCCATACTTAGAAATCCCAAGTCTTGTTTGACAAGATATTGTTTATTTTTACACTAACACCAAAGTAATACTCCCAAATCTGATTACTGTATAATAAAAAGCTGTACATTTTTCAAAATCTTTTCATTAAAAGTGCTTGCAGTTTTCAAGATCTCAGCTTGCTCTCGTTCAATAGAAATCATCAATGCTTGCTTTCTGCTTTGGTCATGTGATGATCTCACAGGTGCATTACAGTACAGCTACCAGAACTATTGGGGAGATTTATCATGAAGGAAAAATCTGAAGTCAGTTTTGCTTGAGTCTGTGTTGGTGTAATTTCTGCCACATTTATTAAATGTCTCATGTCACTTGATAAATTTGTCTTATCTTTAAACCTGACACTTTTGTCAAGAGAAGCTATTCCAGTTTTCCTACTCCGCCGTCCTACTGGAGTGAGATTATGACTTTTTGGCAACTTTAAAAAAAAAGTCGCAATAATAAATCTGGAGTGAAACTCCTTAACATACCTAACCACACCTGCTTTTACAGAACTAGAGTAAGTGGTGTAAAAAATGCAAAACGTTGCAAAATTTTGCTTAATTGAGTGTAAAAAAGTTGCAAAATTTTGCACAATCGCCAAAATTTTTAGCAAGTGATTAAAAAGCAAAAGTCCTATTTTTGTGACTTTTTCATGGCAGAATTATTTAGTAGAGAATTGATCAATTAGGGCCTATATCTTGTAGTGAGCCAAGCACCTATGTGTCACATGACCAGTACCGACTTCTAACCAATGAAGATTCCTATTGGTTGACAAAATTTTGAAAATTGTAGTGCATTGAAAGTATATTACAAATTATAACAACTTTTCTCTATGCAATCCCTAATCTTTATTTGCTGAAAATGTAATATTCCTTTAAAAGCTAAATGGACACCTTTAGGATACATTTTTTATGATTGCATTTTACACATGATGGGCTAAACACATTTTTTTTTCAATTGATCTTTATTAGAAATGTTTCTGAAATAAAAAGGGTTAAAAATCAGTCTGTTTGCAAACTTTCACTTTCTGTTTTCTTTGAATCCTGCCATCTGAAGACTCATGTGTAGCTCTTATCTCTGGCATCCAGACATCATAAACACTCATTTAAGCCATATTCTTATCAGTTTAATAAAAATTAAGCTATAATGAGTGTATAGGAGGTCAGGAGTTACACATGAGCCATCAGATGATAGGATTCAAAGAAAATAGAAAACAATTGCTTTTAAATAGACTAAATGGCTGAACCTTTTTAATAAAGACCAATTGATAAAATTATTTTATCCCCAAATTAGTAAAATACAATCATCAAAAAAGTTCAAAAGGTGTCCATAGTCTTTTAAATAATGTCCTGTTATTAATAAGATAAATACATTTTAAAAGGGTTTATACCATGTTTCTGGCATAAAAAAGTCACAAAACTTGACGCAACCTGCATTTTGCACAAAAATTTAATTTTTAAATATATTTTCAACTGATCTTGCTATTTTTGAAAAAGTGGCAAAGCTTAGTGAACTGGGCACAGCGGACACATTTACAATACTGTATTTTTTATTAGAAAAAGCAGGGGGAAAATGACAGTGTGTCTAACAGTGTGGAAGCAGTCATTAGTATGCAACAGATGCAGGGGAGAGGTGAGGTTAGCCCTGCGCTGGCTGTACTCACTGCTCCCTGGTCTTCTTGTGGGCGCTGCACTGCATTTGTCCTGATTGCGTACAATGTCAGGACATAGTGAACGTAGCCACGCACTGTGACCTCACGCTATGCAATGTCACATCCCTGTTTAGCACTAGGCTGACAGAAGACCAGGGAGCGGTGAGTGTCAGCGCAGTCTGCAGCAGGAAAGGTAAGTTCATTTATTTATTTTTTTGCTTGATGTCGCTTGAGGGTCTGATCTGAGGTCGGAGGAGGAATGGTAGTCTGATGGGGGTCTGATATTTCTGAGGAGTAATGGTGGTCTGATAGAGAAGTCTGATGGGGGTCTGATCTGAGGTCTGATGGAGCTTAGTGGTCTGACGAGGAATGGGGGTCTGATAAAGAGGTCTGATCTGAGGTCTAAGAAGGAATGTGGGTCTGACACAGAGGCCTGATGGGGGTCTGATGTGAGGTATGATGGAGCTTGGGTCTGATGGGGGTCTCATCTGAGGTCTAAGAAGGATTGTGGGTCTGACACAGAGGCCTGATGGGGGATCTGATCTGAGGTCTGATGGAGATTGGGGTCTGATGGGGGTCTGATCTGAGGTCTAAGGAGGAATGAGGGGTCTGATGTGAGGTCTAAGAAGGAATAGAGGTCTGATTTGACATCTGATGGAGCTTGGGATTCTGATCTAAGGTGTGATGAAAAATATGTTTTTCTTATTTTCCTCCGCTGTATCCTAGGTGCGTCTTATGGTCTGCTGCATCTTTTGTAGGGGGTCATTTACTAACATAAATTCACCTATTTTTGGCCTATTTCTGGCGCAGATTGTGACGCAAATGTTATTTAGATTTAGACCGACAGTGAATGCACTGAAGTTATGTAGATGCCGGCACCTCTTCATAACTTCGGCCGATCTACCGCTGCACACATGATTATTTAAACAGGCGTCTAAAATGCCAGTCTTAATAAATGACCCACATATCTTCAAAATACAGTAATTCACATCTAAAATTTGACATAACTAACATCCAGTGGAGTAACTAGAGAGTTATGGGCCCCAGTGCAAACTTTGGATCGCCCCCCCCCCCCCCCCCGCCGCCATGCCCAGTAGCACCCTCTGTGGCAGTGATCGTTACTCGTTACACCCCTGGTACCTTATCCCCAGTAATTCCCCCGGTAGTGTCCCCCATTGCCTCCAGTAATGTTCTCCACTAGCCCCGGTAGTGTCCCCTACTGCCTCCAGGTTTCATTGACCTGTAACGAGGCCTGACATTTTCACTGTACTTTATGCCAGGCCCTGTCAGAGTGCTCTTCTCACCGACATAATATGCACTCCAGCCAGCCTCCAGCATCAGGCCCTGGCGCTGCCCTAATAGAATTAGTCACAAATCAGAGGTGTAGCTAGGCTTTCCTGCAGCCGGGACAAGGATTCAGACCCCCCTCCCCAATTTATACAAAAAGGCGGCAGTTGAGCGGAGCGGAAATTTCTTTTTACACTAAGCCCGATGCATGGCTACACTCACTCAGTCCCAACTAAGAAAAACTGGTCCTACCTCATCCAGGGTGTCGCTGGCATTGGCATGATGTCCACTGGAACCAGAACAAAGTCCCTGTTATGGAGAAAAAAAGAGTTATCATAAGGGATGGTGACTACCTCTCTGAAATTATCAGCAGGGGGCACTGTTCTGCCCTGTAAGACTGAGCCATGCCAATGTATAGCACATTAATTTAGGACATTTCCCCTAAGTGCTACCACACAGTACTAATGCCCACATTGTGACTCCTCACACTAATTAAGCCCACCTTTTTGCCCCTTGACAATAGTTATGTCCTGCTTGTGGTCCCTCACAGCAATTATGCCCACCCTTGTGCCCCCTCACCATAGTTATACCCAGATATGTGCCCCTCACAGTATTTACGCCAGATTAAGTGCCCCCTCACAGTAGTTATGCCAAATTATGTGCCCCCTCACAGTAGTCATGTCAGATTAGGTGCCCCCTCAAAGTAGTTATGCCAGATTAGGTTCCTCCTCAGTAATGATGTCCACTTTTGTGGCCCCCCTTTTGCCTCCAGTGCCCCTCAGACTGCAGCTTTATGAAAGAAAAAATCCACATACTTACCTTCTTCCTTGATAGCGTTCCCACACTCACCTCGTGCAACTGGCTGTGCTGGAGGCATATTATGCATGTTTGAAAACTGCTCTGACAGGGCCTGGCATTATCACTGTACGTAATACCGGGCCCCGTCACAGCGCTCCCATTACATGTGAGTGCAGCGGGCCCCCTTCCACCCGAAGGGCCCAGTCATGGTAGCACCCTCTGCGACCGCGATCGTTATGCCCCTGCTAACATCTACTCCAGCTTCTACCTGGAGTAGATTTCAGTTTCTGACTCATGAACTGCACCTCTTAATACGAATGAATCTCCAGTCTTTAGTAAATGAACCCGATTATTTCTGAGAAAAATACATTTTTATAAATTCTTCAAATAAAACCATGAACCCATGATAAATTGAAGCAAATAATTCCAATGGGAATATAAAACATTTTTCTGAATCCTAATTGATACTGTAATGGGTGCGTCATTACAGCAAAGGTTTGACTCCCTATAGTTTTCAAGGTAATACTGTCTATTAAAATAAACGTACATGAACATTAAGAAAAGCAAGTTTGGTGCCTAAAGATGGATTGTTAAATTAAAGTTACAGGGATAAATTATCCATCCTAAATATATTATGGAAGAGTAAAGGAGATTAATGAGAATAAATGATTTCGGTGTATCAGTTATTAAAGGGGGAAGACAAAGTGGATCAATTACTCGTGTTTGGCTTGGTGATCACTATTAAGGCCAGGGGACAGGCTTTGAAATGTAGAAAGGATGGATGTACGTTTTTTTGTGGAAACCCTATTTTTCACAATGACTGGTATCTCTACAGGGCTGTCTTTAAAAATTATTGCCAAAAGGGAAAGACCATTGACATATTAAAAATTGCAGTCAGACATATTTTCTTAATCAAGACAAGGATGTCCAGCTGTAATCTTCTCTCTATATAATCCTACACTTATTAAAGAAAGGTAACAAAATGGATATTAATATAGCTATGTTATCTAACAGTATTCATTTACAAATGTCTTTCAAAATGATATTTTAATTATTTATCTATATATCCATATTTTACATATGTTGATACCTTAGGGTACAACTATATGGAGATTTTGGCCAGTTGTCACATGACCAAGGTTTTCGTCGTAGCGAGGCTGCTATAGGAATTAATGGAGTTGCAGTGCAACTTACACGTTTGCTTCGAATGCGATGCGCGAATCGCAAAAAAAAAGTCTAGCAGTGTTTGATTTTTTGCGATTCGCATGTTAATGTCACTGCTACCCCATCCCTTCCTATAACAGTCCTGCTACACTGCAATACTTGGGTGCAACATGGGTACGTGAGACATGTCGTGCCCAAAATCATGTAGACATGCCGTTATGCAGTGCAATTTGTAGGCATCATGTTATAGAGCAGGAGTAGCTAAGTGGATATATATATATATATATATATATATATATATATATAATATATCATATATTTTATTGGAAAATAGTAAGTAAAACCTGTAATTTATGCATTTATCTTTTTCTTTTTCACCTCCTGTGACGAGCTATCGGTACAGTAGGGAGGTGTTATCAGTGATAGACAGCATTGTGTGGGGTTATTAGGGCAATTTTCTCTTATCCCTCATACTTGATTCCTACTTCTCAGTTTGTCTTGTGTCTGCTATCCCACCATGCGTTTGGGCAGTGAGATGTGTCCTGATATCAACAAATCATGTGACTAGGCACGTCCCTTGTTCTTACCAATTATGCTTCCTAAGTCCTACATTACAAGGCTCCAATGTAGGATGTAACCTACAGCAACTGAATATCAAGACAGATTCACCACAGGGTACAATGGTAGGTGAATAACTTAAAAAAAAAAGCATTTTGGTGGTATTTGGGATTTGGGGAAAGTGATATACAAGCGGACAAGCGGTATCTGTTGGGCAGGATACATTTATATTAGTGACACAACCCTTTCAACTTTCCAGATATTTACTATGGTCATTGTTCTGCCTCACCTACAGAGGGGAGGAAATTCCTCGACTTGTTGTAGGAACACTTTATAGGCCAGTTTGCAGAAGATCCCAATAGGGACGATGCTTTCCTGTATCTGGTAATAGTGATGAGCGGCAGGGGTCATATTCGAAATCGCAAATTTTTTTTTAGAATATTCGTCGAATATTCGAAAATTCGTGATTTATTTTCTTGAAGAAAAAAATCGGCAAGGTAATGGCTGTGTAATATGCGAATTTTCGTAATTCGGATTTTCGGATTCAAATTTTTATTGCAAATTTTTCAACTTACAACTATTAGACAAAGAAGATTATAGCACTATATTAGCTAAATTGCTCTGTATTCGATTTTTGGAATATTCGCTATATTGCTATTACAGTTTTTTCGAATATTCGTAATATATAGCAATATAGCGAATATTCAAAAAAACGAATATAGAGCAATTTAGCTAATATAGTGCTATAATCATTTTTTTATAGTTGTAATTTTTTTCCAATCTGAACTTCAGATGAGAAAAAAATTACAACTATTAGACAAAGAAGATTATAGCACTATATTAGCTAAATTGCTCTATATTATTTTTTTTTTTCGAATATTCGCTATATTGCTATAACTTTGTTTTTTCGAAAATTTGTAATATTCTAAAACAAGAATATATAGCAATATAGCGAATATTCGAAAAAAACGAATATAGAGCAATTTAGCTAATATAGTGCTATAATCTTCTTTGTCAAAAATTTTAAAAATTCGCTATAAAAATTTGAATCCGAAAATTCGAATTACGAAAATTCGCATATTACACAATCATTACCTTGCCGATTTTTTCAAGAAAAAAAAATCGTGCATTTTCGAATATGACCCTTGCCGCTCATCACTACTCCTAAAGTCAAGTATATTGCAGCCTTCTTATTGGCCCACAAGCTAGAAGCAGGAAGGGATCATGTGTACTGAAAAAAATAAACGAATATTCGAAATTACGAAATATTCTAAATATTCGCGAATTTTCGAAGTACCTATATTCGCGATAAAAATTCGAAATTCGAATATTCGTGATCAACACTATCTGGTAATTATTAACCATACAGAGCTTGCTTGAAATGTCACTGTTCATGAAACACTTGGTAACAGTGACTACAATAAAATTATTTTGCTGAAGTGTAAAAAAACAAACCGTGATTGGGAGAGCCTAGACAGGGAGCAGCTATTGCCACATAATAATAAAAATAAATTTACAATGGGTAATTATGCTGCAAAATGTACCCTTACCCTTATGATAAAATATATGATATATATTACAAGTAGGGATGAGCGAACCCGAACTGTATAGTTCGGGTTCGTACCGAATTTTGGGGTGTCCGTGACACGGACCCGAACCCGCACATTTTTGTAAAAGTCCGGGTTCGGGTTCGGTGTTTGTCGCTTTCTTGGCGCTTTTTGAAAGGCTGCAAAGCAGCCAATCAACAAGCGTCATACTACTTGCCCCAAGAGGCTGTCACAGCCATGCCTACTATTGGCATGGCTGTGATTGGCCAGAGCACCATGTGACCCAGCCTCTATTTAAGCTGGAGTCACGTAGCGCCGCAAGTCACTCTGCTCTGATCAGCATAGGGAGAGGTTGCAGCCGCGACGTTAGGGCGAGATTAGGCAGTGATTAACTCCTCCAAAGGACTTCATTCAGAGATCGATCTGCAGCTGTGGATGATTGAACTGCTGCTATTGAATTGCTCACTGTTTTTAGGCTGCCCAGAGCGTTTTTCAGTCACTTTTTTCTGGGGTGATCGGCGGCCATTTTGTGTCTTGTGGTGTGCAGCACAAGCTGCCACCAAGTGCATTTAACCCTCAATGGTGTGGTTGTTTTTGGCTAAATCCTACATCAGGGTAAAGTTGTCACACCAAGTGCATTTAACCAGCAATAGTCTGGTTATTTTTTGGCCATATACTACATCAGGGGCAAGCTGAGCCTGTCACCAAGTGCATTTAACCCTCAATGGTGTGGTTGTTTTTTGGCTAAAGCCTACATCAGGGTGAAGCTGTCACACCAAGTGCATTTAACCAGCAATAGTCTGTTTATTTTTTGGCCATATACTACATCAGGGGCAAGCTGTCACCAAGTGCATTTAACCCTCAATGGTGTGGTTGTTTTTTTGGCTAAATCCTACATCAGGGTGAAGCTGTCACACCAAGTGCATTTAACCAGCAATAGTCTGTTTATTTTTTGGCCATATACTACATCAGGGGCAAGCTATCACCAAGTGCATTTAACCCTCAATGGTGTGGTTGTTTTTTGGCTAAATCCTACATCAGGGTAAAGCTGTCACACCAAGTGCATTTAACCAGCAATAGTCTGTTTATTTTGTGGCCATATACTACATCAGGGGCAAGCTGCGCCTGTCACCAAGTGCATTTAACCCTCAGTAGTGTGGTTGGTCAAGCTGTCACACCAAGTGCATTTAACCATCAATAGTGTAGTTATTTTTTGGACATATCCCAGTCTAATTCTGTCAGTAAACGTATACCTGTCACCCAGCGCCTAAATACTAGGCCTCAAGTTTATATCCAGCTAAATCTGTCGTTACTGGTGTGGCTGGTCAAGTTATTTAGTGTCCGTCAAAGCACAGTTTTTGTTCTGGGTTAAAATACAATTCCCAATTTAGCAATTTCGTAATTTAGTGGTTTCTGCTGTATCAGAGCTATTTTAAATCTATCCCTAAAAAGGTATTTAAGATTCAAGGTGCACATAGGGTCATTCTGAATAACTTCACATACACGCTACTGTGCATTTCCAAGTCTAATTCTGTCAGTAAACCTATACCTGTCAACGAGCGCCTAAATACTAGGCCTCAAATTTATATCCAGCTAAATCTGTAGTTACTGCTGTACTGTTGTGGCTGGTCAAGTTATTTAGAGTCCGTCAAAGCACAGTTTTTGTTCTGGGTTGAAATACAATTCCCAATTTAGCAATTTCCTAATTTAGTGGTTTCTGCTGTATCAGAGCTATTTTAAATCTATCCCTATAAATGTATATAAGATTAAAGGTGCACATAGGGTCATTCTGAATAACTTCACACACACACGCTACTGTGCATTTCCAAGTCGAATTCTGTCAGTAAACCTATACCTGTCACCCAGCGCCTAAATACTAGGCCTCAAATTTATATTCAGCTAAATCTGTGGTCACTGCTGTGCCTGTATTAGTGTAATACGGTACCTAAATAGATAGCCAGATAGTGTTAGGTGTCTGTAAAAAAAGGCCTGAATTTGAATTCAATACATTGGGCCAAATAATATTTTTGTTGTTGTGGTGAACGATAACAATGAGGAAAACATCTAGTAAGGGACGCGGACATGGACATGGTCGTGGTGGTGTTAGTGGACCCTCTGGTGCTGGGAGAGGTCGTGGCCGTTCTGCCACATCCACACGTCCTAGTGTACCAACTACCTCAGGTCCCAGTAGCCGCCAGAATTTACAGCGATATATGGTGGGGCCCAATGCCGTTCTAAGGATGGTAAGGCCTGAGCAGGTATAGGCATTAGTCAATTGGGTGGCCGACAGTGGATCCAGCACGTTCACATTATCTCCCACCCAGTCTTCTGCAGAAAGCGCACAGATGGCGCCTGAAAACCAAGCCCATCAGTCTGTCACATCACCCCCATGCATACCAGGGAAACTGTCTGAGCCTCAAGTTATGCAGCAGTCTCTTATGCTGTTTGAAGACTCCGCTGGCAGGGTTTCCCAAGGAGATCCACCTAGCCCTTCCCCAGCGGTGGAAGACATAGAATGCACTGACGCACAACCACTTATGTTTCCTGATGATGAGGACATGGGAATACCACCTCAGCACGTCTCTGATGATGACGAAACACAGGTGCCAACTGCTGCGTCTTTCTGCAGTGTGCAGACTGAACAGGAGGTCAGGGAGGAAGACTGGGTGGAAGACGATGCAGGGGACGATGAGGTCCTAGACCCCACATGGAATGAAGGTCTTGCCACTGACTTTCACAGTTCGGAGGAAGAGGCAGTGGTGAGACCGAGCCAACAGCGTAGCAAAAGAGGGAGCAGTGGGCAAAAGCAGAACACCCGCCGCCAAGAGACTCCGCCTGCTACTGACCGCTGCCATCTGGGACCGAGCACCCCAAAGGCAGCTTCAAGGAGTTCCCTGGCATGGCACTTCTTCAAACAATGTGCTGACGACAAGACCCGAGTGGTTTGCACGCTGTGCCATCGGAGCCTGAAGCGAGGCATTAACGTTCTGAACCTTAGCACAACCTGCATGACCAGGCACCTGCATGCAAAGCATGAACTGCAGTGGAATAAACACCTTAAAACCAAGGAAGTCACTCAGGCTCCCCCTGCTACCTCTTCTGCTGCTGCCGCCTCGGCCTCTTCTGCTGCTGCCGCCTCCCCCTCTGGAGGAACGTTGGCACCTGCCACCCAGCAAACAGGGGATGTACCAACAACACCACCACCTCCGTCACCAAGCATCTCAACCATGTCACACGGCAGCGTTCAGCTCTCCATCTCACAAACATTTGAGAGAAAGCGTAAATTCACACCTAGCCACCCTCAATCCCTGGCCCTGAATGCCAGCATTTCTAAACTACTGGCCTATGAAATGCTGTCATTTAGGCTGGTGGACACAGACAGCTTCAAACAGCTCATGTCGCTTGCTGTCCCACAGTATGTTGTTCCCAGCCGCCACTACTTCTCCAAGAGAGCCGTGCCTTCCCTGCACAACCAAGTATCCGATAAAATCAAGTGTGCACTGCGCAACGCCATCTGTAGCAAGGTCCACCTAACCACAGATACGTGGACCAGTAAGCACGGCCAGGGACGCTATATCTCCCTAACTGCACACTGGGTAAATGTAGTGGCAGCTGGGCCCCAGGCGGAGAGCTGTTTGGCGCACGTCTTTCCGCCGCCAAGGATCGCAGGGCAACATTCTTTGCCTCCTGTTGCCACCTCCTCCTACTCAGCTTCCTCTTCCTCTTCTTCCACCTGCTCATCCAGTCAGCCACACAGCTTCACCACCAACTTCAGCACAGCCCGGGGTAAACGTCAGCAGGCCATTCTGAAACTCATATGTTTGGGGGACAGGCCCCACACCGCACAGGAGTTGTGGCGTGGTATAAAACAACAGACCGACGAGTTGTTGCTGCCGGTGAGCCTCAAGCCCGGCCTGGTGGTGTGCGATAATGGGCGAAATCTCATTGCAGCTCTGGGACTAGCCAGTTTGACGCACATCCCTTGCCTGGCGCATGTGCTGAATTTGGTGGTGCAGAAGTTCATTCACAACTACCCCGACATGTCAGAGCTGCTGCATAAAGTGCAGGCCGTCTGTTTGCGCTTCCGGCATTCACATCCTGCCGCTGCTCGTCTGTCTGCGCTATAGCGTAACTTCGGCCTTCCCGCTCACCGCCTCATATGCGACGTGCCCACCAGGTGGAACTCCACCTTGCACATGCTGGACAGACTGTGCGAGCAGCAGCAGGCCATAGTGGAGTTTCAGCTGCAGCACGCACGGGTCAGTCGCACTGCGGAACAGCACCACTTCACCACCAATGACTGGGCCTCCATGCGAGACCTGTGTGCCCTGTTGCGCTGTTTCGAGTACTCCACCAACATGGCCAGTGGCGATGACGCCGTTATCAGCGTTACAATACCACTTCTATGTCTCCTTGAGAAAACACTTAGGGCGATGATGGAAGAGGAGGTGGCCCAGGAGGAGGAGGAGGAGGAAGAGGGGTCATTTTTAGCACTTTCAGGCCAGTCTCTTCGAAGTGACTCAGAGGGAGGTTTTTTGCAACAGCAGAGGCCAGGTACAAATGTGGCCAGCCAGGGTCCACTACTGGAGGACGAGGAGGACGAGGATGAGGAGGAGGTGGAGGAGGATGAGGATGAAGCATGGTTACAGCGGGGTGGCACCCAATGCAGCTCGGGCCCATCACTGGTGCGTGGCTGGGGGGAAAGGCAGGACGATGACGATACGCCTCCCACAGAGGACAGCTTGTCCTTACCCCTGGGCAGCCTGGCACACATGAGCGACTACATTCTGCAGTGCCTGCGCAACGACAGCAGAGTTGCCCACATTTTAACGTGTGCGGACTACTGGGTTGCCACCCTGCTGGATCCACGCTACAAAGACAATGTGCCCACCTTACTTCCTGCACTGGAGCGTGATAGGAAGATGCGCGAGTACAAGCACACGTTGGTAGACGCGCTACTGAGAGCATTCCCAAATGTCACAGGGGAACAAGTGGAAGCCCAAGGAGAAGGCAGAGGAGGATCAAGAGGTCGCCAAGGCAGCTGTGTCACGGCCAGCTCCTCTGAGGGCAGGGTTAGCATAACAGAGATGTGGAAATGTTTTGTCAACACGCCACAGCTAACTGCACCACCACCTGATACGCAACGTGTTAGCAGGAGGCAACATTTCATTAACATGGTGGAACAGTACGTGTGCACACCCCTCCACGTACTGACTGATGGTTCGGCCCCATTCAACTTCTGGGTCTCTAAATTGTCCAGGTGGCCAGAGCTAGCCTTTTATGCCTTGGAGGTGCTGGCCTGCCCGGCGGCCAGCGTTTTGTCTGAACGTGTATTCAGCACGGCAGGGGGTGTCATTACAGACAAACGCAGCTGCCTGTCTACAGCCAATGTGGACAAGCTGACGTTCATAAAAATGAACCAGGCATGGATCCCACAGGACCTGTCCATCCCTTGTGCAGATTAGACATTAACTACCTCCCCTTAACCATATATTATTGTACTCCAGGGCACTTCCTCATTCAATCCTATTTTTATTTTCATTTTACCATTATATTGCGAGGCTACCCAAATTTGAATGAACCTCTCCTCTGTCTGGGTGCCGGGGCCTAAATATATGCCAATGGACTGCTCCATTGCTGGGTGATGTGAAGCCTGATTCTCTGCTATGACATGCAGACTAATTCTCTGCTGACATGAAGCCAGATTCTCTGTTACGGGACCTCTCTCCTCTGCCTGGGTGCTGGGCCTAAATATATGACAATGGACTGTTACAGTGGTGGCTGACGTGAAGCCTGATTCTCTGCTATGACATGCAGACTGATTCTCTGCTGACATGAAGCCAGATTCTCTGTTACGGGACCTCTCTCCTCTGCCTGGGTGCTGGGCCTAAATATATGACAATGGACTGTTACAGTGGTGGCTGACGTGAAGCCTGATTCTCTGCTATGACATGCAGACTGATTCTCTGCTGACATGAAGACAGATTCTCTGTTTCGGGACCTCTCTCCTCTGCCTGGGTGCTGGACCTAAATATATGACAATGGACTGTTGCAGTGGTGGCTGACGTGAAGCCTGATTCTCTGCTATGACATGCAGACTGATTCTCTGCTAACATGAAGTCAGATTCTCTGTTACGGGACCTCTCTCCTCTGCCTGGGTGCTGGGCCTAAATATCTGACAATGGACTGTTGCAGTGGTGGCTGACGTGAAGCCTGATTCTCTGCTATGACATGCAGACTGATTCTCTGCTGACATGAAGCCAGATTCTCTGTTACGGGACCTCTCTCCTCTGCCTGGGTGCTGGGCCTAAATATCTGACAATGGACTGTTGCAGTGGTGGCTGACGTGAAGCCTGATTCTCTGCTATGACATGCAGACTGATTCTCTGCTGACATGAAGCCAGATTCTCTGTTACGGGACCTCTCTCTTCTGCCTGGGTGCTAGGCCTAAATATATGACAATGGACTGTTACAGTGGTGGCTGACGTGAAGCCTGATTCTCTGCTATGACATGCAGACTGATTCTCTGCTGACATGAAGCCAGATTCTCTGTTACGGGACCTCTCTCCTCTGCCTGGGTGCCGGGGCCTAAATATCTGAGAATGGACTGTTCCAGTGGTGGGTGACGTGAAGCCAGATTCTCTGCTATGGGACCTCTCTCCAATTGATATTGGTTAATTTTTATTTATTTTATTTTTATTTTAATTCATTTCCCTATCCACATTTGTTTGCAGGGGATTTACCTACACGTTGCTGCCTTTTGCAGCCCTCTAGCCCTTTCCTGGGCTGTTTTACAGCCTGTTTAGTGCCGAAAAGTTCGGTTCCCCATTGACTTCAATGGGGTTCGGGACAAAGTTCGGATCGAGTTCGGATCCCGAACCCGAACATTTCCGGGAAGTTCGGCCGAACTTCTCAAACCCGAACATCCAGGTGTCCGCTCAACTCTAATTACAAGTATAAAAAGCTAAAAGTAAACCCTACACGGCTTACAGCCATGACACTGTAAACTAGGTTTAATAAGGTCTAAAAGCATACAAAATATAGTTTGTAATTGATTTGAAAACTAGCTGAAGGACCATGTCCAGAGAGTTGTGGTCAATAATTCCTATTCTGAATGGTCCCCAGTTATAAGTGGTGTAACCCAAGGTTCATTGCTGGGTCCACTATTATTTAACTTATTAATTAATGATATAGAGGATGGGACTAATATCACTGTGTGTACTATTGCAGATGACACCAAGATATGTTGTACTTTTCAGGTCTGGAAAAAGTGCATGCCACTCTATTTGAGGTACCCCACTCTCCAGCAGCTGTTCCCTAATGATGCCACCTCGATAAGCTGGTGCATTGTTGTCCATGAAGATTAAATTAGGCCTGTGTTATTTATGCAGAGGCACAATGACTGGATTAATAATGTTATTCAAGTAGTATGGGCTTGTCACTGTACCATTCACAAACTGTAGGGCAGTTCTGTATTGACTAGACACACCTGCTCACACTGTAACAGCCCCACCACCAAAAGTTTGTCTGGTGACAACAGTGGCTGATGCATAGCGCTGTTCTTGACTTCTCCAACATCGTTGGTGGCCATCATTTTTGCTCAGCTTGAATCGACTTTGATCAGTGAAGAGCACTGAGGCCCACTGGTCCCTCATCCAGCATAGTTACTCCATGATCCATGCAAGATGATGATGCCTCTGCCTGGTGGTGTCGTCAGGTACCCTTGCAGGTTGCACGCAGCAAGCAGACCACACTAATGTAAATGGTTTCAAATAGTCTGATGTGACACTTGGGTGCCTCTCACCTCCCTTAAATGTGCCTGAAGTTGTGTGGCATTCATCATCAAGTTCCGCAGGGCATTGTTCACAGTGTGGGATGTGACCAAAGGGCATCCAGTTCTATACCTTTCTGTGACTCTTCCAGTTTTGCTGTATCTCTGTTGCAACCTACTGATGACACTCTGTGACACTCTGAGCTCAGTGGCCACTTCCTACTGAGAACATTCTGCTTGAAGCCTCGCAATGGCGAGGTACTTTTGATCAATTAGTTGAAAGAACAAAAAAACACGGTACTCACCATCAACTTCCTTTTTGCAGATTTATTGTAAGTAAAATCACGTTAGATGTGGGGCACCGCACAGATACATCAGGCAACAGCCGTTTCGCGCTGGATTGCGCTTTGTCAAGCCTCCCATGACGTGGTGGGGAGGTGTAATATATACATCACTTCCACTCCCACGTCATGATCGAACAGGTGAAGTAATCACTTCAATCTACAACTTGATGTCTTATAAAAACATATAGACAAACATCAATATAATCTAAAACCATTTCATACAAACACAGCTAGGTCATTTTTACCATTTAATCCCAGAGGACCCATGGCATCCGTTTAAATAATCCATGCAGCTTCCCTCTGTAATAGCCAAAACAACAGAGGAGTGGCTTAGGGACAACTCTGTGAATATCCTTGAGTGGCCCAACCAGAGCCCGGACTTGAACCCAACTGAAGGTTTCTGGAATAACCTGAAATTCACTATCCATCGGTGGTTGCCATGCAACCTGACAGAGGGTGAAAGGATCTGCAGGGAAGAATGGCAGAAAATCCTCAAATCTAGGTTATCACACAAGAAGACTGGAGGCTGTAATCATTGCTAAAGATGCTTCAATGGGTAAAGGGTCTGAATTCTTATTTCAATGCAATATTCTAATATTTCCTTTTCAATAAATTAGCAAAGATTTTGAGCATTCTGTTTTCACTTAAGTGAAAGACTGAGTACAGAATGATAGGGGGGAAAATTATTAAAATGTAAAAAAGTGAAGGGGTCTGAAAAGTTTCTGAATGCATTGAATATATATAGTTAGTGAAAATAAATATTTCCTTTTCCTCCTTTTTATTTCCTTCATTGTTCATTAATTTCCTTTCCTTGCTGTTGTATTCAGTACAATAATTTACTGAAACCAACCAAGACAATGAGAAGCTATGGAAACTAGATATGAGAAGGCTCCTGTTGACCTATTAAAACCCATCATGAAAACACAAACTACCATGGTACGCAGAATACACTTTACATATTCTCTCTTCTTTCACCTTATCTTTGCTCATGCCTGTGGTGTCATGTCAATCACTGAATCATTTCCTGTCTCTACACGTAACCTGTGCTATGAAAGAAATCAGCTGTGAGGACTATTATACAGGTGAATTTCAGAATGCTTAATCTACGTACCTTCTTTTCCATTAGTTCTGATTTCCTGGGTAATGAATTTTGTAAAATATGTCTTGATACCCTTTTATAGTCATGCATTAATTAACATTAGTATTGAGCGAATCAAAGTGAAATGAATTGAATTCGATCTGAATTTCAGTAAAAATTTGATTCGCAACAAATACGAATTTTCTCTCTCTTTGTAGTAATGAATCGATTTTTTGCTAAAATAGCTACATGTGTTACAATGGGAAAGTAGCCTGGGAAGGTGATATGACCCATAATGCTGTGCAGCCAGGCTTAGCATGTGCTAAGTGCAGGGGACAAAGTTTAACAAAGCTTTAATTGTAGAATCTTGGATAGGGACAGTGCAGGGAGATCGTAGGAAGAGTGTTCAGAGATTGTAAGGAGAGCATAGGGAGTGCATAGGGAGACTGCAGGGACAGTGCAGGGACAATGCAGGCTCTGTATAATCGCCCTGTGCATCTTATTCCACTGATGTGCCATTCATTCTTAAAGGGGTTTTCCCATCTCAGACAAGGGGGGCATATCGCTAGAATATGCCGCCATTGTCTGATAGGTGGGGGTCCCACCACTGGGATCTGCACCTACAATGAGAACGGAGCTGGGAAATGAACAGAGGGTCTGCTCCATAGAAATGAATGGGAGCATGGGCCGCGCATGCGTGGAATGACCCAGAGAAATCTGGGGTCCTCCAGCCACAGCGCTCCCACTTTGTTCTCGCTGTAGGTACGCGCACCTATCAGACAATGGGGGCATATCCTAGCGATATGCCCCATTGTCTGGGATGGGAAAACCCCTTTTATCTGTTCTATTATACATAGACTGATTATGCATTATAATTAGTCTCAAAAGCGGGTCTAATACACAGATGCGTTTACCTAGTTAATCTTCTGCACCATTAATAATTAATCTGCTCAGTTATACATAGACATATGCTGTATCAGACTCATTGTCAACAGGCGGTGTAATGTATGCACATTTATGTAGTTAATCTGCTGGGCCATTTATACTTATTGGGGGACATTTATAAAGCCCTATACACCATAATTGTGGAATTAGAAAGTCGCACATTAAGCTGTGCACCTTAATTTGCTACTTTTTTTAGCTTCTCTACATTTTTCTGAAGTACCACGAAAAGGGGGGTGGCTATGCAGAAGGGGAGTGGCTTAGCGCCGCTGTGGCATTTAGTATAACTTTCGCCAGAAAGTGGCAGAAGTTATAGCTGAAGTCTACGCCAGCCTGCAGCTGGCGTAGACTTCACTTTCTGGCATTTAGCAGGGCAGAGATGCACCGGATTTGTTAAGAGGCTTCTGCCTCTTCATAAATTAGACGCATCTCATGCCAGTGCAGGGATATCAAGACTAGAGGATGGATCCGCCAGTCTTGATATATCTCCCCAACCTGTTCTGTTTTACATAGACTTGTGCATAAGGCTTAGTCTAAACAGCCAGTCTAATATATAGGCGCATTTACCTATTTTATCTGCTCCGCCATTAATAATTAATTTGTTCAGTTATACATAGACGTACTATGCATCAGACTTATTGTTAACAGGTGGTTTAGTATTACGTTTATATAGTTCATCTGCTGGGCCATTTATACTTAATCAGTTCTGTTATACATACAGGGAGTGCAGAATTATTAGGCAAGTTGTATTTTTGAGGATTAATTTTATTATTGAACAACAACCATGTTCTCAATGAACCCAAAAAACTCATTAATATCAAAGCTGAATATTTTTGGAAGTAGTTTTTAGTTTGTTTTTAGTTTTAGCTATTTTAGGGGGGTATCTGTATGTGCAGTTGACTATTACTGTGCATAATTATTAGGCAACTTAAAAACAAATATATACCCATTTCAATTATTTATTTTTACCAGTGAAACCAATATAACATCTCAACATTCACAAATATACATTTCTGACATTCAAAAACAAAACAAAAACAAATCAGTGACCAATATAGCCACCTTTCTTTGCAAGGACACTCAAAAGCCTGCCATCCATGGATTCTGTCAGTGTTTTGATCTGTTCACCATCAACATTGCGTGCAGCAGCAACCACAGCCTCCCAGACACTGTTCAGAGAGGTGTACTGTTTTCCCTCCTTGTAAATCTCACATTTGATGATGGACCACAGGTTCTCAATGGGGTTCAGATCAGGTGAACAAGGAGGCCATGTCATTAGATTTTCTTCTTTTATACCCTTTCTTGCTAGCCACGCTGTGGAGTACTTGGACGCGTGTGATGGAGCATTGTCCTGCATGAAAATCATG
The DNA here is from genome assembly GCF_014858855.1 of Bufo gargarizans. Classification (NCBI taxonomy): domain Eukaryota; kingdom Metazoa; phylum Chordata; class Amphibia; order Anura; family Bufonidae; genus Bufo; species Bufo gargarizans. Next base: position 645,719,079 of record NC_058080.1, on the reverse strand, counting down.
TTTTTCTTGAAGAATGCAGACTTCTTCCTGTACCACTGCTTGAAGAAGGTGTCTTCCAGAAACTGGCAGTAGGACTGGGAGTTGAGCTTGACTCCATCCTCAACCAGAAAAGGCCCCACAAGCTAATCTTTGATGATACCAGCCCAAACCAGTACTCCACCTCCACCTTGCTGGCGTCTGAGTCGGACTGGAGCTCTCTGCCCTTTACCAATCCAGCCACGGGCCCATCCATCTGGCCCATCAAGACTCACTCTCATTTCATCAGTCCATAAAACCTTAGAAAAATCAGTCTGGAGATATTTCTTGGCCCAGTCTTGACGTTTCAGCTTGTGTGTTTTGTTCAGTGGTGGTCGTCTTTCCGCCTTTCTTACCTTGGCCATGTCTCTGAGTATTGCACACCTTGTGCTTTTGGGCACTCCAGTGATGTTGCAGCTCTGAAATATGGCCAAACTGGTGGCAAGTGGCATCTTGGCAGCTGCACGCTTGACTTTTCTCAGTTCATGGGCAGTTATTTTGCACCTTGGTTTTTCCACACGCTTCTTGTGACCCTGTTGACTATTTTGAATGAAACGCTTGATTGTTCGATGATCACGCTTCAGAAGCTTTGCAATTTTAAGAGTGCTGCATCCCTCTGCAAGATATCTCACTATTTTTGACTTTTCTGAGCCTGTCAAGTCCTTCTTTTGACCCATTTTGCCAAAGGAAAGGAAGTTGCCTAATAATTATGCACACCTGATATAGGGTGTTGATGTCATTAGACCACACCCCTTCTCATTACAGAGATGCACATCACCTAATATGCTTAATTGGTAGTAGGCTTTCGAGCCTATACAGCTTGGAGTAAGACAACATGCATAAAGAGGATGATGTGGTCAAAATACTCATTTGCCTAATAATTCTGCACTCCCTGTAGACTGACTAATACAGGTCCTTCTCAAAAAATTAGCATATTGTGATAAAGTTCATTATTTTCTGTAATGTACTGATAAACATTAGACTTTCATATATTTTAGATTCATTACACACCAACTGAAGTAGTTCAAGCCTTTTATTGTTTTAATATTGATGATTTTGGCATACAGCTCATGAAAACCCAAATTTCCTATCTCAAAAAATTAGCATATTTCATCCGACCAATAAAAGAAAAGTGTTTTTAATACAAAAAAAAGTCAACCTTCAAATAATTATGTTCAGTTATGCACTCAATACTTGGTCGGGAATCTTTTGCAGAAATGACTGCTTCAATGCGGCGTGGCATGGAGGCAATCAGCCTGTGGCACTGCTGAGGTGTTATGGAGGCCCAGGATGCTTCGATAGCGGCCTTAAGCTCATCCAGAGTGTTGGGTCTTGCGTCTCTCAACTTTCTCTTCCCAATAGCCCACAGATTCTCTATGGGGTTCAGGTCAGGAGAGTTGGCAGGCCAATTGAGCACAGTAATACCATGGTCAGTAAACCATTTACCAGTGGTTTTGGCACTGTGAGCAGGTGCCAGGTCGTGCTGAAAAATGAAATCTTCATCTCCATAACGCTTTTCAGCAGATGGAAGCATGAAGTGCTCCAAAATCTCCTGATAGCTAGCTGCATTGACCCTGCCCTTGATAAAACACAGTGGACCAACACCAGCAGCTGACATGGCACCCCAGACCATCACTGACTGTGGGTACTTGACACTGGACTTCAGGCATTTTGGCATTTCCCTCTCCCCAGTCTTCCTCCAGACTCTGGCACCTTGATTTCGTAATGACATGCAAAATTTGCTTTCATCCGAAAAAAGTACTTTGGACCACTGAGCAACAGTCCAGTGCTGCTTCTCTGTAGCCCAGGTCAGGCGCTTCTGCCGCTGTTTCTGGTTCAAAAGTGGCTTGACCTGGGGAATGCGGCACCTGTAGCCCATTTCCTGCACACGCCTGTACACGGTGGCTCTGGATGTTTCTACTCCAGACTCAGTCCACTGCTTCCGCAGGTCCCCCAAGGTCTGGAATCGGTCCTTCTCCACAATCTTCCTCAGGTCCGGTCACCTCTTCTCGTTGTGCAGCGTTTTCTGCCACACTTTTTCCTTCCCACAGCCTTCTCACTGAGGTGCCTTGATACAGCACTCTGGGAACAGCCTATTCGTTCAGAAATTTCTTTCTGTGTCTTACCCTCTTGCTTGAGGGTGTCAATGATGGCCTTCTGGACAGCAGTCAGGTCGGCAGTCTTACCCATGATTGCGGTTTTGAGTAATGAACCAGGCTGGGAGTTTTTAAAAGCCTCAGGAATCTTTTGCAGGTGTTTAGAGTTAATTAGTTGATTCAGATGATTAGGTTAATAGCTCGTTTAGAGAACCTTTTCATGATATGCTAATTTTTTTAGATAGGAATTTTGGGTTTTCATGAGCTGTATGCCAAAATCATCAATATTAAAACAATAAAAGGCTTGGACTACTTTAGTTGGTGTGTAATGAATCAAAAATATATGAAAGTCTAATGTTTATCAGTACATTACAGAAAATAATGAACTTTATCACAATATGCTAATTTTTTTAGAAGGACCTGTATATAGGCGCATTTACCTAGTTCATCTGCTGATCAATTAATATGTTCAGTTATACAAATATATCAATGGGCGGTATAATATATAGGTGTATCTTTTTAGTCAATTTGGTGCTCCATTCATACTTCATCTGTTACATTACGGATTCAGTTACTGTACACTATGGCCAACAGACAGTTGCTTGTGCCCTCGAAAGGAACAAGCACTGGCAAAAATGTTGCTGGAGTTGGCAGAAGTAGCAACAGAAGAAGGGGTTGTGGTAGCAGCAGACATGGCAACAGGCCAGAGCTACCACTGTCATCCAGCGGTCTTGTTTTGACCAACAATCCAGCTGTACTGGAATGTTGACTCGCTCTTCAACATCATCTCAGGTGACAGCAGTTACACACAGCACACCTATTTAGCATGGCCCACGAACAACCTCTGTGCCCTGCAACTGTGTCTTTTGCTGCTCCTTCTGCTTGGGAAGTTACGCATTCTGCTGACTCTGCTCCGCGTTTCAGCGAGGAAAGCTTAGTGAGGAAAGTCAGCATCTACAGGCCAGCAAAGAGTTAGAAGAGAGGTCCGCTGCATCCTCCCTTAGGCGTACAACTAGCAATGATGACAGTCGGTTGGGAGCAATTGTAGCGAGTGTTCAGGGACGTGGCCATGAGACTAGTAAGGGTAACATGAGTGACAAACAGACATTAGTGAATGATTATGTAGCCAATCGCATGTCGGAGCCTAGTGAATATAAAACTTGCATGGGGTAGACCGTCTGCTATTCAGGAGCCTACCTTTAAGCACGGGTTCATAAAGGCAGCGGCAGGCATTCAGCATGGAGTAGTAGGGGTAAAATGCCATATTGAGGGTAAAATGCCATACAGTGTGTCGCTGTAGGACATTAGTGTGGTGGAATGCAGGATATGTTGGCAGAAGGTGAAGCGTGGTCAGGGTGCTAATATTGACACCACGGCCCTGCGTCAACACATGGAGCGTCACCATAAAGTGGCCTGTGAAAACTGTGGCACTAATGTAGTGCTACAGCCTGTGAAAGCAACCGCTGCATCTCCCAGCCTCCCACATGCTTTCTCCAGCAGTCAGGGCTCCTCAACCTCAGCAGAGGGAAGCTGTCCTGATGCTTCTCCTCTTCTGCCTAGTCCTCGTCACATGCTTTGCCAGAAATTGAGCACTGAGATGATTGCAAAGAAACAGTGTGCGTGCACTCATCCAACGGCACACAAGCTGGAGGTGAACCTGGCCAAGATGCTGGTACTGCTGTCTCTCCTTTTCCATATTATGGACTTTTCAGAGAACTGATGGCTTATGCCCACCCAAGGTGGAGAGTCCCAAGCTGTCATTGTTCCTCTAAAAAAGCTGCACCAGTCCTGCACACGTACATTGAGCAGAAGGTAACATAGTAACATAGTATATAAGGCCGAAAAAATACATTTGTCCACCCAGTTTGGCTTGTTATTCTGCAAGTTGATCCAGAGGAAGGCAAAAAAATAAATAAAAAATAAATTGTGAGGTAGAAGCCAATTATCCCCACTTAAAGGGAGAAATATTCCTTCCCAACTCCAAACAGGCAATCAGAATAACTCCTTGGATAAAAGAACCACCTCTAGTAGCTATAGCCTCAGAAATACATCCAGTCCCCTCTTGAACTCTTTTAGTGGACTCACCATCACCACCTCCTCAGGTAGAGAGTTCCATAGTCTCACTGCTCTTACTGTAAAGAATCCTGCTCTATGTTTGTGTACAAACGTTTCCTCTAGATGCAGAGGATGTCCCCTTGTCACAGTCACAGTCCTGAAGATAAATAGATTATAGGAGAGATCTTTGTACTGACCCCTGATATAGTCATACATAATAATTAGATCTCCCCTCAGTCGTCTTTTTTCTAAAGTGAAAAACCCTATTGTTGATAATCTTTCAGGGTACTGTAGTCACCCCATTCCAGTTATTACTTTAGTTGCCCTCCTCTGTACCCTCTACAGCTCTGCTATGTCTGCCTTGTTTACAGGAGCCCAGAACTGTACACAGTACTCCATGTGTGGTCTGACTAGTGATTTGTAAAGTGGTAGGACTATGTTCTCATCATGGGCATCTATGCCCCTTTTGATTCAATCCATTATCTTATTGGCCTTGGCAGCAGCTGCCTGACACTGGTTTTTACAGCTTAGTTTGCAGTTCACTAAAATTCCTAGGTCCTTTTCCATGTCAGTGTTACCCAGTGTTTTACCATTTAGTATGTACGTATGACTAGCAGTATTCCTTCCCAAGCCTCCAATCTATCCAGATCCCTCTGTAGCAGTATACTGTCCTCTTCTGTGTCAATTACTTTACACAGTTTAGTGTCATCTGTAAAAAATTATATTTTATTGTGCAAGCCTTCTACAAGATCCTTAATAAATATATTGAAGAGAATAGGGCCCAATACTGACCCCTGAGGTACCCCACTGGTGACAGTGACCCAATCTGAGTGTGTACCGTTTATAACCACCCAATGTTTTCTATCACTGAGCCAGTTACTTACCCACATACAGACATTTTCTCCCAGTCCAAGCATTCTCATTTTATATACCAACCTTTTATGTAGTATAGTGTCAAATGCTTTGGAGAAGTCCAGATATACGACATCCATTGATTCGCCGCTGTCAAGTCTAGAACTTACCTCCTCATAGAAACTGATTAAATTAGTTTGACATGACTGATCCCTCATGAAGCCATGCTGACATGGTGTTATGTGCTTATTTTCATTGAGGTAATCCAAGAAACCATCTTAGAAAACCTTCAAACTGTTTACCCATGACAGATGTTAAACTTACCGGCCTATAGTTTCCAGGCTCTGTTTTTGGACAATTTTTTAATATGGGCACCACATTTGCTATGTGCCAATCCTGTGGAAGACTTCCGGTCAGTATAGAGTCCTTAAATATCAGAAATAAGGGTCTGGCTATAACATTACTTAATTCTCTTTAATCTTTTTAAGATGCCGCTGTACTTCTTCCTGGGTCAGACAGAGCACTTTTAATGGGAAATTAACTTTTACATTCTGCATTTCATCTGACAGATCATTTTCTTCAGTGAATACAGTGGAGAAAAAAATATATAAAATAGCTTTGATTTCTCCTCATCTATCTCTGCAACTCACCCCTCATTACTCTGTAGAGGGCCGACACCTTCAGATTTATATTTTCTCCCATTTATATAATAGAAAAACATTTTAGGGTTAGTTTTGCTCTATTTGGCAATTATTCTCTCTGTCTCTAGTTTGGCTGCTTGTATTTGTTTTTTTACATATTCTATTTGCTTCCTCGCTACCCTCCTGTTTTAGTGATTTAAATGATTTCTTTTTGTCATTTATTGCTTTCTTTACAGTTCTATTTATCCACAATTTTTTTTTTGTTCCTTAACTTTTTATTCCCATAAGGTATGTACCTCTCACAATTAGATTTTAAGATGCTTTTAAAAATATCCCATTTTGTGGCTGTATTTTTATTTTTGAGGACTTTGTCCCAGTTAGGCTACTTTCACACTTGCGTTCAGAGCTGATCCGTCTGGGGTCTGCACAGACGGATCCGCTCATATAATGCAGACGATGGGATCCGTTCAGAACGGATCCGTCTGTATTATATTTTAGAAAAAATTCTAAGTGTGAAAGTAGCTCAGACGGATCCGTCCAGACTTTACATTGAAAGTCAATGGGGGACGGATCCGTTTGAAAATTGAGCCATATTGTGTCAACTTCAAACGGATCTGTCCCCATTGACTTACATTGTAAGTCTGGATGGATCCGTTTGCCTCCGCACGGCCAGACGGACACCCGAACGCTGCAAGCAGCGTTTAGGTGTCTGCCTGCTGAGCGGAGGCCAAACGCTGCCAGACTGATGCATTCTGAGCAGATCCGCATCCACTCAGAATGCATTAGGGCCGTACGGATGCGTTCAGGGCCGCTTGTGAGAGCCTTCAAATGGAACTCACAAGCGGAGCCCTGAACGCTAATGTGAAAGTAGCCTTAGTTAGGCCTTGAAGTTTGGTATTTTTGTTCCTCCCTGAAGAAACACTCTTTTGAATGATAATTGCAAGGTTATTAGTTTATGGTTACTATTTCCCAAGTGTCCCCCAACCTGCACATCTGTTGTTCTGTCAGGTCTATTGGTTAATACTAAGTGTTGAGGAAGGGTTGAGACGTATGCATATATATCCATGCATGCCTGCAAACACGTGCGGGCATGTATGGTATATATATGCATACATTAACCACCGCATCATGGGGTGATGTGCGCAGATGTGCCCAGCATCTGCGCACGTCTGCCCATGGTGATCCCCAGGGGCTTATGGTGGCCCCTGTGGGAAATATGTGGTCCCTGGAAGCTGTGCCCCCTTATAATCCCCCTTATATTAGTATATATGTGCCCCCTTATATGTGTCCCCTTATAGTTAGTATATATTTCCTGTATGACCGTGTATATATTGGCCCTGTATGGCAAGTGGGGACATATGCATGTCCCCTGTATGTGATGCCCCAGATATATGCGAGGGTGTGTGTATATATAGATATGTGTGTATGTATTTGCACACGTGTCTATGTATATACACTTATGTCAGCATGACAGTATGTATGTGGGCTTATTGCTGCCCATTCATACCCCCGGTTCAATTCCAACTGTTATCAACAGAGTTGTTTAGAGAAAAACTTGTGCTGATAGCCTGTAGGATAACAGCTGATTAGCATCTAGTCCCCTTTTGTTCAGGCCCAAAGCAATCAGACTCTTTGGCACCATTTGTGAGGGGACCTTCTAACCAGAGACATCAAAAACCACACTATGATGTCACATGCCTGAGGAAGGAGGAGGGGGCTGTTTTGGGGCTATAATAACCCAAACCGAACAGAGGTGGGCCTCTTGCAACCAGACTAGATTCAGAGACACATGGGAGAGAGCGGCTCCATGATGACCACCTGGAAGAGGCCTACTAACGCTGGAAGGATTAAGTATATCCCCTGACCCCCGACCGCTATATCTCTCCCCTGGTTAACCCACACCCCTGGTCCTGTAACCCCTATATTTGTGTCCCTGATGTGCACCTTGGGCCCTGCCTTATAACCCTTGCCCCTGATGTGCACCTTGGGCCCTGCCTTATTACCCTTGCTCCTGATGTGTACCCTGGGATGTGCACCTTGGGCCCTGCCTTATTACCCTTGCCCCTGATGTGTACCCTGGGCCCTGATTACTGGACACCCTGACCCCCCAAACCCTTGCCTTATTGTATCCTTGTTTGTACCCCTGATCCCACTGGTTCCCCTAATTGTATTTGTGGTTACACCCCCCTGATGACCCCCACTGTATCTCACCCCATTGTTAACCCTTTGTGTTTGTGGTCTGCTTAACCCCAGCACGACCACCGTAGATCCTCGTCGTACACCTTAGGGATAGAAGTAGTCAGGTGGGGTGGGTTGTTATACCTGTATGTGTGTATTGTATAGTTCGTTTGTGGGTGGAATTTGGGAACGTGTAGTGTAGTTGAGTACTGTATATTTAGTGTTGTGTTGTCAGTATTGCGTGCGTAGTGTATTGTAATAAATACCGTAATATTTGTACCCTTTGTGTAGTGTGTACTTGTTAGCGGTAGTAAGTAAGGCGCATGCAGCTAGTATAGTGATTAGTGTAAAGTATAGCGAAAATATTGTTGTTATTGTTATATAAAGGTATAAATAGGCGGAGTCATCACTAGACGGCTCCTCCTATTTAGGAATATTAATTACCGATATTCGCATAATATTGGTGATTATTATTCCCCCTTTACACTAAGTCAAGTATGGGCGTCCCTCTAGTCGGGTCCTGAACTAGTTGGGAAAGGTAATTGTCTTTGGTTATTGCCAAGAACCTGTTTCCTTTATGAGATATACAAGTTTCAGTTTCCTAGTCCATATCTGGGCAGTTGAAGTCTCCTATAATAACAACCTCATTATGATCTGCAGCCTCATCTATCTCGTTTAGTAGTAGATTTTCTATGGAGTCTGGTATATTAGGTGGTTTATAATAAACTCCTATTAGTAATTTATTATTGTTTTTGCCTCCATGTATTTCTATCCACAGTTCTATCCATGTCCCTCACTTATGTCTTCTCAGACTGTGGGCTTTAGACAGAACTTTACATAAAGGCAGACCCCTCCCCGTCTCCGGTTTTGGCGATCCTTTCTAAATAGACTGTAACCCTGTACATTAACTGCCCAGAGATAGCTATCATCCAGCCATGTCTCAGTTATTCCCACTATGTCATAGTCCTCACACATCACTAATTCCAGTTCCCCAGTTTTATTAGTCAGGCTTCTGGCATTAGTATATATACAGGGTGGGCCATTTATATGGATACACCTTACTAAAATGGGAATGGTTGGTGATATTAACTTCCTGTTTGTGGCACATTAGTATATGTGAGGGGGGAAATTTTTAAGTGGTGGCCATTTTGAAGTCAGCCATTTTGAATCCAACTTTTGTGTTTTCAATAGGAAGAGGGTCATGTGACACATCAAACTTATTGGGAATTTCACAAGAAAAAGAATGGTGTGCTTGCTTTTAACGTAACTTTATTCTTTCATAAGTTATTTACAAGTTTCTGACCACTTATAAAATGTGTTCAATGTGCTGCCCATTGTGTTGGATTGTCAATGCAACCCTCCTCTCCCACTCTTCACACACTGATGATGTGTTTCCCTCTTTATGCACTGAAGCTGGCACGTTCCCTGAGTTTTTCCAGTTAGATGGTGCACCACCACATTATGGGTGTCAGGTCCGAGCATTCCTGGATGAACAGTTTCCTGGAAAGTGGATTGGTCATCGTGGGCCAGTTGAATGGCCCTCAAGGTCTCCCGATCTGACCCCTTTAGACTTTTATCTTTGGGGTCATCTGAAGGCAATTGTCTATGCTGTGCAGATACGACATGTGCAGCACCTGAAACTACGGATACTGGAAGCCTGTGCTAGCATTTCTCCTGCGGTGTTGCTATCAGTGTGTGAAGAGTGGGAAAAGAGGGTTGCATTGACAATCTAACACAATGGGCAGCACATTGAACACATTTTATAAGTGGTCAGAAACTTGTAAATAACTCATGAAAGAATAAAGTTACGTTAAAACCAAGCACACCATTGTTTTTCTTGTGAAATTCCCAATAAGTTTGATTTGTCACATGACCCTCTTCCTATTGAAAAAACAAAAGTTGGATTCAAAATGGCCTACTTAAAAATGGCCGCCATGGTCACCACCAATCTTGAAAACTTTGCCTCCTCACATATACTAATGTGCCACAAACAGGAAGTTAATATCACCAACCATTCCCATTTTATTAAGGTGTATCCATATAAATGGCCCACCCTGTACATTTAATAGGTTTATGTATATTTTTTACCCTACAATTTTCTTCCTGTTCTAGTCCTTCCTTCCATTCCTCCCCGTTTCATTACCTGTCTCTATCTCTACTATCTTCCCATAGTAACCCCCCTTCCCTATAACGTAATTACCCTCCCCACAGTCCCTAGTTTAAAAACTCCTCCACCCTTCTAGCCATCTTCTTCCCCAACACAGCTGCCCCTTCCCCATTGAGGTGCAGCCCATCCCTATGATAGAGCCTGTAGCCAACAGAGAAGTCAGCCCAGTTCTCCAGGAACCCAAACCCCTCCTTCCTACATCAGTTTTTGAGCCACTGGTTAACCTCCCTAATCTCCCGCTGCCTTTCTTGTGTGGCTCGTGGTACTGGTAGTATTTCGGAAAATACTACCTTTGAGGTCCTTGCCCTGAGCTTTTGACCTAAATGCCTAAAATCATTTTTAAGGACGCTCCACCTACCTCTAACTTTGTCATTGGTTCTGATATGGACCATGACTGGTGGATCTTCTCCAGCCCCTTCCAGTAATTTGTCAACCTGATCCGCGATGTGTCGAACTTGAGCACCAGGAAGATAACACACCTTTCAACGTTCTCGGTCTTTGTGACCGATCGCCCTATCTGTAGCCCTAATAATAGAGTCAAGGCAGGCCAGTCCTTGAGCCTGTTTGTGTCTGGTATACATGCCAGCGCTGATGTGTGAAACTGTAACTATGGCCAAGGAAAATATATGTACTTTACTGCCCACTGGGTAAATGTGCTACTGACTCAGGAATACCAGCAACTTGGCCAAGTGATGGCAATGCCGCCTCTGCATTTTAATGCTGTGATTTCTGCACCAATGTCCTCCTTTGCCTCCTCATCTTCCACATTGTCCTCTTCTTCCAATGTAGGCACAGTTCAGAGTGGTCCTCCATCATACCACCGATGCAAAGCATGGTATTGTCACACGGTTCTGCTCCTGGTCATCCTGGGGAAATGGAGTCACATCAGGGAGGAACTGCTCCACGTCATCAACCAAGAAATCTAATCCTGGCTGCCTCCTTGCCAACTAGAGATCTGAACCATGGTCACCAATATTGGGAAGAACATTGTGTCTGAGCTGCATCAAGGATGGATGGGCCACATCTTCAATCTGGTTTTCACCCAGTTTCTGAAGTCTTCCACCTAACTGCAAGACATCTTGAAAATGTCAAGAAAACTGTACATGCAGTTCAGCCACTCTTACCCTGCAAAACTAGCCCTCCATGAGCTGCAACGGCAGAATCATGTTCTCCCCCTACATTGTCTCATATGTTCGACCGACTGTATGAGCATAGTAAACCCAAGACCGATTTATTGATGATGCAGATGGACAGGACTACTTCACAGTGTAACTTTGATGTTAGACAGTGGCAGCTCATCCGGCCATTTTCTCAGGCCCTTGGGGAGACCACTTTATTTTTCAGTCACCAAGACTACAGGATGGATGATATCCTTCCACTCCTTCATGTCCTGGCTGATAAATCTGACTGGCGTGCAAACAGAAGGCATGACACCTACATCTCATGGCCACCTAGGCTGAACTGGCACAGGAAGAGGAGAAGGACAAGGAGAAGGACATAAATGCCCAAGAATTCTATACAGAACTAGGTGGTTTATCTGCCCAAGTGACAGGATAGGAGCAGAAGTTGCATGAGCAGATAGAAGATGATGAGGAAGACCAGGCAGACGACCCTGACAGACTGTGACAGTATGCAGTGGAGGTGAAGGCAGGGAATGTCTCCTAGTCCCTTGTGCAAATGGAGAGATGCATGCTGAGTTGCTTGTGTAGTAACATCTGCGTTATCACCATTTATTAGAGGGATGACTATTGGACTCTCCACAATGTTAGACCCTCACTACCCGTCCAAAATAGGTGGCCTTTTTTTATAGGGATGAAAAACTCAACTACTATTGAGACATCCAATAAAGTTGTTTGGTCGTTGCCTATGATTCCCATCACCCATCCTCATGAAGATCTAACCGGGGGGACAGGAGCAGCTTCATCGGTAGCAACTTAGGTCTTCAGTCTCTGATGAGCACTTTTCTTCACCCGCCTACTGAAAAAACCACCCACCAGCAGCAGGACATGGAGCAGAACTTGAACCAGCAAGTGGTGGCATACTTGGACTGCAATCTGTCAACCTAGATCCAAGTTCCAACTACTGGGCAGCCAAACTTGAATTGTGGCTACAACTGGCTGAGTTTACCCCGGGCAAGCTTTACTGCTAGAGTTGAGCGAACACCTGGATGTTCGGGTTCGAGAAGTTCGGCCGAACTTCCCGGAAATGTTCGGGTTCGGGATCCGAACCCGATCCGAACTTCGTCCCGAACCCGAAACCCATTGAAGTCAATGGGGACACGAACTTTTCGGTACTAAAAAGGCTGTAAAACAGCCCAGGAAAGGGCTAGAGGGCTGCAAAAGGCAACAACATGTAGGTAAATCCCCTGCAAACAAATGTGGATAGGGAAATGAATTAAAATAAAAATTAAATAAATAAAAATTAACCAAAATCAATTGGAGAGAGGTCCCATAGCAGAGAATCTGGCTTCACGTCACCCACCACTGGAACAGACCATTCTCAGATATTTTGGCCCCGGCACCCAGGCAGAGGAGAGAGGTCCCGTAACAGAGAATCTGTCTTCATGTCAGCAGAGAATCAGTCTGCATGTCATAGCAGAGAATCAGGCTTCACGTCACCCACCACTGTAAGAGTCCATTTTCATAAATTTAGGCCCAGCACCCAGGCAGAGGAGAAAGGTCCCGTAACAGAGAATCTGTCTTCATGTCAGCAGAGAATCAGTCTTCATATCATAGCAGAGAATCAGGCTTCACGTCACCCACCACTGTAAGAGTCCATTTTCATAAATTTAGGCCCAGCACCCAGGCAGAGGAGAGAGGTCCCGTAACAGACAATCTGGCTTCATGTCAGCAGAGAATCAGTCTTCATATCATAGCAGAGAATCAGGCTTCACGTCACCCACCACTGTAAGAGTCCATTTTCATAAATTTAGGCCCAGCACCCAGGCAGAGGAGAGAGGTCCCGTAACAGACAATCTGGCTTCATGTCAGCAGAGAATCAGTCTGCATGTCATAGCAGAGAATCAGGCTTCACGTCAGCCACCACTGCAACAGTCCATTGTCATAAATTTAGGCCCAGCACCCAGGCAGAGGAGAGAGGTCCCGTAACAGACAATCTGGCTTCATGTCAGCAGAGAATCAGTCTGCATATCATAGCAGAGAATCAGGCTTCACGTCACCCACCACTGTAAGAGTCCATTTTCATAAATTTAGGCCCAGCACCCAGGCAGAGGAGAGAGGTCCCGTAACAGAGAATCTGTCTTCATGTCAGCAGAGAATCAGTCTGCATGTCATAGCAGAGAATCAGGCTTCACGTCAGCCACCAGTGCAACAGTCCATTGTCATAAATTTAGGCCCAGCACCCAGGCAGAGGAGAGAGGTCCCGTAACAGACAATCTGGCTTCATGTCAGCAGAGAATCAGTCTTCATATCATAGCAGAGAATCAGGCTTCACGTCACCCACCACTGTAAGAGTCCATTTTCATAAATTTCGGCCCAGCACCCAGGCAGAGGAGAGAGGTCCCGTAACAGACAATCTGGCTTCATGTCAGCAGAGAATCAGTCTTCATATCATAGCAGAGAATCAGGCTTCACGTCAGCCACCAATGCAACAGTCCATTGTCAGATATTTAGGCCCAGCACCCAGGCAGAGGAGAGAGGTCCCGTAACAGACAATCAGGCTTCACGTCAGCCACCAGTGCAACAGTCCATTGGCATATATTTAGGCCCAGCACCCAGGCAGAGGAGAGAGGTCCCGTAACAGAGAATCTGGCTTCATGTCAGCAGAGAATCAGTCTGCATGTCATAGCAGAGAATCAGGCTTCACGTCAGCCACCACTGCAACAGTCCATTGTCATAAATTTAGGCCCAGCACCCAGGCAGAGGAGAGAGGTCCTGTAACAGACAATCTGGCTGTCATGGTCTTACCTTCTTACTACTCTCCTTCGTTTGACATGTGCTGGCGGCCATCTTGGTTTCTGGGTTTCTTGTAGCCTCCCACCCTGCGGCTTCTCCTTCCCACTGGGAGGAGCTGGATGCCTAGCTCATATATATAGGAGGTCTGTGGCTTCAGTTCCTTGCTTGGTCCTCCTGTGTTCACATGCTTCTAAGACTGCTGCTGCTTCTGGTTCCTGATCCTGGCCTCGTCTGACTACCCTGTTGGTTCCTGATCCTGGCTTCGTCTGACTACCCCGTTGGTTCCTGATCCTGGCTTCGTCTGACTACCCTTCTGGTTCCTGACCTCTGTCTCCGCAAGACCCTGCTTCGGTTTAGCCATCCGTTTAGACTTTTGCTTACGGCTTGCTTTTCAATAAAACCTTCTTATTTTCCACTTATCTCTTGTTGTACGTCTGGTTCATGGTTCCATAACATTGGCTTCATGTCAGCAGAGAATCAGTCTTCATATCATAGCATAGAATCAGGCTTCACGTCACCCAACATTGGAACAGTCCATTGGCATATATTTAGGCCCCGGCACCCAGACAGAGGAGAGGTTCATTCAAATTTGGGTAGCCTCGCAATATAATGGTAAAATGAAAATAAAAATAGGATTGAATGAGGAAGTGCCCTGGAGTACAATAATATATGGTTAAGGGGAGGTAGTTAATGTCTAATCTGGACAAGGGACGGACAGGTCCTGTGGGATCCATGCCTGGTTCATTTTTATGAACGTCAGCTTGTCCACATTGGCTGTAGACAGGCGGCTGCGTTTGTCTGTAATGACACCCCCTGCCGTGCTGAATACACGTTCAGACAAAACGCTGGCCGCCGGGCAGGCCAGCACCTCCAAGGCATAAAAGGCTAGCTCTGGCCACGTGGACAATTTAGAGACCCAGTAGTTGAATGGGGCCGAACCATCAGTCAGTACGTGGAGGGGTGTGCACACGTACTGTTCCACCATGTTAGTGAAATGTTGCCTCCTGCTAACACGTTGCGTATCAGGTGGTGGTGCAGTTAGCGGTGGCGTGTTGACAAAACTTTTCCACATCTCTGCCATGCTAACCCTGCCCTCAGAGGAGCTGGCCGTGACACAGCTGCCTTGGCGACCTCTTGCTCCTCCTCTGCCTTGGCCTTGGGCTTCCACTTGTTCCCCTGTGACATTTGGGAATTCTCTCAGTAGCGCGTCTACCAACGTGCGCTTGTACTCGCGCATCTTCCTATCACGCTCCAGTGCAGGAAGTAAGGTGGGCACATTGTCTTTGTAGCGTGGATCCAGCAGGGTGGCAACCCAGTAGTACGCACACGTTAAAATGTGGGCAACTCTGCTGTCGTTGCGCAGGCACTGCAGCATGTAGTCGCTCATGTGTGCCAGGCTGCCCAGGGGTAAGGACAAGCTGTCCTCTGTGGGAGGCGTATCGTCATCGTCCTGCCTTTCCCCCCAGCCACGCACCAGTGATGGACCCGAGCTGCGTTGGGTGCCACCCCGCTGTGACCATGCTTCATCCTCATCCTCCTCCACCTCCTCCTCATCCTCCTCGTCCTCCAGTAGTGGGCCCTGGCTGGCCACATTTGTACCTGGCCTCTGCTGTTGCCAAAAACCTCCCTCTGAGTCACTTCGAAGAGACTGGCCTGAAAGTGCTAAAAATGACCCCTCTTCCTCCTCCTCCTCCTCCTCCTCCTGGGCCACCTCCTCTTCCATCATCGCCCTAAGTGTTTTCTCAAGGAGACATAGAAGTGGTATTGTAACGCTGATAACGGCGTCATCGCCACTGGCCATGTTGGTGGAGTACTCGAAACAGCGCAACAGGGCACACAGGTCTCGCATGGAGGCCCAGTCATTGGTGGTGAAGTGGTGCTGTTCTGTAGTGCGACTGACCCGTGCGTGCTGCAGCTGAAACTCCACTATGGCCTGCTGCTGCTCGCACAGTCTGTCCAGCATGTGCAAGGTGGAGTTCCACCTGGTGGGCACGTCGCATATGAGGCGGTGAGCGGGAAGGCCGAAGTTACGCTGTAGCGCAGACAGGCGAGCAGCAGCAGGATGTGAACGCCGGAAGCGCGAACAGACGGCCCGCACTTTATGCAGCAGCTCTGACATGTCGGGGTAGTTGTGAATGAACTTCTGCACCACCAAATTCAGCACATGCGCCAAGCAAGGGATGTGCGTCAAACTGGCTAGTCCCAGAGCTGCAACGAGATTTCGCCCATTATCAAACACCACCAGGCCGGGCTTGAGGCTCACCGGCAGCAACCACTCGTCGGTCTGTTGTTCTATACCCTGCCACAACTCCTGTGCGGTGTGGGGCCTGTCCCCCAAACATATGAGTTTCAGAATGGCCTGCTGACGTTTACCCCGGGCTGTGCTGAAGTTGGTGGTGAAGGTGTGTGGCTGACTAGATGAGCAGGTGGAAGAAGAGGAGGAGGAAGTCGAGTAGGAGGAGGTGGCAACAGGAGGCAAAGAATGTTGCCCTGCGATCCTTGGCGGCGGAAGGACGTGCGCCAAACAGCTCTCCGCCTGGGGCCCAGCTGCCACTACATTTACCCAGTGTGCAGTTAGGGAGATATAGCGTCCCTGGCCGTGCTTACTGGTCCACGTATCTGTGGTTAGGTGGACCTTGCCACAGATGGCGTTGCGCAGTGCACACTTGATTTTATCGGATACTTGGTTGTGCAGGGAAGGCACGGCTCTCTTGGAGAAGTAGTGCCGGCTGGGAACAACATACTGTGGGACAGCAAGCAACATGAGCTGTTTGAAGCTGTCTGTGTCCACCAGCCTAAATGACAGCATTTCATAGGCCAGTAGTTTAGAAATGCTAGCATTCAGGGCCAGGGATCGAGGGTGGCTAGGTGGGAATTTACGCTTTCTCTCAAATGTTTGTGAGATGGAGAGCTGAACGCTGCCGTGTGACATGGTTGAGATGCTTGGTGACGGAGGTGGTGGTGGTGTTGGTGGTACATCCCCTGTTTGCTGGGCGGCAGGTGCCAACGTTCCTCCAGAGGCAGAGGAAGAGGCCGAGGCTGCAGCAGCAGAAGAGGCCGAGGCGGCAGCAGCAGAAGAGGTAGCAGGGGGAGCCTGAGTGACTTCCTTGGTTTTAAGGTGTTTACTCCACTGCAGTTCATGTTTTGCATGCAGGTGCCTGGTCATGCAGGTTGTGCTCAGGTTCAGAACGTTAATGCCTCGCTTCAGGCTCTGATGGCACAGCGTGCAAACCACTCGGGTCTTGTCGTCAGCACATTGTTTGAAGAAGTGCCATGCCAGGGAACTCCTTGAAGCTGCCTTTGGGGTGCTCGGTCCCAGATGGCGGCGGTCAGTAGCAGGCGGAGTCTCTTGGCGGTGGGTGTTCTGCTTTTGCCCACTGCTCCCTCTTTTGCTACGCTGTTGGCTCGGTCTCACCACTGCCTCTTCCTCCGAACTGTGAAAGTCAGTGGCACGACCTTCATTCCATGTGGGGTCTAGGACCTCATCGTCCCCTGCATTGTCTTCCACTCAGTCTTGATCCCTGACCTCCTGTTCAGTCTGCACACTGCAGAAAGACGCAGCAGTTGGCACCTGTGTTTCGTCATCATCAGAGACATGCTGAGGTGGTATTCCCATGTCCTCATCATCAGGAAACATAAGTGGTTGTGCGTCAGTGCATTCTATGTCTTTCACCCCTGGGGAAGGGCTAGGTGGATGCCCTTGGGAAACCCTGCCAGCGAAGTCTTCAAACAGCATAAGAGACTGCTGCATAACTTGAGGCTCAGACAGTTTCCCTGGTATGCATGGGGGTGATGTGACAGACTGATGGGCTTGGTTTTCAGGCGCCATCTGTGCGCTTTCTGCAGAAGACTGAATGGGAGATAATGTGAACGTGCTGGATCCACTGTCGGCCACCCAATTGACTAATGCCTGTACCTGCTCAGGCCTTACCATCCTTAGAACGGCATTGGGCCCCACCATATATCGCTGTAAATTCTGGCGGCTACTGGGACCTGAGGTAGTTGGTACACTAGGACGTGTGGATGTGGCAGAACGGCCACGTCCTCTCCCAGCACCAGAGGGTCCACTAACACCACCACGACCATGTCCACGTCCCTTACTAGATGTTTTCCTCATTGTTATCGTTCACCACAACAACAAAAATATTATTTGGCCCAATGTATTGTATTCAAATTCAGCTGAATATAAATTTGAGGCCTAGTATTTAGGCGCTGGGTGACCGGTATAGATTTACTGACAGAATTAGACTTGGAAATGCACAGTAGCGTGTGTGTGAAGTTATTCTGAATGACCCTATGTGCACCTTGAATATTATATACCCTTTTAGGGATAGATTTTAAATAGCTCTGATACAGCAGAAACCACTAAATTATGAAATTGCTAAATTGGGAATTGTATTTCAACCCAGAACAAAAAATGTGCTTTGACGGACACTAAATAACTTGCCCAGCCAGAACAGTACAGCGGTAAAGACAGATTTAGCGGGATATAAATTTGAGGCCTAGTGTTGTGGAATCATATATCTAGTATCAAATGTATACTTGCTTGTATTATATCTAACAGTTTGCTTAACAAAATGGCCCCTGAAGTAGCAGCCAGCTCCCTTAATAATCCCTTACTAATCACTTTATGATATTGAAATTGCTGACATATTGCTGACATAATGCTGACTCTTGCTAAAGTATGGAGTGATAATGTGATACGTTATCATGGGACTTAGTAATGTGACAATTAGATCAAATTAGCCGAGTCATAAAGTTCCCCTTTTCCTGCTATAAAAAATCATGTAATCTGAATAATAAACGGAACATCTAGCATTGACTTCTCTGTGACAGTCTGTGTGTGATCTCTCGTGGCGTACGTATGCCTATCATTTCATACCATTCGGAGCAGTACATCAACCTTCCCTGACTATTGGGTCAGATCCAGAATCAGAGCCATATCAGTTGGCGCCCAACGTGGGGCCTGAGGATTGGACCTCCTGCTGGCGTACCCCCAGAGACTGGACCCAGAGAGACAAGCCAACGGACACCGGGACCGCGGCCCGTAATAAGAGGTGAGAAAATATATTCATCTTACCTATTCTGTGTCCCTTGGCTTAGTCTATCCATATTTGTTCTAGGGAGGGGTGCACCGACAGTGAGGCATCCTCAGGGGCATGAAAGTAAGAACCCCATTGTATTGATAAGCTTGATGTATTGTGTTTTATTATTTTTTTGTGTATGGTTGGTTTCTCTGGGAGAAAGGAGAGGCATAGACTGACAGAACAATAGAAGTCTCCTAAAGTGCCTACATTGAGGGGTAACCCCGGTGTGTGACCCCAAGAAATAGTAGAAGGGAAGGAGACAGCTTGCTGATAACCCAGTGGTGTGTTAATCTCAAGCTCAAGGTGTTTGTTTGTCAGTGTCTGTGCTAATCCAACTATCAGAGACAGTAAGTGAAGGCTCCAGAACGTGTTGAAGGCTCCAGAACGTGGTGTTTTGAAAAAAAAATGGGTAACCGAAATAGTGTCCCGAAGGGCTATTGTTCACCTGAACAGTACGTGGCGGACCGGAGAGGAAAAGGTTATGTTAAAGGACTAAGCAAGTTAGAAAAGAGTTATGATATTGCAAAAGGAGGTGTATTGTGTTCTGCTATATGGCAGACATTGTTGACTGAGAAGAGAGGCAAATTGAATGATGATAAGTTGATAGATACAGTTAGGGTATGGCTGGACTGTAGCAAAGAATTTGAACAGACAAAAGGAGAAGCAATGTTTGATGAAAAATCAGGACTCCATTACTATCGGCCTGGCCCAGTCTTAGTACAGGAACAGCCACCGCCCTATAATGGCGCAGCTGAAAGAAAAAGGGGAAGTTGGACTTGTACACATTGTGGTCAGCAGAACCCTGCCCCCCGTGATACGTGCTTAGCCTGTGGTGCTCCACGCCCACATAATCATGCTCTTTTAGCCCCCCAGCACGTCTCACCAGTCCCAGCAATGACGCCATCTTGTCCTCAGCCAACGCCCAAGGCTGGACTTGTAATCTCCCCAAACCCTGCTCTTTCTGTCATGCCACAAGTCACTACTATATACCCACTTGTAAATCCTGACGGCACCTACATGCTACCCAGTCAGCCCATAGCTCCAGCTCATATAATGGTAGGAGGTAGTGGTGCTGTAGATCAGGAAGATGAGGATGGGGAGAAACAAAAGGAAGATGCAGGGGAAGACTCACAGCAGACAGTGGACTATGCACCTGGTGCTGCAGCACAAACCCCGGGATATCGCAGCCCACCGCACCTTGGACGATTTTCTGATATTACCCTAAGTAGCCAGCAGGGTGCAGCAAGAGCAGTGAATGAGTCTTTCAAAACCAAATTACAGAGCTGCAAAGAGAGATCCATAACATAGGACAAGGAAATCTTGAAGCCTTAAGGGAAATATACTTGAACACTCGCCCAGTCGGGCCACCTAAGTATGTGTCCTTTACCCCCCAGCAGTTGTTCACCATAGTGAACCTCATGCCTGACCCAGATACTCACCCTATGCCCTTTTACAGAAAATTGGCACAAGTATATCAAACCTACGGGTGTACTTGGTCAGACTTGCAAAGTATTGTACAAAATAAAACTGGTGAATTTTCTTCACTTATAATGGATCACATACGCCAACCAGAACTCCCTGGAGCAAATTATGACACTCGTGATTCAGAATCTGGCCGTGATTTCATTCAGCAATTATATAAGTGGGCGAAAGACAGACTAGCAGAGCAGTCCACAACCCTGCAGGACATGGTACAGGATAAAGCAGAGTCAGTAGAAAAGTTTGTACAAAGAGTTAAACAAAACTATAAAGATATGGGATTCAGTCCAAATGAACCTGTGCACCTAAGACTCCTAGCACGGTCATTTGTAGATGGCCTTAGGCCAGATCTGAACAAAGCTCTTGTAACCTGTCGCCCAGAATGGAAATCATTAACATTGGAAATCTTAGAACAAGTTGCAAAAGGGCTGGAGAGTAGTACAAAGAAATCCCGCATATCAGTCATGGCAGTCATGACGGGAGAAGGAAGAGAGGAAAGACCCCCGCCCCGTGTCTGTTATGGGTGCGGCAAACCAGGGCACATTAAGAGAAACTGTCGCTCCAAACATCTGTGGCCAGCAGATCAGAGCCAAAGAGGAACTCCTCCTCCATGGCCAGCTCCATCCCACTAGGACGTTGGCAAACCAGTGTTGCTGGGAGGGGACACCCCGTGTATGGCAGTCTCTGCCCCTCCTGCAGGCCCTGCCCCTCGAATCACCCTCGATGTGGCAGGGAAGGAACTCTCATTCCTTGTAGACACTGGTGCAGCCCGCAGTGTGTTATGTGAGACCGCCATACTCCCTTCCTGGCTCACAGATATGCATTTACCCTGCTCTGGTTTAGAAGGGGTCACCCAGCACAACCCTGTTACTAAGCCTCTCTTGATTACTCCCTCCACTAAGTCCCAAAGCCAATCTCCACAGTTACATCTGCCCACTGGAGTAATGTCACAATTTGTTGTAAGCCAGACATGTCCTTATAACCTATTAGGCTCAGATTTTCTTCAGAAAATACGGGCCAACATCCAGTTCAAGGAAAATGGTACAGTTGTTTTAGGTACGGCGTTGAGTCCTGAAGAAACCTGCCTCCTAATGGCATTAAAATCCCAGTCACTTGAATCACATGAACAAGGGGATTCGCTGCAAAGCATTTTGCACCTCATCCCTGATACCCTTTGGACCAAAGGTCCCCAAGACATTGGGCGTCTCAAAGTCCCGCCAGTCACTGTAACCTTGAAGAATCCTAACTTACTGCCATATAAAGCACAATACCCTCTCTCCATTTCCCAGAGAGATGCTATCACCCTCCAGATACAGGCTCTTCTTGCAAATGGAGCTATTAAAATTACCACCTCACCATGTAACACTCCCTTATACCCAATTAAAAAGAAGAGTGTGAAGGGACAGCCTCCTGTATATCGCATGGTACAAGACCTCAGAGCAATTAATGAGGCTACGGTCTTTGAAACCCCCATTGTACCAAATCCCCACACTTTGCTTGCTAGCATTCCTCCTGTGGCTGCTATCTTTACTGTCATTGATCTAGCAAATGCCTTTTTTTCTGTCCCATTACATGAAGACTCCCAATTTCTCTTTGCTTTTACACATGATGGAAAACAATACACCTGGACGGTGTTGCCTCAAGGAGCTCATAATAGTCCTTCCTGCTTTAGCAAAGCAATGGCATCCATCTTACAACCATGGCAAGCAGATCACCCAGAGGTGGAACTCTTACAATATGTCGATGATTTACTCCTCTGTGCTGACTCACACCCCGTCTGCCTGAACTCATCTGCCTCACTTCTTGCCTACCTGGCGGATGCTGGGTGCAGAGTCTCACGTTCTAAATTACAGTTGTGTCTTCCAAAAGTTGTTTTCCTAGGTCACTGCATCTCACAAGGCAGTAAGCATCTTACGGATGCCAGAAAGATAGCAGTCTCAGACATCCCACTGCCAGATACCCCTCACCAACTGCAAACCTTTCTGGGACTAATTTCATACTGTAGACCATGGATCCCTGATGCATCCGTTCTGATGCAGCCACTGTTTGATTGCATACCCCGTATTGCTACTGTCCCTTTCCAAATGACTGCAGAAGCCATAAAAGCATTCCAATCTCTCAAACAAATCATTGTCACTGCCCCAGCTCTTGGCATCCCTAACTATCAGCTTCCCTTTCGCCTTTATGTCATGGAACGTCAGGGTCATGCCACTGGAGTTCTCACCCAGAGCCATGGGGGTCGTAGTAGACCTCTAGGCTACTTCTCAAAACGTCTAGACCCTGTAGCCAGAGCCACCCCTTCCTGTGTCAGGGCCGTTCATGCTGCTAGTTCTCTCCTGAACGCTACCGCTGACATCGTCCTGGGACACCCACTCACCATCATGGCTCCCCATGACATCTCAGCTATCCTGCAACAAACACAACCTAAACACCTCACTGCACAACGCCACCTCAGGCTCCAGTGTAGTCTGCTTCTGCCAGATAATGTCACCATCCAGAGATGCCACATCCTCAATCCTGCTGCACTCCTTCCTCTCCCAAGGGGGGAGTATACTGCAGATGGAGATTCTGAAGATTTTATTGATCTACGTGCTGTAGAAGATCTTCAGGAAGAAGAACTATGGGCCTCAACCGACTCTCTTTACAAAGAACAAGAACATGATTGCATTACAATGATGGAAGCTGAAGTAGGAACTCCACCATCAATACAGGATACTCCTTTGCAAAACCCACACTGGACACTCTTTGTAGACGGTTCAAGGTATGCCGATGACAAAGGGAAATTCCATACAGGCATGGCAGTTACTAGTGAGTATGAAGTACTGTGTGCAAGGCAATTGCGCCCAGACCAGTCAGCACAAGAGGCTGAACTCATAGCCCTTACTGAGGCCTGCCTCATAGCAAAAGACTCCACTGCTAACATCTACACAGACTCCAGATATGCTTTTGGAGTAGTTCATGATTTCGGAATAATATGGAAGGCCAGAGATTACATTACAGCAGCAGGAACCCCAATTAAACATGCTTTAGCAGTGGAGGCTTTGATGACTGCAGTACTCCTGCCCACCAAAGTAGCAGTAATCAAAGTAAAGGCACATACCCGTGCTGACACACCAGAAGCCAAAGGAAATGCATTGGCTGACCAAGCAGCCAAACAGGCAGCAATGGAAGAGGAAAGAGCACAGCCAGATAAAATCATGTTAGCACAACCGGATGTCAAGCAACAAGAAGTATCATGGGATCTACTGAAACAGATGCAGAAGCAAGCCACCCGCTCAGAAAAGGAAACCTGGCTAAAGGAGTCAGCCCTGGAAGAAGAATCCGGACTTTGGACACAAGGGAAGAAAGTGTGCTTGCCTAGAGCACTCTATCCTGTAATAGCCTCTGTGGCCCATGGGCCCACTCATCAATCTAAGACAATAATGAAAGAACTCATCGATAAAATATGGGTAGCCCCAGGAATCACTCCTGTACTAGTGAAATATGTCCAGTCATGTTTAATCTGTGCCCAATGCAATCCAGGTAGGACTGAGCCCACGCCCAAAAAATGTCTCCCAAAAGCCTTATACCCCTTCCAGAGGATCCAGATTGATCATATCCAGATGCCAATGTGCCAAGGGTTTCAATACGTGTTAGTAGTGGTAGACATGTTCTCTGGGTGGCCAGAAGCCTACCCCGTCAGGAATCAGACAGCAACAACTACTGCTAAAAAATTGATACAGGAAACTGTCTGTAGGTACGGGGTACCTGAGGTCATTGAGAGTGATCAGGGCCCAGCATTCACTGCTAACCTAACCCAAGAGGTCTGGAAGATGGTAGGGTCACACCTGGCATTCCACACCCCTTACAGACCCCAAAGTAGCGGCAAAGTCGAGAGACTGAATGGGGTATTAAAGTCAAAAATGCTGAAAATGACTAGGGAGACAGGGCTCAATTGGGTTCAGTGTTTACCAATAGCACTCTTTGCAGTCAGACACACTCCCAAACCTCCCCATAAGCTGACTCCACATGAGATATTGTTTGGGTCGGGACCCCGGATGGGGCTGTACTTCCCTCAACAGTTGCAAATGCATTATGAATCTGTTGCAAAGTATGTGATAGCTTTGAGCAAACAGTTGTCTAACATCCATGTACAAGTCTTTTCTTCCATTCCAGATCCTGACTCCCTAGAAGGCAGCCACACTCTGAAACCAGGAGAGTGGGTAGTGGTCAAGAAACACGTCAGAAGTACCCTAGAACCACGCTTCGAGGGGCCTTACCAAGTACTACTGACCACTCCAACTTCTGTAAAGCTCGAAGGGAGATCCACCTGGATCCACGCCTCTCACTGCAAAAGGATAAGGAACCCGCCAGATTCAGAAATAACACAATGATTTTCTTTTATCTGCTAGCACTGGTGACACTCACCAGTGCATACATTCCTCCCCCGGCAGAAATGGATGATGACGGGTGGGACAATAAGTTTGTCAAACATCATCAAGTGTTGTATAAAAGCCTGAAGGAAGGTGATTCTGACACCACCACCTCTTCACTAAAAGATTGTTGGATATGTACACATGGCCCAGTAAATGCTAGAGCTATGCCTTATTTAGCTGTGCCCCTAACCTTCCAAGAGATAAAAGATTTGGCAGGATCAGCTGTTTTCCTTTCTAGCATAAATGAGGTTAATACCAAAAATGGCAACAGAAAAGCTTCCCTAATAGTAGCAGCATGGGATGGGTCCCCATGGCTAATGATAAACAGAACAGGACCCTCAGCTCAGAATAGCAATATGCCCTGGAATGACTATATGTGGAGCAATGTATCCTGCTTCCCAAATTGGACCCACTGTTACTGCCTACAGGTACAAACCCATGGTATGGTTTTCAGTTCCCATAACAGATCAGGCTGTAATGATTCCAACCCAGACAGTCCAGTACAGTGCATTGGTATATATGCTGAAGCAAGTGGTGATCTGGCCTGCGCCCGGCGCAGTGTAAGGGACTTGACAATAGGGATAACTAGTAAAACCACAGAGGGTCAAGGAGGGTCAAAAACTAGCAGAAGGTATCATATTAGCCCACTTAATCACTCGTTTGTTCAATAGTACAGTGGTTTCGGTCCCAAAAAATATATACCTAGTATGTGGACACAGGGCATATAAATGGCTCCCTTCGGATTTCAAAGGTTTATGTACAATTGCTAGGCTCACACCAGCCACTTTTACACTGCCTCATGGAAAATTAAATGTCAATACTATCCCCAAACACACCTTATATAAAAGAGCCGCAGATAACATTCCTAGACCAAATGGAAAACCCCATCTTGTAGAAATGAGTGGTGCCAACAAGTTCTTTAGTACTCTATTAATCTATCCTATGCTTACACAAACATATGACAAACTAGTAATGGCTACCGACTACTTGGATGATCAGATTTGGGAAATTATGAAACTGATGAATACATCTAATGTTGTCCAGAATCAGCTCATCATAGTCACTAATCAACACACTTTAGTATTAGACTATTTGACTGCAAAGGATGGAGGTATGTGTCAGGTAGTAGGTACTGCATGCTGCCATTATATCGATCCACAAGGTAATCTACAAGTAATAGCTGGTTTGGAAAAGATGAGTGAGATACGTGATGAATGGCTAGAGGCTCACAGTGCAGATGAGTCAACATGGTGGTCTGACACTTTCTCATTCCTTAATCCCAGTAACTGGTTCAAGGGAATTAGTGGATGGACGATGGGAATAATTCAGGGAATATTACAGATAGCCCTAATATTGATGGTAATCTACATATTTATCAAAGTTGTTGTTTCCTGCATTAACCGCATCACCAACAGAAAGAAGCCTGCTGAGGAAACCATACTACTTCTCTATGAACAAATGGCTAGCACCGCAATAGATGTGGATGTGATCCCTGCATTCCCGACACCCCCGCCTTCTCCAACTCCCGCTGATGAAGCTCCTCTACCCAGGCCTGAAGATCCAAGAGATGATGAGAATTAGGGACAAATGAATCCCAGGGTATTACCAGAAGTCCGCTCAATCGGGAACTTATTCACAAGGGATAAGTTGTCGCCACTGTGGGTGAAGAGGATACGAATGGTATGCCAGGGGATTCGCTAGGTTTAGGGAAAGTCTACAATCAAGTCTACAAGGGGGGACTGTTGTGGAATCATATATCTAGTATCAAATGTATACTTGCTTGTATTATATCTAACAGTTTGCTTAACAAAATGGCCCCTGAAGTAGCAGCCAGCTCCCTTAATAATCCCTTACTAATCACTTTATGATATTGAAATTGCTGACATATTGCTGACATAATGCTGACTCTTGCTAAAGTATGGAGTGATAATGTGATACGTTATCATGGGACTTAGTAATGTGACAATTAGATCAAATTAGCCGAGTCATAAAGTTCCCCTTTTCCTGCTATAAAAAATCATGTAATCTGAATAATAAACGGAACATCTAGCATTGACTTCTCTGTGACAGTCTGTGTGTGATCTCTCGTGGCGTACGTATGCCTATCATTTCATACCATTCGGAGCAGTACATCAACCTTCCCTGACTATTGGGTCAGATCCAGAATCAGAGCCATATCACTAGTATTTAGGCGCTGGGTGACTGGTATGGATTTACTGACAGAATTAGACTTGGAAATGCACAGTAGCGTGTGTGTGAAGTTATTCTGAATGACCCTATGTGCACCTTGAATATTATATACCCTTTTAGGGATAGATTTCAAATAGCTCTGATACAGCAGAAACCACTAAATTAGGAAATTGCTAAATTGTGAATTGTTTTTCAACCCAGAACAAAAAATGTGCTTTGACGGACACTAAATAACTTGCCCAGCCAGAACAGTACAGCGGTAATGACAGATTTAGCGGGATATAAATTTGAGGCCTAGTATTTAGGCGCTGGGTGACCGGTATGGATTTACTGACAGAATTAGACTGGGATATGGCCAAAAAATAACCACACTATTGCTGGTTAAATGCACTTGGTGTGACAGCTTGACCAACTACACTACTGAGGGTTAAATGCACTTGGTGACAGGCGCAGCTTGCCCCTGATTTGGTATATGGCCAAAAAATGAACAGACTATTGCTGGTTAAATGCACTTGGTGTGACAGCTTGACCAACCACACTACTGAGGGTTAAATGCACTTGGTGACGGGCGCAGCTTGCCCCTGATGTAGTATATGGCCAAAAAATAAACAGACTATTGCTGGTTAAATGCACTTGGTGTGACAGCTTCACCCTGATGTAGGCTTTAGCCAAAAAACAACCACACCATTGAGGGTTAAATGCACTTGGTGACAGGCGCAGCTTGCCCCTGATGTAGTATATGGCCAAAAAATGAACAGACTATTGCTGGTTAAATGCACTTGGTGTGACAGCTTGACCAACCACACTACTGAGGGTTAAATGCACTTGGTGACGGGCGCAGCTTGCCCCTGATGTAGTATATGGCCAAAAAATAAACAGACTATTGCTGGTTAAATGCACTTGGTGTGACAGCTTCACCCTGATGTAGGCTTTAGCCAAAAAACAACCACACCATTGAGGGTTAAATGCACTTGGTGACAGGCGCAGCTTGCCCCTGATGTAGTATATGGCCAAAAAATAAACAGACTATTGCTGGTTAAATGCACTTGGTGTGACAGCTTGACCAACCACACTACTGAGGGTTAAATGCACTTGGTGACAGGCGCAGCTTGCCCCTGATGTAGTATATGGCCAAAAAATAAACAGACTATTGCTGGTTAAATGCACTTGGTGTGACAGCTTCACCCTGATATAGGCTTTAGCCAAAAAACAACCACACCATTGAGGGTTAAATGCACTTGGTCGCAGCTTGGATGCACTTGGTCGCAGCACCGCACAAGACACAAAATGGCCGCCGATCACCCCAGAAAAAAGTGACTAACAAACGGTCTGGGCAGCCTAAAAACAGTGAGCAATTGAATTTCAGCAGCTCAATGATGCACAGCTGCAGATCGATCGATTAATCAAGTCCTTTGGAGGAGTTAATCTGCCTAATCTCGCCCTACTGTCGCAGCCGCAACCTCTCCCTACGCTAATCAGAGCAGAGTGACGGGCGGCGCTATGTGACTCCAGCTTAAATAGAGGCTGGGTCACATGGTGCTCTGGCCAATCACAGCCATGCCAATAGTAGGCATGGCTGTGACGGCCTCTTGGGGCAAGTAGTTTGACGCTTGTTGATTGGCTGCTTTGCAGCCTTTCAAAAAGCGCCAAGAAAGCGTCACAAAAGCGCCAAGAAAGCGACGAACACCGAACCCGAACCCGGACTTTTACGAAAATGTCCGGGTTCGGGTCCGTGTCACGGACACCCCAAAATTCGGTACGAACCCGAACTATACAGTTCGGGTTCGCTCATCCCTATTTACTGCCCAACTAGTAGTGTGGCATTAGAGCGGATGTTTAGTGAGGCAGGTGGCATAGTTACCCCAAAGAGAACTCGTCTTTCAACCCAAATTGTTGAGAGACTAACCTGTATAAAGATGAATCAGGCCTGGATCAACTATGATTTCCAGACACCGGTGCCTGATACAACAGTGACTCTTCATGCTGTTGCCATCCTCACCATTCTGTTATGAGGCCTCTATTGTGACTCTTAATGCTGTTTCCAACCTCATCATTCTGTTATGAGGCCTCTATTGTGACTTTTCATGCTGTTGCCACCCTCACCAGTCTTTTACAGGGCCACTAATGTCTCTGGTTGGCCGTGTTGACATCATCGTTTATTATTTCATCTGATCTGTCTCAAAAAACTGGTCCTGTCATTTGAGCGTCCAGAAGGCCTCCATCATATAGTTCTGTATATATTGCTTCTGAGCAGTCATCTCATTATCACCACGGGTGGGATTGCAAAGACAGAACCTTTTCTACAGATAACACAGGTTCCAGCTTATCTCCTCCCCCTCCCGCTACAGTGACCTCTGCACAAGTCACAGAGCATTCCTAGAACACTATAACATTGAAGGCAGTAATTCATCTCCAGACTACAGGTTTTTATGGTCCATGTGGCAGTTTTAAAGAATATCTGGCAGTTGTAAAGAATTCCGATAACACTGTCTCTATAATCATGTTCAGAATGTAGAATTAAAGGAATCTATTGTATAATCAGAAAATGAAAGCAAATTAGAAAAAACAAATGTTTACATCAGGGTTTAATTAGTAAAAACATATAGGGGGTCATTTATGATCAGAAATATTAGGCATATTTCTGACGCAGATTGTGACGCAGAGGTTATTTGAGATTTTTCCCCACTCATGCCAGGTCTAAAAAGGTGGGCATGACATGGGCAGGAAAGAGGACAGAGCATCATGCCACAAAGCTTTCTTACATTGAGACCGGCGCTGGATATGCCGAAGCTATGGCATTACTACATAACTTCGGCAGATTCACTGCCAGCACAGGGGATTATTAAGACACCGGTCTTAATAAATGACCCCCATAGATGATACCTTCCAGGAGATTGTAGGTTCTCTCTGTTTACTCAGTTTCCTTCCAGAGCCCAAATGGAAGGTTGATTATGCTTCTACAAAATTGGATGCAGTGTTAGTGTATGTCTGAGGTAGGGAAATTTGCTGTTAAAAAGGTTACACATCCTGTGTACAATACAGAGTTTAAAGGCACTTTAATAAAAATGAAAAACTATCATTATTTACCAGCCCAGAATCACACTAGAAGCACTGCACATGTATTCCAGGCAAAACAAATTATTTGAATTTGCCTGTAGTCAAGATGCTTCTGTTACCTCCTTCTTTATTCGATGATCAATCACCAGTCCTACTTAAGCTGGTCAAATATACATCCTCCAAATCTTCCCATGCATATGTATGCTCAGCTCGGCCAAGAGTCTATGTGTTGTAAATGGGAAAAGAGTAGACCTCTACTTGAAACCTCTGGCAAAGGTTTACCACTCCGAGTCCAAAAGAATTGGGCATATCCAACATGCCCAACCCTTCTCTATACCAACATTTATTGGTGAAGAGCAGGGAGGCCCTCATAAATATCATGTGATCCTGACAAAATATCAGGGTTCAGATGACATACATCTAATGGATATGGCCAGTTTCATTCACTACCCACTGCCTGTTCTAGTGGTGCCTTTTTGAGTTAGTCAATTGCTGCTCCATCCTCAAAATCTCTGCAATTTTATAGAGAGAGTGATGAAGATTGTACTTGACACAGTTCTCTGAGGCCTGGACATTAAATAAGCAGGTCATCTCTGATGGTGGATATCTAGAATGGATAAGCCATGGCAGGTAGAACATCAGCAAAGGGGGTGGGGGACTGGGCAAAACGGATCATGATTTTTAGTCTAAATATTTTTTCAAGAAAGAATAATATCTCTGTATCGTTAACATAAGGTCAGATTGGAATGTAAACCTGAACAATGCTTCTCTGAATAATAAGGAATTCTTTGTCTTTTGCCTGTATAGCTAAATATAACCACCGTTGCTGTCTTCTATATAAAGAATGCTATGCTTGCAACAATTGGATATTTCAAGTGCAGCTGCTTAGTCACCAAATGTCATTAACTGAGCATCAACTTCTAGGCATTTTGTGTTGCCAGTTTTTAATTACATAGAAGAGCCAAAGTGAAGCCCTCTCGCTTGGCGTCTAAAAGAATTAATAAGCAGTTTATTTAGTCTATACTAGAGGTTCACAAATCTGAATAACACATTTATGCTACGCACTGCTTAGTAACTGCATGCATATACAGCGATCACCAGCTGATCTTCGCTTCTGCGTCTGCCCATTATATTAGCTTTTATAGGAATAATCGCTAGACATGATGTATGTAAATGTGCTCTTTTCCATGCATGACTAGAAGGGGTGCCAATTAAATACTTGGCAATTTGTGCTTATGTTCATTCATTGTTTAATGACGGGCAAATGCAGCGACGCGTTCAAGCAGACATTTTAAGTCGAATGCTTTTTTCTTGTGATAAAATGGTGGCAACACAGGAAGAGCAGTGCTGCTGCTCGGGCAACATAGGAAACGTGTGCGAATGATAATTTAACCATTTCGTGACTGACATCAGGTTGTGTAATGAAACATAATTTTCCTTCACCATCTCAAGACGCTCAGTTATCAGTGATGCATGCCAAATTCCCTTTTTCATCATTTTATGACTGCATTTGCATAAAAAGGCTAAATGCTAATGTAGTAAATAGAGTTCAGCAGTTCATGTGGTGAACAGCGACTGAAATCAAATTTCATTGAAATAAATATTTTAAGCACTGTAAATAAATATCTAATTGAGTGCTTAATTGTGATAAATTGCTTGAAAAAAACATATTTAAAAAAATATATTTTTATATTTTATTCTGAGGTAACTGTTTTGTTTATAAACATATAATAAAATTGTAACATCATGTGTCTTTTTTTCTAGAGAAATTATTTGAATATAAAAAATAAATTTAACATGTTTAAATGAATTAAATTAGGGTTACTGGACACAATATCAACAATGACAGAGACCTAAACAGACAAAGGCAAATCTTCTAGCTCACATTTTACATATTACTTTTAGAAATGGCTTATTTAATAATAAATGCCTGTTTTGCCTTACAGTTATTTTCTATAAAGCGTGCTAAATATTTTAATAATATGCAATATATTATTCAGATTCGGAGGTTTTAAACTGTGTGTTGCATTTCAGCTACAATTATAGTAATTTATTTATCAGTGTGACATTTACATAATCACACTTCAAAATCCAGCGGGTTCAAACCTATCAGAAATGCACCCATGAATGTGCTAACAGCATTAACGAATAGCATTGTACCTTGATTAATATTGTAATTTCTTATGTCATTCTAATGTTCAGTCATTTTGAATGCACTCAGGGATAAACATGTTCCCTATTTATAGCATTTCCATGGTAGAGTCAATATTAAAATATGTCAAAATATGGAAAATGCAAAAAAATAAAAATAAATTAAGAATACAGTGAGAAATCACTTAAAATGAGAATTTATAAAGTATTGAATCTATATTTTATTTATTATATAAAATATGTTAAACATAGCATTTATCAAGAAATCTGCAATATGAAAAGTGCTGCAATTGGACTGAAAATTTGTGTATGGCACTCTGAGGTCTCCTAGGACACATTTATCTGTCTTATTTCATATATATATATATATATATATATAGTTAATGTATCTCTCAGGTTGAATCCGATTAATTTAGAATAAATTTGCTTCTCTAATAATTACACAATGTAATTTGAGTTAGTTTAGTTGCTAAAATATGTATTTTTTATAACTACTTCCACTATGTTTTCTACATTTTTACATGCAAAAAATAAAAAAATATACAGTAAAAAATAACAAATGCTACAATGCATACAGACCTTGCTTTGCACTTTCCAATCTATCAATATATGAATGTATGCTCATGATTAAAAAAAAAAGCTTCAAAGTTCCTTGCTTGACAAGAAACCCTTCAATTATATGCTATAGTAATTTTCAGGCTGAAGAACTGTACTCTTTAAGTTTTTCACGATAGGTCGTACATGCTCTATAACAACATGCTTGCACACAGGGCTTGTTGTCTGAGACAGCAGGGTTTTGCTTGCATAATATTTTATGTAATCAGTATTAGGCATTCATAGTTCCTTTTTGACAGATATAATCTTGTCTCAAAGTATATATATTTGGAACTACAGGTTCTGAATAGGAGATTGTTGTTCTGTCCACAAGTTCGTATGTACTGTTTCCAGCTAGAGTCGGACTTGAAACCGCTTCTTCAGAAATGTAAAACTGAGGGTGCCGTTCAGCTCCAAATCTGGGGGATCAAATGTAATTAGATCATATGGCCAGGAATCTGCTGAGTTATGTCTTGAACAGTTTAATCTGCATGTAAAGAATTATTTTTACTACATTGTTAATGCACATGCAATGACGGTATTTATGGAATCAGTTAATAGGGATGTTGGAGTACTTAGGGAATCAGACCATGATCTTCCACATAAACATCCTAATATTACTTCATAAGAAATGTAAGTTTTGAACAGTCTGTCCAATAATCATGACCTCACCATTAAACCCACGGATAAAAGGGGAGCGGTCGTGGTAATGGACATGGAGAAATATGTAGCTAAAGTCTACAGACAACTTAATAATGAAAATGCATACCAGAAGTTTAGTGCTAATCAGAAGTTTGGTATTGCAAGAAAAATGAAATGCTTACTCTAGATCAAGCACATGAACAAGGTTTAATTGATAAATCATTAAAGGATTTTTTTTTCTATTGATTGTTAACCTCGATATTGTATGTACTACATAAAATTCATGAAAGCCTTGTGGATCTTCCTGGGAGACCTATAATTTTGGGTTCCATTTTTAGCAATATAGATATTTTCCTAGACAAGGTCTTAAGATAATTTGCAATTGGGGCTGATTCTTTTGTTAGGGGAAAGACAGAATTGTTATTCAAGTTAAAACAAATCATCATACGGGACGATCTTGGCCTCACTCAATATAGTGTGCTTGTACATCTTTACTAATCATCAGGAAGGCCTGCAGGCGGTGAATAATGTTTTGACACAATCTACATATTCCCCTGAAACTTGTAATTTCATTCTTGAGTTGCTAAGGATAACCCTGATTAATAATTACTTTACGTTTGATGATTCTTTTTATTTGCAGAAGGTGGACGCGACAATGGGTTCGAAAGTGACACCCACCTATGCAAATATTTTTGTCCGAATGTTAAAGGAGTGTTTAATCCATGTGCTTCCCCACTTCCAGCATGTTTTTACAGTGGTGGAGATATATAGATGATGTGTTTCTGATTTAGACAGGTACCATGGAATGCTTGACTTCCTTCTGCACCTACCTTAATGCCATTGAGGATCTGAATGTCACCTTGAATTTCATTCTTCATCAACTTGTCTATAGAAAGACTACAATTTTTGGATACTCAGGTATACATCAAAGAAGGATCACTACACACAAAATATTAAACATAGTGACAAAAATACCTTTTTACACTATAGGAGTCCTTAATGGATAGGGAATACTGCAGGAAATTGATCTCCAGACATAAAAACAATGTTAACAAAATTTCAAGGGACAGTTTATTATGTTCTAAGAAATCTTGTGAAGGACATACATCAAGGACATACACCCATTTGTTTCCATATTCTATGCTTTCGGTGGTTAAAAGGAGCATACCTAAACATTGGGTTGTGCTAAAAAAAGTTAAGTTTACAGCCTTAAATGAGGCTCCTTTAATGTCTTAAAAAAGGTCCAGAAAAATCTTGGACAGAGTAGTGAAAACAGAAGTACATAATCTTAGGATTGAAAGACAAACTTACCTGAAACCTCAGCATACTGGGTATTTTCCCTGTTTGACATGTATTAATTGCAGACTCATGCAGAGAGGCTATTTTCTTACACATCCAGGCACCCAGGAGAAATTTGCCATAAAGTATTATTTGACTTGTTAATACTCTTGCATTGAAAGATAATCGGTTCTCTAGCCACAATATGAGAATGGATTTACCAGTACCTAAACATTTTATTGAAAAGTGGCATAAAGAACCAGATCTGAGACTCACGATCCAGGGCCAGGTCCCTATGATCAAGTGTGTGTGTGTGTGTGTGTGTGGAAGGGTCATAGGTCATCACTCCTCCAGAAGTGTTAATTATCATGTTTTTTTTTTATCAATTCTCTAAAACCAAATGATTTAAATGTTGATTTTAAGGCCAACATGGGCATGATGAATGGAGGTTTGCCCATAGGCCACCTTTTAAATTTTGGTTCATACCATGTTGCTTAGGGTATTAACCTCTTACGGACATAGGGCATACCTGTTCCAAACACCATTGTGCGGCGGGAGGTGATCGGAACAAGGTGCCTGCTCAAATCATTGAGCAGGCACCTTGGTACAATGCCCAGGACGGTCCTGTGCCCCCCCCCCCCCCCCCGTGTCGGCGAGCGCAGCAAACCGCAGGTCAATTCAGACCTGTGGTTTGTTGCGTTTCTGGGTTATTCGGGTGTTTGGTTTTCAGTGACCACTTTGTGAATCTGATGGTGGAGCAAACAAACTTGTATGCCGAACAGTTCATTGCTCAACACCCGGGCTTCTTTTTGGCTAGGTCTGGTGGCTGGACTCCGGTCAGTGCAGCCAAGATCAGGACGTTTTGGGGCCTTGTGCTGCACATGGGCCTAGTAAAAAAAAAAACGGTGTCAGGCATTACTGGAGTGGGACGTCCTCTACCAGACCCACTTTACAGAACAGCCATGACACTTACCCCGTTTGAGGCCATTCAGAAATGCCTGCCGTATGCAGATAATGCAGAATGTCCCCCCCCCCGAGGTAATCCTGCCTATGACCGCCTGTAAAAAATCAGGCCGGTCATCGATCACTTCGGGGCCAAATTTTTGGAGGCCTATGTACCTGGAAGGGAGGTTGCGGTTGACTTCATTGCTTTCAAGGGGAGACTCATTTTCCACCAGTATGTTCCCTTTTAGCGGGCGAAGTATGGCGTGAAGCTGTACAAACTTTGTGAGATTCCAGTATTGAACACTCAGAATGTCCCCCCACTTTGGGTGTTAGCTGGAAACTTGTGTGGGACCTTATGCACCCACTGCTAGTTAAGGGTTACCACCTGTACGTGGATAACATTTATACTAGTATCCCCCTGTTCCAGTCCCTCGCCGCCAGATCCACGTCCGATTGTGGGACCCTGTGGAAAAACCACACGGAGCTCTTTTCCCACTACGCCCTACCGTGTGCCCGTACAGTAGTTTACGACCACATATGGGGTGTTTCTGCAAACTACAGAATCAAAACAATAAAAATTTAGTTTTGTTTGGCTGTTAACCCTTGCTTTGTTACTGGGAAAAAATTTATTAAATGGAAAATTTGCAAAAAAACAACATTTTGAAAATCAGTTTTGAATACCTTGAGGGGTCTAGTTTCTAGAATGGGGTAATTTTTATTTTTAGAGGTATTACTATGTTTTATAGAAGTAGAGAAATTGGAACTTGGAAATTTGCTAATTTTTCAATTTTTGGGGGTAAATTTGGTATTTTTTTATAAATAAAAATGATTTTTTTTTTACTCCATTTTACCAGTGTCATGAAGTACAATATGTGACAAAAAACAATCTCAGAATGGCCTGGATAACTAAAAGCGTTTTAAAGTTATTCACACATAAAGTGACACTGGTCAGATTTGCAAAAAATGGCCTGGTCATTAAGGTGAAAATGAGCCCGGTCCATAAGGGGTTAAATCTTATGGAATAGTATGATAATGTTTTCTATTTTTTTTTTTTTATTAGTTACTATATACTGAAGGGGAGGAGAAGTTTTGGCCGATTCACCAGAAGGTGATGAATATGGATACTAAATTATGTTATAATGAGTGATGATATTTTAAATCAGTGATGATGGATGCTATTTTTTCTTCATCTTGCCAGCAATTTAATATATAGGGCACTGGTGAGTATAACTTTTGTGTAAATATGGCCTGGGGGGGCCTTTGTTTAGCTAGTGTGGTATTGCATCCACAGGTATATCGCAAACAAGTCTTAATCCAGTTCACCTTGAACACTGCACATGGAAATCTGGTCAGGACATGCCCCAGAGTCCAATTACCTAACATATATATTAAGAGGCACATTTATTAAGATAAGCATTTTAGATGCTGGTCTTAATAAACCACTAAGCTGGCAGTGGTTCTGCCAAAGTTATGAAGAGGCGACGGACTCCACCAGTTCTAAATGTAAGACAGCTTCCATTCACCAACAGAAAGCAGTGAAAGCCAAGACATTAAAGGGGTTCTCCAGGAATTAAAATAATTAAAATATGAAAATATTACTTTATTATAAATAGATTCCCTAATATCCTTCTTTAGCTATAATGAGTTGTTTAGTCTAGGGATCAATTATTAGGTGAAATAAAATGGCTGCAGTCCTATTAGTACACACAAAACCTGTCCTAATCACACAGCAGGACAAGTCACTACACAACACTGATCTAAAGAGCTGCCTCGTCTGCCTTTCTATTTTATTTGTCAGGAATTATGATCCTAAATACAGCTGATAAGAACTAGCCGTATTTCTGTAGAAATGATGTTCTTGAGGAGACACGAAGTACAGTGTACAATGCTGCTCATTATCCACATCCCCACCTCCTCTATGTACTTCATGACTACTCATTACTTCCATTCCTACAGAGATCCAGCTGAGGATCACATTAAACTGTATTCAGGATCATAATCCCTGAAAAGCAGAGCAGAGAGAAGCCTGAGGCAGCTCTTTTCAGCAATTTTATTTTCTTAATTCCCGGAGAACCCCTTTAATGATTTTCAGATGGGCGCAAGCAGTGTTTGGAAGAGCATCATCAGTGCGGTTGAGCCAACAGAGGATGAACACTGGGAACTAGGGACTAGAGTCTTTATATATTATCCAATGAGTATATACATTGTATTAGTTAGAAAGCGGTATTTTAAAAATTGGTATTTTATGATGTCAGTACAACACAAATCTCTATTCACTAATGGTACAAAAAGACTATGTATAATGCAGCACATTACACGCAACAAGGGCTGTATGCAACATTTCCATTGGACTGGATGGATCATAGTACAAAGTCTATGGATGTCATTTAAAAATGCTTTATGTCTGATATTTGGCATTTAAAAAAACTGCAAAATATGACACAAATGACGGTTAACACAAATGACTGGAATCTCAACCTAACCTTGGAATATCACCCGAGGGAGGCCATCTTCCAAGATTTATACCTCAATAGTATTATTAATAAAATCTTGACTAAAACGCATTTTCAAAATGTAGATGCAAACAGCTTTCTGGATTTCAAAAGTTGTCACCATCATAAATGGAATAAAAATATACAGTTTTACCAGATGAAACGCATCAGACGGAACTGTTCAGATGATAAAGTAATGAGAGAACAAGTAGATTTTTTAAATAAGTGCCAGATTCATTGAGAAAGGCTATCCACTACAGCTCATCAAAGAGTCCAAAAATAGAGTCTTAAAGGAGACCCAAATCGATAATCTAAAACCGAAAACTAACACAATAGCTAATCCACATGCATATAAGCCTAACCTTATCACCAGATACAATTCTAAACACAAAGTGATCAGACAGATTCTTATTAAATATTGGCTGATCCTACAGAAAAATCCTGTTTTGGGTAGAGACATTTCCAAACAACCAAACCTAAATTTTTGCAGAGCCAAAACCATAAAAAACATAATAGCCCCCCCCGTGTCCGGGGAGAACACAAGAGAAGGCCACTCAGATACGGCCCCATAATGAAAAAAAAAAGGATGTTAAAGGTTCTTTTAAATGTAGGGTATGAAGATGCAAATGTTGCTCGATGATACAATGTGCATCTGGGGAGATCCAAATATCAGCATCAAATAACAAAAGTCACCTTTAAACATCATATAAACTGTGGCACAACGAACATTATAAATCTACTTCAGTGCCCTTGTGGTCTGAATTATGTGGGCCACACTACTCAAACCTTAAGGGAACATATGAATGAACACCGGTTCAATAAACAGAAAAATTACCACCCATAGTGTATCACGCTATTTCGCCATGGTACACAATGGTAATCCGGCTAGTTTAAAAGTGATCCCCCTAGAGCATGTGCCTTCCTCTTTCCAGCAACTAAGCTTGAAGGAGATGTTTTGGATCCATCATCTTAACACACTCAGGCCCTTTGGATTAAATGAGTCTCTCTTCCTAATCTTATAAATTTGCCTGTCATCCTCATTTTTATTTTTATAGTTACTAAATGCTATCTTTTTGTTTTTAATGATTTTGGCCACTTCTGCTGAGTACCACAAGAGTTCTGCTCTTCCTTTTTTTTTTTGCTTTTACTGACAAGCCTAATGCAATTTTCTGTTCCCTTTAATAGTGCCACTTTTAAGTAGTCCCATTTCTCCTAGACTCCATTGAAACTGTTCCAATCTGATAGGGACTCGTATACCACTAATCTAATTTTAGAAAAGTCTGTTTTCTAAAGTCTAAAACTTTTGTTTTTGTGTGGTGTGAATCAGTCACTGTACTTATAGTAAACCACACTGACTGGTGATCTCTAGATCCCAAGCTTTCCCCTACAGTAACATCAAATACCAAATTTGTGAATACTAAATCTAAAATGACCTCCTTCCGGGTTGGCTCCTCAACTACCTGCTGTAGAGATAATTCCAGTAAGGAATTTGGAATATCTGTACTCCTGGCAGAACTAGCTATTTTGGCTTTCCAGTTGGTTTTCCAGATTAAAGTCTCCCATAATGATAACTTCCCCCTTCAATGTCATTTTAGCTATTTCCTCAACTAGTAGATCATGTAATTCTTTGACTGGACTAGGTGGTCTATATTTCATACCTACACGAGTAACCTTATGATTATCAAGCTGCAAGGTAACCTAAACTGACTCTAAATTGGTCTCGCTAACTTGTAGTAAATTAGATGTTTTATGCTGCCCTCGTAGAAATTATCTACAAGGGCAGCATTTGATCCGCAACCCATACAGACAGGCTGAGCGCCAGTAATAGCCATAGCCAGAAGTTCCTTAATGTATTCTACAGTGGAGCTTACATATGGCCGAAAGTGCGGCGTGCGTTCCTCTGTGGAATGCATCACACCGGAAGCACGCGCACTTGTGATGTGGTTCCTGGAAACATCTCTCCACCTTTCCAGCCTCGGCCCTAGAGGATGCCCCATACACATTTGGCATTCTTTTTACCACATTTAAACGCCCACCAGGTATTTATGTCACAGAATATTTTATTGATTTTATTTTTCCTGATGAAGGGGTTTGCACACCCCGGAACGCGTTGAGCTAAACATTCGCATTAAAGAGCCGAATTCTTCATAAGATTCTACAGGTGATTCTGGCTAGGGGGGTATTGGATCCTGCTGTTTTCTTGAGTTTATCCAGCAGGCCACCCCCCTGCGAAGTGAGTATAAATTGTATATACGCTGAGCAATGTTACGTTTTTAATACCTTATACATATACTTTATATCACTGCTAAATTACGGCATACTGCCTACTTTTGGATTAGCGTAAATTTCTTGCCTTGGCACCACTCCCACTTTCTATGGCACCCCCTTCACCATAGACATTTTTCCGTGGATATATCACCTCACTAGGATTACCGTTCACACTCCTAAGCAGTCATTTATTAGATTTGTGATCACAATTTCTCACACCTTGTTTATCCATTTATGTTTCTCCTTGTTTTTTCCCTTGGGATTTGGTGGTTCTAATTGGGGTTTTACATTTACTAATTTGTTCGGTCCACTGTTTCCTAGTGAACCCTCTCCAGAGAAAAGTCGTTGAAATTCTCCGGTATCTTTTAACAATAACAACATGAACGCCGCCGCGGTGGCTTCAGAGCTAGAATGGCCGTAACGCGACCGCTGATCTGTGTGAACTATATGGAGGAGGCACCACCCATCTTACAGATTGAGCCTCTAAACCGGCGTATGGTGAAAAAATTATTGTTTTTGCCTTCAACGTTCCTTTTGGCTGTGATTAGTAACCATCTGATTGGTGCAACTTTTTATGTCTTTGACCACTCTCAACACTTTTTAAGTGGTTGTAGTTTAGCAGAAGGGGTGTAGCCACCACATCCCAGCACATTTAATATAATTTACAGTAGAAAATCCAACTAAAACCTACACCAGCTCCTACACTAGCTGGAATAACTTTCAGTTTCTTCACAAGGACTTCACAAATGCAACACATTTATTCAAGTTTACAAATTAGTCACAACTTTCTTTAGTAAATTGCCCCCCATGCATAACAAGAAAAGAAAACATATACAGGCTTCTGTTAAATCTAGAGATTTTTTCAAACTTAAAAAAAAAATCTAGATTGAGCTGAAATACCATGTGTACCCATGTGTGTGTCAAATAGAATAGGGGACTTTTATACATGAATATTGACTACTGATATCAAGGAAAGGTGCAGTGTCAAACTGGGGTTCCTTAGCTCCACCAGCTTTAAATATAAATTGTATGTGTTCATCTACTGTAATTGCACTGTATGGTTTATTGTTATCAGTGCATATGCAGGACTTGTCAGCAAAAAGAGCTAATAGGTTTCGTATAAATGGGTTCCATAGTAAAGTATTTTTCCCAAACATTATTAGCCTTTTTTTGGGGGGGGGGGGGGGGGATCATTCTGCTACTCAATAGTGTTTATACTTTATTGTATGGTTGCATCCATTCATCTTATTCTTAACTACTGTCTAACTTATTCTACATTCAACACTTTTGAACATAATTATCTTACCATATGTCCAATATAAAGATGTTTAGTTATCGTCTTCTAGCTTCTAGAAGAAGTTTACTCTTCATTTTAAATTTTCCATGACAAACAGGTTATTCTCAAAGTCACTAGTGTTGATCGCGAATATTCTTTTTTTTTTTCTTTTTCAAATTCTTTTTATTGATTTTCAAAAAGGAGGGAAAATTATAGAAACACAGTCACAGGACAATTCAGCAGTACATATATAAAAATATCAGCAAAGAGTATCAGCGCGGTAGTGCACAAATGAAAAAAAACAAAACAACAGTTAATTGTGTCTGAGGTACAATCCAAGACATTTACCGGGGACTTGTATGCCCATGAAGATAATATCAGCAGAGTAAACGGGAACTACCGCCACAGAGGGGGATACACGTCTCCCAGACATTATCACGGTACTTGAAACCTCATAATTAGAGTTGAGCGAACACCTGGATGTTCGGGTTCGAGAAGTTCGGCCGAACATCCCGGAAATGTTCGGGTTCGGGATCCGAACCCGATCCGAACTTCGTCCCGAACCCGAACCCCATTGAAGTCAATGGGGACCCGAACTTTTCGGCACTAAAAAGGCTGTAAAACAGCCCAGGAAAGAGCTAGAGGGCTGCAAAAGGCAGCAACATGTAGGTAAATCCCCTGCAAACAAATGTGGATAGGGAAATGAATTAAAATAAAAATTAAATAAATAAAAATTAACCAAAATCAATTGGAGAGAGGTTCCATAGCAGAGAATCTGGCTTCCCGTCACCCACCACTGGAACAGTCCATTCTCAGATATTTAGGCCCCGGCACCCAGGCAGAGGAGAGAGGTCCCGTAACAGAGAATCTGTCTTCATGTCAGCAGAGAATTAGTCTGCATGTCATAGCAGAGAATGAGGCTTCACGTCAGCCACCACTGCAACAGTCCATTGGCATATATTTAGGCCCAGCACACACACAGGCAGAGGAGAGAGGTCCCGTAACAGAGAATCTGGCTTCATGTCAGCAGAGAATCAGTCTGCATGTCATAGCAGAGAATGAGGCTTCACGTCAGCCACCACTGCAACAGTCCATTGGCATATATTTAGGCCCAGCACACACACAGGCAGAGGAGAGAGGTCCCGTAACAGAGAATCTGGCTTCATGTCAGCAGAGAATCAGTCTGCATGTCATAGCAGAGAATGAGGCTTCACGTCAGCCACCACTGCAACAGTCCATTGGCATATATTTAGGCCCAGCACACACACAGGCAGAGGAGAGAGGTCCCGTAACAGAGAATCTGGCTTCATGTCAGCAGAGAATCAGTCTGCATGTCATAGCAGAGAATGAGGCTTCACGTCAGCCACCACTGCAACAGTCCATTGTCATAAATTTAGGCCCAGCACTAGTGTTGAGCGGCATGTCCCATATTCGAATTCGCGAAATTTTGTGAATATTCGAAAGAATATTCGTAAAATATTCGCGATTATTCAAATTCGTTATTATTTCGCATATGCGATAATACATATGCTATGCAAAATTCACATGTGCGCTAATGAAATCGCCTTACGAAGATTCGCAACTCAATTCAATCACTAATGTATGAATGCAATGCCCTTTGCCTCTGTTCTGGGACAAGTGTAGATATTCGCATGTGCGCTAATAAAATCGCCTTACGAAGATTCGCACCTCAATCACTTTCTAGGGAATGTGAGACTTTTGGGAATCAATCGAGATACAGTGGGGGGTGATGACAGTAGTTGACAGAGTACAGATCAATGTAATCTGTAAGGTGGAAAGTAAAATAAAAAATACGAATATTCGTAAATCGAATTTTACGAAGTTCTACGTATTCGCGAATATGGTGCTATACTATATGAATGCACAGGCCTTTGCCTCTCTGTTCTGGGGACAAGTGTAGATATTTGCATTTGCGTTAATAAAATCGCCTTACGAAGATTCGCAGCTCAATTCAATCACTAATGTATGAATGCAAAGCCCTTTGCCTCTGTTCTGGGACAAGTGTAGATATTCGCATGTGCGCTAATAAAATCGCCTTACGAAGATTCGCAACTCAATTCACTAATGTATGAATGCAAAGCCCTTTGCCTCTGTTCTGGGACGTGCCGATATTCGCATGTGCGCTAATAAAATCGCCTTACGAAGATTCGCGCCTCAATCACTTTCTAGGCAATGTGAGTAAGATCTGAGCTGTTGGACCTTTGGGAAACAATCAATTATATGTGTACTGTA
Source organism: Bufo gargarizans (assembly GCF_014858855.1). Lineage (NCBI taxonomy): Eukaryota > Metazoa > Chordata > Amphibia > Anura > Bufonidae > Bufo > Bufo gargarizans. Next base: position 645,675,034 of record NC_058080.1, on the reverse strand, counting down.
ATTTTGTGGGGGGGGGGAAAAAACAAAAAACGAATATTCGTTTTTACGAATATATAGCACTATATTCGAAATATTCGCGAAATCGCGAAGTTGCGATATTCGCGAAAAAAATTTGCTTTTCGAATATTCGCGCTCAACACTACCCAGCACCCAGGCAGAGGAGAGAGGTCCCGTAACAGACAATCTGGCTTCATGTCAGCAGAGAATCAGTCTGCATGTCATAGCAGAGAATGAGGCTTCACGTCAGCCACCACTGCAACAGTCCATTGGCATATATTTAGGCCCAGCACCCAGGCAGAGGAGAGAGGTCCCGTAACAGACAATCTGGCTTCATGTCAGCAGAGAATCAGTCTTCATATCATAGCAGAGAATCAGGCTTCACGTCACCCACCACTGTAAGAGTCCATTTTCATAAATTTAGGCCCAGCACACAGGCAGAGGAGAGAGGTCCCGTAACAGAGGATCTGGCTTCATGTCAGCAGAGAATCAGTCTGCATGTCATAGCAGAGAATCAGGCTTCACGTCACCCAACATTGGAACAGTCCATTGGCATATATTTAGGCCCCGGCACCCAGACGGAGGAGAGGTTCATTCAACTTTGGGTAGCCTCGCAATATAATGGTAAAATGAAAATAAAAATAGGATTGAATGAGGAAGTGCCCTGGAGTCCAATAATATATGGTTAAGGGGAGGTAGTTAATGTCTAATCTGGACAAGGGACGGACAGATCCTGTGGGATCCATGCCTGGTTCATTTTTATGAACGTCAGCTTGTCCACATTGGCTGTAGACAGGCGGCTGCGTTTGTCTGTAATGACGCCCCCTGCCGTGCTGAATACACGTTCAGACAAAACGCTGGCCGCCGGGCAGGCCAGCACCTCCAAGGCATAAAAGGCTAGCTCTGGCCACGTGGACAATTTAGAGACCCAGAAGTTGAATGGGGCCGAACCATCAGTCAGTACGTGGAGGGGTGTGCACACGTACTGTTCCACCATGTTAGTGAAATGTTGCCTCCTGCTAACATGTTGCGTATCAGGTGGTGGTGCAGTTAGCTGTGGCGTGTTGACAAAAGTTTTCCACATCTCTGCCATGCTAACCCTGCCCTCAGAGGAGCTGGCCGTGACACAGCTGCCTTGGCGACCTCTTGCTCCTCCTCTGCCTTGGCCTTGGGCTTCCACTTGTTCCCCTGTGACATTTGGGAATGCTCTCAGTAGCGCGTCTACCAACGTGCGCTTGTACTCGCGCATCTTCCTATCACGCTCCAGTGCAGGAAGTAAGGTGGGCACATTGTCTTTGTAGCGTGGATCCAGCAGGGTGGCAACCCAGTAGTCCGCACAGGTTAAAATGTGGGCAACTCTGCTGTCGTTGCGCAGGCACTGCAGCATGTAGTCGCTCATGTGTGCCAGGCTGCCCAGGGGTAAGGACAAGCTGTCCTCTGTGGGAGGCGTATCGTCATCGTCCTGCCTTTCCCCCCAGCCACGCACCAGTGATGGACCCGAGCTGCGTTGGGTGCCACCCCGCTGTGACCATGCTTCATCCTCATCCTCCTCCACCTCCTCCTCATCCTCGTCCTCCTCGTCCTCCAGTAGTGGGCCCTGGCTGGCCACATTTGTACCTGGCCTCTGCTGTTGCCAAAAACCTCCCTCTGAGTCACTTCGAAGAGACTGGCCTGAAAGTGCTAAAAATGACCCCTCTTCCTCCTCCTCCTCCTCCTCCTCCTCCTCCTCCTGGGCCACCTCCTCTTCCATCATCGCCCTAAGTGTTTTCTCAAGGAGACATAGAAGTGGTATTGTAACGCTGATAACGGTGTCATCGCCACTGGCCATGTTGGTGGAGTACTCGAAACAGCGCAACAGGGCACACAGGTCTCGCATGGAGGCCCAGTCATTGGTGGTGAAGTGGTGCTGTTCTGTAGTGCGACTGACTCGTGCGTGCTGCAGCTGAAACTCCACTATGGCCTGCTGCTGCTCGCACAGTCTGTCCAGCATGTGCAAGGTGGAGTTCCACCTGGTGGGCACGTCGCATATGAGGCGGTGAGCGGGAAGGCCGAAGTTACGCTGTAGCGCAGACAGGCGAGCAGCAGCAGGATGTGAACGCCGGAAGCGCGAACAGACGGCCCGCACTTTATGCAGCAGCTCTGACATGTCGGGGTAGTTGTGAATGAACTTCTGCACCACCAAATTCAGCACATGCGCCAAGCAAGGGATGTGCGTCAAATTGGCTAGTCCCAGAGCTGCAACGAGATTTCGCCCATTATCACACACCACCAGGCCGGGCTTGAGGCTCACCGGCAGCAACCACTCGTCGGTCTGTTGTTCAATACCCCGCCACAACTCCTGTGCGGTGTGGGGCCTGTCCCCCAAACATATGAGTTTCAGAATGGCCTGCTGACGTTTACCCCGGGCTGTGCTGAAGTTGGTGGTGAAGGTGTGTGGCTGACTGGATGAGCAGGTGGAAGAAGAGGAGGAGGAAGCCGAGAAGGAGGAGGTGGCAACAGGAGGCAAAGAATGTTGCCCTGCGATCCTTGGCGGCGGAAGGACGTGCGCCAAACAGCTCTCCGCCTGGGGCCCAGCTGCCACTACATTTACCCAGTGTGCAGTTAGGGAGATATAGCGTCCCTGGCCGTGCTTACTGGTCCACGTATCTGTGGTTAGGTGGACCTTGCTACAGATGGCGTTGCGCAGTGCACACTTGATTTTATCGGATACTTGGTTGTGCAGGGAAGGCACGGCTCTCTTGGAGAAGTAGTGCCGGCTGGGAACAACATACTGTGGGACAGCAAGCGACATGAGCTGTTTGAAGCTGCCTGTGTCCACCAGCCTAAATGACAGCATTTCATAGGCCAGTAGTTTAGAAATGCTGGCATTCAGGGCCAGGGATCGAGGGTGGCTAGGTGGGAATTTACGCTTTCTATCAAATGTTTGTGAGATGGAGAGCTGAACGCTGGCGTGTGACATGGTTGAGACGCTTGGTGACGGAGGTGGTGGTGGTGGTGTTGGTGGTACATCCCCTGTTTGCTGGGCGGCAGGTGCCAACGTTCCTCCAGAGGCGGAGGAAGAGGCCGAGGCGGCAGCAGCAGAATAGGCCGAGGCGGCAGCAGCAGAAGAGGTAGCAGGGGGAGCCTGAGTGACTTCCTTGGTTTTAAGGTGTTTACTCCACTGCAGTTCATGCTTTGCATGCAGGTGCCTGGTCATGCAGGTTGTGCTCAGGTTCAGAACGTTAATGCCTCGCTTCAGGCTCTGATGGCACAGCGTGCAAACCACTCGGGTCTTGTCGTCAGCACATTGTTTGAAGAAGTGCCATGCCAGGGAACTCCTTGAAGCTGCCTTTGGGGTGCTCGGTCCCAGATGGCGGCGGTCAGTAGCAGGCGGAGTCTCTTGGCGGCGGGTGTTCTGCTTTTGCCCACTGCTCCCTCTTTTGCTACGCTGTTGGCTCGGTCTCACCACTGCCTCTTCCTCCGAACTGTGAAAGTCAGTGGCACGACCTTCATTCCATGTGGGGTCTAGGACCTCATCGTCCCCTGCATCGTCTTCCACCCAGTCTTGATCCCTGACCTCCTGTTCAGTCTGCACACTGCAGAAAGACGCAGCAGTTGGCACCTGTGTTTCGTCATCATCAGAGACATGCTGAGGTGGTATTCCCATGTCCTCATCATCAGGAAACATAAGTGGTTGTGCGTCAGTGCATTCTATGTCTTTCACCGCTGGGGAAGGGCTAGGTGGATGCCCTTGGGAAACCCTGCCAGCGGAGTCTTCAAACAGCATAAGAGACTGCTGCATAACTTGAGGCTGAGACAGTTTCCCTGGTATGCATGGGGGTGATGTGACAGACTGATGGGGTTGGTTTTCAGGCGCCATCTGTGCGCTTTCTGCAGAAGACTGGGTGGGAGATAATGTGAACGTGCTGGATCCACTGTCGGCCACCCAATTGACTAATGCCTGTACCTGCTCAGGCCTTACCATCCTTAGAACGGCATTGGGCCCCACCATATATCGCTGTAAATTCTGGCGGCTACTGGGACCTGAGGTAGTTGGTACACTAGGACGTGTGGATGTGGCAGAACGGCCACGTCCTCTCCCAGCACCAGAGGGTCCACTAACACCACCACGACCATGTCCACGTCCGCGTCCCTTACTAGATGTTTTTCTCATTGTTATGGTTCACCACAACAACAAATATATTATTTGGCCCAATGTATTGTATTCAAATTCAGCGGGATATAAATTTGAGGCCTAGTATTTAGGCGCTGGGTGACCGGTATGGATTTAGTGACAGAATTAGACTTGGAAATGCACAGAAGCGTGTGTGTGTGAAGTTATTCTGAATGACCCAATGTGCACCTTGAATATTATATACCCTTTTAGGGATAGATTTCAAATAGCTCTGATATAGCAGAAACCACTAAATTATGAAATTGCTAAATTGGGAATTGTATTTCAACCCAGAACAAGAAATGTGCTTGAACGGACACTAAATAACTCGCCCAGCTACAGCACTAACGAGAGATTTAGCAGGATATAAATTTGAGGCCTAGTATTTAGGCGCTGGGTGACAGGTATGGGTTTAGTGACAGAATTAGACTTGGAAATACACAGTAGCGGGTGTGTGTGAAGTTATTCTGAATGACCCAATGTGCACCTTGAATATTATATACCCTTTTAGGGATAGATTTCAAATAGCTCTGATATAGCAGAAACCACTAAATTATGAAATTGCTAAATTGGGAATTGTATTTCAACCCAGAACAAAAAATGTGCTTTGACGGACACTAAATAACTTTCCCAGCCACAACAGGACAGCGTTAACGAGAGATTTAGCAGGATATAAATTTGAGGCCTAGTATTTAGGCGCTGGGTGACAGGTATGGGTTTAGTGACAGAATTAGACTTAGAAATACACAGTAGCGGGTGTGTGTGAAGTTATTCTGAATGACCCAATGTGCACCTTGAATATTATATACCCTTTTAGGGATAGATTTCAAATAGCTCTGATATAGCAAAAACCACTAAATTATGAAATTGCTAAATTGGGAATTGTATTTCAACCCAGAACAAAAAATGTGCTTTGACGGACACTAAATAACTTTCCCAGCCACAACAGGACAGCGTTAACGAGAGATTTAGCAGGATATAAATTTGAGGCCTAGTATTTAGGCGCTGGGTGACAGGTATGGGTTTAGTGACAGAATTAGACTTAGAAATACACAGTAGCGGGTGTGTGTGAAGTTATTCTGAATGACCCAATGTGCACCTTGAATATTATATACCCTTTTAGGGATAGATTTCAAATAGCTCTGATATAGCAGAAACCACTAAATTATGAAATTGCGAAATTGGGAATTGTATTTCAACCCAGAACAAAAAATGTGCTTTGACGGACACTAAATAACTTTCCCAGCCACAACAGGACAGCGTTAACGAGAGATTTAGCAGGATATAAATTTGAGGCCTAGTATTTAGGCGCTGGGTGACAGGTATGGGTTTAGTGACAGAATTAGACTTGGAAATGCACAGTAGCGGGTGTGTGAAGTTATTCTGAATGACCCTATGTGCACCTTGAATATTATATACCCTTTTAGGGATAGATTTCAAATAGCTCTGATACAGCAGAAACCACTAAATTTTTAAATTGCTAAATTGGGAATTGTATTTCAACCCAGAACAAAAAATGTGCTTTGACGGACACTAAATAACTTTCCCAGCCACAACAGGACAGCGGTAACGAGAGATTTAGCGGGATATAAATTTGAGGCCTAGTATTTAGGCGCTGGGTGACCGGTATGGATTTAGTGACAGAATTAGACTGGGATATGGCCAAAAAATAACCACACTATTGCTGGTTAAATGCACTTGGTGATGGGCGCAGCTTGCCCCTGATGTAGTATATGGCCAAAAAATGAACAGACTATTGCTGGTTAAATGCACTTGGTGTCACAGCTTGACCAACCACACTACTGAGGGTTAAATGCACTTGGTGACGGGCGCAGCTTGCCCCTGATTTAGTATATGGCCAAAAAATGAACAGACTATTGCTGGTTAAATGCACTTGGTGTGATAGCTTGACCAACCACACTACTGAGGGTTAAATGCACTTGGTGTGACAGCTTCACCCTGATGTAGGCTTTAGCCAAAAAACAACCACACCATTGAGGGTTAAATGCACTTGGTCGCAGCTTGTGCTGGCGCACCACAAGACACAAAATGGCCGCCGATCACCCCAGAAAAATGTGACTGACAAACGGTCTGGGCAGCCTAAAAACAGTGAGCAATTGAGGATCAGCAGCTCAATGATCCACAGCTGCAGATCGATCAGTTAATCAAGTCCTTTGGAGGAGTTAATCTGCCTAATCTCGCCCTACTGTCGCAGCAGCAACCTCTCCCTACGCTAATCAGAGCAGAGTGACGGGCGGCGCTATGTGACTCCAGCTTAAATAGAGGCTGGGTCACATGGTGCTCTGGCCAATCACAGCCATGCCAATAGTAGGCATGGCTGTGATGGCCTCTTGGGGCAAGTAGTATGACGCTTGTTGATTGGCTGCTTAGCAGCCTTTCAAAAAGCGCCAAGAAAGCGTCACAAAAGCGCGAAGAAAGCGACGAACACCGAACCCGAACCCGGACTTTTACGAAAATGTCCGGGTTCGGGTCCGTGTCACGGACACCCCAAAATTCGGTACGAACCCGAACTATACAGTTCGAGTTCGCTCATCCCTACTCATAATGAAGTCCTCACAATTGTGTTCATATTATGTCTACCTGAGTGGATTTCCTCTGCCCCCCGCACTACCCCTCTCTGTTTTTAGACACGTGTCCCCATCTCTCACATGGGTTTACCGTTTTGAGGCTTATCAAAGGGGCGCCGTGCATTGGGCCAGGGAAAAGCCACTTCGCCGGATGTTACTCAAGAGGTTGTGCCTGCTGTAGGAGAAACTTTGAATAAAACTAGATCAACATAAAAACCAGACAGAAAGGTTGGGAGGGAAAATAAGAGGCGGGGTGGTGGAATAAGGTGGTGGAAGGGAAAAGGATGGAAACGGAGGGAGGGGAAAAGGAGGAGGAGGAGGAGGTACCGTTAAGCATTAGTGTGGAAGTGCTAGTTACTTAATATGCGGAGGAGGAATAACCCACCACTTCATGTTAGGTGACTCTGTGATTAAAGTTGACCTTTTCTGTGTTAACCAGTGGTAACCGACTGTGTGGTGTTTCTAGAAGATATCCATTTTACCCAGGGGGCCCAGATTTTTGTGTATTTGTTGTGAGTCCTCAGTTCCCAATGCGATAATTCTTCTAATCTGGAAATTGAGGTTACTTTTCCTAACCATTGAGTGCTGGGTAAATTCCCTTGTGTTTTCCAGTTGGCTGCTATAAGCAGTCTGGCTGCCGCTAGAAGGGTTCTTAGTAGGCTTTTTTCATAGGAGGTTAGGTCATATGGAAGTAAGTTTAGGAGTGCTATTTCTGGTTTGGTGGGAATTCCCAGCTGCTTTTTCTCTAGTATACAAGTTATATAGTCGAAGATCTGCGTCCAGAACGATTTTATTATAGGGCAGGTCCACCAAATATGTAGAAAGGTGCCTCTATCTTTTAGGCATCTCCAGCAATTATCTGTCGAGTTGCTATACATCTGGCTCAGTCTAACCGGGGTAAGATACCATCTAGAGATTACCTTGTAGGTGTTTTCTTGAATATTTACACATCTCGAGGACCATTTTGGTGACGCTAGTATCAATCTGATGTTATCTCCAGTGAACTTAACATTTAAGTCCTTTTCCCATTCCCTCAAAAAGTATAGTGAGCTCGGAATTTCTTCCAAAAGGAGATTCTGATTTATGTTATGTATGAGTTTTTTAGGGGTCTGGGTTAAGGTAATTAGTTTCTCAAACCAGGAGGGTTCTCTTGTTTGACCATCTAATGATATTACCTTCTTGAGCGCTTTAACAATAAGGTTATAATGTAGCCCATTGAGTTGTGGGGTCCCCAGCTTCTCTCCTAAGGTCTTTAGATCTGGGATGCTCCCATCTGGGTCCAACAGATCTGCCGGAGGAGTATTATTGTTTCTTACTTGTGATGGTAAAGATTTAAAGCCTTCTCCCAATGTCAGGAGATAGTCTCCAATACTTAATAGATGTGAGGGGTATTTCGAGCAAAGGTTTCTTATGGGTTTTAGTTTCCATATGGACATTGATGCGTGAACTAACAAATTATCCTTATTGATGGTAGGTGCTGTGAGCGGGTCAGTAAACACAATACTTTTTAAAGGGTATCCAGTTATTTCTTCCTCTAACTGGATCCATAGTTTATGTTTCGGGCGTCTCACCCAGTCAATGACACGGGTGAGGTGAACGGTTGATACATATCTATCCAATGATGGTAGGCCTATACCTCCTTTAGTGGGGGGTAACTGGAGGATTTTGTGTGAGATTCTTGGTTTCACTTTATCCCAGATGTATTTCGAGCAGATTTTCCGAAAGGACTCAATAAAGTGCTTTGGGAGTTTAATTGGTATAGCCTGAATGAGATAAGTGAGTTTGGGTAGAATTAAGGAGTTGAACATATTTTTCCGACCTAACCATGAAAGAAAAGTGGGAGACCAAGAGGCCAACAAACTTGGAATGGAGTTTAGTAGAGGTAAGTAGTTTAATTTGTAAAGTTTATTAAGATCTGGGGGAATGTTGACTCCCAAAAATTTCAGGGAACTTCTGGTCCATTGGAAGGCTGAATTGTTTTCTAAGTGCATTAGAGCTTTGGTGGAGAAGTTTATGCCCATTGCCTGTGACTTGGAGATATTAATTTTGAAATTTGAGATCCTACTAAACCTCTCAAAGGTGTTTATGATGTGCCTAAAGGCTTGTTTGGGATTTGAGACGACCAAAAGGAGGTCATCCGCGTAAGCCGCTTGTTTTATCTCCAGGTCACCACATTTTAGGCCTTTAATTTCGGGATTCTGTCTTATAGATTGTAGTAAGGGTTCTATTGACAAGATGAATAAGATGGGGGATAGCGGGCAACCTTGCCTCGTGCCATTGCCAATATGTACTGCCTGGGACAGGATATCGTTTGCTTTTACATAGGCTGTAGGAGAAACGTACATTGAAAAAATCGCCGGTATAAATTGGTCTGGAAAGCCAAAGGTGCGTAACGTATTAATGATGAAAGGCCAAGCCACTCTATCAAACGCCTTTTCCGCGTCTGTCCCGAGCAGTACAATTGGAGAATTACGTTTTTGGACCAGAACCATGGCGTTAATGATTTTATATAAGCCATCTTTCCCTTCTCTGCCTGGCACAAAACCTGATTGGTCAGGGTGAATCAAGTCTTGAAGTAGGGGTTTTATCCTAGCTGACAGGATTCTGGCATATACTTTAAGATCCAAATTCAATAAGGAGATAGGCCTATAACTAGAGCAGAGTGATGGGTCTTTTTGCGGTTTTGGTATCAAAGTTATATGAGCACTTAAGGTTTGAGTGGTAAAGGGATTTCCTTTTAAAGCAGAAGATCGCGAATATTCTAATCGCAAATTTTTATCTCGAATATCGGCACTTTGAGAATTTGCAAAGATCTAGAATATAGTGCTATATCTTCGTAAATGTTTCCATCAGTAACCTGACTGCTTTTTGCTTCAGGCTTTTTGCTTCAGGCTGCAATATCTTTGTCTGAGCTTAGCAACATCCCTAGCAACCAATAGGGAAGTTGCCTACCCCTTACTGTATAGGAAACTCCCCAGCAGCTATTTTCAGCTGTTTTTTGCAGTTCTGAGAGAGAGAGAGAGCAGTGTCATTGTTGTGCTCTGTGCTTTGCTAAGTCATCTAGATCCTTATTCAATTACATTACATAGTTAGTTAGCTCATATATATAATACAGATAGTTAGTGGGAGATAGTCAGTGTAGGTTAGATAGTACAGTGGGATGCAAAAGTTTGGGCAACCTTGTTAATCGTCCTGATTTTCCTGTATAAATCGTTGGTTGTTACGATAAAAAATGTCAGTTAAATATATCATATAGGAGACACACACAGTGATATTTGAGAAGTGAAATAAAATTTTTAGGATTTACAAAAAGTGTGCTATAATTGTTTAAACAAAATTAGGCAGGTGCATAAATTTGAGCACCACAAAAAAGAAATGAAATCAATATTTAGTAGATCCTCCTTTTGCAGAAATTACAGCCTCTAAACGCTTTGATGGCTTCCAAGCATGGACAGCTCTCTTTAAGTCACACCACAGATTTTCTATTATATTCAGGTCTGGGGAATGAGATGGCCATTCCAGAATGTTGGACTTGTTCCTCTGCATAAATGTCTTAGTGGATTTTGAGCAGTGTTTAGGGTTGTTGTCTTGTTGAAAGATCCAGCCCCAGCGCAGCTTCAGCTTTGTCGCTGATTCCTGGACATTGGTCTCCAGAATCTGCTGATACTGAGTGGATTCCATGCGTCCCTCAACTTTGACAAGATTCCCAGTCCCTGCACTGGCCCCACAGCATGATGGAACCACCACCATATTTTACTGTAGGTAGCAGGTGTTTTTCTTGGAATGCTGTGTTCTTTTTCCTCCATGCATAACGCCCCTTGTTATGGCCAAATAACTCAATTTTTGTTTCATCAGTCCACAGCACCTTATTCCAAAATGAAGCTGGCTTGTCCAAATGTGCTTTAGCCCACCTCAAGGGGCACTTTTTGTGCTGTGGGCAGAGAAAAGGCTTCCTCTGCATCACTCTCGCATACAGCATCTCCTTGTGTAAAGTGCGCCGAATGGTTGAACGATGCACAGTGACTCCATCTGCAGCAAGATGATGTTGTAGGTCTTTGCTGCTGGTTTGTGGGTTGACTCTGACTGTTCTCACCATTCGTCGCTTCTGTCTATCCGAGATTTTTCTTGGTCTGCCACTTCGAGCCTTAACTTGAACTGAGCCTGTGGTCTTCCATTTCCTCAATATGTTCCTAACTGTGGAAACAGCTGAAATCTCTGAGACAGCTTTCTGTATCCTTCCCATAAACCATGAAGGTGAACAATCGTTGTCTTCAGGTCATTTGAGAGTTGTTTTGAGACCCCCATGTTGCTACTCTTCAGAGAAAATTAAAAGAGGAGGGAAACTTACAATTGGCCCCCTTAAATACTCTTTCTCATAATTGGATTCACCTGTGTATGTAGGTCAGGGGTCACTGAGCTTACCAAGCCAATTTGAGTTCCAATAATTAGTTCTAAAGGTTTTGGAATCAATAAAATGACAACAGTGCCCAAATTTATGCACCTGCCTAATTTTGTTTAAACAATTATATCACACTTTCTGTAAATCCAATAAACTTCATTTCACTTCTCAAATATCACTGTGTGTGTCTCCTATATGATATATTAACTGACATTTTTTATCGTAACAACCAATGATTTATACAGGAAAATCATGACGATTAACAAGGTTTCCCAAACTTTTGCATCCCACTGTAAGAGATATGGTGTAGCTGATCAGTGATATAGTGATCAATGATATAGTGTAGCTGAGGTTTCAGTGCAGGGTGTTAGGTAGTGTGATAGGAATTACTGTGCTGTGATAGGGATTAGTGTCTTTGTCTTTCGTCTTTGAAAAAAAAAGTAATTTGCTGTCTGTTTTTCTGTGCTGTGATAGGGATTACTGTGCCTCCATAGGGATTAGTATGCTGTGATAGGAATTACTGTGCTGTGATAGGGATTAGTGTCTTTGTCTTTCGTCTTTGAAAAAAAAAGTCATGTGCTGTCTGTTTTTCTGAATCCCTATTTTATTTGATTTTTGCCCCATTGTCCCAGTGCTGTAATGTAAAATTACAATGATCAGGAGTTCTTTCTAACAGTCATGAAAGTTGCTGCCAACCATTTTCTCCGGTCTCAGGAAACTTCTAGCAGCTTGAAAAATATAGCAAAAGTGGCCCACGCCTGTATTGCGCGCGCAATACACGTATATTATATTCCCGATTTTTGCAATCAAGAAAATTATGACAGGAGATAACAAATTCTAGAATTTACTAATTTATGGCGAATATTAGGCTAAAAATTAGCAAAATATCGCAAAAACGAAGATTGCCTATGCTGCTCATCAATAAAAGTGACAGTAAATGCTACATTTTGAACAATTGTAGTCTTTGCATTTTTTAGGTATGCTATGATAGACCTAGAAATTCTAGGCTATAATATTTTCTTGGGATAGTACCTTAAGTTTCTATTGATAATAATCTATCTAAACAGAACCTAGGATTTCCCAATCCGCTCTAAGGAGGAGTAGAAGATATGCTGCAGGACTCACCATACAACGTCACTTCATTAGTGCTCTGCATAAAAGCACAAGGTCTTGTATGCGGCTTAAATAGTTGATAGTTGTTTTGCGTTACACTTTCTCAATGTCTTCTATAATCAATCTTCTATTCTTTGACTGTATGGACTTATACTGGTCTGCTGAGTACCACCAGGATGGAGACCTCATGTGCTAGGAAATTGCAGATTGAAGATTCTGGTCAGATCAGTGCCATATCTATTTTTCAACATGGAGGGGCAATCTACTCAATTATTTTTTTTGTTTTTGTAGTTATTATCTTACCGTTTCCTTTTTTCAAATGGTCCAATCACTGGGACCTAAAAGAATTCCAGGTACCTATCTCAGAGTAGATCTTCCCCTACATGGGTGGTCACTCTCCATATAAATGAATCGATTACATGTAAACTGTTGAGTGCACTCTACTGTTTCCTTTTTTTCCAGCTCCTTTTCTAATAAGAATAGGAACTTGGAACTCCTCATTTAACCAGTTACAATTTTATTGACAATATCATTAAGCTAAGGCTGCTTTCACATCAGCGCTTTTTATTTACTCTCTTCTGTGCTGAATTTGACACATAACTGACACAAATGGCAGCCTAACAGATGCCATTGACTAAAATGGGAACTGTTTGGTTTCTATCTGAGAGAACACATTTTTTTTAGTGGGGGAAAAAAGTCCTGCATGCATGACTTTTCTCTCCGCTATTTTTGCTAATTTTCTGTGACGGAAGCCTCGAACACAGCTTCTGATGCAGATGTGAAAAGAGCCTTCATCGGTTTGTTTGATTAATAATAATGTTTGAATTTCTTCATTCAGTCCTACTTCTTTCATTAAATGTTTGTCATACCCATTGAGTACATACAGTGTCTTGCCAAAGTATTCACCTCCTTTGACTTTTTTAACATTTTGTTACATTACAGCCCTTAGTTCAATGTTTTGTCAATCAGAATTTTATGTGATGGATCAGAACACATAATTAGTGAAATGATGCCCACCTGTGTGCAATCTAAGTGTCACATGATCTGTCATTACATATACACATCTTTTTTTGAAAAGCCCCTGAGGCTGCAACAACTAAGCAAGATGCATCACTAAACAAACACTGCCATGAAGACCAAGGAACTCTCCAAACAAGTAAGGAAAAATGTTGCTGAGAAGTACAAGTCAGTATTAGGTTATAAAAAAATATCCAAATCTTTGATGATCCCTAGGAGCACCATCAAATCTATCATAACCAAATGCAAAGAACATGGCACAACAGCAAACCTGCCAAGAGACGGCCACCCACCAAAACTCACAGACCGGGCAAGGAGGGCATTAGTCCGAGAGGCAGCACAGAGACTTAAGGTAACCCTGGAGGAGCTGCAGAGTTCCACAGCAAAGACTGTAGTATCTGTACATAGGACAACAATAAGCCGTACCCTGCATAGAGTTGGGCTTTATGGCAGAGTGGCCAGAAGAAAGCCATCACTTTCAGCAAAAAACAAAAAGGCACGTTGTGACTTTGCAAGGAGGCATTTGGGAAACTCCCAAAATGTATGGGGGAAGGTGCTCTGGTCTGATGAGACTAAAATTGAACTTTTCAGCCATAAAAAAAACGCAATGTCTGGCATAAACCCAACACATCACTGGGAAACTGGTCAGAGTTGAAGGAAAGATGGATGGTGCTAAATACAGGGATATTCTAGAGCAAAACCTGAGGCTAGGATGGAGGTTCACCTTCCAGCAGGACAATGACCCCAAACACCCTGCTAAAGCAAAACTTGAGTGGTTTAAGGGGAAACAAGTAAATGTGTTGGAATGGCCTAGTCAAAGCCCATATCTCAATTATTGTTGGGCATAAATATTCAAATCGCGAATATTAATTGTGAATATTGGCACTTCGAGAATTCATGAATATTTACAATATAGTGATATATTTTCGTATTTTCGAATATTCTAGATTTTTTTCATCTGAACCCATGATCCCTCCCTGCTTTTTGCTTGTGGGCCAATGAGAAGGCTGCAATGTCTTTGTCTGCAATGTCATCCCTAGCAACCAATAGGAAAGTTGACTACCCCTTACTATATAAGAACCTCCCCAGCAGCCATTTTCTACAGTTTTTTTTAAGTTCCGAGAGAGACAGCAGCGTCATTGCTGTGCTCTGTGCTTTCCACACTACATTAGATAGATAGTGAGATAGCTTATATATATAATACAGATAGTAGGAGATAGTCAGTGTAGGTTATATCCTGATATAGTGTAGCTGTTGCAGTGCAGGGTGTTAGGTAGTGTGATAGGTTTTGCTGTCCATACATACATGCTACAGACAAAGTGCTGTGATGTCACAACAATACATAGTGCACCAATCAGTAATATGTAGTCAGACCTGCTAAAATGTGACATTTCACGTATTGCGCCAATTTTCTTTTTATTATTATCGTCGATTAGCACAATCACGAATATATTGGAGCACTCTATCTGCAAGTAAAGCCATTTTTAATGTTCTGCCATGCCAACCATTTTCTCCAGTCTCAGGAAACTTCTAGCAGCTTGAAAAATGTAGCAAAAGTGGCCCACGCCTGTATTACGCACGCATTACGCGAATATTACATTGCCGATTTTCACATTCAAGAATATTCTTCAAACTTTTTGCGAAATATTGTGAATTCGAATATTGTCTCATCACTAATCTCAATCCAATAGAAAATCTATGGTCAGACTTAAAGATTGCTGTTTCACAAGCGCAAACTATCCAACTTGAAGGAGCTGGAGCAGTTTTGCAAGGAAGAATGGGCAAAAATCCCAGTGGATGTGGCAAGCTCATAGAGACTCCAAAGCAACTTGGAGCTGTGATTGCCGCAAAAGGTGGCTCTACAAAGTATTGACTTTAGGTAGGTGAATAGTCATGCACATTGACTTTTTCTGTTATTTTGTCCTTTTTGTTGTTTGCTTCATAATAAAAAAAATAAAAAAAAAACATCTTCAAATTTGTGGGCATGTTCTCTAAATTAAACGATGCTAATCCTCAAACAATCCATGTTAATTCCGGGTTGTGAGGCACCAAAACATGAAAAAAAGTCAAGGGGGTGAATACTTTTGCAAGGCACTGTATAGTTGGAGTCTACAGTCTTGACTAACTTTTTTGCCAGTCTTGAAACAGTCTTAAGGGATGAATTATTGTGTAAAGAAAAACTGGCTTATTTGCCCACAGCAACCAATCAGATTCAGTCTTTCATTTTTCAGAGCACCTTTGGAAAATAAAATGTGGAATCTGTTTGGTTGCTATGGGCAACTAAGCCAGTTTTCCTTTAAACCTGTTTTGATAAATCTCCCCCAAGTGTCTTGTTGGTAAGCATAGATGTTTTCAAACACTAGGAATATCTATTTTTCTGAGCAAAGAAAGTCAAGCCTTCATTTATAAGTCAAAAGTTTGGTTGTCAATGAAGAATAGACAGACACGTTTATTTAATAGACATAGACATGTTAGACAAATAGGCATGTTTATTAAATAAACCTTAGTAAAAACAGTAAATATTTTTGCTAGATATAGTAGGTAAAAAAAACATAGAAAATAAAAAAATTATATGCTACCATATAATGAGATCAGCAAATTCCATACCTGCAGCATGTTTTCCCACAATAACTTAAGAAAAGATATAAAAGTGATAAAAATTAGTTTTATCCTTTGGATACACATTTTTCCAATTTTCTCTCTTCACCCCATCCTTGCTAAATAAATTGTCAGAAACTATAGTTTAAGAAATGTCTAGTGAAAACTATTGAGTTACATTCTGTAACATAGAGCATATTGTATAGAAAGCATAAATGGGTTTTCTGAGGTTTTTATACTATCTTCTGGATAGGTCATCAGTATCTGATCGGTGGGGGTCTGACTCTGGGGACCCCCGCAAATCAGCTTTCAGAGAATGGACTGGAGCACCTGCAAGAGCTGCAGCCTTCACAGTTATTCCTAGGCCAGTGACATCACATTCATCTGCCTAGGAGCAGCTCAGCCCCATTGAAGCCTCGGTGAATGGGGCTGAGCGAGATTACAATCACAGCCGCTATACAATGTACGGCGCTGTGCTTAGTTAGCTGTGAGAAGGCAGCGGCGTTTTCCTTTTCAAAACATCAGTAAAAAAAAATATCAGAAAACACTTTTAACCATAATTGACTCAAGGTTGCATAGGTTGAATGAGGGTTAGGCAGAGTATGTGGCTGCCTTGGTAGGAGGAGGTTGGAACATAATTTATGGAGGTCAGATATGCAACTTAACTTCAGTGCATTAATTGGTACCAGTTAGCTCTGGAAGAGTGACTTGACAGCCTAGCACTGCGAAATGCACATGTACAAAGGGTTAAAAGAAATAGGAATATACATTAGAAATAAAAACACCATGTATTTGTGGGACAGTATAGGGGTGCGAGAGATAGAGAGAGTGTTTTTCAAGCAATTGGGGCACTTGAGATATGGGTTGAATTTATTTGGACCGGATTAAAATTGGTTGTGAGATTAGGTTGATTCAGAGATAAATCAAATTTTAAGACATTTGTTCATTTCTATTGTCGATCCAACAATCATCTAACTGACCTCTAGGGATTAAAGAGTTAAAGGATAAAGGGGCTCATACTACTATTTATGTATTTTCCTTTCCCAACTCTCCCCCAAACAGACAGAAAAGAGAACAGGGAATGGGTAAAATATTTCCTATACTTCCTGCTCATGTAGAAATGTCCTACTCTCACTACAATGGCAGAACCAGGGACGTAACTATAGGGGAAGCAGCTGCTTTTGGGCCCAAACTCAGAAGGGACCTATTCCGGAGCAGGGTTAAAAGATTTGTTAGGGCCCACTCAACAGTATTATACAATGAAATTATATACAGTATATACGAGTAGGAAACAGACAGAGCAGCTGCTGGGCCTGGTCTGAAAGAGTGATCTTGACTATAGTGTTGATCACGAATATTCAAATTTCGAATTTTTATCGTGAATATAGGCACTTCGAAAATTCGCGAATATTTCGAATATAGTTATATATATTCGTAATTTTGAATATTCGATTTTTTTTTTCCGATTTTTTTTTTTTTATCAGTACACATGATCCCTTCCTGCTTCTAGCTTGTGGGCCAATAAGAAGGCTGCAATATACTTGACTTTAGGAGTAGTGATGAGCGGCAGGGGTCATATTCGAAAATGCACGTTTTTTCTTTCTTGAAAAAATCGGCAAGGTAATGATTGTGTAATATGCGAATTTTTGTAATTCGAATTTTCGGATTCAAATTTTTATTGCAAATTTTTAAACTTTTAGACAAAGAAGATTATAGCACTATATTAGCTAAATTGCTCTATTTGTAATATTCTAAAACAAGAATATATAGCAATATAGCGAATATTCGAAAAAAACGAATATAGAGCAATTTAGCTAATATAGTGCTATAATCTTCTTTATTAGCTAAATTGCTCTATATTCGTTTTTTTCGAATATTCGCTATATTGCTATATATTCTTGTTTTAGAATATTACAAATATTCGAAAAAACAAAGTTATAGCAATATAGCGAATATTCGAAAAAAAAAACGAATATAGAGAAATTTAGCTAATATAGTGCTATAATCTTCTTTGTCTAATAGTTGTAATTTTTTTCTCATCTGAAGTTCAGATTGGAAAAAAAATACAACTATAAAAAAAAAAAATATAGCACTATATTAGCTAAATTGCTCTATATTTGTTTTTTTCGTATATTCAATATATTGCTATATATTACGAATATTCTAAAAAACTGTTATAGCAATATAGCGAATATTCAAAAGATCGAATATAGAGCAATTTAGCTAATATAGTGTTATAATCTTCTTTGTCTAATAGTTGTAAGTTGAAAAATTTGCAATATAAATTCGAATCCGAAAATTCGAATTACGAAAATTCGCATATTACACAATCATTACCTTGCCGATTTTTTTAAAGAAAAAAATCGTGAATTTTCAAATTTTCGAATATTCGGCGAATATTCTAAAAATATTGCGAATTCGAATATGACCCCTGCCGCTCATCACTACTTGACTAGTCACAGAAGAGGGGGTTGCACGAGAGGAGGTGGTTGTCGGGGAGGGGAGCCAGTTCAGAAATTTGCTGTGGGCCCAACATTTCTGGTTCTGACACGGTGCAGAACCAACTCACAGGCTGTGAAGTCTTTCATACATATTTAGACCCACCCAATATTGATTGACTATACTGACTGAATAAACTGTTATTCATGTTCTTTAGTCCTGGGCTATAGTGTCATGCTGTCTTGAAGAAAGCACTATTGCTGGAAAAAGGATGTCATTAGGGTATGGAGACATGTTCAGGTTTCCTCATGCACTTCTGGAAGCCAAAATCTGGAGTGGATCATAAAAGGATGAATGGTTTACAGGACAAATAGGACTTATCCTCTTTCGGGAATTCACTCCTCCTGGTTTTGGCTGACTGTGTGCCCATACTCTAATAGTTAAATGCACCCTGCTCATTATCTACCTTCCTGTCATAAATTCTGAGTGCCAGAAATAGCAATGGTGCCTAATCAACTAAATCTTTTCTTACAAAATGCTGAGTTACTGTTCTGTGACAACACTTCTCATTACTTCTCTTGATATATATTTGGGATGTAATTTCACTGCCAGCAAAGCCGATATGGCATGTGCAGTAACACTGAGAACACAATAGATAATAATAGATATAATAGATATACATAAACAGCAATAGATATAATCAAATCAAAATACTATATAATACTATATAATTATTAAGCCCAATCATACCCCACAGAGCTGTACAACTGGATGGCTGAAAACAATTATTAAACATATGAAATTACTAATATTGTAATTTTTTAAATAGGCAATTTTTTCACTTCATGCAGCAATGGGGCCATAACATTAGGGCAGGGATGCCCAACCTACAGGAGTTGAAGTTTTACAACAGCTGGAGGGCTGTAGGTTGAGCATCTCTGCATTAGGGCAATCACCTTTGAATTGCAGAATTTTACATTCCTTACATATTTTTTCTCTTAGTCCACTTTCCTTCAAGGGGTTGTGCAGTGCAAAGATATCCATGACCTATCCTCAGGATAAGTCATCATTATCAGATCAGCGGAGGTCTGATTTCCGGCACACTCGCGATCAGCTGTTTGGAGAGGTAGCAGTGCTCCCACGGGCGCTGCCTCCACTTCAAATGATCTGTGCACTGCCTCATTTGCAGTGGCCACGCAGTATAATTACAACTGTTCATCCCATTCAAGTGAACGGGACTAAGCAGTGGTTATTACAGTGCTGCTTCTACAAAACAGATGACGCACAGGTAATTTGAGAGTCGCTACCTTGTCAAACAGCTTCTTTTCAAAATCTTAAAAATAGTTTTTAAAATAAAGTAGAATAAACAGCGCAACAGAGGTAATAAATAGGGATGAGCGAACTCGAACTGTATAGTTCGGGTTCGTACCGAATTTTGGGGTGTCCGTGACACGGACCCGAACCCGGACATTTTCGTAAAAGTCCGGGTTCGGGTTCGGTGTTTGTCGCTTTCTTCGCGCTTTTGTGACGCTTTCTTGGCGCTTTTTGAAAGGCTGCAAAGCAGCCAATCAACAAGCGTCATACTACTTGCCCCAAGAGGCCATCACAGCCATGCCTACTATTGGCATGGCTGTGATTGGCCAGAGCACCATGTGACCCAGCCTCTATTTAAGCTGGAGTCACATAGCGCCGCCCGTCACTCTGCTCTGATTAGCGTAGGGAGAGGTTGCGGCTGCGACAGTAGGGCGAGATTAGGCAGATTAACTCCTCCAAAGGACTTGATTAACTGATCGATCTGCAGCTGTGGATCATTGAGCTGCTGATCCTCAATTGCTCACTGTTTTTAGGCTGCCCAGACCGTTTGTCAGTCACATTTTTCTGAGGTGATCGGCGGCCATTTTGTGTCTTGTGGTGCGCCAGCACAAGCTGCGACCAAGTGCATTTAACCCTCAATGGTGTGGTTGTTTTTTGGCTAAAGCCTACATCAGGGTGAAGCTGTCACACCAAGTGCATTTAACCAGCAATAGTCTGTTTATTTTTTGGCCATATACTACATCAGGGGCAAGCTGCGCCTGTCACCAAGTGCATTTAACCCTCAATGGTGCGTTTGTTTTTTGGCTAAAGCCTACATCAGGGTGAAGCTGTCACACCAAGTGCATTTAACCAGCAATAGTCTGTTTATTTTTTGGCCATATACTACATCAGGGGCAAGCTGCGCCCGTCACCAAGTGCATTTAACCCTCAGTAGTGTGGTTGGTCAAGCTATCACACCAAGTGCATTTAACCAGCAATAGTCTGTTCATTTTTTGGCCATATACTAAATCAGGGGCAAGCTGCGCCCGTCACCAAGTGCATTTAACCAGCAATAGTCTGTTCATTTTTTGGCCATATACTACATCAGGGGCAAGCTGCGCCCGTCACCAAGTGCATTTAACCCTCAGTAGTGTGGTTGGTCAAGCTGTGACACCAAGTGCATTTAACCAGCAATAGTCTGTTCATTTTTTGGCCATATACTACATCAGGGGCAAGCTGCGCCCATCACCAAGTGCATTTAACCAGCAATAGTGTGGTTATTTTTTGGCCATATCCCAGTCTAATTCTGTCACTAAATCCATACCGGTCACCCAGCGCCTAAATACTAGGCCTCAAATTTATATCCCGCTAAATCTCTCGTTACCGCTGTCCTGTTGTGGCTGGGAAAGTTATTTAGTGTCCGTCAAAGCACATTTTTTGTTCTGGGTTGAAATACAATTCCCAATTTAGCAATTTAAAAATTTAGTGGTTTCTGCTGTATCAGAGCTATTTGAAATCTATCCCTAAAAGGGTATATAATATTCAAGGTGCACATAGGGTCATTCAGAATAACTTCACACACCCGCTACTGTGCATTTCCAAGTCTAATTCTGTCACTAAACCCATACCTGTCACCCAGCGCCTAAATACTAGGCCTCAAATTCATATCCAGCTAAATCTGTCGTTAGTGCTGTAGCTGGGCGAGTTATTTAGTGTCCGTTCAAGCACATTTCTTGTTCTGGGTTGAAATACAATTCCCAATTTAGCAATTTCATAATTTAGTGGTTTCTGCTATATCAGAGCTATTTGAAATCTATCCCTAAAAGGGTAGATCATATTGAAGGTGCACATAGGGACATTCAGAATAACTTCACACACCCGCTACTGTGCATTTCCAAGTCTAATTCTGTCACTAAACCCATACCTGTCACCCAGCGCCTAAATACTAGGCCTCAAATTTATATCCAGCTAAATCTGTCCTTAGTGCTGTAGCTGGGCGAGTTATTTAGTGTCCGTTCAAGCACATTTCTTGTTCTGGGTTGAAATACAATTCCCAATTTAGCAATTTCATAATTTAGTGGTTTCTGCTATATCAGAGCTATTTGAAATCTATCCCTAAAAGGGTATATAATATTCAAGGTGCACATTGGGTCATTCAGAATAACTTCACACACACCCGCTACTGTGTATTTCCAAGTCTAATTCTGTCACTAAACCCATACCTGTCACCCAGCGCCTAAATACTAGGCCTCAAATTTATATCCTGCTAAATCTCTCGTTAACGCTGTCCTGTTGTGGCTGGGAAAGTTATTTAGTGTCCGTCAAAGCACATTTTTTGTTCTGGGTTGAAATACAATTCCCAATTTAGCAATTTCATAATTTAGTGGTTTCTGCTATATCAGAGCTATTTGAAATCTATCCCTAAAAGGGTATATAATATTCAAGGTGCACATTGGGTCATTCAGAATAACTTCACACACACCCGCTACTGTGTATTTCTAAGTCTAATTCTGTCACTAAACCCATACCTGTCACCCAGCGCCTAAATACTAGGCCTCAAATTTATATCCTGCTAAATCTCTCGTTAACGCTGTCCTGTTGTGGCTGGGAAAGTTATTTAGTGTCCGTCAAAGCACATTTTTTGTTCTGGGTTGAAATACAATTCCCAATTTAGCAATTTCATAATTTAGTGGTTTCTGCTATATCAGAGCTATTTGAAATCTATCCCTAAAAGGGTATATAATATTCAAGGTGCACATTGGGTCATTCAGAATAACTTCACACACACCCGCTACTGTGTATTTCTAAGTCTAATTCTGTCACTAAACCCATACCTGTCACCCAGCGCCTAAATACTAGGCCTCAAATTTATATCCTGCTAAATCTCTCGTTAACGCTGTCCTGTTGTGGCTGGGAAAGTTATTTAGTGTCCGTCAAAGCACATTTTTTGTTCTGGGTTGAAATACAATTCCCAATTTAGCAATTTCATAATTTAGTGGTTTCTGCTATATCAGAGCTATTTGAAATCTATCCCTAAAAGGGTATATAATATTCAAGGTGCACATTGGGTCATTCAGAATAACTTCACACACACCCGCTACTGTGTATTTCTAAGTCTAATTCTGTCACTAAACCCATACCTGTCACCCAGCGCCTAAATACTAGGCCTCAAATTTATATCCTGCTAAATCTCTCGTTAACGCTGTCCTGTTGTGGCTGGGAAAGTTATTTAGTGTCCGTCAAAGCACATTTTTTGTTCTGGGTTGAAATACAATTCCCAATTTAGCAATTTCATAATTTAGTGGTTTCTGCTATATCAGAGCTATTTGAAATCTATCCCTAAAAGGGTATATAATATTCAAGGTGCACATTGGGTCATTCAGAATAACTTCACACACACCCGCTACTGTGTATTTCTAAGTCTAATTCTGTCACTAAACCCATACCTGTCACCCAGCGCCTAAATACTAGGCCTCAAATTTATATCCTGCTAAATCTCTCGTTAACGCTGTCCTGTTGTGGCTGGGAAAGTTATTTAGTGTCCGTCAAAGCACATTTTTTGTTCTGGGTTGAAATACAATTCCCAATTTAGCAATTTCATAATTTAGTGGTTTCTGCTATATCAGAGCTATTTGAAATCTATCCCTAAAAGGGTATATAATATTCAAGGTGCACATTGGGTCATTCAGAATAACTTCACACACACACGCTTCTGTGCATTTCCAAGTCTAATTCTGTCACTAAATCCATACCGGTCACCCAGCGCCTAAATACTAGGCCTCAAATTTATATCCTGCTAAATCTCTCGTTAACGCTGTCCTGTTGTGGCTGGGAAAGTTATTTAGTGTCCGTCAAAGCACATTTTTTGTTCTGGGTTGAAATACAATTCCCAATTTAGCAATTTCATAATTTAGTGGTTTCTGCTATATCAGAGCTATTTGAAATCTATCCCTAAAAGGGTATATAATATTCAAGGTGCACATTGGGTCATTCAGAATAACTTCACACACACACGCTTCTGTGCATTTCCAAGTCTAATTCTGTCACTAAATCCATACCGGTCACCCAGCGCCTAAATACTAGGCCTCAAATTTATATCCCGCTGAATTTGAATACAATACATTGGGCCAAATAATATATTTGTTGTTGTGGTGAACCATAACAATGAGAAAAACATCTAGTAAGGGACGCGGACGTGGACATGGTCGTGGTGGTGTTAGTGGACCCTCTGGTGCTGGGAGAGGACGTGGCCGTTCTGCCACATCCACACGTCCTAGTGTACCAACTACCTCAGGTCCCAGTAGCCGCCAGAATTTACAGCGATATATGGTGGGGCCCAATGCCGTTCTAAGGATGGTAAGGCCTGAGCAGGTACAGGCATTAGTCAATTGGGTGGCCGACAGTGGATCCAGCACGTTCACATTATCTCCCACCCAGTCTTCTGCAGAAAGCGCACAGATGGCGCCTGAAAACCAACCCCATCAGTCTGTCACATCACCCCCATGCATACCAGGGAAACTGTCTCAGCCTCAAGTTATGCAGCAGTCTTTTATGCTGTTTGAAGACTCCGCTGGCAGGGTTTCCCAAGGGCATCCACCTAGCCCTTCCCCAGCGGTGAAAGACATAGAATGCACTGACGCACAACCACTTATGTTTCCTGATGATGAGGACATGGGAATACCACCTCAGCATGTCTCTGATGATGACGAAACACAGGTGCCAACTGCTGCGTCTTTCTGCAGTGTGCAGACTGAACAGGAGGTCAGGGATCAAGACTGGGTGGAAGACGATGCAGGGGACGATGAGGTCCTAGACCCCACATGGAATGAAGGTCGTGCCACTGACTTTCACAGTTCGGAGGAAGAGGCAGTGGTGAGACCGAGCCAACAGCGTAGCAAAAGAGGGAGCAGTGGGCAAAAGCAGAACACCCGCCGCCAAGAGACTCCGCCTGCTACTGACCGTCGCCATCTGGGACCGAGCACCCCAAAGGCAGCTTCAAGGAGTTCCCTGGCATGGCACTTCTTCAAACAATGTGCTGACGACAAGACCCGAGTGGTTTGCACGCTGTGCCATCAGAGCCTGAAGCGAGGCATTAACGTTCTGAACCTGAGCACAACCTGCATGACCAGGCACCTGCATGCAAAGCATGAACTGCAGTGGAGTAAACACCTTAAAACCAAGGAAGTCACTCAGGCTCCCCCTGCTACCTCTTCTGCTGCTGCCGCCTCGGCCTATTCTGCTGCTGCCGCCTCGGCCTCTTCCTCCGCCTCTGGAGGAACGTTGGCACCTGCCGCCCAGCAAACAGGGGATGTACCACCAACACCACCACCACCACCTCCGTCACCAAGCGTCTCAACCATGTCACACGCCAGCGTTCAGCTCTCCATCTCACAAACATTTGATAGAAAGCGTAAATTCCCACCTAGCCACCCTCGATCCCTGGCCCTGAATGCCAGCATTTCTAAACTACTGGCCTATGAAATGCTGTCATTTAGGCTGGTGGACACAGACAGCTTCAAACAGCTCATGTCGCTTGCTGTCCCACAGTATGTTGTTCCCAGCCGGCACTACTTCTCCAAGAGAGCCGTGCCTTCCCTGCACAACCAAGTATCCGATAAAATCAAGTGTGCACTGCGCAACGCCATCTGTAGCAAGGTCCACCTAACCACAGATACGTGGACCAGTAAGCACGGCCAGGGACGCTATATCTCCCTAACTGCACACTGGGTAAATGTAGTGGCAGCTGGGCCCCAGGCGGAGAGCTGTTTGGCGCACGTCCTTCCGCCGCCAAGGATCGCAGGGCAACATTCTTTGCCTCCTGTTGCCACCTCCTCCTTCTCGGCTTCCTCCTCCTCTTCTTCCACCTGCTCATCCAGTCAGCCACACACCTTCACCACCAACTTCAGCACAGCCCAGGGTAAACGTCAGCAGGCCATTCTGAAACTCATATGTTTGGGGGACAGGCCCCACACCGCACAGGAGTTGTGGCGGGGTATTGAACAACAGACCGACGAGTGGTTGCTGCCGGTGAGCCTCAAGCCCGGCCTGGTGGTGTGTGATAATGGGCGAAATCTCGTTGCAGCTCTGGGACTAGCCAATTTGACGCACATCCCTTGCTTGGCGCATGTGCTGAATTTGGTGGTGCAGAAGTTCATTCACAACTACCCCGACATGTCAGAGCTGCTGCATAAAGTGCGGGCCGTCTGTTCGCGCTTCCGGCGTTCACATCCTGCTGCTGCTCGCCTGTCTGCGCTACAGCGTAACTTCGGCCTTCCCGCTCACCGCCTCATATGCGACGTGCCCACCAGGTGGAACTCCACCTTGCACATGCTGGACAGACTGTGCGAGCAGCAGCAGGCCATAGTGGAGTTTCAGCTGCAGCACGCACGGGTCAGTCGCACTACAGAACAGCACCACTTCACCACCAATGACTGGGCCTCCATGCGAGACCTGTGTGCCCTGTTGCGCTGTTTCGAGTACTCCACCAACATGGCCAGTGGCGATGACACCGTTATCAGCGTTACAATACCACTTCTATGTCTCCTTGAGAAAACACTTAGGGCGATGATGGAAGAGGAGGTGGCCCAGGAGGAGGAGGAGGAGGAGGAAGAGGGGTCATTTTTAGCACTTTCAGGCCAGTCTCTTCGAAGTGACTCAGAGGGAGGTTTTTGGCAACAGCAGAGGCCAGGTACAAATGTGGCCAGCCAGGGCCCACTACTGGAGGACGAGGAGGACGAGGATGAGGAGGAGGTGGAGGAGGATGAGGATGAAGCATGGTCACAGCGGGGTGGCACCCAACGCAGCTCGGGTCCATCACTGGTGCGTGGCTGGGGGGAAAGGCAGGACGATGACGATACGCCTCCCACAGAGGACAGCTTGTCCTTACCCCTGGGCAGCCTGGCACACATGAGCGACTACATGCTGCAGTGCCTGCGCAACGACAGCAGAGTTGCCCACATTTTTAACCTGTGCGGACTACTGGGTTGCCACCCTGCTGGATCCACGCTACAAAGACAATGTGCCCACCTTACTTCCTGCACTGGAGCGTGATAGGAAGATGCGCGAGTACAAGCGCACGTTGGTAGACGCGCTACTGAGAGCATTCCCAAATGTCACAGGGGAACAAGTGGAAGCCCAAGGCCAAGGCAGAGGAGGAGCAAGAGGTCGCCAAGGCAGCTGTGTCACGGCCAGCTCCTCTGAGGGCAGGGTTAGCATGGCAGAGATGTGGAAAACTTTTGTCAACACGCCACAGCTAACTGCACCACCACCTGATACGCAACGTGTTAGCAGGAGGCAACATTTCACTAACATGGTGGAACAGTACGTGTGCACACCCATCCACGTACTGACTGATGGTTCGGCCCCATTCAACTTCTGGGTCTCTAAATTGTCCACGTGGCCAGAGCTAGCCTTTTATGCCTTGGAGGTGCTGGCCTGCCCGGCAGCCAGCGTTTTGTCTGAACGTGTATTCAGCACGGCAGGGGGCGTCATTACAGACAAACGCAGCCGCCTGTCTACAGCCAATGTGGACAAGCTGACGTTCATAAAAATGAACCAGGCATGGATCCCACAGGACCTGTCCGTCCCTTGTCCAGATTAGACATTAACTACCTCCCCATAACCATATATTATTGGACTCCAGGGCACTTCCTCATTCAATCCTATTTTTATTTTCATTTTACCATTATATTGCGAGGCTACCCAAAGTTGAATGAACCTCTCCTCTGCCTGTGTGCTAGGCCTAAATATATGCCAATGGACTGTTGCAGTGGTGGCTGACATGAAGCCTGATTCTCTGCTATGACATGCAGACTAATTCTCTGCTGACATGAAGCCAGATTGTCTGTTACGGGACCTCTCTCCTCTGCCTGGGTGCTGGGCCTAAATTTATGACAATGGACTGTTGCAGTGGTGGCTGACGTGAAGCCTGATTCTCTGCTATGACATGCAGACTGATTCTCTGCTGACATGAAGCCAGATTGTCTGTTACGGGACCTCTCTGCTCTGCCTGTGTGCTAGGCCTAAATATATGCCAATGGACTGTTGCAGTGGTGGGTGACGTGAAGCCTCATTCTCTGCTATGACATGCAGACTGATTCTCTGCTGACATGAAGCCAGATCGTCTGTTACGGGACCTCTCTGCTCTGCCTGTGTGCTAGGCCTAAATATATGCCAATGGACTGTTGCAGTGGTGGGTGACGTGAAGCCTCATTCTCTGCTATGACATGCAGACTGATTCTCTGCTGTCATGAAGCCAGATTGTCTGTTACGGGACCTCTCTGCTCTGCCTGTGTGCTAGGCCTAAATATATGCCAATGGACTGTTGCAGTGGTGGGTGACGTGAAGCCTCATTCTCTGCTATGACATGCAGACTGATTCTCTGCTGACATGAAGCCAGATTGTCTGTTACGGGACCTCTCTCCTCTGCCTGTGTGCTAGGCCTAAATATATGCCAATGGACTGTTGCAGTGGTGGCTGACGTGAAGCCTCATTCTCTGCTATGACATGCAGACTAATTCTCTGCTGACATGAAGCCAGATTGTCTGTTACGGGACCTCTCTCCTCTGCCTGGGTGCTGGGCCTAAATTTATGACAATGGACTGTTGCAGTGGTGGCTGACGTGAAGCCTGATTCTCTGCTATGACATGCAGACTGATTCTCTGCTGACATGAAGCCAGATCCTCTGTTACGGGACCTCTCTCCTCTGCCTGTGTGTGTGCTGGGCCTAAATATATGCCAATGGACTGTTGCAGTGGTGGCTGACGTGAAGCCTCATTCTCTGCTATGACATGCAGACTGATTCTCTGCTGACATGAAGCCAGATTCTCTGTTACGGGACCTCTCTCCTCTGCCTGTGTGTGTGCTGGGCCTAAATATATGCCAATGGACTGTTGCAGTGGTGGCTGACGTGAAGCCTCATTCTCTGCTATGACATGCAGACTAATTCTCTGCTGACATGAAGACAGATTCTCTGTTACGGGACCTCCCTCCTCTGCCTGGGTGCTGGGCCTAAATATATGCCAATGGACTGTTGCAGTGGTGGCTGACGTGAAGCCTCATTCTCTGCTATGACATGCAGACTGATTCTCTGCTGACATGAAGACAGATTCTCTGTTACGGGACCTCTCTCCTCTGCCTGTGTGTGTGCTGGGCCTAAATATATGCCAATGGACTGTTGCAGTGGTGGCTGACGTGAAGCCTCATTCTCTGCTATGACATGCAGACTGATTCTCTGCTGACATGAAGCCAGATTCTCTGTTACGGGACCTCTCTCCTCTGCCTGTGTGTGTGCTGGGCCTAAATATATGCCAATGGACTGTTGCAGTGGTGGCTGACGTGAAGCCTCATTCTCTGCTATGACATGCAGACTGATTCTCTGCTGACATGAAGCCAGATTCTCTGTTACGGGACCTCTCTCCTCTGCCTGTGTGTGTGCTGGGCCTAAATATATGCCAATGGACTGTTGCAGTGGTGGCTGACGTGAAGCCTCATTCTCTGCTATGACATGCAGACTAATTCTCTGCTGACATGAAGACAGATTCTCTGTTACGGGACCTCTCTCCTCTGCCTGTGTGTGCTGGGCCTAAATATATGCCAATGGACTGTTGCAGTGGTGGCTGACGTGAAGCCTCATTCTCTGCTATGACATGCAGACTGATTCTCTGCTGACATGAAGCCAGATTCTCTGTTACGGGACCTCTCTCCTCTGCCTGTGTGTGTGCTGGGCCTAAATATATGCCAATGGACTGTTGCAGTGGTGGCTGACGTGAAGCCTCATTCTCTGCTATGACATGCAGACTGATTCTCTGCTGACATGAAGCCAGATTCTCTGTTACGGGACCTCTCTCCTCTGCCTGTGTGTGTGCTGGGCCTAAATATATGCCAATGGACTGTTGCAGTGGTGGCTGACGTGAAGCCTCATTCTCTGCTATGACATGCAGACTAATTCTCTGCTGACATGAAGACAGATTCTCTGTTACGGGACCTCCCTCCTCTGCCTGGGTGCTGGGCCTAAATATATGCCAATGGACTGTTGCAGTGGTGGCTGACGTGAAGCCTCATTCTCTGCTATGACATGCAGACTAATTCTCTGCTGACATGAAGACAGATTCTCTGTTACGGGACCTCTCTCCTCTGCCTGGGTGCCGGGGCCTAAATATCTGAGAATGGACTGTTCCAGTGGTGGGTGACGGGAAGCCAGATTCTCTGCTATGGAACCTCTCTCCAATTGATTTTGGTTAATTTTTATTTATTTAATTTTTATTTTAATTCATTTCCCTATCCACATTTGTTTGCAGGGGATTTACCTACATGTTGCTGCCTTTTGCAGCCCTCTAGCTCTTTCCTGGGCTGTTTTACAGCCTTTTTAGTGCCGAAAAGTTCGGGTCCCCATTGACTTCAATGGGGTTCGGGTTCGGGACGAAGTTCGGATCGGGTTCGGATCCCGAACCCGAACATTTCCGGGATGTTCGGCCGAACTTCTCGAACCCGAACATCCAGGTGTTCGCTCAACTCTAGTAATAAACTCATGGTGTCAGTGCATAAGGTAATCAGAATAAAGCCGAAAATATTGCAAACTTGTACATGAGTTAATTGTTACAATGCTCAATTAAAGTAAGTGGAGTTACAGGTATTTCATCATAACAGGTCTTGACACTCTAGAAACACGTAACTAGAGAGAGTAGACTAGGAAGGGATAAGAGACTTGGGGGGGTGGCAGGAGGAGGAGGGGGGTGCTGTCTCCTGGATGAGTCCTAAGAAACTGGTCTATTGGAATATCTGAGAAGGGACAACAAGGATAGTTGTCTGTGGTGCTCAATATCTATTTAAAATAGGGGTATAGGTGTGAACCAATGAAGATTAGAGGGGATCGAGCGAGAGGCAGGAGTCATAGAGAAGTCCCCTGTGGTGGGACCAAGGTGCCCAAATACGGGAGAAAGCTTGATAAGACCTTGATTCCCAGTGAGAAATGTCTTCAAACCTGGCAATCTGGTCTATCTTGTTTAACCAGTGTAAGATTGATGGAACCTCTCTAGACTTCCAGTCAAGTGGGATTAAGAGCCTGGCCGCTGCCAGCATGTGGTTAAGAAGCCGTCTAGTTTTCTCAGGTATGTCAGAGGGGAAGAGCGAGAGCAAAGCTATATCAGGTTTGAGCAAGAGGGAGGCATTACATACCTTAATAATAATCCTGAGGATCTGATGCCAGAAGGGTTTGATTAACTCACAATCCCACCAGAAAGGAGCCCCTCGCTTCCATCTCCAGCAGTTTGCGTTCGTTGTGTCATACATCTGACTCAACCTGAGTGGTGTTAAATACCACCTTGAAAGGATTTTGTAGGAGTTTTTTTGTATCTTTACGCACCTAGAAATATGTTTGTGGTCGCGTAAAAGTGATGCAATTTGGGGGGAAGGGGGGAGAATTCGGTTTGCAACTCTCTTTCCCATTCTCTGAAGTAAGGGATTGATGGCTTTTCCAGGAGAAGAGAATGTTTGTTTATGGTGGAAATTATTTTAGATGGTATTTTCGTTTGTGTGCAGAGCCGCTTAAACCAGGAATAGGGCTGTTGCTCCCCATTTGAAATGAAATAAGCCCTGCTGCAATCACTTAGGAGGAACGAGGCTGCTGCATACACGTTCCAGCTCCCCCGATCCCTGCTGGAGGGAGCCCGACCACACCCAAAACTGGGTTTTACAGCATCCGGTTGCTGTGGTCACATTTTACGACGGCATCTGAAGAGTTAAAAGTCCACGACTGGCATTACAGCTGGCCACGGACATTAGTGCCAGGTGTTTGCCGTATGAAACAGCAGCTCACCGGCAGCTGGACATAACAGTGGGCGCTATTCTTAACTGCCTTGCCGCCGACATAAATTTACATTGGGTGGTCGGGAAAGGGTTAAAGAGGACCTGTCACCTCTCCTGTCAGTTTAACTACTTGCATCCCCCATGTAATAACAATTCTGGATCATCTATTCTTATGACTCTGTGCTTTGCTGTTATTCCTGTATTATTCCTACTAGAAGTTTACAAATAAATTGCCAGCCATCTGCAGTAAAGGTACTAGTGGGTGTGTGTGACTCTGTCCAATCAGTGATGCTGGTGTTAGACACGTCCCCTACTGGTAACACCCATCTGTACCTTTACTACAGTCCTGATCAAAAGTTTAAGACCCCTTGAAAAATGGCAAAAAATCATATTTAGCATGGCTGGATCTTAACAAGGTTCCAAGTAGAGCTTCAACATGCAACAAGAAGAAATGGGAGTGAGACAAAACATTTTTTGAGCATTCAATTTAATGAAAACAACGAATAAACTGTAACAGGCTGTTTTTCAGCTGATCAAAAGTTTAGGACCACACCTCCAAAAAAAAAACTAAACCCCCCCAAAACAGAAATCCAACTTCCAAACATGAACTCAGTAATGAGTAGCTCCGCCGTTATTGTTGCTCACTTCAAAAATTCATTTCGGCATGCTTGGTGCAAGCATTTCCATGAGGTGACATTTCTCCAAGTGGTGAAGACGGCCGCACAAAGGCCATCTACTGTCTGGAACTGTTGTTTTTTTTGTAAACTTCCCTTGCCATCCATCCCCAAAGGTTCTAAATTGGATTTAAATCAGGGGAACACGCAGGATGGGCCAAAAGAGTGATGTTATTCTCCTGGAAGAAGTCCCTTGTCCTGCGGGCATTGTGTACTGTAGCGTTGTCCTGTTGAAAAACCCAGTCGCGCAACATCTGGACATAGCCAGCAGCCGCTTGACGCCCCTGCACTTCCTGTAGCTCCATTGTTCCATTGAAGAAAAAGCACCCCAGACCATTATGGCGCCCCCTCCACTGTGGCGCGTAGAAAACATCTCAGGTGGGATCTGCTTGTCATTCCAGTAACGTTGGAAACCATTGCAAAGTCCAAATAAGCAGTTCTGTGGCGTTCAAGGAGACGAGGTCTTTGAAGACGTTTTTTGTTTTTGAAGCCCTTCATTCTCAGATGCCATCTGATGGTTATGGGGCTGCAGTCAGCACCAGTAAGGGCCTTAATTTGGGTCGAGGATCGTCCAGTGTCTTGACGGACAGCCAACTGGATCCTCCGGCTCATTGCTGATGAAATTTTTTGAGTCTTCCACTTGACTTTTTTGTTCCATAACCCTCAGGATCATTTAAGAAATTCCAAATGACTGTCTTACTGCGTCCCACCTCAGAAGTGATGGCGCGCTGTGAGAGACCCTGCTTATGCAGTTCAACAACCCGACCACGTTCAAAAAGGATTGATTGAAAACAGATGGACGGCACTGTGCTTCTTTTAGGATCCAGGTGCGCGGTCAGCAGGTCAAATCCCAATATAATTGTAATAGAAAGACCAGCACTCCGTAGTTTCTTTGCTGAAAGGTAACTTCTTTATTCGTCACCCATTTGTGCAAACAAATGGGTGACGAATAAAGAAGTTGCCTTTCAGCAAAGAAACTACGGAGTGCTGGTCTTTCTATTACACGTTCAAAAAGGGAGAGTTTTTTTGCCTTTGCCATCACAACGTGTGACTACCTGACAGAAAATGACAATGAATCCACATCTTTGCACAGATTTGGCCTTTTAAAGGCATGTGGTCCCAAACTTTTGATCAGCTGAAAAACAGCCTGTTACAGTTTATTCGTTGTTTTCATTAAATTGAATGCTCAAAAAATGTTTTGTCTCACTCCCATGTCTTCTTGTTGCATGTTGAAGCTCTACTTGGAACCTTGTTAAGATCCAACAATGTAAAATATGATGTTTTGCCATTTTTCAAGTGGTCTTAAACTTTTGATCAGGACTGTACAAACTGCTGGCAATTCATTCACAACTTCTAGCATAACTTCTAAATAACAGAGAAATAGCACAACACAGAGTTATAAGAATAGATGCTCCCGAGTTGTCATTACATGAGGAATGCAAGTAGGTACTAAAACAGACATGTCGGGAGAGGTGACAGCTGCTCTTTAATGGCTGCCATATAATACTACACTACATTGATGACCACACTTCCGTGGTTTGCTAGGTTGCAAGGAGTGGGACTTGGGGTATTTGGCTGATCCTCTGGTGGACACATATGAAGAGAAATACCTTTGTATAAACACATATTCCTGATAACTGACCTATGTAAAGGGAGAGATGTTCACCCGACAAATAGTGATTGCATATTCTGTTTCCTTGTTCAATTATACCGACCCCAAATAGGACCCAGATCACAACTGTATAGTTACAGTGTTCACATAGCAATTATCTCTAGATGATACAAGGTTATTCATAGTAATAATCGCAAAACTCTATCTGCATGTAAAATGATGCCCATAAGAAATGCAGGAACAAAAGGTCTGCTCCAGTCCTGAAGATCTTTCCACTTTGTGTCTGACCATGAGTTCTTGGATGTCTGTATTAATATAAAGCCAGTTATAAATATAACAATTTTAGTGGTAGTCTGTAATGTTTTGTGCATCATTTTATTTTTGTAGCATTCATTTTTATCTTTGTAAACCTGGCCTGATGTCCTGGGTCTAGGTGCTACATATCTGATTCTCTGTCATTGAAAATTAACTGAGCTAATTCCTTTCTTGTCTCCCAGTGTGATCGCATTTACATAGAAATCCTCAGACAGATTACGATCAAAGGAACGAGCTTGATTTACTGCACTGAGCACAATGAGGAGATTCCTTCCAATTCGCTTTTAACCATAAGTAAAGTTCTTTTGTAAAAATGGTGCACGTTGTCTGACATGATGTCAATATAATGTCAAGAGAAGAAAAAAACAGCCAATGCTTTAGCTTTTTCCCTCTCTTAAAGAGGACCTTTCACCACTCCTGACATGCCTGTTTTAATAGTTAAATGCATTTCCTATGCATAGAGTTGAGCGAACACCTGGATGTTCGGGTTCGAGAAGTTCGGCCGAACATCCCGGAAATGTTCGGGTTCGGGATCCGAACCCGATCCGAACTTCGTCCCGAACCCGAACCCCATTGAAGTCAATGGGGACCCGAACTTTTCGGCACTAAAAAGGCTGTAAAACAGCCCAGGAAAGAGCTAGAGGGCTGCAAAAGGCAGCAACATGTAGGTAAATCCCCTGCAAACAAATGTGGATAGGGAAATGAATTAAAATAAAAATTAAATAAATAAAAATTAACCAAAATCAATTGGAGAGAGGTTCCATAGCAGAGAATCTGGCTTCCCGTCACCCACCACTGGAACAGTCCATTCTCAGATATTTAGGCCCCGGCACCCAGGCAGAGGAGAGAGGTCCCGTAACAGAGAATCTGTCTTCATGTCAGCAGAGAATTAGTCTGCATGTCATAGCAGAGAATGAGGCTTCACGTCAGCCACCACTGCAACAGTCCATTGGCATATATTTAGGCCCAGCACACACACAGGCAGAGGAGAGAGGTCCCGTAACAGAGAATCTGGCTTCATGTCAGCAGAGAATCAGTCTGCATGTCATAGCAGAGAATCAGGCTTCACGTCAGCCACCACTGCAACAGTCCATTGTCATAAATTTAGGCCCAGCACCCAGGCAGAGGAGAGAGGTCCCGTAACAGAGAATCTGGCTTCATGTCAGCAGAGAATCAGTCTTCATATCATAGCAGAGAATCAGGCTTCACGTCACCCACCACTGTAAGAGTCAATTTTCATAAATTTAGGCCCAGAACCCAGGCAGAGGAGAAAGGTCCCGTAACAGACAATCTGGCTTCATGTCAGCAGAGAATCAGTCTTCATATCATAGCAGAGAATCAGGCTTCACGTCACCCACCACTGTAAGAGTCAATTTTCATAAATTTAGGCCCAGAACCCAGGCAGAGGAGAAAGGTCCCGTAACAGACAATCTGGCTTCATGTCAGCAGAGAATCAGTCTTCATATCATAGCAGAGAATCAGGCTTCACGTCACCCACCACTGTAAGAGTCAATTTTCATAAATTTAGGCCCAGAACCCAGGCAGAGGAGAAAGGTCCCGTAACAGACAATCTGGCTTCATGTCAGCAGAGAATCAGTCTTCATATCATAGCAGAGAATCAGGCTTCACGTCACCCACCACTGTAAGAGTCAATTTTCATAAATTTAGGCCCAGAACCCAGGCAGAGGAGAAAGGTCCCGTAACAGACAATCTGGCTTCATGTCAGCAGAGAATCAGTCTTCATATCATAGCAGAGAATGAGGCTTCACGTCACCCACCACTGTAAGAGTCAATTTTCATAAATTTAGGCCCAGAACCCAGGCAGAGGAGAAAGGTCCCGTAACAGACAATCTGGCTTCATGTCAGCAGAGAATCAGTCTTCATATCATAGCAGAGAATCAGGCTTCACGTCACCCACCACTGTAAGAGTCAATTTTCATAAATTTAGGCCCAGAACCCAGGCAGAGGAGAAAGGTCCCGTAACAGACAATCTGGCTTCATGTCAGCAGAGAATCAGTCTTCATATCATAGCAGAGAATCAGGCTTCACGTCACCCACCACTGTAAGAGTCAATTTTCATAAATTTAGGCCCAGAACCCAGGCAGAGGAGAAAGGTCCCGTAACAGACAATCTGGCTTCATGTCAGCAGAGAATCAGTCTTCATATCATAGCAGAGAATCAGGCTTCACGTCACCCACCACTGTAAGAGTCAATTTTCATAAATTTAGGCCCAGAACCCAGGCAGAGGAGAAAGGTCCCGTAACAGACAAT
The DNA here is from genome assembly GCF_014858855.1 of Bufo gargarizans. Lineage (NCBI taxonomy): Eukaryota > Metazoa > Chordata > Amphibia > Anura > Bufonidae > Bufo > Bufo gargarizans. Next base: position 645,638,760 of record NC_058080.1, on the reverse strand, counting down.
CTGGCTTCATGTCAGCAGAGAATCAGTCTTCATATCATAGCAGAGAATCAGGCTTCACGTCACCCACCACTGTAAGAGTCAATTTTCATAAATTTAGGCCCAGAACCCAGGTAGAGGAGAAAGGTCCCGTAACAGACAATCTGGCTTCATGACAGCAGAGAATCAGTCTGCATGTCATAGCAGAGAATCAGGCTTCACGTCAGCCACCACTGCAACAGTCCATTGTCATAAATTTAGGCCCAGCACCCAGGCAGAGGAGAGAGGTCCCGTAACAGAGGATCTGGCTTCATGTCAGCAGAGAATCAGTCTGCATGTCATAGCAGAGAATGAGGCTTCACGTCAGCCACCACTGCAACAGTCCATTGGCATATATTTAGGCCCAGCACACACACAGGCAGAGGAGAGAGGTCCCGTAACAGACAATCTGGCTTCATGTCAGCAGAGAATTAGTCTGCATGTCATAGCAGAGAATGAGGCTTCACGTCACCCACCACTGCAACAGTCCATTGGCATATATTCAGGCCCAGCACCCAGGCAGAGGAGAGAGGTCCCGTAACAGAGGATCTGGCTTCATGTCAGCAGAGAATCAGTCTGCATGTCATAGCAGAGAATGAGGCTTCACGTCAGCCACCACTGCAACAGTCCATTGTCATAAATTTAGGCCCAGCACCCAGGCAGAGGAGAGAGGTCCCGTAAAAGAGGATCTGGCTTCATGTCAGCAGAGAATCAGTCTGCATGTCATAGCAGAGAATCAGGCTTCACGTCAGCCACCACTGCAACAGTCCATTGTCATAAATTTAGGCCCAGCACCCAGGCAGAGGAGAGAGGTCCCGTAACAGAGGATCTGGCTTCATGTCAGCAGAGAATCAGTCTGCATGTCATAGCAGAGAATCAGGCTTCACGTCAGCCACCACTGCAACAGTCCATTGTCATAAATTTAGGCCCAGCACCCAGGCAGAGGAGAGAGGTCCCGTAACAGAGGATCTGGCTTCATGTCAGCAGAGAATCAGTCTGCATGTCATAGCAGAGAATCAGGCTTCACGTCAGCCACCACTGCAACAGTCCATTGTCATAAATTTAGGCCCAGCACCCAGGCAGAGGAGAGAGGTCCCGTAACAGACAATCTGGCTTCATGTCAGCAGAGAATTAGTCTGCATGTCATAGCAGAGAATCAGGCTTCATGTCAGCCACCACTGCAACAGTCCATTGGCATATATTTAGGCCTAGCACACAGGCAGAGGAGAGGTTCATTCAACTTTGGGTAGCATCGCAATATAATGGTAAAATGAAAATAAAAATAGGATTGAATGAGGAAGTGCCCTGGAGTCCAATAATATATGGTTATGGGGAGGTAGTTAATGTCTAATCTGGACAAGGGACGGACAGGTCCTGTGGGATCCATGCCTGGTTCATTTTTATGAACGTCAGCTTGTCCACATTGGCTGTAGACAGGCGGCTGCGTTTGTCTGTAATGACGCCCCCTGCCGTGCTGAATACACGTTCAGACAAAACGCTGGCTGCCGGGCAGGCCAGCACCTCCAAGGCATAAAAGGCTAGCTCTGGCCACGTGGACAATTTAGAGACCCAGAAGTTGAATGGGGCCGAACCATCAGTCAGTACGTGGAGGGGTGTGCACACGTACTGTTCCACCATGTTAGTGAAATGTTGCCTCCTGCTAACACGTTGCGTATCAGGTGGTGGTGCAGTTAGCTGTGGCGTGTTGACAAAAGTTTTCCACATCTCTGCCATGCTAACCCTGCCCTCAGAGGAGCTGGCCGTGACACAGCTGCCTTGGCGACCTCTTGCTCCTCCTCTGCCTTGGCCTTGGGCTTCCACTTGTTCCCCTGTGACATTTGGGAATGCTCTCAGTAGCGCGTCTACCAACGTGCGCTTGTACTCGCGCATCTTCCTATCACGCTCCAGTGCAGGAAGTAAGGTGGGCACATTGTCTTTGTAGCGTGGATCCAGCAGGGTGGCAACCCAGTAGTCCGCACAGGTTAAAATGTGGGCAACTCTGCTGTCGTTGCGCAGGCACTGCAGCATGTAGTCGCTCATGTGTGCCAGGCTGCCCAGGGGTAAGGACAAGCTGTCCTCTGTGGGAGGCGTATCGTCATCGTCCTGCCTTTCCCCCCAGCCACGCACCAGTGATGGACCCGAGCTGCGTTGGGTGCCACCCCGCTGTGACCATGCTTCATCCTCATCCTCCTCCACCTCCTCCTCATCCTCGTCCCTCCTCGTCCTCCAGTAGTGGGCCCTGGCTGGCCACATTTGTACCTGGCCTCTGCTGTTGCAAAAAACCTCCCTCTGAGTCACTTCGAAGAGACTGGCCTGAAAGTGCTAAAAATGACCCCTCTTCCTCATCCTCCTCCTCCTCCTCCTGGGCCACCTCCTGTTCCATCATCGCCCTAAGTGTTTTCTCAAGGAGACATAGAAGTGGTATTGTAACGCTGATAACGGTGTCATCGCCACTGGCCATGTTGGTGGAGTACTCGAAACAGCGCAACAGGGCACACAGGTCTCGCATGGAGGCCCAGTCATTGGTGGTGAAGTGGTGCTGTTCTGTAGTGCGACTGACCCGTGCGTGCTGCAGCTGAAACTCCACTATGGCCTGCTGCTGCTCGCACAGTCTGTCCAGCATGTGCAAGGTGGAGTTCCACCTGGTGGGCACGTCGCATATGAGGCGGTGAGCGGGAAGGCCGAAGTTACGCTGTAGCGCAGACAGGCGAGCAGCGGCAGGATGTGAACGCCGGAAGCGCGAACAGACGGCCCGCACTTTATGCAGCAGCTCTGACATGTCGGGGTAGTTGTGAATGAACTTCTGCACCACCAAATTCAGCACATGCGCCAAGCAAGGGATGTGCGTCAAATTGGCTAGTCCCAGAGCTGCAACGAGATTTCGCCCATTATCACACACCACCAGGCCGGGCTTGAGGCTCACCGGCAGCAACCACTCGTCGGTCTGTTGTTCAATACCCCGCCACAACTCCTGTGCGGTGTGGGGCCTGTCCCCCAAACATATGAGTTTCAGAATGGCCTGCTGACGTTTACCCCGGGCTGTGCTGAAGTTGGTGGTGAAGGTGTGTGGCTGACTGGATGAGCAGGTGGAAGAAGAGGAGGAGGAAGCCGAGAAGGAGGAGGTGGCAACAGGAGGCAAAGAATGTTGCCCTGCGATCCTTGGCGGCGGCAGGACGTGCGCCAAACAGCTCTCCGCCTGGGGCCCAGCTGCCACTACATTTACCCAGTGTGCAGTTAGGGAGATATAGCGTCCCTGGCCGTGCTTACTGGTCCACGTATCTGTGGTTAGGTGGACCTTGCTACAGATGGCGTTGCGCAGTGCACACTTGATTTTATCGGATACTTGGTTGTGCAGGGAAGGCACGGCTCTCTTGGAGAAGTAGTGCCGGCTGGGAACAACATACTGTGGGACAGCAAGCGACATGAGCTGTTTGAAGCTGTCTGTGTCCACCAGCCTAAATGACAGCATTTCATAGGCCAGTAGTTTAGAAATGCTGGCATTCAGGGCCAGGGATCGAGGGTGGCTAGGTGGGAATTTACGCTTTCTATCAAATGTTTGTGAGATGGAGAGCTGAACGCTGGCGTGTGACATGGTTGAGACGCTTGGTGACGGAGGTGGTGGTGGTGGTGTTGGTGGTACATCCCCTGTTTGCTGGGCGGCAGGTGCCAACGTTCCTCCAGAGGCGGAGGAAGAGGCCGAGGCGGCAGCAGCAGAATAGGCCGGGGCGGCAGCAGCAGAAGAGGTAGCAGGGGGAGCCTGAGTGACTTCCTTGGTTTTAAGGTGTTTACTCCACTGCAGTTCATGCTTTGCATGCAGGTGCCTGGTCATGCAGGTTGTGCTCAGGTTCAGAACGTTAATGCCTCGCTTCAGGCTCTGATGGCACAGCGTGCAAACCACTCGGGTCTTGTCGTCAGCACATTGTTTGAAGAAGTGCCATGCCAGGGAACTCCTTGAAGCTGCCTTTGGGGTGCTCGGTCCCAGATGGCGGCGGTCAGTAGCAGGCGGAGTCTCTTGGCGGCGGGTGTTCTGCTTTTGCCCACTGCTCCCTCTTTTGCTACGCTGTTGGCTCGGTCTCACCACTGCCTCTTCCTCCGAACTGTGAAAGTCAGTGGCACGACCTTCATTCCATGTGGGGTCTAGGACCTCATCGTCCCCTGCATCGTCTTCCACCCAGTCTTGATCCCTGACCTCCTGTTCAGTCTGCACACTGCAGAAAGACGCAGCAGTTGGCACCTGTGTTTCGTCATCATCAGAGACATGCTGAGGTGGTATTCCCATGTCCTCATCATCAGGAAACATAAGTGGTTGTGCGTCAGTGCATTCTATGTCTTTCACCGCTGGGGAAGGGCTAGGTGGATGCCCTTGGGAAACCCTGCCAGCGGAGTCTTCAAACAGCATAAGAGACTGCTGCATAACTTGAGGCTGAGACAGTTTCCCTGGTATGCATGGGGGTGATGTGACAGACTGATGGGGTTGGTTTTCAGGCGCCATCTGTGCGCTTTCTGCAGAAGACTGGGTGGGAGATAATGTGAACGTGCTGGATCCACTGTCGGCCACCCAATTGACTAATGCCTGTACCTGCTCAGGCCTTACCATCCTTAGAACGGCATTGGGCCCCACCATATATCGCTGTAAATTCTGGCGGCTACTGGGACCTGAGGTAGTTGGTACACTAGGACGTGTGGATGTGGCAGAACGGCCACGTCCTCTCCCAGCACCAGAGGGTCCACTAACACCACCACGACCATGTCCACGTCCGCGTCCCTTACTAGATGTTTTTCTCATTGTTATGGTTCACCACAACAACAAATATATTATTTGGCCCAATGTATTGTATTCAAATTCAGCGGGATATAAATTTGAGGCCTAGTATTTAGGCGCTGGGTGACCGGTATGGATTTAGTGACAGAATTAGACTTGGAAATGCACAGAAGCGTGTGTGTGAAGTTATTCTGAATGACCCAATGTGCACCTTGAATATTATATACCCTTTTTGGGATAGATTTCAAATAGCTCTGATATAGCAGGAACCACTAAATTATGAAATTGCTAAATTGGGAATTGTACTTCAACCCAGAACAAAAAATGTGCTTTGACGGGCACTAAATAACTTTCCCAGCTACAACAGGACAGCGGTAACGAGAGATTTAGAGGGATTTAAATTTGAGGCCTAGTATTTAGGCGCTGGGTCACCGGTATGGATTTAGTGACAGAATTAGACTTGGAAATGCACAGAAGCGTGTGTGTGAAGTTATTCTGAATGACCCTATGTGCACCTTCAATATTATATACCCTTTTAGGGATAGATTTCAAATAGCTCTGATATAGCAGAAACCACTAAATTATGAAATTGCTAAATTGGGAATTGTACTTCAACCCAGAACAAAAAATGTGCTTTGACGGACACTAAATATCTTGCCCAGCAACAACAGTACAGCGGTAACGAGAGATTTAGAGGGATTTAAATTTGAGGCCTAGTATTTAGGCGCTGGGTGACAGGTATGGGTTTAGTGACAGAATTAGACTTGGAAATACACAGTAGCGGGTGTGTGTGAAGTTATTCTGAATGACCCAATGTGCACCTTCAATATTATATACCCTTTTAGGGATAGATTCCAAATAGCTCTGATATAGCAGGAACCACTAAATTATGAAATTGCTAAATTGGGAATTGTACTTCAACCCAGAACAAAAAATGTGCTTTGACGGACACTAAATATCTTGCCCAGCAACAACAGTACAGCGGTAACGAGAGATTTAGAGGGATTTAAATTTGAGGCCTAGTATTTAGGCGCTGGGTGACAGGTATGGGTTTAGTGACAGAATTAGACTTGGAAATACACAGTAGCGGGTGTGTGTGAAGTTATTCTGAATGACCCAATGTGCACCTTCAATATTATATACCCTTTTTGGGATAGATTTCAAATAGCTCTGATATAGCAGGAACCACTAAATTATGAAATTGCTAAATTGGGAATTGTATTTCAACCCAGAACAAGAAATGTGCTTGAACGGACACTAAATAACTCGCCCAGCTACAGCACTAGGGACAGATTTAGCTGGATATAAATTTGAGGCCTAGTATTTAGGCGCTGGGTGACCGGTATGGATTTAGTGACAGAATTAGACTGGGATATGGCCAAAAAATAAACAGACTATTGCTGGTTAAATGCACTTGGTGTGACAGCTTCACCCTGATGTAGGCTTTAGCCAAAAAACAACCACACCATTGAGGGTTAAATGCACTTGGTGACAGGCGCAGCTTGCCCCTGATTTTGTATATGGCCAAAAAATGAACAGACTATTGCTGGTTAAATGCACTTGGTGTGACAGCTTCACCCTGATGTAGGCTTTAGCCAAAAAACAACCACACCATTGAGGGTTAAATGCACTTGGTGACAGGCGCAGCTTGCCCCTGATTTTGTATATGGCCAAAAAATGAACAGACTATTGCTGGTTAAATGCACTTGGTGTGACAGCTTCACCCTGATGTAGGCTTTAGCCAAAAAACAACCACACCATTGAGGGTTAAATGCACTTGGTCGCAGCTTGTGCTGGCGCACCACAAGACACAAAATGGCCGCCGATCACCCCAGAAAAATGAGACTGACAAACGGTCTGTGCAGCCTAAAAACAGTGAGCAATTGAGGATCAGCAGCTCAATGATCCACAGCTGCAGATCGATCAGTTAATCAAGTCCTTTGGAGGAGTTAATCTGCCTAATCTCGCCCTACTGTCGCAGCCGCAACCTCTCCCTACGCTAATCAGAGCAGAGTGACGGGCGGCGCTATGTGACTCCAGCTTAAATAGAGGCTGGGTCACATGGTGCTCTGGCCAATCACAGCCATGCCAATAGTAGGCATGGCTGTGATGGCCTCTTGGGGCAAGTAGTATGACGCTTGTTGATTGGCTGCTTTGCAGCCTTTCAAAAAGCGCCAAGAAAGCGTCACAAAAGCGCCAAGAAAGCGACGAACACCGAACCCGAACCCGGACTTTTACGAAAATGTCCGGGTTCGGGTCCGTGTCACGGACACCCCAAAATTCGGTACGAACCCGAACTATACAGTTCGAGTTCGCTCATCCCTACCTATGCAATAACAATTCTGGACTATCTATTCTTATGCCTCTATGTTGTGCCATTCCTTTATTATTTCAACTAGAAGTTATGAATGAATCGCTAGCAGTCTGCAGTAAGGGTACAGAGGGGAGGTAACCAGTTGGAGATGTGTACCTGCACAGTCTGACAATGGCAGCACTGACTGGATAGAGTGAGACTGTGCAGGTCCCCCCTCCCCCCAACTGGTTACCACCCATCTGTAGCCTTACTGCAGATTGCTAGCAATTCATGTATAACTTCTAGTACAAATAATAAGGGAATGGCACAACACAGAGCCATAAGAATAGATGCTCCAGAACTGTTATTACACATGGAATGCATGAAGCTATTAACCCATGCATCTCGAGCGCGTCGACAGTTCCTCAGTAATATGATATTCAACTCTTTATTCGAGAAGCTTCTCCCCAAGTCTCTCTCCCAAAAATAGCTGATCTTGTAAAGATGGTTATTCTGATTAGAGATTAATCAAATTCCCCAAATTATTTTGGATCTGATTCAATTCAGTCCAAATCAAAAGCACCGATTGCCATATAAGCTTTGTATGGCACTCTGAGGTTCCCAAGGACTGTGGCCAACCCCTTTCAAGCTCTTTAACGCAAAGGGTAGAATTAGTAATGTTAAAGTGACATATATGACTATGGGTAAATGGATGGTGGTAAAAATTTTTTAAAATTAATTAAATTTTTTTAACATTTTTAAAAAATGTAAAATGTTTAATGACACATTGCACTGTCAGGGTTTTTTTTTTTTTTTAAAACAATCAAAAAAAATGTAAAATGTGGGATGAATCAAAAAAGTTTGGGATTCACTGAAAATCTTTTGGGAAATTTGTACAAGTTTGATTTGTGTAGAATCTCATTCTGATTATATCATTATCTTACTGTAGAAGGGTCTGGTTGGGAACACAAATGGGTCTTATCTACAGTTCAAGCCTAGTTTCTACTGGTACTAAGCTCTGCCTTAGGCCTATTGCACACGGCCGTTTTTTTTTTCCGTTTACTGGCCGTTTTTTGCGTTCCGTACACGGTCCGTATACGGAACCATTCATTTCAATGGTTCCGCAAAAAAAACGGAATGTACTCCGTATGCATTCCGTTTCCGTATTTCCGTTTTTCCGTTCCGTTTTAACATAGAACATGTCCTATTATTGCCCGCAAATCACAGTCCGTGGCTCCATTCAAGTCAATGGATCCGCAAAAAAAACGGAACACATACGGAAATGCATCCGTATGTCTTCCGTTTCCGTTCCGTTTTTTCCTGAACCATCTATTGAAAATGTTATGCCCAGCCCAATTTTATCTATGTAATTACTGTATACTGTATATGCCATACGGAAAAACGGAACGGAAAAACGGAACAGAAACGGAAACACAACGGAAACAAAAAACGGAACAACGGATCCATGAAAAACGGACCGCAAAACACTGAAAAAGCCATACGGTCGTGTGCAATAGGCCTTACACAATCTTTCTTAGGGCTCATGCACATTTTTTTGCGGAATGGAAATACGGACATACGGAAATGGAAAGCACACGGAGTAACTTCTGTTTTTTTTTTCGCGGACCCATTGAAATGAATGATTCTGCATACGGTCCGCAAAAAAATGGAATGAACACGGAAAGAAAATAGGTTCGTGTGCATGAGCCCTTAATCTGAAATATATGCACGCAGACAATCATGGCATCTGAAATTTCAACTATAAAACTTCTATTCCGTAAACAAAGATAAATAATCTATAAACTGAAAATAGATCTTGAAATGAAGCAGCAATATACTGCTGACAGCAAATAAGGGAGCTAAGAAAAGATGCAGATGTATGCACATAATGATACAATCTTATTGCATTAGTACAACAGGTGGATCACACCTGCTCTGCATAGGATTAAACTTTCTGTCCGACATGTCACCGCTCAAATCGGGTAACTAATAAGATGTCAAAATGATGCTGCAATATTTAATGTGATATAGATGTGGGGATGTATGTACGTTGAGAAAGGATTTGTCTTGTAACTTGATGTGAGAACCATGGGATTATATCCTAATCTTCAAATAACCTTTTTGGCCAAATTTAACCCTTCTCTCTCTCTCTGACTGCTTTGCAATCAGTTTATAGATGGTAAATGTTGAATCGTTGGGGGGCCCTGAGTCCTCTTTATGAATGGAGCAGAAGTGCTATTTTCAATCTACCGACTTGATCACCACTGCTCCATTCATGAACCTGGGCTCAGTGTCCTCCACCCCCACCCTCCTTGTTCTCTGGATTACTGTGGGTAGGTAATAAATACTTTTTCTGTGAAAAATCTTTTAACTATGCCTCTCAGAACTCTGGATAATGTTTGAAATAGGCGATTTCTGTAACTCTACATATTCTATGGGTATCTTACCCTACCCACGTAATGGTGAAGTGAATTTGGGGGAGGTGAACATGTGAAGAGTCCATAAGTCCCAGTGCAAGTGTATCAGGGAGAGAACCTAAAAGATAAAAACAAAAGTTAAGCGCAAAGAAATCCGATGGTGCTTATACACCTATAAAGAGTAAATACATGTAATTCAGAGAAAGGGGGTTATTGCAAAGTCATAGAATATGTAGAGTTACAGAAATCGCCTCAATATATAGAATTGTGTACACGCCATGCCATGTCAAGTCAGACTACAGCATCTGCCTATACGTAATGATTATGCAACAATATCCAAAGAAATGAATTTGTTTAATTTGGTGCATTGTGTGAGTGTCACATAGGGATGGAGCCCTGTGACACAGTCAAAAACCATTTTTACAGGTTGCTGGGGCACACGCAATGTTTGACTTCTGCGCATTTGCGTGGCACATTAGTTGCGCTTCGATATACTTATGGTACTTTTTATTTTTCTGGATACCTACAAGTTGTTTTACTAGGGGCTTTTTACCACCCCTCCTGGAGATGAGCACCCGAAACATTATTACCAAGGAGTGCTGTCCACCCATATTTTTCGCTATTGAACTTTAAAACACTTTGACTTATCCTAGCCATTCTGAGATTGTTTTTTCATCACATATTGTACTTTATGACACTGGTAAAATGAAGTAAAAAATAAATAAATTTTTGCATAATAAAATACCTAATTTACCAAAAATTTTAAAAAATTCGCAAATTTCAAAGTTTCAGTTTCTCTACTTCTGTAATACATAGCAATACCCCCAAAAATTGTGATGACTTAACATTCCCCACATGTCTACTTCATGTTTGAATTATTTTGGGAATGATATTTTATTTTTTGGGGATGTTACAAGGCTTAGAAGTTTAGAAGCAAATCTTGAAATTTTTCAGAAATTTACAAAAACCCAATTTTTAGGGACCACTACAGGTCTGAAGTCACTTTGCGAGGCTTACATAATAGAAACCGCCCAAAAATGACCCCATTCTATAAACTATACCCCTCAAGGTATTCAAAACTAATTTTACAAACTTTGTTAACCCTTTAGGTGTTGCACAAGAGTTATTGGCAAATGGGGAGGAAATTTGAGAATTTCATTTTTTTGCCTAATTTTCCATTTTAACCACTTTTTTCCACTAACAAAGCAAGGGTTAACAGCCAAACAAGACTGTATCTTTATTGCCCTGACTCTGCCGTTTACAGAAACACCCCATATGTGGCCGTAAACTACTGTACGGCCACACAGCGGGGCGTAGAGTGAAAGGTGCGCCGTATGGTTTTTGTAAGCCAGATTTTGCTGGACTGTTTTTTTGACACCATGTCCCATTTGAAGCCCCCTGATGCACGCCTAGAGTAGAAACTCCATAAAAGTGACCCCATCTAAGAAACTACACCCCTCAATGTATTCAAAATGGATTTTACAAACTTTGTTAACCGTTTAGGTGTTGCACAAGATTTAATGGAAAATAGAGATACAATTTCAAAATTTCACTTTTTTGGCAGATTTTCCATTTTAATATGTTTTTTCCAGTTACAAAGCAAGGGTTAACAGCCAAACAAAACTCATTATTTATGGCCCTGATTCTGTAGTTTACAGAAACACCCCATATGTGGTTGTAAACTGCTGTACGGGCACACGGCAGGGCGCAGAAGGAAACGAATGCCATACGGTTTTTGGAAGGCAGATTTTGCTGGACTCGTTTTTTTGACACCATGTGCCATTTGAAGCCCCCCTGTTGCACCCCTAGAGTAGAAACTCCAAAAAAATGACCCCATTTTAGAAAGTACGGAATAGGGTGGCAGTATTGTTGGTACTAGTTTAGGGTACATATGATTTTTGGTTGCTCTATATTACACTTTTTGTGCGGCAAGGTAACAAGAAATAGCTTTTTTGGCACTTTTTTTGTTATTTACAACATTCATCTGGCAGGTTGTCACGGACGCGGATATACCTAATATGTATAATTTTTTTTTTATTTATGTAAGTTTTATACAATAACTTCCTTTTTAAAACCAAAAAAAAGTTTTAGTGTCTCCATAGTCTAAGAGCCATAGTTTTTTCAGTTTTTGGGCGATTATCTTGAGTAGGGTCTCATTTTTTGCAGGATGAGATAACGGTTTGATTGGCACTATTTTGGCGTACATGCGACTTTTTTGATCACTTTTATTACCTTTTTTGGGAAGTAAGGTGGGCAAAATTTCTATTTTCTCATAGTTTTTATTTTTTTATTTTTATGGCGTTCACCATGCAGGGAAAGTAACATGACTTTTTGATCGCTTGCTATAACACTTTTTGTGACGTAAGATGACAAAAAATGGCTTTTTTTACACCGTTTTTTTTTTTTTTACGGTGGTCACCTGAGGGGTTAGTTCATGTCATATTTTTATAGAGCCGGTTGATACGGACACGGCGATACCTAATATGTATACTTTATTTTTATTTATGTAAGTTTTACACAATGATTTCATTTTTGAAACAAAAACAAATCATGTTTTAGTGTTTCCATAGTCTAAGAGCCCAAGTTTTTTCAGTTTTTGGGCAATTATCTTGAATAGGGTCTCATTTTTTGCGGGATGAGATGACAGTTTGATTGGTACTATTTTGGCGTACATGCGACTTTTTTGATCACTTTTATTACCTTTTTTGGGAAGTAAGGTGGGGAAAATTTCTATTTTCTCATAGTTTTTATTTTTTTATTTTTATGGTGTTCACCATGCAGGGAAAGTAACATGACCGTTTTATAGATCAGGTCGTTACGGACGCGGCGATACCTAATATGTGTAGTGTATTTTATTGTTTTAATTTTTATTCAGTGATAATTTTTTTTTATCTTAACTTTTTTCACTTAAAAAAAAAAAAAATTGACCCAGACCCACTTGTTTCTTGAAGATCCAGTGGGTCTGATGTCTGTATAATACAGTACAGTACAATATATATTGTACTGTACTGTATTTTACTTACACTTTGTCTTAACAGATCTATGCTTTTAGCATAGATCTGTTCAGCACCATGGACAGCAGGACGCCTGAGAAGGCATCCTGTTGCCATGGGACCCTTCCCCGTCTGCCACAACTTCGCAGACAGGGAAGGGTAAGCACAGGGCTGCGGGGGGCTGTCGGGGGGCTCTCTCCCTCTCCATCGGGGGGCTGCAAAGGCACAGCAGCCCCCCAATGGGAGAGGGAGGGAGCCCCTTGATCCTGACAGTTAACCTTTTCCATACCGCGGTCCATACGGACCGTGGTATGGAAAGGGTTAAACGGCTGACATCTGCACAGATGTCAGCCATTTATACCAGAGTGTCAGCAATGTGCTGACACTCTGGTATACCCACTAGAAGCCAACTAATTTTCCCGCAACGCCCCCACTGCCTGCGACACCCCCTATGCACCACCCGCTGGCATCAAATCGTGCAGGGGTGCAGGGGGGGGTGCAAAATCTTGATTTTAGGCACTCTAAAGTTTCTGATCCCTGCGGTCAGGGACGGCGGGGATCAGAAACTGCAAAAAGCACAGCAAACCGCAGGTCTGAATTGACCTGCAGTTTGCTGCGATCGCCGACACGGGGGGTCACATGACCCCCCTGGCGTTGTGACAGGATGCTGGCTGAATGATTTCAGCCGGCATCCTGTTCAGATTAACCCCTGGGGTGCCGGAATGCCTATTTAAAGTTAGGACGTACCGGTACGCCCTGAGTCCTTAAGGACTCGGGAAAAAGGGCGTACCGGTATGCCCTGCGTCCTTAAGGGGTTAAAGGGGTGTCCTGGCTATTTTCTGCAGCCTTCAGTCTCCTTCCTGTAAATATCCAGACAGATGGAATCACATGCGTTGCTACAGCCAATTAAAGGCCTCAGAAGTGACATGTTCCTGCTGGGTCATGTGCCACTTGGAAACATGTCCCCTCTGAGCCCAGACATTGGCTGCAGCAGCGAACATGACTTCGTCCATCTGGAAGTTTACAGGAAGGAGAATGGAAGACTGCAGAGAAAAGTCAGTGATTCAGGGAGTCAGAATTTAACTGCAGGGAGCAGGTAACTATGTTATTTTCCCCAAAAGGTACAGCTGGCTGGACTTCAAATTTTGAACAGTGCAAAAAGCTGGGAAAAACCCCATTAAGATGGGCAACTTGAAAATTATTTTATACACTGTGATAACAAAAACATCTCAGTTTAATTTCTTCCTGATATCTGCGGTATATATACAGCATTGTCATGCAGGACTTTCTGCAAACTGTTACACATGTATGATGTAGTGATAAAGAAGGCTCAGAATCAGATGGAACTCCAATCACAGATGTTTTGCCTTTTAGATGACAAGTGGTTAGAGAGAGGCGGTCTCTCTGTCATCCATTATCTCACTCTTGTCTCAATTGCAGGGTGCTTATGTATTGACGTGGCAGCCATGGTCTTACAATGGTTTCTGGTTCTGCAACCTTAGTACACCTATTAGGCCTTGCCAGACTAGAGTCTAAGAGGATGTCTATCAGTGTTACATTGACAGGCATAATACACTACAGTGTAGTTTGCATGGTTTAGTCCACAAGTGGGACATGAAAATAATAATACAATATCTAAAATATATACATTTTTAAAAAACAATGACATCATTAGAGTTTTTTTGTTCATCCTACTTCCAATAAAATGGAATTAAACGCTTTCACAAAAGCGGTATGTACTTCGAAATTTGATCGATAAAAATATGAGCTCTCATACTGCTCTGTTCATGGAAAAATAAAAAAGTTATTGCTCTCAGAATCTCAGAATATGTTGGAACAAAAGAGGCAGGTCTAAGAAAAAATTAAGAAAAAAAAAGGCCATCAGGTATGTGTACTATACATTGACTGGAAAGAAAGGAACGGGATGACATGGATGAAACATTTAAATATGTTAATGGTTAATTGAGGTTCAAAAGGGAAGTGTAAGTAACTAAGCACAATTGGGAGGAAGATCAGAAGCAATGTTATAAAATATTAATTAACTGAAAAAATAGAAGATCCTTGGGACAGGCTTACAATAGATATGGTTGGAAAATCAGCAGTAAGTGAATTTAAACTTGGGATAAACATATATCTCTCCTAAGAGAAAATAAAAAGGAAATAAGGGCACACTAGATGGACCATATGGTTGTTTTCTGCCATCAATTTTCTGTCTCAGTTTCTAAGTACCTTATTGTGTCAGTACTTTAATTTTCCTTATAAGATAAACTATTTATTTCTTTACTTCTGAAGTCTTTAACTGTGTAGAAGATAATTCATTAAATTCTGATAGTGTCAACTAGGGCGCTATCTGGATGTCATAAATAATTTCCAAATCATTTTTCACTATGCCTGTGTGTTTTATGACTCACCATCAATGGTTTACTCTTGTGTCCACTCTTCCTCACATATATCTTCCTGATCTACTATTTGCTTTTGTGTCCATACACAGTATATCGTTTGTATCTCTGTGTATAAATTTCTATCATGTCATTTGTTTTTCAGAGAAGCATGGCTTGTTTCTGGATGTTGAACTTTTACGTTTTTTTTATGTGACATACATTATAAAATGCTTAGAAGGCCCAGATCTGGACTCTATTTTGAATGTGGTTTCAAGTTATAAAGCCTCAGGAAAGACCAAGTACCATGCGTTGACAATATAGTAACTTGAGGGACCACCATATATAGCTGGTATCTGCATAGTATAACATTAGCAGTAATTTGGGCTATGCTGATGAGTTCAATGACTTTTGATGTGACAGAGGATGCCTCCTTATCAACAAATCATTAAATCTAATTTCCTTAAAACAACATCTGTCTTGGTCAATGGAATGTTCTGTTATTCTGAAATGGAAGAAGGAACAGCTCAGCCACCCAATAGTAGGCCAAACAAGTGAAAAGTTGGGATACACCATTTCTTTCCATGGTATTTATTGTTATTTTAAGTTTCTACATTGTAGATTTGTATTAAAGACCTGAAAGTAATGAAGGAACACATATGAAATTAAGAAGTAAATAAAAAAAAGTGTTAAACAAACTAGTATATGTTATATGAATATAATATTTTATATTTTGATGAAAATTTTGCAGTCTGCATTCTCTCAATCAGTGTCATGGGGTAGTCGCCTGGATATGTTTTTTAACAGTCTTGAGGGAATTTACAGAGAAACTAAGCAGTTGTTGACTGTTTTTTCTTCACTCTGTGGTCAAATTGATCCCATACCATCTCATTTGAGTTAAGGTCAGGTGATTGTGTAGGTTACATTATGAATTGCACTTCATTGTTCTCCATTGGTCAAACAGTCCTTACATATGCTGGAGGTGTGTTTGGGGTCACTAAGCACAAACCAGATGGCATGGCATATCGCTGCAGAATTTTCTGGTAACCATGCTGGTTAAATGTGCCTTGCATTTAGAAAAAATCACCAAAAAAGCACCCAACACTATCACACCTTCTCCTCCATGTTTCATGGTGGGAACCACACATGTACAAATTATCAATTCTCTTTTTCTGAGTCTCACAAAGACATGACAGTTGGAACTAAATGCCTCATATTGATGGATTTCCACTGGTCTAATGTCTGTTTCTTGGGCCAATTAATCCTGTTGTTTTTTTTTGTGTTCCTCAGCACTGGCTATTTTCCATACATTTTACCATGAAGGCATGCTTCTCGCAAACTACTCTGAACAGTTGATGCTGAAATGTGTCTGGTACTTGTACTTGAACTCTATAAAGCTCTAATTTGAGATGCTGTTAATTTGTAGTTTCTGAGGTTCGTAACTCTAATTAACTTATCCTCTGCAGCAGAGGTAACTCTTGGTCTTCCTTTTCTGGGGAACTCCTCGGAAGGCCAGTTTCATCATAGCATTTGATTATTTTCATGACTGCACTTAAGAATAGCTTTAAAGTTATAAAAATGTTCTGGATTGACTGACCTTCATGTCTTAAAATAATGATGGGCTACCATTTCTCTTTTGTGGTTCTTGCCATAATGTGGATTAGAAAAGTAGTGAAATAGGGTTATCAAACTGTGTACCAATCCTGCAGAACACAAGTGATGGTCTCAAACACATTACAAAGGCAAGTCATTCCACAAATTAACTCTCAACTAGGCATACCTGTCAAGTGATTACCCCATGAATCTGATTAAGAAAATGCCAAGAGTACGCAAGACTTCCATCAAAGCAAAAGAGGTTATTTTAAAGTATAAGACATATTCTGGTTTGTTTAACACTTTTTTGTTTAATAATTAATTCCATATGTGTTTATTCATCATTTTCATGTTTTCAATAAAAAACCTACAATGTACAAAATGAAAAAACAAGAAATGAAAAGAAGTGTCCAAACTAGAGATGAGCGAATTTTTAAAAAATTTGATTTGGCCAGTGCACCAAATTTTCTGAAAATATTTGGTTTGATCCAAATGTATTTGTGTAGAATCGCGTTAAAAAATTTCCTGGCTGCAGAGAGCCTTTAAAGTCGTGTAGAACACTGTGCCTTGCAGTAACATGCATAGGGAGTCTGTTTTGGTAGAAAAATAATACTGTGAGTCCATATGACATGCACGAACTTAGAATCGCTGCACACTTCATTTATTTGGGCAGTCATGAGGCCAAAACTGACCAAATAACTCAAGCATGAACTCAGCCTTACAGGTCGATGTTAGCGCCAAGAAGAAGCGCACTCCTTTACACCATCTTCTGCTCATTCCACATAGATATCTACAGAATCTGTTCTATTAAACGCTTATACAAGTAGAGCCCCCCGACAGAGTGGAGAGAGTGTCAGCAGTAAGTTTGTCTTGACATCACTGATTATTTTACCCTTCCTCTGATCTGTCAGAACAATAATCCCCAAAACACGGATCCTGTCTGTTGAGCCTCCGTCTTTAGAATATATAACTGCACCGCTGAACGGCAAATATATTTTTATTTTGACGCTATAACACAACAAAAAGGGCTTTATAACATATAAGTACACTGCTGAACGGCAAATATATTTTTCTTTTGCCACTAATACACGTCACAAAAGGCTTTAGAACTACAGTTGAGCGGACACCTGGATGTTCGGGTTCGAGAAGTTCGGCCGAACTTCCCGAAAATGTTCGGGTTCGGGATCCGAACCCGATCCGAACTTTGTCCCGAACCCGAACCCCATTGAAGTCAATGGGGACCCAAACTTTTCGGCACTAAAAAGGCTGTAAAACAGCCCAGGAAAGGGCTAGAGGGCTGCAAAAGGCAGCAACATGTAGGTAAATCCCCTGCAAACAAATGTGGATAGGTAAATGAATTAAAATAAAAATTAAATAAATAAAAATTAACCAAAATCAATTGGAGAGAGGTCCCATAGCAGAGAATCTGGCTTCACGTCACCCACCACTGGAACAGTCCATTCTCAGATATTTAGGCCCCGGCACCCAGGCAGAGGAGAGAGGTCCCGTGACAGAGAATCTGTCTTCATGTCAGCAGAGAATCAGTCTTCATGTCATAGCAGAGAATCAGGCTTCACGTCAGCCACCAATGCAACAGTCCATTGTCAGATATTTAGGCCCAGCGCCCGGTCAGAGGAGAGAGGTCCCGTAACAGAGAATCTGGCTTCATGTCAGCAGAGAATCAGTCTGCATGTCATAGCAGAGAATCAGGCTTCACGTCACCCACCACTGCAACAGTCCATTTTCATAAATTTAGGCCCAGCACCCAGGCAGAGGAGAGAGGTCCCGTAACAGACAATCTGGCTTCATGTCAGCAGAGAATCAGTCTTCATATCATAGCAGAGAATCAGGCTTCACATCACCCACCACTGCAGCAGTCCATTATCATAAATTTAGGCCCAGCACCCAGGCAGAGGAGAGAGGTCCCGTAACAGACAATCTGGCTTCATGTCAGCAGAGAATCAGTCTTCATGTCATAGCAGAGAATCAGGCTTCACGTCACCCACCACTGTAACAGTCCATTTTCATAAATTTAGGCCCAGCACCCAGGCAAAGGAGAGAGGTCCCGTAACAGACAATCTGGCTTCATGTCAGCAGAGAATCAGTCTTCATGTCATAGCAGAGAATCAGGCTTCACGTCACCCACCACTGCAACAGTCCATTTTCATAAATTTAGGCCCAGCACCCAGGCAGAGGAGAGAGGTCCCGTAACAGACAATCTGGCTTCATGTCAGCAGAGAATCAGTCTTCATGTCATAGCAGAGAATCAGGCTTCACGTCACCCACCACTGCAACAGTCCATTTTCATAAATTTAGGCCCAGCACCCAGGCAGAGGAGAGAGGTCCCGTAACAGACAATCTGGCTTCATGTCAGCAGAGAATCAGTCTTCATATCATAGCAGAGAATTAGGCTTCACGTCAGCCACCAATGCAACAGTCCATTTTCATAAATTTAGGCCCAGCACCCAGGCAGAGGAGAGAGGTCCCGTAACAGACAATCTGGCTTCATGTCAGCAGAGAATCGGTCTTCATATCATAGCAGAGAATCAGGCTTCACGTCAGCCACCAATGCAACAGTCCATTGTCAGATATTTAGACCCAGCACCCAGGCAGAGGAGAGAGGTCCCGTAACAGAGGATCTGGCTTCATGTCAGCAGAGAATTAGTCTGCATGTCATAGCAGAAAATCAGGCTTCACGTCAGCCACCACTGCAACAGTCCATTGTCAGATATTTAGGCCCAGCACCCAGGCAGAGGAGAGAGGTCCCGTAACAGACAATCTGGCTTCATGTCAGCAGAGAATTAGTCTGCATGTCATAGCAGAGAATCAGGCTTCATGTCACCCAACATTGGAACAGTCCATTGGCATATATTTAGGCCCCAGCACCCAGACAGAGGAGAGGTTCATTCAACTTTGGGTAGCCTCGCAATATAATGGTAAAATAAAAATAAAAATAGGATTGAATGAGGAAGTGCCCTGGAGTCCAATAATATATGGTTAAGGGGAGGTAGTTAATGTCTAATCTGGACAAGGGACGGACAGGTCCTGTGGGATCCATGCCTGGTTCATTTTTATGAACGTCAGCTTGTCCACATTGGCTGTAGACAGGCGGCTGCGTTTGTCTGTAATGACGCCCCCTGCCGTGCTGAATGCACGTTCAGACAAAACGCTGGCCGCCGGGCAGGCCAGCACCTCCAAGGCATAAAAGGCTAGCTCTGGCCACGTGGACAATTTAGAGACCCAGAAGTTGAATGGGGCCGAACCATCAGTCAGTACGTGGAGGGGTGTGCACACGTACTGTTCCACCATGTTAGTGAAATGTTGCCTCCTGCTAACACGTTGCGTATCAGGTGGTGGTGCAGTTAGCGGTGGCGTGTTGACAAAACTTTTCCACATCTCTGCCATGCTAACCCTGCCCTCAGAGGAGCTGGCCGTGACACAGCTGCCTTGGCGACCTCTTGCTCCTCCTCTGCCTTGGCCTTGGGCTTCCACTTGTTCCCCTGTGACATTTGGGAATGCTCTAAGTAGCGCGTCTACCAACGTGCGCTTCTTCTCGCGCATCTTCCTATCACGCTCCAGTGCAGGAAGTAAGGTGGGCACATTGTCTTTGTAGCGTGGATCTAGCATGGTGGCAACCCAGTAGTCCGCACACGTTAAAATGTGGGCAATTCTGCTGTTGTTGCGCAGGCACTGCAGCATGTAGTCGCTCATGTGTGCCAGGCTGCCCAGGGGTAAGGACAAGCTGTCCTCTGTGGGAGGCGTATCGTCATCGTCCTGCCTTTCCCCCCAGCCACGCACCAGTGATGGGCCCGAGCTGCGTTGGGTGCCACCCCGCTATGACCATGCTTCATCCTCATCCTCCTCCACCTCCTCCTCATCCTCGTCCTCGTCCTCCTCGTCCTCCAGTAGTGGGCCCTGGCTGGCCACATTTATACCTGGCCTCTGCTGTTGCAAAAAACCTCCCTCTGAGTCACTTTGAAGAGACTGGCCTGAAAGTGCTAAAAATGACCCCTCTTCCTCCTCCTCCTCCTCCTCCTGGGCCACCTCCTCTTCCATCATCGCCCTAAGTGTTTTCTCAAGGAGACATAGAAGTGGTATTGTAACGCTGATAACGGCGTCATCGCCACTGGCCATGTTGGTGGAGTACTCGAAACAGCGCAACAGGGCACACAGGTCTCGCATGGAGGCCCAGTCATTGGTGGTGAAGTGGTGCTGTTCCGCAGTGCGACTGACCCGTGCGTGCTGCAGCTGAAACTCCACTATGGCCTGCTGCTGCTTGCACAGTCTGTCCAGCATGTGCAAGGTGGAGTTCCACCTGGTGGGCACGTCGCATATGAGGCGGTGAGCGGGAAGGCCGAAGTTACGCTGTAGCGCAGACAGGCGAGCAGCGGCAGGATGTGAACGCCGGAAGCGCGAACAGACGGCCCGCACTTTATGCAGCAGCTCTGACATGTCGGGGTAGTTGTGAATGAACTTCTGCACCACCAAATTCAGCACATGCGCCAGGCAAGGGATGTGCGTCAAACCGGCTAGTCCCAGAGCTGCAATGAGATTTCGCCCATTATCGCACACCACCAGGCCGGGCTTGAGGCTCACCGGCAGCAACCACTCGTCGGTCTGTTGTTCTTTACCCCGCCACAACTCCTGTGCTCTGTGGGGCCTGTCCCCCAAACATATGAGTTTCAGAATGGCCTGCTGACGTTTACCCCGGGCTGTGCTGAAGTTGGTGGTGAAGGTGTGTGGCTGACTGGATGAGCAGGTGGAAGAAGAGGAGGAGGAAGCCGAGAAGGAGGAGGTGGCAACAGGAGGCAAAGAATGTTGCCCTGCGATCCTTGGCGGCGGAAGGACGTGCGCCAAACAGCTCTCCGCCTTGGGCCCAGCTGCCACTACATTTACCCAGTGTGCAGTTAGGGAGATATAGCGTCCCTGGCCGTGCTTACTGGTCCACGTATCTGTGGTTAGGTGGACCTTGCTACAGATGGCGTTGCGCAGTGCACACTTGATTTTATCGGATACTTGGTTGTGCAGGGAAGGCACGGCTCTCTTGGAGAAGTAGTGACGGCTGGGAACAACATACTGTGGGACAGCAAGCGACATGAGCTGTTTGAAGCTGTCTGTGTCCACCAGCCTAAATGACAGCATTTCATAGGCCAGTAGTTTAGAAATGCTGGCATTCAGGGCCAGGGATCGAGGGTGGCTAGGTGGGAATTTACGCTTTCTCTCAAATGTTTGTGAGATGGATAGCTGAACGCTGCAGTGTGACATGGTTGAGACGCTTGGTGACGGAGGTGGTGGTGGTGTTGGTGGTACATCCCCTGTTTGCTGGGCGGCAGGTGCCAACGTTCCTCCAGAGGCGGAGGAAGAGGCCGAGGCGGCGCAGCAGCAGAAGAGGCCGAGGCGGCAGCAGCAAAAGAGGTAGCAGGGGGAGCCTGAGTGACTTCCTTGGTTTTAAGGTGTTTACTCCACTGCAGTTCATGCTTTGCATGCAGGTGCCTGGTCATGCAGGTTGTGCTCAGGTTCAGAACGTTAATGCCTCGCTTCAGGCTCTGATGGCACAGCGTGCAAACCACTCGGGTCTTGTCGTCAGCACATTGTTTGAAGAAGTGCCATACCAGGGAACTCCTTGAATCTGCCTTTGGGGTGCTCGGTCCCAGATGGCGGCGGTCAGTAGCAGGCGGAGTCTCTTGGCGGCGGGTGTTCTGCTTTTGCCCACTGCTCCCTCTTTTGCTACACTGTTGGCTCGGTCTCACCACTGTCTCTTCCTCCGAACTGTGAAAGTCAGTGGCACGACCTTCATTCCATGTGGGGTCTAGGACCTCATCGTCCCCTGCATCGTCTTCCACCCAGTCTTGATCCCTGACCTCCTGTTCAGTCTGCACACTGCAGAAAGACGCAGCAGTTGGCACCTGTGTTTCGTCATCATCAGAGACATGCTGAGGTGGTATTCCCATGTCCTCATCATCAGGAAACATAAGTGGTTGTGCATCAGTGCAGTCTATGTCTTCCACCGCTGGGGAAGGGCTAGGTGGATGCCCTTGGGAAACCCTGCCAGCAGAGTCTTCAAACAGCGACTGCTGCATAACTTGAGGCTCAGACAGTTTCCCTGATATGCATGGGGGTGATGTGACAGACTAATGGGGTAATGTGAAGACTGGGTGGGAGATAATGTGAACGTGCTGGATGCACTGTCGGCCACCCAATTGACTAATGCCTGTACCTGCTCAGGCCTTACCATCCTTAGAACGGCATTGGGCCCCACCATATATCGCTGTAAATTCTGGTGGCTACTGGGACCTGAGGTAGTTGGTACACTAGGACGTGTGGATGTGGCAGAACGGCCACGTCCTCTCCCAGCACCAGAGGGTCCACTAACACCACCACGACCATGTCCACGTCCGCGTCCCTTACTAGATGTTTTCCTCATTGTTATCGTTCACCACAACAACAAAAATATTATTTGGCCCAATGTATTGTATTCAAATTCAGCTGAATATAAATTTGAGGCCTAGTATTTAGGCGCTGGGTGACCGGTATAGATTTACTGACAGAATTAGACTTGGAAATGCACAGTAGCGTGTGTGTGAAGTTATTCTGAATGACCCTATGTGCACCTTGAATATTATATACCCTTTTAGGGATAGATTTCAAATAGCTCTGATACAGCAGAAACCACTAAATTATGAAATTGCTAAATTGGGAATTGTATTTCAACCCAGAACAAAAAATGTGCTTTGACGGACACTAAATAACTTGCCCAGCCAGAACAGTACAGCGGTAACGACAGATTTAGCGGCATATAAATTTGAGGCCTAGTATTTAGGCGCTGGGTGACCGGTATGGATTTACTGACAGAATTAGACTTGGAAATGCACAGTAGCGTGTGTGTGAAGTTATTCTGAATGACCCTATGTGCACCTTGAATATTATATACCCTTTTAGGGATAGATTTCAAATAGCTCTGATACAGCAGAAACCACTAAATTATGAAATTGCTAAATTGGGAAATGTATTTCAACCCAGAACAAAAAATGTGCTTTGACGGACACTAAATAACTTGCCCAGCCAGAACAGTACAACGGTAACGACAGATTTAGCGGGATATAAATTTGAGGCCTAGTATTTAGGCGCTGGGTGACCGGTATGGATTTACTGACAGAATTAGACTTGGAAATGCACAGTAGCGTGTGTGTGAAGTTATTCTGAATGACCCTATGTGCACCTTGAATATTATATACCCTTTTAGGGATAGATTTCAAATAGCTCTGATATAGCAGAAACCACTAAATTATGAAATTGCTAAATTGGGAATTGTATTTCAACCCAGAACAAAAAATGTGCTTTGACGGACACTAAATAACTTGCCCAGCCAGAACAGTACAGCGCTAACGACAGATTTAGCGGCATATAAATTTGAGGCCTAGTATTTAGGCGCTGGGTGACCGGTATGGGTTTACTGACAGAATTAGACTTGGAAATGCACAGTAGCGTGTGTGTGAAGTTATTCTGAATGACCCTATGTGCACCTTGAATATTATATACCCTTTTAGGGATAGATTTCAAATAGCTCTGATACAGCAGAAACCACTAAATTATGAAATTGCTAAATTGGGAATTGTATTTCAACCCAGAACAAAAAATGTGCTTTGACGGACACTAAATAACTTGCCCAGCCAGAACAGTACAGCGGTAACGACAGATTTAGCGGGATATAAATTTGAGGCCTAGTATTTAGGCCCTGGGTGACCGGTATGGATTTACTGACAGAATTAGACTGGGATATGGCCACAAAATAACCACACTATTGCTGGTTAAATGCACTTGGTGTGACAGCTTCACCCTGATGTAGGCTTTAGCCAAAAAACAACCACACCATTGAGGGTTAAATGCACTTGGTGACAGGCGCAGCTTGCCCCTGATGTAGTATATGGCCAAAAAATAAACAGACTATTGCTGGTTAAATGCACTTGGTGTGACAGCTTCACCCTGATGTAGGCTTTAGCCAAAAAACAACCACACCATTGAGGGTTAAATGCACTTGGTGACAGGCACAGCTTGCCCCTGATGTAGTATATGGCCAAAAAATAAACAGACTATTGCTGGTTAAATGCACTTGGTGTGACAGCTTCACCCTGATGTAGGCTTTAGCCAAAAAACAACCACACCATTGAGGGTTAAATGCACTTGGTGACAGGCGCAGCTTGCCCCTGATGTAGTATATGGCCAAAAAATAAACTGACTATTGCTGGTTAAATCTACTTGGTGTGACAGCTTCACCCTGATGTAGGCTTTAGCCAAAAAACAACCACACCATTGAGGGTTAAATGCACTTGGTCGCAGCTTGTGACACAAAATGGCCGCCGATCACGCCAGAAAAAAGTGACTGACAAATGGTCTGGGCAGCCTAAAAACAGTGAGCAATTGAGTATCAGCAGCTCAATGACCCACAGCTGCAGATCGATCAATAATCAAGTCCTTTGGAGGAGTTAATCTGCCTAATCTCGCCCTACTGTCGCAGCCGCAACCTCTCCCTACGCTAATCAGAGCAGAGTGACGGGCGGCGCTATGTGACTCCAGCTTAAATAGAGGCTGGGTCACATGGTGCTCTGGCCAATCACAGCCATGCCAATAGTAGGCATGGCTGTGACGCCCTCTTGGGGCAAGTAGTATGACGCTTGTTGATTGGCTGCTTTGCAGCCTTTCAAAAAGCGCCAAGAAAGCGTCACAAAAGCGCCAAGAAAGCGACGAACACCGAACCCGAACCCGGACTTTTACGAAAATGTCCGGGTTCGGGTCCGTGTCACGGACACCCCAAAATTCGGTACGAACCTGAACTATACAGTTCGAGTTCGCTCATCCCTATTTAGAACATATAACTGCACAGCTGAACGGCAAATATATTTTTATTCTGACACTATTACATGACAAAAAGGGCTTTATAACATATATTTCCGAATTTTTCGCCCTATAAAACGCGCCGGCCCATAAGATGCAGGTTTTAGAGGAGAACAATAAGAAAATAATATTTTTCATTAGACCTCAGGTCAGACCAGCAGACAGACCCCCAATGTTAATCAGACCTCAGCTTACAGCCCCTATCAGACCCCCAATGTTAATAAGACCCCAATAAGACCTCAGATCAGACCCCAATGTAAATGACCACCAATCAGACCTCAGATAAGAGCCCCATGCCTCTTATAAGCCCCTATATGCCTCTCATCAGCCGCCATTGCCGTATATCAGCCCCATTGCCTCTCATCAGGCCCCATATGAGCCCTCATACCTTTCATCGGCCCCCATATGAACCATCATGCCTCTTATCAGCCCCCATGCCTCTTAGCAACCCCCATATGATCCCCCATGCCTCTTAGCAGCCCCCATATAATCACCCATGCCTCTTAGCAGCCCCCATATGAGCCCCAGGCCTCTGAGCAGTCGCCATATGATCCCCCATGCCTCTTAGCAGCCTCCATATGATCCCCCATACCTGTTAGCAGCCCACATATGAGCCCCCATGCCTCTTAGCAGTCCCCATGCCACAGAATACTTAAAAATAAAAAAAAATTACCTCTCCTGCTCCAAACACAACCACTCCTCACCCACAGAGTGATCATCTTCATCCTGCTGTTGGCTGTGCTGTGATCTGACGCGCACAGCGAGAGGTCACAGAGCGCACTCACACTGTGCGCAGCCACTGCATAGCCAACAGCCGAGGACCAGGTGAATATAGAGCCTTCACCTTTTCCCGGTCCTCCGTTACTAATGAGTGCTTCTATTATGGAAGCGTTCATTAGAATTCACCGCATGAGACAAAGGGGCATTTTTTCCCCACTTCTGATGGGAAAAAAATGTGTCTTATGCGGCAAAAATACGCTAACTGCACTGCAGAATGGCAAATATTTTTTTTCTTTTGCCACTAATACACGCCACAAAAGGCTTTTACAACATACAACAGCACCGCTGAACGGCAAAAATATTTATCTTTTTCCACTTATACACACCACAAAAGGCTTTAGAACATAGAACTGCACCTCTGAATGGCAAATATATTTTTCTTTTGCCACTAATACAAGCCACAAAAGGCTTTAGAGCATATAACTGTACCGCTAAACGGCAAATATATTTTACTTTTGCCACTAATACACACAACAAAAGGCTTTAGAACATATAACTGCACTGCTGAATGGCAAATATATTTTTCTTTTGCCACTAGAACATGCCACAAAAGGCTTTAGAACATATAACATTACTGCTGACAGCAAAAAATATTTATCTTTTTCCACTTATACACACCACAAAAGGCTTTAGAACATATAACTGCACTGCTGAATGGCAAATATATTTTTCTTTAGCCACTAGAACATGCCACAAAAGGCTTTAGAACATATAACTGTACTGCTGAACAGCAAAAATATTTATCTTTTTCCACTTATACACACCACAAAAGGCTTTAGAACATATAACTGCACTGCTGAATGGCAAATATATTTTTCTTTTGCCACTAATACAAGCCACAAAAGGATTTAGAACATATAACTGCACTGCTGAACGGCAAATATATTTTACTTTAGCCACTAATACATGCCACAAAAGGCTTTAGAACATATAACTGCACCACTGAACGGGATATATATTCTTGTTTTGCCACTAATACATACCACAAAGGCTTTAGAACATATCACTGCACAACTTAATGGCAAATATATTTTACTTTTGCCACTAATACATGACAAAAATGGCTTTAGAACATATAACTGCACCACTGAATGGCAAATATATTTTTCTTTTGCCACTATTACACGACAAAAATGGCTTTAGAACATATAACTGCACTGCTGAACGGCAAATATATTTTTCTTTTGCCACTAATACATGCCACAAAAGGCTTTAGAACATATAACTGCACCGCTGAATGCCAAATATATTTAACTTTTTCCACTAATACACATCACAAAAGGTTTTTGAACATACAACTGCAATGCTGAGCGGCAAATATTTCTTTCTTTTGCCACTAATACATGACAAAAAGTGCTTTAATTTTCGCACTTCACCACACAATGGCTAATAAGCCAGTTTTTCCCACTAATACAGCCAAAAAATGCTTTAGAAGATATAACTGCACCACACAAGGCCAAATAAGATGTAGAAATATTCCCTTGTAATAAACCCTGTTAATGGCTGTAACACCCCAATAACAAGAAAGGTTTTCTGGAATTACAGAGCTGTATGATGCCAATTTGGGTCCCCAGTCCGTGCAGCAAGGTGTAATAGTATTGTTCCTATTACCCAGGCTATAACCTCCACTACTGAACCCTGTTCAACATAAATGCTGTGGAATGATTCCTCCCTATCCTTTCCCTACACGTTGAATAATCTTTCCCTGCACTTGTAAATATTTTTTTTTTTTAGCACAATAAAGTTTTTTTTTACAGCCTGCTGACGTCTCTCCCTGCATTAAGTACACTGGCTGAATCCAAGATGGCTGAGGCTATTTATAGGGCTGGCTGCTGATTGGCTGCATGCATGGCATTATGGGTGATCCCGCCTTCCCAGAGTTCCTTGCTCCATGTTCTCACACATGCAGCAGCAATTCTAGGAAAAATGGGATTTGTTACCACGTAGCGTGAAGAAATTCGGATTGAATTCCACTTTGTCAGCTTCGATTCGCTCATCTCTAGTCCAAACTATTGACTGGTACTGTATGCTCACAGAATCAGGCTAATGTGAGCATTATAAAATAATAAAGGGGAATAATGGGAGTGAGCACTCACAACACTTGGACCATAGGGTGCACAATAGATTTATTAAAGTAGGACCTGCTGAGTCCAATCCATAAAATACATATACACTCAAATACAAATAACATAAAATAACAAATTGGTACCAATAAATACCTATTGATGGGGTGAATTACTTAATAGCACCTCCTGCGCGCAGGTATTACTTAATGGCACATAACACTCATAGTGCCGCCATCCACAGTTCAATAATGGTTTCCAGGAATTGCTGTGATTGGTAACAGTTCACAATTCAATGTCCCAAAGAATATCTGTGATCAACCTCTTTAAGTGCTAATTGAATAGCTTGCTTATCAATGCATGTATAGTTCCAGTGTTAAAACACAATGAATACCTCCAATAGTTATCCTCATACAGTTGTGAATGTAACCGCTTCAACCAGCAGGTTTTGGCACCATTCCGGGTAATGATACAGGTTCCTACCTGAGTCCCGACACCGCGTCTCGCTGCTGTGTCAGCCAGCCAGTCTTTCCACAAGTTGCGTGAGATGTCGATTGCTTCGGCGTCCTGTCACGCACGTCTCGGCTGGATGACGTAACGCTCGCCGGACTGAATAGACGGGACTGGTGCCTTAGGGATAGCGTATATTGCTGTATGAAGCGGTGATTCAAGATGAAGGTTTTATTCTCGCATGGCCATGCGGTTTATGAATAGAGGTTCCGTAGGTTGAGTGGGCGCTTCCTTATCACCAGACGCATTTTGGGGTGTCTGTACCCCTTCCTCAGTGCACCCTATGGTCCAAGTGTTGTGAGTGCTCACTCCCATTCTTCCCCTTTTTTACATTTTTGGGTCGGGCACCCAAGTTGTGAGTTAGCAGCACCCATCATAGTTCACCAGGCGAGAGCCAACCACCCACATTCAATTTATCATAAAATAATAGTTTGCCTTTATTGCACATTTCCTATGGAAATTAAAAATGTCTATTGTGACAACATCAGTGCAGTAACTGTTCAGGAGTTTCTCATTGGAAGCACCTCTTCATTTTTGTTGTCTGTGTAATACTCTTTTACACGTGTGTGAACTTAGAGAATTCGAGGGGACATACAGCCAGCCAATTAGTGAGTAGGAATTTTGCGTGCTTCATATTGCTTAGGGAGGGCGTGTAGTCTATGGTTTGAATTGCCAGTCTAGACACGACATTTAGATATGGCACATCTGAGAGGAGTCCATGGTCCATGTGCTGAGTTATAGGTCCCTGTTCCTGACAGTAGGGCAGAGTTGGCTCCATTGCCAGAGGTGAAAGAGAAGTGTGCCTGGGCCGGATAAATACCCAGTGTTGCAGTCTAGAACTTGGGGAATGCCCAATCCCAAGAGTGAAAGAAGACATGGTTAAGCAAGGCAGTAAATTTGTCACTGGGTGAAGAAAAAGGCTTGGCTGCCTTACTCCTGGTTGTGCAATCTTCAAGGGGTGTACCACTGCCTTTATTGACTATTATTGCCACGCAGGCAACTGTGTTGTGGTGACTCAGTAAAAAGTTATGGTAAACCTGCTACCTACTTTGATGTGAATCCATCCCTCTACTTTGAACCAACATTTTCTGTGCTGGTCATTACAAACTAGCCAAACACATTAGATCACCATGTACAATGCCAGTGACCTGAAGTAAGGTGCAGAAGTGAAATTGCATTCTGTAGATTTATGATTTGTACTTTGCCATCGGGCGGTGTGTAGCAATTGTATTCCCAAGATCCAAAATTACTTTTAAAGATTTTTGTCAGGCCATTTAGTTCTGCTTACATAAAGAAAATCACAATGCAACAATAAACCTCATTTTCTTATGGCATTATTTACAGTTCCATGCAGTGCGGTGGGAACCAGGAAAAAAAAAATTCCAAATGGGGTGGAATTATAAAATAAAAACACAATTCCACCAATTTTTTATGGATTTTTTTACACTGGTTCCTATGCGGTAAAACTTACCTGTTACTTTTATTCTTCAGGTCAGTACAACTACAATGATGCCATTGTATAGTTTTTCTTACATTTTAATACTGAAAAAAAGTTTTAAAAACTTTGTATTTGCATTGCCATATTCTGACCTCCATAACTTTTTTTTTTTTTAAGTGTACAGAGCTGTGTGTGGGCTAATTTTCTGTGGGGGGATCTTTACTTTTAATTGATACAATTCTGGGGATACCATTCTGGGGTGTTATACAGAAAACATGATCAAGAACATGAGACACTAGAAAGCTACAATTTCTGGGGAAATTGTGTGAAGTGTTCTTGCCTCCACTAGTAGTCTACAACTGGAGTGGGCGAAGTAACTGGGTGGAGTGGCTTGAGTAACTGTTGTGTGTTTGGAGTGGCTGGAGTAACTGTGGAAAGGTTGTACTGGGCAGAGTAACTTTATGGAGTGGGCAGAGTAACTGTGTAGAGTGTTTGGAGTGAGTAAAGATAGTAAACATTATACTAACCAATTGATTGCTCAAATTTAAAAGGTGCACATGGCAAGCTTGATAGAGTGAGAAATGCATTTCAAATTTTATTTATTTATATAGCACATTTAATTGCAATGTTGTTGCCCAAACTGCTTCACAGTTACATTAAAACATAAATTTATAAAAACATTAGCAGCATTATCAAGCCTAGCAGATGAAGGTATGACCACATGCATTTGGGGATTCTCAGCATCTTGATGTAGAATGGAGGTGAAGGTGTGATATCTGTTTGATGATAATCAGTGTTCACAACCACTGTTTCCGGGCAATGCTCATGCCCAGTTTATGCAGGCTCTAAGTGTGTTCACAACTACTGCTCAAAACATAATACACAGGATCATGATAGCTGCAATAACCGTGCAGTACTCCTGACTGGAGACAGTGCTGCACCCTGGAGATGTAAATGTCATCCAACTGTGTGTTTTTTTTCTGTGGTGGCTGCCCAGACCAGTTGGGTATATCCTCTTGAGTGAAGAAGGTCAGCTATTGGCTTCTTTGCTCTGGACAGAAAATCTTGATTGAAATCTCCACAGAATATTATATGTTGGCAAACCATTCTTTCCAAAGATTCCAAGAGGCCCAGCAGATTAGTAAGGAATTGGCCAATACTGTAATCTGTTAGCCTGCAAACAACGGCGATCAAAGCTTGTACAGGGGACTCCAGTTTGACAACCAAGAACTCCAAGTCAGTCACATTGTGATGATACTGCTTTTTGCGGTTGCCATCTTCAAACGGTTGTAGTTTAAAAAATATAAATCCTACAGTGAAGCGCTTTATATTGTGAGAATCACAAGACCCAGACATACATTTTGATGCATAGAATGTCTCTGAAATATTAAAAATGAAGCCACAGTCACAGTTTAGAAATTGCCCTTCAAATTTGAGGTGGCTAGAGTGGAGCTTCAATAAATGTAAATGTGCAGCATGAGTTGCAAACAAATGGTTATATTGTGAAAACTACCAGGACTATGGCTTAGCCGTGGACATTTTTAGTGGCAGCAGGGATAGCTGAATGTGTTGATATAAGATTTGTGTAGGTGGGCTTGAAAATGAGGGAGTGGTGGCAGTTTATAAACCATGTCCTGATTTGTCAGCTCCCACTCTAGTTTTGAACATTCCACCATTCATTCCTATGGGATACATTTTTCCACAAATATGTTGATATTTCGTAAACCATTCTGCGAATCGTTCCACAAAGTAATAGCACACCAATCGGGAACAATCCACACCTTTTGGTATAATAATGTCTATGTAGTGTAAAAACTGTGGGAGGAGTTAGGGTGGTAAATTTGGCTATAATAATATGAATATATATATGAGATCACGGTAAGTGGTCTTGCCATGCAAGAACACTTAAATATTGGGATCTCCAGATGCATTACTGCAGTTATTTCCAATCTCATTCCTACAGAGGAACTCCTCCAAAAATGTTCCATTCTCAGAGAACCCCTGTGTCCATGTTTACCCAATTTTTTTTTAGTAAAAGATGCAAGCATTCTATACGGTAAATCTTGCTTAGCACTAAATTCTGGCTTGGATGTGCTATTCTAAATTAGCATATTAGTGTCAAGCATCTTTACAGGGGTTTTCTGAGATTTTAATACTGATGACCTATCCTCGGATATTAGTATCTGATTGGTGGGGTCCAGGACCTCTGTCAATCAGCTGAGAAGGCAGTGGTGCTGGCCACAGCACTTCAGTCTTCTTGCTGCTTTTTCTCTAGGCCAAGTGATGACACGTTCATCAGGCCTAGGTGCAGCTCAGCCCCATAGAAGTGAATAAGGTTGAGCTGTGATACCAAGCACAGCCTCTGTACAATGTACAGCGCTGTGCTTGGTATGCAAGGAGAAGGATGTGGTGCTCACAGGATCACCGGTGTCTTCTCAAACAGCTGATTTTTGGGTTTTGGACCCTCACCGATCACAAACTGATGACTTATCCAAAAACCTGTTTAAGCAGTGTGAGATCAGTTTGCTATCCCTACTGTAAAAATGACACGTCTTGCTTCTATGTTCTCAGGAACCCCTGACCAGGGGACCATGGTTGGGAAACACTCTTTAATTGCATGTGAAGGCTACATGCTAAAAAGGTTCTTCAAAGCTGTACAATTCATAAAAAAAGAAATAAAAAAAAAGAAATATCAATGTACCGTCCTGTTCAGAACAGTACATGACAACATGTCCCAAGTGTGGTATACTAAAAATAAACCCTGAAATATATAAAAAATTGCATATTGGATAAAAAAGAAAAATGCAAAAGCTAATGTGGATTTATTTGTATTTTGTTCTATGAATATTTTGTTTAATTTATACATTTTAAATAATTTCCTGCATCATTTGTTTTCCTACAAGCAATTCAATAAGCATAACCACAAATATTAAATCTTATTGTAAATGCAGCCCTTGCCTTATTCTGATGAAAAAAGCACCTATTATTATATTAAATAGCAACCGCGATTTGTATGCGTGTTTGGACAGGAGCCTTCTATTCTGTAAAGCTCTGGGAATTTTTTTTAAAAAAATATGAAATTTGAATATGTTTAGTTATAGAAAGTTTTAAGACATCAGCAATGTATGCAACAATATTTGCTCAAAAGTATGTAAATGGGAATAGGTTACTTTTTATGTGAGTTTAAGTAAAATTGTAAAAGCTCAGGATACATTGCTGCTAATTCTATTCCTTGAAAAGTATCCTCTTGTCAATTTGGCTATGCTTGATCGAATTTGTGGGATAAAAAATCAGGTGGTAGATGGGTGGA
This sequence comes from Bufo gargarizans, assembly GCF_014858855.1. Classification (NCBI taxonomy): domain Eukaryota; kingdom Metazoa; phylum Chordata; class Amphibia; order Anura; family Bufonidae; genus Bufo; species Bufo gargarizans. Next base: position 645,605,316 of record NC_058080.1, on the reverse strand, counting down.
TTTATTTTCCACTGAACGCACAGTTAAATTCCTGCATCTCCTTCAGATGCCATTACAATTCATTTTCAATCTACTTCTTGTTAGAATTGCAGAATATGGCTTTGAAACTAAATATGTCACAAATTTTAACAAACTCATGCTTTTTCTACAGACAAATGAGAGAGGACAGGACATCTAGTCAAAAGAAGAAAAGGGACAAGCTGTTCCAGGTCAGAAATAAATAGATGGGTTATATTTGCACCTACCCGCATAGCAAGTGTTTCATCGGTGATGATGGTAGAATTGGAATTAGCATTTCTCTAGAACTAGTCCATCTAGAGGCCTAGAACCACAGCAACAATTTAACCTGCCTTCTTCTAGAAGCCACCATTATATTTATATCTGGGGGGGAGCAACTGAATAAATTCTGCATGGACCTGTCAGATGTATAAATACTGCCAGCTAATCATTTTTTTTTTTTTTTACTTACCATATATTTTGAGGTCCCTGAGGGGTCTGAATGTCTGCTACTGTGATCATAAGGTAAGAGCATGTTTCCACTTTTTTGTCAAAAGAAGTCTTAGATGCTTCATCTGTTTCCTTTGTGTGTGATCTTGGGTTTACAATGACTTATACAATTAAAGAGGCAGATTTACTAATCCTGTAGATGGTGTAAATTTTTACATGCTGTACAGATACCAAATGTAGCACAGTGGTGCATGCAAGAGTAATCTTAGAAGAGGATATAGTGCTAAATCAGTACTGCAGCCCCTTCATTCTCATGAGGGGTATTTTTAACTCTATGGCATTTGGGGGGCATCATTTGAGGTCATTTTCATGTCACTTTCAAGTCCAGTTTTGCATTGGGTGTTTGCACTAAATTTATGAAATGGTGCACAGGATTTGGGCAACTGCATTGTTCTGTATCACTTAGGATGGGTTCATATAACTTTTTTATGCCTCTGTTTGATGTATATGTTAGAAAAAAAAAGGATACAGAAATGCAGCACACCACATTCTTGTATCCTACACAGTCCAGTAAAAAAGTTTTAAAGGGAGTCTGTCACCTCCTTTTACCATTTTAAGCTGGCACCATCGCTATGTTGACTAAAGTACCTTATTTTCAGGACTCTTCTTTTTACTTTATTTTGTTTAGTAGTTTTGATATAAAAGCGATTTTTATGTTATGCTAATTAGGGTCCAAGGTGCCCAGAGGGGCGTTTTTTTTCACTTTCCGGTGCCCAGTGACGCCCCCCTGAAGTGCCCAAGAACGCCTCCTGATTATCAAATAACCTCCCACAGCCCGGCAAACGGTTCTGCCCCCTCCCCACGTCATAGGGTACCTTATAGAAATGCCCCGTCCTTCTTCCTGTCTGTGGCCAGAAAACTTGCGCAGGTGCAGTACCGCCTGCAGCCTGCGCGATCATCAACCTCCTGAGGGCAACAGCCTCAAAAGTCTCACTGGGAATGCGCCGAGCCCAGTGATGTGACCTGAGCGCTGTTGCCCTCAGGACGTTGATGATCGTGCAGGCCGCAGGCGGTACTGCGCCTGCGCATGTTTTCTGGCCGCAGACAGGAAGAAGGACGGGCATTTCTATAAGGTAGACTATGATGTGGCGAGGGGGCGGAACCATTTGCCTGGCTGTGGGAGGTTATTTGGAGATCAGGAGGCGTTCTTGGGCACTTCAGGGGGGCGTCACTGGGCACCGGAGAGTGAAAAAAATGCCCCTCTGGCCACCTTGGACCCTAATTAGCATAACATAAAAATCGCTTTTATATCAAAACTACTAAACAAAGAAAAAGTAAAAGGAAGAGTCCTGGAAATAAGGTACTTTATTCAACATACCGATGGTGCCAGCTTAAAATCGTAAAAAGGAGGTGACAGATTCCCTTTAACAATGGAAATCTATGGTGAATGGATGCCACTGTATGGCATCAGTCTGATGCATCTGTTTAACGTATACACTTTTAGTATATGTTAAACAGAGAGGAAAAAACGTGACGTGAACCCAGCCTTAGGCTTAAAAAATACGGCAGAGGGCTGCCCGGTGTAGGATGTGTACCATCCCAGAGTGGTGTCATCAGGCCTGTACCCTGCTACTGTCTTTAATGGGCTAGTTTAATGGGCTAGTGTGATATTATGTATTTTTGTCCAGGTCTTCCACAATGTGCATTCCTAATCTTGTTATGCAATTGTTAATATGTAATGTGCCTGTTTCACCAGCAAGTGGCAGCAAACACGGCACAGCTAAAGTTAGATAGAGTGGAACTGACCATTCCACCCCCCCCAGAAGGTAGTGGGGCAGTTCTGGTTTGTGCTGGTTAAGACTCCATGTTGGAGCTGCCAGGATTCTAACCTTTTCCTTGGCTAAAGATAAGTTCAACTTAAAATTGAAGTGCAGAATAAAGTAGAAGTCAAGTTATCAAGTCAGCTTGTCAGTACCGCAGGCTGAGAGAAGGATTTAGCAGAGTTCAGTTTTCCTGCCAGTTTAATGCTACAGCCTGCTGGAAACAAGGCAAAGCCTGTAAACTGTTTAAAGAAACGTTTATTCAAAGTAAAGCTACCATTGAACTTCATCAGGTCTGGACTCAACTTATTCTTTCCAATCCCTCAATTATTCCCCCTATTATTTGCTTCAGAGCCAAAGCCTGGGGTCCAGCAGTATCCAGGTAGGAGCACCGTGACACATAAAGAGACATTTAGGCCGCACTACACTACTCAGGCATTTCTTACACCTGGGACGCGATAGAGGGCATTGCAAAAAATTGGCTGCTATAGGCCTACAATAATCGCTAAGTCTCTGGAAAAAGAAGGGGAGTGTGAATCTGCATCAGTTGCAGCACTGTGGCAAAATAGGGGTTAAGCAGCCATCTTGGATTTGGGCATTGTGTATTGAGAGGAAGACATTCACCCAGCAGAGGGGAGGGAACAAAATAGCCCGCCTTCACAGATTAACCATTCTTGCAGCAGAAGGAAAAAAAGTGTTCAGTATAAGTGCCCAGGAGGACAAAGAAATCAACTTCACCGCACCAGGAAGAGCTCTACTCCATCTAGACAGAACCCTATGGTTCTCCTAGAAGTAACGTTTCATACCCATACAATGTGGGACTATAAAAAAAAGCTATTGAGCACTGGGTGATCCAGGTCCTAGACAACCCACGGCCGGGGGATCTGCAGTTAGAACAACGTCGAAGGACCGTACTGTTGTTCTCCATCGAAAGAGGCAGTGGTTTCCTGGCGGACGATGAGGACGGCACAGAGATATTTGTCGGGCACAGGTCAGTTAAACGCCCTTACCTTCCTCAGGGCTGCCATAGCCTATACGCGGGAGACCACGGTGAATATGCTTCTATGAGCTCAATTAAGGGACTGTTTGCCACCGGAGGGACCATGTTGTCTAAGCTACTTGTCCCTATGCCAGTCGGTGAGAGCTGGCAGGAGGATCCAGCAGCCGCATGACGTGTGCGCTGCCTCCAGGATACCGCAGAAGGAGTCCTCTTCTTCCAAGAGAAACCCCAGCCCCAGCCGGACCTACTGATCCCAGGTCTACCACCGCCTCCAACTTTCGGGCTGAGATATCTGACAGCCGCCGTTTTCTCCTACAACCCGATGGTGGTTAATTACCAGCTGCCCTGGAAAATTGTGTTTGCTCCAGTGAGAGGTTACGGGGGTCCGTCGCCATTGGAGATTACTTAGCCACAACCTTTACAGCCGGAGATCCTGAGACCTCCTGTCTCAGCAGGAGGTTCCAGCAACGTTAAACAGCAAGTAGCCGCAGCCGCAGCCCTCACCAGTGTGACGACCCAATCAGTACCAGAAACCTCCACTGGAGGTCAGTAGAGCACCGCAAGTGCTGCAAGTTTGCCTACAAAAGGCAGGAGCGCCATCTGATGAACTTCAGCAGCTCCAGTGGCGAGGAAGACTTCAGGCACATCAAGTAAAGAAAAGGAGAAGATCATGGACTATAGGAGCCACAACATGGACTGGACATGAAGGGTCATTGCTTTTATGTTGTTTTATTGCCCCCTGTTTGTCTCTCACCCAGATGGACATACATTGTTATGACTCCCCCATCTTTAAAATACCTCCAAGTTGTGCCTAACAGTACTAATCCTGTTTTCCCCTTCTTAGGTTAAGTGGGAACCCCCTTTGCAAAAAGGATTCTTATTACAATTGCTGCCATTTTATATTATAACCATGTGGATTACAAATAATGAAATTACTACCTCCTGTGTATTACAAAGGACTCTTGCACTATTTGTTCCAGTTTGGTGCACTTAACAAGTTAAGCACCAATGGAATAGACTCAAACGTATATCTAAGCTCTTTGCGGTCTTTAATGTAAAAATGATTTGCTTTTTGTATTTGTGTTATGTTTTTGCACTAATGTTTTAACATTTCCGCAATGTTCAAGCACTTTCGTCCATTGTATGGACTCTATTTAGGGTACTGCAATGTGATCTATGCACTTTTTGCATGCACCTTAATAAAATTATGCAGTTAGCCAGATAGCTAGTACTTTACTTCACTGCTCATATGGACTGCCTCTGAGGACGTCAATACTAATGGTTCTTATGTTACCTTGTGTTAGCTACAAAAGGGTAACCAAGTGGTAAGTCACAAGATCTAACACCGTCAAAGGTAACCCTTGCTGCTAATGTGTGTTTAGAGAGAGTATCCCTCATGGAGATATGAGAGTGAACCGGCTCCTCCTCCTAGTTTGGTGTGTCCTAAGGCTTAGTGTGCTGCCTTATAAATGTTTAGCTACCTGTTTAGTTCATTAAAGTGACTGTGCGAAAAGCTTTATTTAGACCTTGGTGCTGGGAAGGGATTACAGGATGAAGCCACCCTTCTATTTGCTGGCGTCTCATAGTATCGTGGAGGGATTACAGTATGTGACACCCCCACACTTCCGTTGGTACTAGGGCCACAGTACGCAAAACGGGAGTATTTGAGCGCATCATGCAGTCTTTTTCGTTCTTTGGTTATACCAAGAGGGACAACTGTGAATGGACTCCCTACTCATACGGGCAGGAACCTAGTGGTAGCCATTTCTATATCAGTCTATGTATTGTGACACAGTGAGAGGTTTGGTCTGGGAAAATAGGTATTTTCCTCCCAGCATGTGCTGCTGGGCTGATTTACAGCCAGATGAGGTCAGATACCAGACTGGATTTTAAGTGCCAGTCTGGGTTTTGGCAGCACCTTTCTGTCCTTAAATAGGCAGCTGGGCTCAGAAGCCATGTCTCTGTGTTGGGATCTGGGAGCCTTGTGTCTGGATGAAGGCTTGCTACCTGTTTGGTGTGAAAACAGGCTGGTGCTGCTATGGTCAATGACTCTTTGAGGCAGAAATGCCGCATGGTGTGAATTAACACCAACACCGCAAGGTCACTTTTTGCTTGATTATGACTGCTTGTTTTGTCACTTGCCTAAAGTGTGAATAAAACACTGAACTGTTTGATCCAAAGAACTTGTTGTTGGCTCTATACTGCATCCGCTAATCCTGTCTACCAGACCAAAACCCCACAATTGGTGGAGGATGTGTGCATAAGCAGTGAGGCTGGTGTGAACGCCGATATTTTTGGTTTCTGTATTTTTCAGGCAAGGTTGTATGTCATACATTAAACCAGCTGTATGACAACCAGTGCCCCACGACAAAATGCTGTTGTGAAAGCCCCCATGGACGCTAATCTGCAGCAGCGAGAGACAAACCTGCAGCAAAGTGAAGCTAATAAGCAGCAGCAGGAGACTAACCAGTTGCTGCTACAACATGTGATGGCTTTGCAGACAGCAGGAGCAACCCTGAGCATCCATGATGCCTGGAAAGCAGTCCGTGCCGTGATTCCTAAGATGACCCTCGCAGACGACATCGAAAGCTACCTGGCGATGTACGAGAAAGTGGCCATCAGGTAAAATCTACCCCATGATCAGTGGGCTGAGGTCGTCGCACCATTCCTGGCATCTGATTCCCAGCGGGTGTATTTTGACTTGCCAGACGATCAAGCGGCCAACTACCAGAAAGTCAAGGTTCAGATTCTGGCAAGACTGGGGGTGAATGTGTTGGTCCGGGCCCAGCTGGTGCATCAGTGGGGGTTCAACCTGGCTGAGCCTGCAAGACCCAAGTATTATAACTTACTTCACCCCTTGCAAAAATGGCTACAGCCTGACGTGCTGAGTCCCAATGCTGTCTGCTAGCTGATATGTTCTGGAGGGCTTTGCCATACCCTTTCCAGCACTGGATCGGTCAGGTGTCTCCTGGCAATGCCCTTGAGATGGTGGACCTGGTGGAATGCTATGAAGCTACCAGGAATCTAAAGGAGGGTTCTGTTGGGAGGGGGTCAGCAAACCCTGGAAATATCCACCCCAGGCTCAGAGATTTGAGCCGATAAAACCTTCCCGGGATGTACCCATGGCAGACCTGGCTCCGATAGTAAGCTGGCGGTGTCAGGAGTCTGGACATGTAAGGGCTGACTATTCCCATTGGGTTAAGCCCATGGACACTGACGATGGCTACCGTCAGTCTCTATATGTCAGGAGGCTGTGTGCAATAGGTTCCCTAGAGTCTCTAGATCATTTGTGCCAGGTGGAAGTGGGAGACACTCCGGCGGAGACTCTGGTGACCCTAGTAAGGGCTACCCTGGTGCGGTCTACTGAGTATACTGACCGGAAAGTCAGGGTGATGTGCATCCACAGAGACTTAAAAGACTACCCCACTGTGCTGGTGTCTCTAACTACGGTGGCCTGTAGATGGACCCACGAGGTGGCTGTTGCCAAAAATCTGAATTATGAACTCATAATAGGGAGAGACTTCCCGGGCATCCCGGCACTGTGGCTTGCTATGAAAGTGACTGATACCCATGAGACAGGGGTAAACCTAGCAGAGTGGCCCAGCTCAGGGGGGAGACCAGAACCCTAAGAACCTGAGATCGAAGGGCCAGCAGTAGGGGTGACCACCACTTTGGTGGAAGATGGGGAGACAACCCCGCTAAGTCCTGAATGCCGCCGGGTCCTGAATTGGCAGACCTCAAAGTCTCCGGGGATAATTTTGGTACCACCCAATGTCGGGACCCAACCCTATCCCGCACCTGGGAAAATGTGTTAATAGTAAATAGTAAGCTATAAAAACCTGGGGCAGAGTCAGTGTTTCCCAGTTTTGTGGTTCATCAGGATATGTTGTATTGGGTAAACCAACTACGGGGTGAGCCTATTGAACAGTTGGTGGTCCCCAAGACTTATCGCAAGCTTGTATTAGATCTATCCCACCAACACATTCTCGGGGGTCACCTGGGGCTGCAGAAAAAAGTGGAAGAGTTTTGTAAGTCTTGCCTGACCTGCCAGATAACCAGCCCCATCCACATTTCCATAGTCCCCTAGTACCTCTCCCGATTATCAAAGTACAGTTTGACCGAATAGCTATGGACCTCATAGGCCCAGTACCGAAGTCCTCCAGAGGGCATCAACACATCTTAGTCATTCTAGACTACGCAACCTGGTACCCGGAGGCGTTGCCACTGCGACATACCTCAGCCAAACTTATAGCTAAGGAATTAATGGAGATGTTTTCCCGAGTAGGACTACCTAAAGAGGTTCTGACCGATCAAGGGACCCCTTTTATGTCCAAGGTGATGAGGGGTCTCTGTAAGTTGCTGCACATAAAACAGCTACAGACGTCCAATTACCATCAGCAAACGGACGGTCTGGTAGAAAGGTTTAACCAAACATAAAAAAATATGTTAAAATGAATGGTGGCTAAATATGGGAAGGACTGGGACCTTCTTCTGCCCTATCTCATGTTCGCAGTACGAGAGGTACCCCAGGCCTCTACTGGGTTCTTGCCCTTCAAACTGCTATATGGCAGACACCCTCGCAGTCTCTTGGACGTGGCCAAAGAGGCGTGGGAACAACAACCCACTCCACATAAAAGTGTCATTGAGTACGTTACCCAGATGCAAGATGGGATAGAGATAGTGTTGCCTCTCGTTAGGGAGTATTTGGAGGCAGCTCAGCGAGCCGAGTCGGGTATATAATCGGCAGGCTCGGGTCCAGATTATTAATCTGGGTGATTGGGTTTTAGTTCTGGTGCCGACCGTGGACAGTAGGTTCCTGGCTATGTGGCAGGGGCCCTACGAGGTACTCGAGAAAATTGGAGATGTAAACTACAAGCTACACCAGCCAGGGTGGCGAAATCCAGAGCACGTTTACCATGTGAATTTGCTCAAACCGTGGAAAGATAGGGAACCCTGCCACCCGCGGCCGGGTTTTAGGGAGAAGAGGTACCGGCCCCTCTGTCTGATGCAAGAGAGGTGGCTGCCACAGTAAAAATTGCTGACAGCCTCTCCTCTAAACAGACTCAGGAGGCCAGGGAATTTGTTAGTAGTGTTGAGCGCGAATATTCGAAAAGCAAATTTTTATTGTGAATATCGCCACTTCGAGAATTTGCGAATATTTAGAATATAGTGCTATATATTTGTAATGATAAATATTAGCTTTTATTTTTCTTCTTTTTTTTTTTTTACACATCAGGTGATCATCCCTCCCTTCTTCTAGATTGTGGGCCAATGAGAAGGCTTTGTCATAGCTTAGCAACATTCCTAGCAACCAATAGAAAAGTTGCCTACCCCTTAGTATATAAGAACCTCCCCAGCAGCTATTTTCTAAAGTTTATTGCAGTTATGAAAGAGACAGCAGTATCATTGCTGTGCTCTGTGCTTTGTTGTACTACATTAGACAGTTAACTTATATATATATATATATATATATATTTTTTTTTTTATATATATATATATATATATATATATATATAATTCAGATAGTTAGGGGGAGATGGTCAGTGTAGGTTAGATTGATCTGCAGTATAGCTGAGAGGTTCCAGTGCAGGGTGTTAGGCTAAATAAAAGAGACTAAAGATGACTGTCAGTCTCCCTCGGACTGGGGCTCCATGCAAAATCTCATCTCGTGGGGTATCACTAATGATAAGAAGGTGAGGAATCAGCCCAGAACTACAAGGGAGGAGCTGGTCAATGACATGAAGAAAGCTGGGACCACAGTTTCAAAGGTCACTGTCGTTAGAATACTACACTGTCATGGTTTCAAATCATGCATTGCATGGAAGGTTCCCCTGCTCAAGTTATCACATGTCCAGGCCCGCCTGAAGTTTGCAAATGACCATCTGGATGATCCAGATGAGGCATGGGAGAAAGTCATGTGGTAAGATGAGACCAAAGTAGAACTTTTTGTCAAAACTTCACCCGTCGTGTTTGGAGGAAAAAGAAGGATGAGCTGCATCCCAAGAACACCATCCCTACTGTGAAGCATGGGGGTGGTAACATAATGCTTTGGGGGTGCTTTTCTGTGAAGGGGACAGGACGACTGCACTGTTTTAAGGATATGATGAATGGGGCTGTTTATTGTGAGATGTTGAGCAACAATCTCCTTCCCTCACTCAGAACATTGAAAATGGGTTCTGGCTGGGTCTTCTAACATGACAACGACCAGAATCACACAGCCAGGATAACCAAGTAGTGGCTCCGTAAGAAGCATATCAAGATTCTGGAGTGGCCTAGCCAGTCTCCAGACCTGAATCCAATAGAACATCTTTGAAGGGGGCAAAAACTCCATGTTGCTCAGCGACAGTCCAGGAACCTGAAAGATCTATGTGGAGGAGTGGGCCAAAATCCCTGTTGCAGTGTGTGCAAACCTGGTCAAGAACTACAGGAAACATTTGACCTCTGTAATTGAAAACAAAGGCTTCTGTACCAAATATTAACACTGATTTTCTCAGGTGCTCAAATATTTATGTTCAGCAGTGTAAGGCAAAGAAATTCTTTTAAAAATCATACAATTTGATTTCCTGATTTCTCTCAGAGTGGGAATGCACCTTCAATGTGAATTTCAGAACCCCCCCCCCCCCCCATGATTTCTAAGTGGGAGAACTTGCAAAATCGCAGGCTGTTCAAATAATTCTGTTCCTCACTGTACATGCTACAGACATTGTGCTGAGATGTCACAAGTAGAACGTATTGCGAAAAAATATGCGCATCATTAATTGCTGAAAATTTGCAAGCGCAAATATATTGAAGCAATCTATCTGCATATAAAGCTATTCTAATGTTCTGCCGTGCCAACCATTTTCTCCAGTCTCAGGAAACTTATACCAGCTTGAAAAATGTAGCATAAGTGACCCACGCCAGTATTTTGAGTTCATTACACGAATAATACATTGCCGATTTTCGCAATCAAGATTATAATCTCAAATTCTCAAATTTGCGAATATATGACAAATATTCTACAAAATATTCGCAAAATATCGCAAATTCAAATATTGCCCCTGTCGCTCATCACTATTCATTAGTTGGAACCTGTTCTCGGACCTCCCTGGACGCACTTCCATAATCCTGCATGACATTGTCACTGAGCCTCAGACGAAAGTCTGATTAAAACCATACTGGGTACCTGAGGCTCGGCGACAAGCCATATCAGAGGAGGTACAGCTAATATTGCAGCTAAACGTCATTGAGGAGTCAAAGAGGTAGTGGGCCAGTCCTATAGTATTGATGCCCAAGCCGGACAGGCACGTTGTAGTTTTGTAACGACTTTTGAAAACTTAATGAGGTTTCCAAATTCGATGCGTATCCCATGCCCCAGGTGGATGAGCTCATCAAGAGGTTAGGGCAAGCCCAGTATTTTTCTGTTTTGGACATCACCAAAGGGTACTGGCAGGTGCCCTTAATGGAGGCTGCCAAAGAGAAAACTGCCTTTATCACGACTGAGGGGTTGTATCAATATAAGGTCTTACCCTTTGGTCTGCATGGCGCCCCCGACACTTTTCTGCGACTAATGGACATTGTGCTTCGTCCACATCGTCGGTACGCTTCGGCTTACCTGGATGATATTGTCACATTTTCAAAGTGCTGCTTTTATAAGTGCACTGGAGATATTCAGGAGATACTCAGGAGGTAATCTGGAGGTGGATACAATCTAAAAAAGTAAGATTTGTTTGTTTAAAATCTTTCCCCTCTTTAAAATGGCAGACCTGGTTCTGGGCAGGAATTGTTGTGCTTTTATTTCAGGTTCCACTCTTCGAAGGTTTGGATGCTGTCTGATCTGTAGACAGCTCTCCATAATGCAGCAGAAAATTTCACTTTTGAAATCTGGGATTTGTAAATTAACCGTTAACCAAACTCAGGCTGGGAACGTTGCAATGCCACTGCCACAGAGGCCCCCTAGAAATGGAAGATGGGTTAATGCAGGTTCTGGTAGACTGAGAGTTGTGGATAGAAGACAAGTCCCACAGTCTGTGGCTCTCCATAATTCATTTGCAGCTCTTTCAGAGCGCAAGAGCAACATGAAGGATGGTTCAGGCACAGTGGGTGAGGAACAATCATCTCCCATGACAAAAGCATGCAAGACTGCAACCAAAGACAAAAAGGAGAAGGTAAGGACTGATAGTAAGCAGCTGTTGGTGGGAGATTCTATCATAAGAGGTGTGAAGTTGGAGGAAAATGGTGCTGTGAGATGTCTCCCTGGTGCTACCGCTAGCAGAGATAGATGACATATCCTTAATATTGTTAGGAAAGCAAAGCAGGAAAGGGAGGTGGATGTTTTTGTCCATCTTGGGACAAATGATCTGGCTTGCAATGAGGTTTCAAAGGTTAAGGAAGATTTTCACACACTTGGAAATTATACACGGGAGGTTGCATCAACTGTTTCATTCTCTGCAGTTCTGCCTGTGCATAACCTTCAGCATGACAGGAAGATGTGCATTAAGGAATTCATTGTATGGCTTGGTGAATGGTGTATGAACCAAGGGTTTGGCTTTGTGTCTCATGTTAGCTATCGTTGGAATGGAAAAGAACTGTACAAGAAAGATGGTTTGCATCTTTCTCTCGAGGTAACAAATGTCCTCAGTGAACAGCTCAAAGTATTTGCTAAAGAGAATTTAAACTAGGAAAGGGGGGCAAAAGGGTGATAATCCAGCAGTCCGACTGCCCCCCGGAACAATGCCAGAAGATGCCAGTAGCACAGAGGTTAAGAAATGACAAGCTCAGAGTCTTGTCTACAAATGCTCGCCATTTAGGGAATAAGATCAATGAACTTGAGTCTATAATGGCATCTGAGAATATAGATTTAGTGGCTGTTACTGAGACATGGATTAATGGGAGTAATGACTGGGATATAACAATACCAGGGTTCTCTCTATATAGGAAAGACAGAGAAGGCAAGAAATGGGGAGGGGTGGCCCTGTATGTGAAAGATAGCATAAAATCTAATTTAATACAAGTTAGCGAGACCAATTTAGAGTCAGTTTGGGTTACCTTGCAGTTTGAGAATCATAAGGTAACTCGTGTAGGTGTGATATATAGACCACCTAGCCAAGTCAAAGAATTAGATGATTTACTAGTTGAGAAAATAGCTAAAATGACATCAAAAGGGGAAGTTATCATTATGGGAGACTTTAATCTTCCTGATGTAAACTGGAAAACCAAAATAGCTAGTGCTGCCAGGAGTACAGATATTCTAAATTCCTTACTGGGATTATCTCCAGTAAGTAGTTGAGGAGCCAACCCGGAAGGAGGCCATTTTAGATTTAGTATTCACAAATGGGAATTTGGTATCTGATATTACTGTAGGGGAAAGCTTGGGATCTAGTGATCACCAGTCAGTGTGGTCTACTATAAGTATGGTGACTGAGTCACACCACACAAAAACAAAAGTTTTAGATTTTAGAAAAACTGACTTTTCTAAAATTAGATTAGTGGTATACGAGTCCCTATCAGATTGGAACAGTTTCATTGGAGTCCAGGAGAAATGGGACTACTTAAAAGTGGCACTATTGAAGGCAACAGAAAATTGCATTAAGCTTGTCAGTAAAAACAAAAAAAGAAAGATACCATTGTGGTACTCAGCAGAAGTGGCCAAAATAATTAAAAACAAATAGATAACATTTAGTAATTATAAAAAAAAAAAAACGAGGATGACAGGCAAATTTATAAGATTAGGCAGAGAGAGGCTAAACAAGTTATAAGACCTTCTAAAGCACAGGCAGAAGAGAAATTAGCTCAGTCAGTGAAAAAAGGCGCTAAAACATTCTTCAGATACATAAATGAAAAAAGTAAACTAAAACAAGGAATTAACAGATTAAAAATGAAAGAAGGAAGGTATATGGAAGAAAAGAAGATAAAAAAAACTAGCTGACTGCCTCAAAGAATACTTCTGTTCAGTTTTTACAAAGGAAAATAAAGGAAAAGGACCTCAGTTAGGAAGGAAGACTAATAAATCTTTTCATGCATGTGTCTTTACAGAGGAAGAGGTTCTAAGTCAGCTTTCTAAAATTAATACAAATAAGTCACAGGGGCCTGATGGGATACACCCAAAGCTATTAAAAGAGCTTAGTGGTGAACTAGCAAAACCATTAACAGATTTATTTAACCAATCACTGAAACATGAATCATCCCAGTAGACTGGAAATTAGCAAATGTTGTGCCCATTCACAAGAAAGGTAGTAGGGAGGAATCGGGCAACTATATGCCAGTAAGCCTGACATCAATAGTGGGGAAATTAATGGAAACCATACTTAAAGGGAGTCTGTCACCTCCATATGGCCATATACTGTGCTTACATGGCTCTGTAGCACACCTATACAGGATTGTAACTGTACCTTTGTTCATTTTTTTACACTTGCTCCAGCAGGAAAAACGAAGCTTAATTCATATGCAAATTAGCACTCGTAAGTGCCCAGGGGCGGCTTTCAGTGTGTAGGTGCCCAGGCTGCTCTGTCTTCTTTTCACTTTGCTCCTCCCCAACCTCTGCCTTTGCCCACCCTCCAAGTCTCTTGCCTCATCGATAGGCCTGGACTTGGAGGGCGGGCAAAGGCAGAGGCTGGGGAGGAGTAAAGTAAAAAGAAGGCAGAGCAGCCTGGGCACCTACACACTGAATTCCTCCCCTGGGCACTTGCGAGTGCTCATTTGCATATGAATTAAACTTCGTTTTTCCTGCTGGTGCTGGTCTAAAGAAAAGAACAAAGGTACCATAACAATCCTGTATAGGTGTGCTACAGAGCCATGTAAGCACTGTATATGGCCATATGGAGGTGACAGACTCCCTTTAAGGAGAGGATTGTGGAACATCTAAAATCCCATGGATTGACAGATGAAAAACAGCATGGGTTTAATTCAGGGAGATCATGTCAAACTAATCTTATTGATTTTTTTATTTATTGGGTGACTAAAATAATAAATGCGGAGGTGCAGTAGACATCACTTATCTAGACTTTAGTAAGGCTTTTGATACTGTCCCACATAGAAGGCTTATCAATAATTTTCAGTCTTTGTGCTTGGAGTCCCATATTGTTGAATGGATTAGGCAGTGGCTGAGGGACAGACAACTGAGGGTTGTAGTCAATGGAGTATATTCAGACCATGGTCTTGTTGCCAGTGGGGTAACTCAGGGATCTGTTCTGGGACCCATATTGTTTAATATCTTTATCAGCAAAATTGCAGAAGGACTCGATGGTAAGGTGTGTCTTTTTGCTGATGACACAAAAAGATTTGTAACAGGGTTCATGCTCCTGGAGGGATACACCAAATGGAAAAGGATTTAGGAAAACTAGAGGAATGGTCAAGAATCTGTCAACTAAAATTGAATGTTTATAAGTGCAAGATAATGCACCTGGGGCATAAAAACCCAAGAGCAGATAAAAAAAATCAGTGATACAGTCCTAACGTCAGTATCTGAAAAAAGGGATTTAGGGGTCATTATTTCAGAAGACTTAAAGGTAGGCAGACAATGTCATAGAGCAGCAGGAAATGCTAGCAGAATGCTTGGCTGTATAGGGAGAGGCATTACCAGTAGAAAGAGGGAGGTGCTTATGCCGCTCTACAGAGCACTAGTGAGACCTGATTTGGAGTATTGTGCGCAGTACTGGAGACCATATCTCCAGTAGTGATGTCCCGAACAGTTCACGGCGAACATTGCTTGTTCGCATTCGCCGCGGCGGGCGAACATATGCGATGTTCGGTACGCCCCCTATACATCATCATTGAGCAAACTTTGACCCTGTACCTCACAGTCAGCAGACACATTCCAGCCAATCAGCAGCAGACCCTCCCTCCCAGACCCTCCCAAATTGACAGCATCCATTTTAGATTCATTCGGAAGCTGCTTTCTTACTGAGAGGAGGGAGAATGTAGCTGCTGCTAATCTAATAGGGAAAGCGTTAGCTAGGGCAGTGTTCTGTGTCCACAGACTTATCTGCTGTATGGACAGCGTCCTGACAGCACCCCAAAAAGCCCTGTTTTTTTTTTATTTTTAAATATATATATATAATATATATATATATATATATATATTATATATATTTTAGTTGCCTGGCTGCTCGTGTGTGAGAGGCTGCAGGCTCAGTCAAAGACAGTACTGTGTGCACACCATTTATACAGGGTGTCACAGACAATACCTTGCAGATAAAAAAATTAAATTTATATTATTTATCTGTGATATAATCGCATTTGCAAGCCAGTGAGTGATTGTGTGGCCCACAGACATTACTGTGTGCACACCATTCATACAGGGTGTCACAATACCTTGCAGATAAAAATAATTCAATTTATTATTTTTCTGTGACATAATCCCAGTTGCAAGCCAGTGTGTGTCTGGCCCACAGACTGTACTGTGGCCACTTGCTGCTAGGCCACCACTCATACCGTTACAGGGTGTCACTCACAAATACCTTGCAGATAAAAAAAATCTATGTATTATTTTTCTGTGATATAATCGCAGTTGCAAGCCAGTGTGTGTCTGGCCCACAGACTGTACTGTGGCCACTGGCTAGGCCACAACTCATACCGTTACAGGGTGTCACTCACAAATACCTTGCAGATAAAAAAAATTATATTTATTATTTTTCTGTGATATCATCCCAGTTGCAAGCCAGTGTGTGTCTGGCCCACAGACTGTACTGTGGCCACTTGCTGCTAGGCCACCACTCATACCGTTACAGGGTGTCACTCACAAATACCTTGCAGATAAAAAAAATGAATGTATTATTTTTCTGTGATATCATTGCAGTTTCAAGCCAGTGTGTGTCTGGCCCACAGACTGTACTGTGGTCACTGGCTAGGTCACCACTTATACCGTTAAAGGGTGTCACTCACAAATACCTTGCAGATAAAAAAAAAATCTATTTATTATTTTTCTGTGATATAATCCCAGTTGCAAGCCAGTGTGTGTCTGGCCTACAGACTGTACTATAGTCACTTGCTGCTAGGCCACCACTCATAACGTTACAGGGTGTCACTCACAAATACCTTGCAGATAAAAAAATATATATTTATTATTTTTCTGTGATATAATCCCAGTTGCAAGCCAGTGTGTGTCTAGCCCACAGACTGTACTGTGGCCACTGGCTAGGCCACCACTCATACCGTTACAGGGTGTCACTCACAAATACCTTGCAGAAAAAAATAATTCAATTTATTATTTTTCTGTGATATAATCGCAGTTGCAAGCCAGTGTGTGTCTGGCCCACAGACTGTACTGTGGCCACTGGCTAGGCCACCACTCATACCGTTAAAGGGTGTCACTCACAAATACCTTGCAGATAAAAAAAAATCAATTTATAATTTTTCTGTGATATAATCCAAGTTGCAAGCCAGTGTGTGTCTGGCCCACAGACTGTAGTGTGGCCATTGGCTAGGCCACCACTCATACCGTTACAGGGTGTCACTCACAAATACCTTGCAGATTATACAAATTTTTTTTTATTATTTTTCTGTGATATAATCCCAGTTGCAAGCCAGTGTGTGTCTGGCCCACAGACTGTACTGTGGCCACTTGCTGCTAGGCCACCACTCATACCATTACAGGGTGTTACTCACAAATATCTTGCAGATTTAAAAAAATCTATTTATTATTTTTCTGTGATATAATCGCAGTTTCAAGCCACTGTGTGTCTGGCCCACAGACTGTACTGTGGCCACTGGCCAGGCCACCACTCATACCGTTACAGGGTGTCACTCACAAATACCTTGTAGATAAAAAAAATGATATTTATTATTTTTTGTGATATAATCTCAGTTGCAAGCCAGTGTGTATCAGGCCCACACAGACTGTACTGTTCCCACTGCCCACCACTTATATAGGGTGGCACAGTACCTTGCACGCATAGTACAACTTATCTAAAAAAAAATAACAGGCAGAGGCAGGCCACCCCGCAGGGGCCGTCGTGGTCGTGGTGCTGTGATTTCCACTGGCCCTGGAATAATGCCCAGTGTTCAGAGGCCACGTACCCTGAACCCCAAAAATTCAGAGAAAATAGTTTACTGGCTTACACAGGACCCCCAATCTTCAACAGCTTCTGCTAAGAACCTTGAAGCACCAAACTCCTCCAGCTCAGCTTTGGTCACCTGCTCTCAAGTTACCACTCTCCCACCCGCTGCCACCACCACCACTACCACCACAGCCACCACAGCCGCTTCACTTGATCCCTCAGAGGAGTTATTTACACATCAGTTGGATGAAATTAGTGATGCGCAACCATTATTGCCAGGGGATGTAGATAACAGGAATATGTCTCAGTCATGTAGCATTACACACATGGACGTACAGTGTGATGGTGATGATGATGTTGTACCCGCTGCTGCTTCCTTTGCTGAGGTGTCAGATACAAGTGAAGTGGTTGATGATGACGATGTGTCCATGGATGCCATGTGGGTGCCTGCTCGAAGAGAAGAAGAAGAGGGGGAAAGTTCAGAAGGGGAGACAGAGAGAAGGAGGAGACGAGTTGGAAGCAGGGGGAGGTCGTCGCAAGGAGCTAGTCTGCCTCTGATAACAGTAATGCCATTTGCAACCTGTGCCAAAAGAAACTGAGTCGTGAGAAGTCCTACACCCACCTCGGTACAACTGCTTTGCGAAGGCACATGATCTCATATCACAAACGCCAATGGGATCAACACATGAGTACAAGCAGCACACAAACTCAAAGCCACCATCCTCCTCCTGGTCCAGCATCTTCAGCCACGTCAACCACTGCTGTCCTCCTTGCCCCCTCTCAACCACCCGCCACTCATCTTGAGCAGTTCCATCTCATCTGCCCACAGTCAGGTGTCTGTAAAGGAAATGTTTGAGCGTAAGAAGCCAATGTCAAAGTCACCCCCTTGCCCGACGTGTGACAGCTGGCTTGATGGAACTCTTAGCCCGCCAGCTTTTACCATACCAGCTGGTGGAGTCTGAGGCCTTCAAAAAATTTGTCGCTATTGGGACACCACAGTGGAAGGTACCCGGACGAATTTTTTTTCCTCCTACTCCATCCTCTTCGATAACCTCCTCGGCTGAGTCCTCTTCTGCTGTGGCGTCTGGCTGCACATCAACTGAATCTCCCCAGCTCCCCAGGGGCTATTCCACATCCCGGATACGACGGTGTCATGCTGTCTTGGGGTTGACTTGCCTGAAAGCAGAGAGCCACACCGGACCAGCACTCCTGTCCGCACTGAACGCACAGGTGGATCAGTGGCTGACCCAGCACCAACTGGAGATCGGCAAAGTGATGTGTGACAATGGAAGCAATTTGTTGGCGGCATTGAATTTGGGCAAGTTGTCACATGTGCCGTGCATGGCACATGTGTTGAATCTCATCGTACAACGCTTTGTGTCTAAGTACCCAGGCTTACAGGACATCCTCAAGCAGACCAGGAAGGTGTGTGGCCATTTCAGGCGTTCCTACATGGCCATGGCGCACTTTTCAGACATTCAGCGCCGAAACAACATGCCAGTGAGGCGCTTGATTTGCGACAGCCCGACATGTTGGAATTCAACACTCCTAATGTTCGACCCCCTGCTCCAACAAGAAAAAGCTGTCAACAAGTATTTTTATGACCGGGGTGCTAGGACAGCCTCTGCGGAGCTGGGAAATTTTTTGCCACATTACTGGACGCTCCTGCGAAATGCCTGTAGGCTCATGCGTCCTTTTGAGGAGGTGACAAACCCAGTCAGTTGCACTGAAGGCACCATCAGTGACCTCATCCCATTTGTTTTATTCCTGGAGCGTGCCCTGCGAAGAGTGCTGGATCAGGCTGTAGATGAGCGTGAAGAGGAAGAGCTGTGGTCACCATCACCACCAGAAACAGCCTTGTCATCATCGCTTGCTGGACCTGCGGCAACGCTGCAAGAGGAGTATGAGTAAGAGGAGTCAGAGGAGGAATGTGTCTTTAGGAGGATGAAGACCAACCACAGTATGCATCCCAGGGTGCTCGTTGTTGTCACCTATCTGACACCCGTGGTGTTGTACGTAGCTGGGGGGAAGAACAGACCGTCAATGACATCATTGAGGACGAGGAACAGGAAATAAGTAGCTCGGCATCCAACCTTGTGCAAATGGGGTCTTTCATGCTGTCATGTCTGTTGAGGGACCCTCGTATAAAAAGGATGAAGGAGAACGACCTGCACTGGGTGGCCACGCTACTAGAACCCCGGTATAAGCAGAAAGTCGCAGAAATGTTACCAAATTAACGACAGTCAGAAAAGATGCAGCGGTTCAAAACCAAACAAAAAAATATGCTTTACACAGCTTATAAGGGGGATGTCACAGCACAACGGGAATCTAACTGGGGAAGAGGTGAAAGTAATCCTCCTACCACGACCACAGCGGCAAGGACAGGACGCTTTACAGATGTGTTGTTGATGGAGGACTTGCGGAGCTTTTTAAGTCCTACGCATCGCCACAGCCCTTCGGGGTCCACCCACAGAGAACGACTCGACCGACAGGTAGCAGACTACCTCGCCTTAACTGCAGATATCGACACTCTTAGGAGCGATGAACCCCTTGACTACTGGGTGTGCAGGCATGACCTGTGGCCTGAGCTATCCCAGTTTGCGATAGAACTTCTGGCCTTCCCCGCTTCAAGTGTCCTGTCAGAAAGGACCTTCAGTGCAGCAGGAGGCATTGTCACTGACAAAAGAAGTCGCCTCAGTCAAAAAAGTGTTGATTACCTCACCTTCATTAAGATGAATGAGGCATGGATCCCGAAGGGACTGACAGTGGGGGATACGTTTGACTAACAAAAGGCCTGATGACATGCATTGGCCTCAAAATGGTCCCCACGCTGCTGTATTTAATGTCTGCATAACAGATGACTTTCGTGAATTCTCTGCCACCAACTAGGGTTCAAGCCGCAATGTTTTAGTCACCTTTCTGCCTTGAAAACATCAATTTTTCCTGCCGCTGCTACAACAGTGGCTGCAGCAATAACATTATTTTTTAGGCATGTGTACATAACCAAAGATGTTAGGCTGGCATGTAAGAAAATATGTGTGTACATAAATAGAAAACCTAGAAAGTCACACACATATATAGTTGATAAATCTTTATTAAATAGAAAGATACAATAATAAATATTACATATACAGCGGTTTCAATCAATAGTAAAAGGATGCAGGAGGATAAAGTGACAAGTGCACGGAGCAACCAAACAATCCCAAATCCTGGTATGTCAGATAAGTAATATGGTACATAGGGTAAAATGGGACAAAGTGTAATAAATGGTTGTAATGCCAATAAGTAATTACACAGAAAGCACAGCGTCCCTATTACACCGCCACACATCACAAAAATATAAGAACATAAAGTCACAATAATGTTGCAGGAAGGTCAGCCTAGTGATCACAGTCAGTGATCAAACGCTGATCCGCCTGCAACCAGCAATATAAAGTACAATAGACGGTGGAACAACCTATACTGACCACAGAGGATAGAAAGATGGCTCCTTGCCCGACGCGCGTTTCGCCTTGCTTCTTCAGGGGGCGTATGGTTACTCCTAATAATGACCCGGTATAAATACCTCTGTGAATCTCCCAAACACTCGAGACCTCCCACAGAGACAGCCAATAGAAAAACATGCAGACCAGGAGACCTCCCAGGTAATCATGCAGGTGTTGTCAATAGTCGCCGAACCCGGAAGTCTCCCACAATACACACACAACGATGAAGACATGCGCACAATACCACCACAAAGAAGAACCTCCGCTCGTGCGCCCATCATTACAAGCAGGGACCTAACAGCAGGACGTCATACCGCACACATCGGGGATCTCGCGAGAGTATCGGTGTAGGAGCGAACTTCCCTCATGGTACTCTTAATGCCCCCAGTCATAGAGCATGCGCTCCAAAGATAAAAGAGTCTGCATTAACCCTCAAATTTGACGATCACCACATGACAGTGGTCCCGGACCTCCCACACCAGCCAGCAAGTCATGTGATCTGCCCATATGAAGGCAATAGCGCCATATTAAGTCATGGCAAAGGCTGCCAATGCGCATTGGTCATAGTTCAACAAACACAGTTTGAACAGTATTGTATATATACATCAAAGTTAAACCATTAAAACCAATTCATATAACAATACATCTAAGAAAGTTCATGTAAAGGAACCTGGGCGTACTCCATAATGTGTTTGCCTAGAGGTGAGGTGCGATGGACAGGAATCCAATGGCACCGCAACAATAG
Organism: Bufo gargarizans; assembly: GCF_014858855.1. NCBI lineage: Eukaryota > Metazoa > Chordata > Amphibia > Anura > Bufonidae > Bufo > Bufo gargarizans. The sequence continues at coordinate 645,583,843 of NC_058080.1, read as the reverse complement.
TCACAATTCAGTGTGATTCAATAATAATAATAAAATTAAGGCTGCAAAGCAAAGACCTGTATATAATATTGCAGCAAGGAAGCCTAAAAGACTATTGTTACGTATATGCTAAGACAGGATAATAAAAAAAAAGTAGTGCCCATGACAGAAAGATGGTGCTGGTGAGGAAAAGGGGGAGTGCAGGAAGTGACATGCAAGTGAAAAGAGTGAGAAAAAATTGGTTATATATAAATAATTAAATAAATAATATACTGTATATGTATCATTACATGACATGTGAACAAATGGTATTAGCCCAGGTCCACAGGGAATGGCCCAGAGATAACACCTATCCAATACTAATATATACAGAACTGTTATTCTGATAAGGTAGAGGTGGGCTGTAAACCATACAGCCCAGTCCAAATCCTTCCAGATGAGAATCCACTTCGGCACTGACAACCCAGTAGAGAGAAGATGTATCAAAGATCAGACAGGACCAGATGACAAAAGGAGGAGGGAAGGGAGAGTGGAAGCCCTGAATGGGCAAATTGCAGCAGACAATATATCCAATTCCAACGATGCTGAGCACTAACAGCTTGGCTGATGGACATCGACTGATCCTAGCAATTCTAAAGAGACAAGACTCACATGAACGAGATAAACAGGAGAACCATATAACTGATAATACAATAAGCAGTGTAACGGATCTCCTAGCACCCCGACCGGGTACCTCCGTCAATAGATGCTCCTAGTGCTTCCCAAGGTCTCCAAGCACTCCACTTGACACCGTAAGCGCTGCAGACCCCACTAACCGCCAAAGCTTGGTTGAGGCCTCATCGACTCCTACCCACACTGGACCTACGACAAGGCTCCAGTGGGTGAACCTCTCCTACAGCCAGAGAGCAGGAACAGCTCTGACAAGAGCTAGTAGTTATGCCAGGGGAGTATAGCAAATCTTCAGCGTATAGCAATCCCCCAGTGTTGATCAGTTACCCAAACACCAGCCTCAACATGATGAAGGATAAAACAGGCACTCTTTATTGAGGGCTACCTGCCCGTATTTATGCAGGTCCCCATCTGGTGGACACGCCCCTAGGGGACCAGATGGAAGACTGTGACACAGGACAGATATGCAGCAATTCAGGATACACAGACATCCCCACAATGCATCATGGTTTCCTCCTCTCTGCCCTGGAGACACCCGAGGAGTAATTAAATTATTTCTCAGGACAAAGGGAAATCGCCAATACACATGTGGGGACAACAGGACAGGAATCACTATGTAAACATACAATGTCACAACCCTTACAGTAAACACAGACATTTAACATATCCCCAGATAGCTCAAGTCTGAGTGCATATTATTAGGTGAATGGCACTCAGACTACACGAATACACTAAAATTAGCTATCTGGGTACCCTCACATAACATAAAATACAATTCCAAAGACAGATTTAAGCTATGCGGCCGGTCTGTCTTCTCCTTTAAAGTTAGTATGGGCCATAATCCTGAGGCAAGAGGCTGGAAGCCAGGCCCCTCCAAAATCCAGTGGCGAGGTTGGTTTCGCCACAAGCAGTTAAAAAGAAAAGGAAACATATAATAATAAGGTTAAAAGTTAATAGCTGCTAAAAACAGTCGGTACTGTGGGACACCGGGTCAGAGGAAGAACCGCGGAACATGTCTATTTCAGGGCTAGGATGGAATGTGTTGAAAGAGGAGAGATAGTCAAGAAGACCATATCTTACCAAGGTGCCTCACAAAAAGGGGACAAAACTGTTACCCTCATTAAGACCTAGGGGGGCGTTGGTATTCAAGGTGTAGATCCACCTTGTTTCTTTTTTACCTATTATCTTCTTCCAATCGCCACCCCTGGGGGACACAATGATTGGATCGATCCCCCTAAACCTTAGGAGGGTACCATCGCAGTTATGCCACTCCTTAAAGTGCCTAGCCAATGTCTTAAGCTGCAATGTGTCCTGTTCTTCTTTGGCAGCCTCGATAGAGAGAATGTGCTTCCTAACTCTCTGCCTGAATTCCCTAGATGTTAGACCAACATATATAAGGTCACAGGGGCAAATTGACCAGTAGATAACACCTACTGTGGTGCATGTTATGGGGTGTGTGATCTTATATTCCCTATTGTGGCCCGAATCCCAAAAGTTTGTGGCCCTGCCCATATTGGCACAGCCCACACACTTGCCACATTCTCGACTACCCCAAGGTGCACCTTTTGTGCCAAAGAGGCCTGGATCCTTCTGCGAATAGTGGCTCCGAACTAGATGGTCCCTGATGTTTTTAGCTTTACGGTAGGTGATACGCGGATATTGGGGAACCCAAGTTTGTAACTGAGGATCCAACCTTAACACACCCCAATATTTGGTTAAAACCACCCGTACTTCTCTCCATTGTTTGTGGAAGTTGGTAATCAGTCGGATCTCATCAACAGAATCCTGTCTTTTTTTCTTAAACAGAAGGTCAGACCTCTTTTCCGATTTAGCTCTCAAATCTGCTCGATCAATACATTGCTTACTATAGCCACGTTGCTGGAATCTGTGTCGTAAATCCTCTGCTTGTGATTCGAAGGCGGAGTCAGTGGAACAGACCCTCCTCGCCCGAAGATTGGCCCACTGGTATACTTCTGATGAGGTTGTTAGGATGTGCTGATTGTGCACTAAGAAGAGAGTTGACAGACGTCTCCGTTCTGTACAAATCCGTCCCTAGGAGGAGCCCATATTCTTCCTCGGTCCCCTGCCAAATGATGAGCACATCATCGATGTAACATCCCCAAAAGAGGACCTTACTTATCATTAGCAGGGGATCCGTCTGGAGGATCTCCCTCTTCCACAGCCCCAGGAACAGATTTGCGTACGAGGGCGCACAAGACGCCCCCATTGCTGTTCCCTGGAGCTGTAGGTAGAAAGAACCCCCAAACGTAAAAAAAATTGTGGGTCAACACAAACTCAAGCAGAGACAGTATGAAACTGCACTTGTCCTTACCCCAATTTGTCTTTAAGAAGAACTTTGTTGCCTCCAATCCATCCTGGTGTCGGATCGAGGTGTAGAGCGATTCGACAACGCAGGTGGCTATCAACATGTCAGATTCCAATTGGATGCTCTCAACTTTCTTCAACAGATCCATCGTATCTTTCAGATACGAGGGAAGTTCCTCAACCAGAGGATGTAGAAAACATTCAACATATCTGCATATGGGGTCAATCATACCGTTGGTTCCAGAGACGATCGGTCTCCCGGGTGGGTTCAACAGGGCCTTATGTACCTTAGGGAGAAAGTACAGTGTTGGAATCACAGGGTGGGCGGGCAAGAGGTGGGAACACTGCTGAACAGATATAACTCCAGCATCCACCCCCGTCATCAACAATAGTTCCAATTTGGCCCTAAACTTGATAGACGGGTTGAAGGTGAGCCATTGGTAGCAATCAACATTGCTGATCTGTTTGCGCACCTCCCTCTCATACAGGATGGTTGGCCACAACACAATGTTCCCACCCTTGTCTGCCGGTTTCACCACCACATCCCTCCAGCCACCAATCTCACGAAGAGCGACTCTCTACCCCCTCGTACAATTATCCCTTCCTCCCCCAATGGGGATCATGCGTAGTTCTGCCTCAACCAGCTTCACAAACATGTCCACATTGGGGTACAAGGATAGGGGAGGAAATTTTTGGGATCTGGGTAGGAGATGTTTGGAAAACTCACCCGCGATTGGCATAGCGTCTCCAAAAGTGCATTAAGTGTCGCCAGGGCCTCTTGTTCAAATCTCGTCGGAAAAATTGGATCACTTTTACAACTAAATAATTTTTTTAAAACCAGTTTTCTTGCGAAGAGGTGAAGATCCTTCACTACAGAAAAAAGGTCAAGATTAAAGCCAGTGAGAAGGAAAGCCCCTTTCCTAAAATAGACATTTGATCGTGAGTAAAGACATGGTCAGAGAGGTTTATTACCTGAAGCTGGTGGGTGCCAGCAGAGCCACGTTGGCAAGTATGCTGGCTCGTGGTCCCTCTCCGTTTAGGAAACCTTTTCGGGTACCTCTGGTCCTTGGCTGTTGGGGGGTTCCCATCATCACTCATGGAGGTGTTGGACGAAACAGACATGGATCGTGTCCGTGTTTGCTGCACTACATTTCTGGATAAATGTTTGTAAACTGGATTCTTTAAAACATAACCTTTACTTGGTCACTTAAAATATATTTCACACTGGGTGAGAGACAAAAATAACAACAAACAACCTCCACTATATCACATACAACCATTGAATACGTGAAAAAATGGGTGGATCTCACCTCGTCCGAGCAGGATCCGCGATCGCAGAGGGTGGTCCTGGCAGTTGGTGGTGCCTGAGACCGGTGTGACCTGGGTGCTGCGTACGTGATGGCAGTATTATCCTCCTACTTAACCCTATTCTGGCTTTCCTGCCTACCTAGGGGTGGGGGGCTGTTATTAACACCTGCCTACCACACATGGAGCACCCGCCCCGACAGGGGCGACCCCACACCGAACCTTACCCTCGGTATGGGTCTAGTATTCTATGTAACCCTATTACAATGCCCTACATGCCATGTTTCCATCTTTTATTACAGACATCATCAGGGGACTTCACATGTATTCAAGGGTGGTCAGAGATCAGGGTGGTTTTAGCCTCCAATCAACTACAAATAAAATTACAAACATACACTCAGTATGGGTCACTTATACTATTGAGCCATGCAGTCAATTCCATTCAGTGCACTTACTCAGAGATCAGGGTGGTTTTCGCCTCCAATCAGTAGGACAGTTGGTGACTCTTATCCTCACTGGAACATGGGAAGTGTCCCATGTCAGTACATGTCTCACCCAAACTAGCAATGGTCTGGGTGAGCAATGGGTGATGTTACTTGCCTCCTCTTATCCCTCCACTCCCGGTCAGTATCCGCCCTCCTTGATCAGTTATCTCACCTGTCCGAGTCTGTTAGGACGCATGTTGCTCCACGTGGAACGCACGCCGCTCGCATGCGTTCCACCGGACCGGAAGTTCAAGTCACATGGTGCGGGCTGGCCGGAAGTGAGGTAAGGACCTGCGCCTGAGCATTGCTCGTTGCATAGCAACCCCTAGGCTCAGAGCGCACGGCCCAAATGCAAAGCAATTGATAACTTGCCTTCTTTTTACTTATGCACAATCGCATTATACGGATTTCAAATTAGCAGGACCGCCCAACGCACGCCACTATGCTCTGAATATCTGACGTCTGTTAGGTCAAGAACATTAATATGTTTTTCTTTTAGTGTAAATTTACTCAAACCGGAGCTCTAACGGATTCAATATGATTAGCCCCATTGGTTCTTATAGCGAGGTTCGACATTGGGTCCCGCACGCTCGTTTTTGAGGGCACGCAGGATCCAAAGGGAAACCCGCCAAATACTTGCATATGACTAACCCCGTTGGTTATTCTTGCAGGGTTCACCGTCAGATCCTGCCCGTCCTTGTGTACGGGCATACTAGGTCCAAGGGGAAAGAAGGACCCGCCGGACTACAACATCACTATTTCCGCCTTGTCTGTGTCCTCTGTCAGACCGCACATGCTCGCATATACATAGGGGAGCACATGAAGTCAGAGGGAGACACAGGCAAGATGCAGCCCTCTATGACAGCACAAGTCATAAAATTATTATAAAAAGCAGCAGAAGTTTTGTTGTTCATTTAAACCTGACAGGTGAACTGTTTTGAGATAAAAGATCCATTTCGATTCGCATTGTAGGATTCTCCTATCAAAGTCTCCTCGTCTGATTCCTGGTTTGATTAGTTCGATTCCCATAAAAGAAAGGCAGTCGAGTCTGCCATCATGTTCGGTGTTCACATGGCGTGCCACTGATGTATCTCTGCCATTTCTTACATCGCCTAGATGCTCTCCAATTCTTCTCCTTAGTTCTCTACCTGTCTTCCCCACATATTCTTTTCCACATTCGCATGTGATTTTATACACTAGACCTGTGCTTCTACAATTGATGATATCCTTGATGGTATATATTTTGCCGGTATTATTGCTTCTAAATGACCTTGCTTTGGTCATGTAGGGGCACGCTACACATCTTCCGCATTTAAAATTGCCACTAATACCCCTCTCAAGCCATGTTTTTTTCTGGGGTACTGGTGTGTAGTGACTGTGCACCATCATGTCACGGATGCTTCTACCGCGTCTATACGTGATACTGTGGCGCGTCTTTACCGCTTTACAAATGTCAGAATCCATTAGGAGCACATGCCAGTGTTTCGATATAATGTCTCTGATTGCCGAGGAACACCCATTGTAGGTACTAATGAAGCGGATCTCCCTGCTTTCACTAGAACTACCATACATGGGGGTGTCTGCTGGTGGGGATAAAAGAGACATTCTATCCTTATTCAGGGCCATCTGGTATGCCGGTGTTAATACACCTACTGGGTATCCGCGATCCAAGAAACGATTTTTTAGGTCACCCGCTTGTTTGATGAATTCTGAGTGTTTCGAGCAATTCCTCCTTAGTCGTAAGTATTGGCCTCTCGGTATTCCCTTCCTGAGGGGATACGGATGGCTACTTTCCCATCGTAGGAGGGAATTTGTTGAGGTGGGCTTACGAAATATGGAAGTCTCGAGGCAGCCCCGATTGTTAATATTCACTACGATGTCAAGAAAGGGGAGTTTTGAAACATCACATTCAGATGTAAAATGGAGGCCTATCTCGTTCTGGTTCAATTGTCGAACCCAGGACGAGAAGGTCTCCATACTTCCCCTCCAGATGACAAAGACATCATCAATGAAGCGCACCCATTTTTGGACGCACTGCAGCTCGACTACGGATTCGTCCCTAAATACTATGATGTTTTCCTACCAGCCCAGGAACAAGTTAGCATACGATGGGGCGCAGGGACTCCCCATCGCAGTGCCCCTGAGCTGGTGGAAAAAGCGCCCATTGAATAAGAAATAGTTCCTAGTCAATGAAAATTCTAACAGTTCCAGTACAAAGGCATTATGTCCCTGGAAATGTCTCCCCCTTGATGACAGGAAGTATGATACTGCATGTAAGCCCCATTTGTGTGGTATGGATGAATATAATGCTTCGACGTCTACACTCCCCAGTATACAATCACCATCTAATTGTATGCCATCTATCTGTCTGAGTAGGTCTCCAGTGTCTTTTACGTGGGATGACAGAGATAGAACAAGATTTTATCTATATACACTCCTAGGTTTTGACTAAGACTGTCAATGCCGAATACGATCGGACGCCCTTTCAAGGGCTCATAGCCTTTGTGTACTTTTGGGAGGCTATAAAAAGTAGCGATTTGAGGATGTTCTGGGTACAGAAAATCGAATTCTTCTTGACTAATTAATTTTGCAAGTTTTGCCCTATCCAATATGCTTTTTAATTCTTTTTTATAGACAAGGGTCGGGTCACTTAAAAGGATTTCGTAACAATCCCGTGGAGCTAATAAGCTCTCACACATTGCTACATAATTATTTGTACTAAGGATGACTGTGTTTCCACCTTTGTCCGATGGCTTGATGACGATATTTTTGTTTTTGGACAGGTCATCAAGTGCGGACAGTTCATCCCCAGTACAATTTTGGGGTGCCGAGTACAGGTGGGTGGTCTCCAAGTCTTTACTCACTAGTTTAAGGAATACGTCCACGCAATTTGTTTCTCCTATAGGTGGTGCCCTCTTACTCCTGTTTTTACAGGATGTAAAAGGTCCTTCACCCAAGGATGGTTCATTAGCCGCTGTCAAGCTTTCCAGCAGTTTAACATCAGATATTATATCTCTCGGGATTCCCATTTCTACGCTTTGTTTTTGCAGGATTAGAGATTAAACTACGGGACCAGATAACGATCACACAGTCCTTTGCACAGGAAACGGATTTTGGGACAAAGGAGAAACAACTTCAGACCTCGTTAGATAAGTTCCAATATCATCTTAAGGAGCGAAAACACAAACAGTTCACACGGGATTTGGCGAACTTTAAAGAAAATAAAGTATATGGTCAAATACCTGAAAGAAGGAGAGAAACTGAAAGGGACACTGACATCTCATCAACTGAGACAGATCTGTCAGGGTCAGAAAAAGAACAATATATAGGAAATCGAAAAAATCCAACGAAAGGTAGAGGTCGTGGTAGGAAAAACAAATGGGGGGGATATTATAACAAGGCCGTACAAGGTTTTTTAGACCAGGGTTTGACATACCCCCTACGAAACCGAGTACCACAACAACCTCAGGTAGCAGCAACAGTGCTGGCCCCAAAATAATTAACCTGTCAGACCATCCCCTATCTACGACAGAAATTAAGGTCCTTGAAAAGGGTCTCTCCTTTGTCCCAACACCCAAATATAATCCTTTTAAAACCGCTGTAGATTTAAATCTCTTCATACGTAAACTACGCTGGTACAAACATTTTTGTAATATTGAGAAAAAACAAAGCGTAGAAATGGGAATCCCGAGATATATGATATCTGATGTTAAACTGCTGGAAAGCTTGACAGCGGCTAATGAACCATCCTTGGGTGAAGGACCTTTTACATCCTGTAAAAACAGGAGTAAGAGGGCACCACCTATAGGAGAAACAAATTGCGTGGACGTATTCCTTAAACTAGTGAGTAAAGACTTGGAGACCACCCACCTGTACTCGGCACCCCAAAATTGTACTGGGGATGAACTGTCCGCACTTGATGACCTGTCCAAAAACAAAAATATCGTCATCAAGCCATCGGACAAAGGTGGAAACACAGTCATCCTTAGTACAAATAATTATGTAGCAATGTGTGAGAGCTTATTAGCTCCACGGGATTGTTACGAAATCCTTTTAAGTGACCCGACCCTTGTCTATAAAAAAGAATTAAAAAGCATATTGGATAGGGCAAAACTTGCAAAATTAATTAGTCAAGAAGAATTCGATTTCCTGTACCCAGAACATCCTCAAATCGCTACTTTTTATAGCCTCCCAAAAGTACACAAAGGCTATGAGCCCTTGAAAGGGCGTCTGTCATGGAACCATGAACCAGACGTACAACAAGAGATAAGTGGAAAATAAGAAGGTTTTATTGAAGAGCAAGCCGTAAGCAAAGTCCAAACGGATGGCTAAACCGAAGCAGGGTCTTGCGGAGACAGAGGTCAGGAACCAGAAGGGTAGTCAGACGAAGCCAGGATCAGGAACCAACGGGGTAGTCAGATGAAGCCGGAATCAGGAACCAACGGGGTAGTCAGACGAGGCCAGGATCAGGAACCAGAAGCAGCAGCAGTCTTGAAAGCATGTGAACACAGGAGGACCAAGCAAGGAACTGAAGCCACAGACCTCCTATATATATGAGCTAGGCATCCAGCTCCTCCCAGTGGGAAGGAGGAGCCGCAGGGTGGGAGGCTACAAGAAAACCCAGAAACCAAGATGGCCGCCAGCACATGTCAAACGAAGGGAACAGCAAGGAGGTAAGACCATGACAGTACCTCCCCCTCAAGGGCCCCTCCTCCGCAGAGTAAGGAACGGTTTCTGAGGGAAGCGTGCGTGGAAGGCTCGGAGCAAGACAGGAGCATGGACATCTGCGGAGGGAACCCAGGAACGCTCCTCTGGACCATAACTACGCCAATGGACCAAAAACTGCACCCGGCCGCGGACCAGGCGTGAGTCCAGGATATTGCTCACCTCATACTCCTCACGATTGCCCACTTGGACCGGACGAGGCCGAGGAATCGAGGAAGTGAAACGATTACACACCAGTGGCTTCAACAGGGAGACATGAAACACGTTGGAGATCCGCATGCCAGGAGGAAGCGCAAGGGCATAGGCTACCGGGTTTACCCTGCGAAGCACTCGGAAGGGATGTAACCTAAGAAGGTTACCTGGGATCGGTGAAATTCGCATTTCTCAAGCTTACCGAACAGCTTGTTCTCTCGTAACCGTTGCAACACTCGTCTGACATCCAGAACGTGGGCCTCCATGGATTCAGAATATACCAAGATGTCATCCAAATAGACCACCACACACTGCTGCAACAGGTCACGGAAAACATCGTTGATGAATTCCTGGAAGACTGCGGGCGCATTGCACAACCCAAAGGGCATAACCAAGGATTCATAATGACCGGTCCTGGTGTTAAACGCGGTCTTCCACTCATCGCCCGCCTTGATCCTTACCAGGTTATATGCCGCCCTCAGGTCGAGTTTGGTAAAGACCGTGGCCCCTTTGAGGCGATCGAACAGCTCGGAAATCAAGGGTATCGGGTAAGCGTTCTTTATCGTGATGCGATTGAGACCCCTGTAATCGATGCAAGGCCTCAATTCACCGCCCTTCTTTTTCACAAAGAAAAATCCAGCCCCTGCCGGGGACGAGGATTTGCGAATGTGTCCGCGTGAAAGCGCCTCCCTCACGTACTCCTCCATGGCCTCATTCTCCGCTACCGACAGTGGATAGACTTTGCCACGAGCATAGGCTACCGGGTTTACCCTGCGAAGCACTCGGAAGGGACCAACAAAGCGAGGCGCCAGCTTGGGAGTGGGCACTCGAAGGTTGAGGTTGCGGGTGGACAACCATACGCGGTCTCCGACCTGGTAGGAAGGAGCGGGCGCTCGTCTGCGATCAGCCTGGAGTTTCTGGCGCTGCGCAGAGACCTCAAGGGACCTCTGGATCTGTACCCAAGAAGCACGTAGGACGGAAAGGTGATCCTCCACAGCCGGAATATCCTGGGGAGAGAATACCTCTGGTAACACGGCAGGTTGGAACCCATAATTGGCCATGAAGGGAGACGTCCCAGAGGAAGAGTTCACCGCCGTGTTCCTGGCAAACTCAGCCCAAGGCAGGAGGTCAACCCAATTGTCTTGGTGATCGGAGACATAGCAACGAAGGAATTGCTCCAAGGCCTGATTGGATCGTTCTGCGGCCCCATTGGACTGAGGGTGGTAGGCCGATGAGAAAGAGAGATGAATCCCCAACTGGGAGCAAAAGGCGCGCCAGAACCTGGACACAAACTGACTCCCCCGATCCGACACAATCTCCTTGGGCAAACCGTGCAACCGGAAGACCTCCCTGGCAAAAATCGAGGCCAACTCTTGTGCAGAGGGTAACTTCTTGAGAGGAACACAGTGGCACATTTTGGAAAACCGATCCACTATCATGAGAATGACCGTATGGCCTCGCGATGCAGGGAGGTCCACAATGAAATCCATCCCCAGGTGTGACCATGGACGCTCCCCGGTGGCTATGGGTTGCAAAAGGCCCAACGGAAGGTGCCGAGGGGACTTACTCTGGGCACAAACGGAGCATGCCGCTACATATGCGGCGATGTCGGAACGTAGGGAAGGCCACCAGAACAGACGTGAAACAGCCCAGGACAGCTGATTCTTTCCAGGATGCCCCGCGGCCTTGGAGTTATGGTAGGTTCGCAACAACCGAGTGCGCAACTCCTCAGGCACAAAACACCTGCCGTTGGGTCTCCCAGAGGGAGCACCAGATTGAGCCGCCAAAATCTGCTCACCCAGGGGAGAGGTCAGGCTGGTGCGAATGGCGGCCAGGATCTGATTCGGAGGTATGACCGAAGTCGGAATCGACTCCTCCCCGGACAGCTCGGAGTACTGCCGTGATAAGGCATCCGCTCTGATGTTCTTGGAACCGGGTAGGTAGGAGACCACGTAATTAAAACGTGACAAGAACAGAGCCCATCTGGCCTGACGTGGTGTCAATCTCTTGGCCTCAGAGAGGTAGGTCAGATTCTTGTGGTCCGTCAGGATGAGAACCGGAACCACCGAGCCCTCGAGCAAGTGCCTCCATTCTTTAAGGGCCTGCACGATGGCCAATAACTCCCTGTCACCAATCTGATAGTTGCACTCCGCGGAAGACAGTTTCCGGGAGTAAAACCCACAAGGAAGCAGAGGACCCTCCGGTGTTCTACGCTGAGACAGGAGGGCGCCTACTCCCGTCTCAGACGCGTCCACCTCAAGGACAAACGGCAACCCAGGGTTGGGATGCGACAGAATCGGAGCCGACACAAAGGCGGACTTTAGAGCCTCAAAAGCTCGGATGGCCTCGGGCGGCCAGACCTGGGGATTGCTGCCCTTCCTGGTCAGATCCATGAGAGGCTTGGCTAGCATGGAAAAGTCCCTGATGAACTTCCGATAATAATTGGCGAAGCCCAAAAAGCGCTGCAGGGCACGAAGACCACTGGGCTGGGGCCACTGTAAGACAGCCGAAACCTTCTCAGGATCCATGGAGAACCCCTCAGCGGAAATGATGTAACCTAAGAAGGTTACCTGGGATCGGTGAAATTCGCATTTCTCAAGCTTACCGAACAGCTTGTTCTCTCGTAACCGTTGCAACACTCGTCTGACATCCAGAACGTGGGCCTCCATGGATTCAGAATATACCAAGATGTCATCCAAATAGACCACCACACACTGCTGCAACAGGTCACGGAAAACATCGTTGATGAATTCCTGGAAGACTGCGGGCGCATTGCACAACCCAAAGGGCATAACCAAGGATTCATAATGACCGGTCCTGGTGTTAAACGCGGTCTTCCACTCATCGCCCGCCTTGATCCTTACCAGGTTATATGCCGCCCTCAGGTCGAGTTTGGTAAAGACCGTGGCCCCTTTGAGGCGATCGAACAGCTCGGAAATCAAGGGTATCGGGTAAGCGTTCTTTATCGTGATGCGATTGAGACCCCTGTAATCGATGCAAGGCCTCAATTCACCGCCCTTCTTTTTCACAAAGAAAAATCCAGCCCCTGACGGGGACGAGGATTTGCGAATGTGTCCGCGTGAAAGCGCCTCCCTCACGTACTCCTCCATGGCCTCATTCTCCGCTACCGACAGTGGATAGACTTTGCCACGAGGAGGAACGGCACCAGATTGTAACTCTATGGCACAATCGTATGGGCGGTGCGGAGGTAGGGCAACCGCACGCACCTTATCGAATACATCCCGGTACTCCTCGTATTCAGGAGGCAACAGAGAGTCCGAGGAAGTACTCAGCAACTTGACAGGCCCATGGATGCAACTAGCCCCACACTGCGGTGACCACGAGAGGATCTCGGCCGATTTCCAATCGAAAGTCGGATTATGCTTCTGGAGCCAGGGGTACCCCAAGACCACCGAGTAGTGTGGAGACGAAATAACCTGGAGACAGACCGACTCTCTGTGAACGGCACCAATGGCCATCCCCACTGGAAGGGTCTCCTGAGTCACGTGTGGCGGCAGAAGGGGTCTGCCGTCTATCGCCTCAAGAGCCAGTGGGGAACCTCGAGGCTGCAGAGGAATGGAATTGGCGGCAGCGAACACACTATCAATGAACAAACCACCAGCACCAGAGTCCACCAACGCCTGGGTCGTCACCGAGCCCCCGACCCAGGAGAGGACAACAGTAATCAGTGGTTTGTCAACACGGGAAACCGGGGACGAGGAGACTCCACCCAAGATCTGCCCCCGACAGGATCTCAGGTTCGAGCGTTTCCCGGACGGTTCGGGCATGCCAACCGAAAATGCCCACCGAGACCACAGTACATGCATCGGCCCTCGCGTCTCCGGAGTACCCTCTCCCCCTCGGACAGGCGAGCAAACCCCAGCTGCATGGGTTCACCCCCAGACAAGTCATCCCCAGGAGGCGTGGGAGGAGAGGGAGGCACGGGTGGGACAGCAAACGTAGGCGCCAATCTGTTAGAAGGCCTCCGCAGGCTCTCCTTAAAGGAAGGTCTCTCCCTGAGTCTGGTGTCAATTCAAAATCAGGAAAGAAATAAGAGACTCGAGCTCCACTGGTAGGTCCTTAGCTGCAACCTCATCCTTCAAGGCATCCGAGAGACCATGAGAGAAAGCAGCGACCAGAGCCTCATTATTCCAGCCCACCTCTGCTGCCAGGGTACGAAACTCAATGGCGTATTCAGCTACGGATCGTGAACCCTGTCTGATGGACATAAGGAGCTTCGCAGCAGAGGCAGCACGAGCCGGCACATCGAATACCTTCCGAAGAGAAGCAACAAAACCGGAAAACTCGGCAACCACCGGATTGTTGTTCTCCCATAAAGGGCTGGCCCAGGCCAAGGCCTTGTCCGAGAGCAGCGAGATCAAGAAGCCCACCTTTGATCTCTCAGTAGGAAAGGCATGTGGCAGCAACTCGAAGTAAATGCCCACCTGGTTAAGGAAACCTCGGCACTGAGTTGGCTCTCCCCCAAAGCGCTGTGGAAGGGGGCAGAACCGGTCATACCCTGAAACACCATAGGCGCAGCAACAGGTGTCAGGGTAGACTCTGGCGCAACAACCGGAGCGGCAGTAGGAGCGGGCCCAGGAGCGACAACCGACCCATCGGCAACGGAAGCTAAATGAGCCGTGCGTTCAAGCAGGGTTTGCAACGCCACAGCGAACCGACCCAACAGGTGATCCTGCTGATCAAGTCTGGCAACCAGCGTAGGTAGCGAGGGTGGCCCTGTACCGTCAGAATTCATGGCTTGGTCCTAATGTCATGGAACCATGAACCAGACGTACAACAAGAGATAAGTGGAAAATAAGAAGGTTTTATTGAAGAGCAAGCCGTAAGCAAAGTCCAAACGGATGGCTAAACTGAAGCAGGGTCTTGCGGAGACAGAGGTCAGGAACCAGAAGGGTAGTCAGACGAAGCCAGGATCAGGAACCAACGGGGTAGTCAGACGAAGCCGGAATCAGGAACCAACGGGGTAGTCAGACGAGGCCAGGATCAGGAACCAGAAGCAGCAGCAGTCTTGGAAGCATGTGAACACAGGAGGACCAAGCAAGGAACTGAAGCCACAGACCTCCTATATATATGAGCTAGGCATCCAGCTCCTCCCAGTGGGAAGGAGGAGCCGCAGGGTGGGAGGCTACAAGAAAACCCAGAAACCAAGATGGCCGCCAGCACATGTCAAAGGAAGGGAACAGCAAGGAGGTAAGACCATGACAGCGTCCGATCGTATCCGGCATTGACAGTCTTAGTCAAAACCTAGGAGTGTATATAGATAAAATCTTGGCACCTTTTGTTCTATCTCTGTCATCCCACGTAAAAGACACTGGAGACCTACTCAGACAGATAGATGGCATACAATTAGATGGTGATTGTATACTGGGGAGTGTAGACGTCGAAGCATTATATTCATCCATACCACACAAATGGGGCTTACATGCAGTATCATACTTCCTGTCATCAAGGGGGAGACATTTCCAGGGACATAATGCCTTTGTACTGGAACTGTTAGAATTTTCATTGACTAGGAACTATTTCTTATTCAATGGGCGCTTTTTCCACCAGCTCAGGGGCACTGCGATGGGGAGTCCCTGCGCCCCATCGTATGCTAACTTGTTCCTGGGCTGGTGGGAAAACACCATAGTATTTAGGGACGAATCCGTAGTCGAGCTGCAGTGCGTCCAAAAATGGGCGCGCTTCATTGATGATGTCTTTGTCATCTGGAGGGGAAGTATGGAGACCTTCTCGTCCTGGGTTCGACAATTGAACCAGAACGAGATAGGCCTCCATTTTACATCTGAATGTGATGTTTCAAAACTCCCCTTTCTTGACATCGTAGTGAATATTAACAATCGGGGCTGCCTCGAGACTTCCATATTTCGTAAGCCCACCTCAACAAATTCCCTCCTACGATGAGAAAGTAGCCATCCGTATCCCCTCAGGAAGGGAATACCGAGAGGCCAATACTTACGACTAAGGAGGAATTGCTCGAAACACTCAGAATTCATCAAACAAGCGGGTGACCTAAAAAATCGTTTCTTGGATCGCGGATACCCAGTAGGTGTATTAACACTGGCATACCAGATGGCCCTGAATAAGGATAGAATGTCTCTTTTATCCCCACCAGCAGACACCCCCATGTATGGTAGTTCTAGTGAAAGCAGGGAGATCCGCTTCATTAGTACCTACAATGGGTGTTCCTCGGCAATCAGAGACATTATATCGAAACACTGGCATGTGCTCCTAATGGATTCTGACATTTGTAAAGCGGTAAAGACGCGCCCCAGTATCACGTATAGACGCGGTAGAAGCATCCGTGACATGATGGTGCACAGTCACTACACACCAGTACCCCAGAAAAAAACATGGCTTGAGAGGGGTATTAGTGGCAATTTTAAATGCGGAAGATGTGTAGCGTGCCCCTACATGACCAAAGCAAGGTCATTTAGAAGCAATAATACCGGCAAAATATATATCATCAAGGATATCATCAATTGTAGAAGCACAGGTCTAGTGTATAAAATCACATGCGAATGTGGAAAAGAATATGTGGGGAAGACAGGTAGAGAACTAAGGAGAAGAATTGGAGAGCATCTAGGCGATGTAAGAAATGGCAGAGATACATCAGTGGCACGCCATGTGAACACCGAACATGATGGCAGACTCGACTGCCTTTCTTTTATGGGAATCAAACTAATCAAACCAGGAATCAGACGAGGGGACTTTGATAGGAGAATCCTACAATGCGAAGCGAAATGGATCTTTTATCTCAAAACAGTTCACCCGTCAGGTTTAAATGAACAACAAAACTTCTGCTGCTTTTTATAATAATTTTATGACTTGTGCCGTCATAGAGGGCTGCATCTTGCCTGTGTCTCCCTCTGACTTCATGTGCTCCCCTATGTATATGCGAGCATGTGCGGTCTGACGGAGGACACAGACAAGGCGGAAATAGTGATGTTGTAGTCCGGCGGGTCCTTCTTTCCCCTTGGACCTAGTATGCCCGTACACAAGGACGGGCAGGATCTGACGGTGAACCCTGCAAGAATAACCAACGGGGTTAGTCATATGCAAGTATTTGGCGGGTTTCCCTTTGGATCCTGCGTGCCCTCAAAAACGAGCGTGCGGGACCCAATGTCGAACCTCGCTATAAGAACCAATGGGGTTAATCATATTGAATCCGTTAGAGCTCCGGTTTGAGTAAATTTACACTAAAAGAAAAACATATTAATGTTCTTGACCTAACAGACGTCAGATATTCAGAGCATAGTGGCGTGCGTTGGGCGGTCCTGCTAATTTGAAATCCGTATAATGCGATTGTGCATAAGTAAAAAGAAGGCAAGTTATCAATTGCTTTGCATTTGGGCCGTGCGCTCTGAGCCTAGGGGTTGCTATGCAACGAGCAATGCTCAGGCGCAGGTCCTTACCTCACTTCCGGCCAGCCCGCACCATGTGACTTGAACTTCCGGTCCGGTGGAACGCACGCGAGCGGCGTGCGTTCCACGTGGAGCAACATGCGTCCTAACCGACTCGGACAGGTGAGATAACTGATCAAGGGGGGCGGATACTGACCGGGAGTGGAGGGATAAGAGGAGGCAAGTAACATCACCCATTGCTCACCCAGACCATTGCTAGTTTGGGTGAGACATGTACTGACATGGGACACTTCCCATGTTCCAGTGAGGATAAGAGTCACCAACTGTCCTACTGATTGGAGGCGAAAACCACCCTGATCTCTGAGTAAGTGCACTGAATTGAATTGACTGCATGGCTCAATAGTATAAGTGACCCATACTGAGTGTATGTTTGTAATTTTATTTGTAGTTGATTGGAGGCTAAAACCACCCTGATCTCTGACCACCCTTGAATACATGTGAAGTCCCCTGATGATGTCTGTAATAAAAGATGGAAACATGGCATGTAGGGCATTGTAATAGGGTTACATAGAATACTAGACCCATACCGAGGGTAAGGTTCGGTGTGGGGTCGCCCCTGTCGGGGCGGGTGCTCCATGTGTGGTAGGCAGGTGTTAATAACAGCCCCCCACCCCTAGGTAGGCAGGAAAGCCAGAATAGGGTTAAGTAGGAGGATAATACTGCCATCACGTACGCAGCACCCAGGTCACACCGGTCTCAGGCACCACCAACTGCCAGGACCACCCTCTGCGATTGCGGATCCTGCTCGGACGAGGTGAGATCCACCCATTTTTTCACGTATTCAATGGTTGTATATGATATAGTGGAGGTTGTTTGTTGTTATTTTTGTCTCTCACCCAGTGTGAAATATATTTTAAGTGACCAAGTAAAGGTTATGTTTTAAAGAATCCAGTTTACAAAAATGTATCCGTATATTTTAGGTGTAAATCGATACCACCACATCTGTACTGTAAGTGGCGGTATAATATAATTTTTGTTGCACTACATTTCTCCAACGGTACACCGGATTATTTTCCATATCCTGGGTCTTAATGAGGGTAACAGTTTTGTCCCCTTTTTGTGAGGCACCTCGGTAAGATTTGGTCTTCTTGACTATCTCTCCTCTTCCAACACATTCTATCCTAGCCCTGACATAGACATGTTCCGCGGTTCTTCCTCTGACCCGGTGTCCCGCAGTACCGACTGTTTTTAGCAGTTGTTAACTTTTAACCTTATTATTATATGTTTCCTTTTCAACTGTTTATTGTATTATCAGTTATATGGTTCTCCTGTAGAGTTGAGCGAACACCTGGATGTTCGGGTTCGAGAAGTTCGGCCGAACATCCCGGAAATGTTCGGGTTCGGGATCCGAACCCGATCCGAACTTCGTCCCGAACCCGAACCCCATTGAAGTCAATGGGGACCCGAACTTTTCGGCACTAAAAAGGCTGTAAAACAGCCCAGGAAAGAGCTAGAGGGCTGCAAAAGGCAGCAACATGTAGGTAAATCCCCTGCAAACAAATGTGGATAGGGAAATGAATTAAAATAAAAATTAAATAAATAAAAATTAACCAAAATCAATTGGAGAGAGGTTCCATAGCAGAGAATCTGGCTTCCCGTCACCCACCACTGGAACAGTCCATTCTCAGATATTTAGGCCCCGGCACCCAGGCAGAGGAGAGAGGTCCCGTAACAGAGAATCTGTCTTCATGTCAGCAGAGAATTAGTCTGCATGTCATAGCAGAGAATGAGGCTTCACGTCAGCCACCACTGCAACAGTCCATTGGCATATATTTAGGCCCAGCACCCAGGCAGAGGAGGGAGGTCCCGTAACAGAGAATCTGTCTTCATGTCAGCAGAGAATTAGTCTGCATGTCATAGCAGAGAATGAGGCTTCACGTCAGCCACCACTGCAACAGTCCATTGGCATATATTTAGGCCCAGCACACACACAGGCAGAGGAGAGAGGTCCCGTAACAGAGAATCTGGCTTCATGTCAGCAGAGAATCAGTCTGCATGTCATAGCAGAGAATGAGGCTTCACGTCAGCCACCACTGCAACAGTCCATTGGCATATATTTAGGCCCAGCACACACACAGGCAGAGGAGAGAGGTCCCGTAACAGAGAATCTGGCTTCATGTCAGCAGAGAATCAGTCTGCATGTCATAGCAGAGAATGAGGCTTCACGTCAGCCACCACTGCAACAGTCCATTGGCATATATTTAGGCCCAGCACCCAGGCAGAGGAGGGAGGTCCCGTAACAGAGAATCTGTCTTCATGTCAGCAGAGAATTAGTCTGCATGTCATAGCAGAGAATGAGGCTTCACGTCAGCCACCACTGCAACAGTCCATTGGCATATATTTAGGCCCAGCACACACACAGGCAGAGGAGAGAGGTCCCGTAACAGAGAATCTGGCTTCATGTCAGCAGAGAATCAGTCTGCATGTCATAGCAGAGAATGAGGCTTCACGTCAGCCACCACTGCAACAGTCCATTGGCATATATTTAGGCCCAGCACACACACAGGCAGAGGAGAGAGGTCCCGTAACAGAGAATCTGGCTTCATGTCAGCAGAGAATCAGTCTGCATGTCATAGCAGAGAATGAGGCTTCACGTCAGCCACCACTGCAACAGTCCATTGGCATATATTTAGGCCCAGCACCCAGGCAGAGGAGGGAGGTCCCGTAACAGAGAATCTGTCTTCATGTCAGCAGAGAATTAGTCTGCATGTCATAGCAGAGAATGAGGCTTCACGTCAGCCACCACTGCAACAGTCCATTGGCATATATTTAGGCCCAGCACCCAGGCAGAGGAGGGAGGTCCCGTAACAGAGAATCTGTCTTCATGTCAGCAGAGAATTAGTCTGCATGTCATAGCAGAGAATGAGGCTTCACGTCAGCCACCACTGGAACAGTCCATTCTCAGATATTTAGGCCCCGGCACCCAGGCAGAGGAGAGAGGTCCCGTAACAGAGAATCTGTCTTCATGTCAGCAGAGAATTAGTCTGCATGTCATAGCAGAGAATGAGGCTTCACGTCAGCCACCACTGCAACAGTCCATTGGCATATATTTAGGCCCAGCACCCAGGCAGAGGAGAGAGGTCCCGTAACAGACAATCTGGCTTCATGTCAGCAGAGAATCAGTCTGCATGTCATAGCAGAGAATCAGGCTTCACGTCACCCACCACTGCAACAGTCCATTGTCATAAATTTAGGCCCAGCACTAGTGTTGAGCGGCATGTCCCATATTCGAATTCGCGAAATTTTGTGAATATTCGAAAGAATATTCGTAAAATATTCGCGATTATTCAAATTCGTTATTATTTCGCATATGCGATAATTCGAATTATCGCATAATACATATGCTATGCAAAATTCACATGTGCGCTAATGAAATCGCCTTACGAAGATTCGCAACTCAATTCAATCACTAATGTATGAATGCAATGCCCTTTGCCTCTGTTCTGGGACAAGTGTAGATATTCGCATGTGCGCTAATAAAATCGCCTTACGAAGATTCGCACCTCAATCACTTTCTAGGGAATGTGAGACTTTTGGGAATCAATCGAGATACAGTGGGGGGTGATGACAGTAGTTGACAGAGTACAGATCAATGTAATCTGTAAGGTGGAAAGTAAAATAAAAAATACGAATATTCGTAAATCGACTTTTACGAAGTTCTACGTATTCGCGAATATGGTGCTATACTATATGAATGCACAGGCCTTTGCCTCTCTGTTCTGGGGACAAGTGTAGATATTTGCATTTGCGTTAATAAAATCGCCTTACGAAGATTCGCAGCTCAATTCAATCACTAATGTATGAATGCAAAGCCCTTTGCCTCTGTTCTGGGACAAGTGTAGATATTCGCATGTGCGCTAATAAAATCGCCTTACGAAGATTCGCAACTCAATTCACTAATGTATGAATGCAAAGCCCTTTGCCTCTGTTCTGGGACGTGCCGATATTCGCATGTGCGCTAATAAAATCGCCTTACGAAGATTCGCGCCTCAATCACTTTCTAGGCAATGTGAGTAAGATCTGAGCTGTTGGACCTTTGGGAAACAATCAATTATATGTGTACTGTAATTTTGTGGGGGGGGGGGGGGAAACAAAAAACGAATATTCGTTTTTACGAATATATAGCACTATATTCGAAATATTCGCGAAATCGCGAAGTTGCGATATTCGCGAAAAAAATTTGCTTTTCGAATATTCGCGCTCAACACTACCCAGCACCCAGGCAGAGGAGAGAGGTCCCGTAACAGAGAATCTGGCTTCATGTCAGCAGAGAATCAGTCTTCATATCATAGCAGAGAATCAGGCTTCACGTCACCCACCACTGTAAGAGTCAATTTTCATAAATTTAGGCCCAGAACCCAGGCAGAGGAGAAAGGTCCCGTAACAGACAATCTGGCTTCATGTCAGCAGAGAATCAGTCTTCATATCATAGCAGAGAATCAGGCTTCACGTCACCCACCACTGCAACAGTCAATTGTCATAAATTTAGGCCCAGCACCCAGGCAGAGGAGAGAGCTCCCGTAACAGAGGATCTGGCTTCATGTCAGCAGAGAATCAGTCTGCATGTCATAGCAGAGAATGAGGCTTCACGTCACCCACCACTGCAACAGTCCATTGGCATATATTTAGGCCTAGCACACAGGCAGAGCAGAGAGGTCCCGTAACAGACAATCTGGCTTCATGTCAGCAGAGAATCAGTCTGCATGTCATAGCAGAGAATGAGGCTTCACGTCACCCACCACTGCAACAGTCCATTGGCATATATTTAGGCCTAGCACACAGGCAGAGCAGAGAGGTCCCGTAACAGACAATCTGGCTTCATGTCAGCAGAGAATCAGTCTGCATGTCATAGCAGAGAATGAGGCTTCACGTCACCCACCACTGCAACAGTCCATTGGCATATATTTAGGCCTAGCACACAGGCAGAGCAGAGAGGTCCCGTAACAGACAATCTGGCTTCATGTCAGCAGAGAATCAGTCTGCATGTCATAGCAGAGAATGAGGCTTCACGTCACCCACCACTGCAACAGTCCATTGGCATATATTTAGGCCTAGCACACAGGCAGAGCAGAGAGGTCCCGTAACAGACAATCTGGCTTCATGTCAGCAGAGAATCAGTCTGCATGTCATAGCAGAGAATGAGGCTTCACGTCACCCACCACTGCAACAGTCCATTGGCATATATTTAGGCCTAGCACACAGGCAGAGCAGAGAGGTCCCGTAACAGACAATCTGGCTTCATGACAGCAGAGAATCAGTCTGCATGTCATAGCAGAGAATGAGGCTTCACGTCAGCCACCACTGCAACAGTCCATTGGCATATATTTAGGCCTAGCACACAGGCAGAGCAGAGAGGTCCCGTAACAGACAATCTGGCTTCATGACAGCAGAGAATCAGTCTGCATGTCATAGCAGAGAATCAGGCTTCACGTCAGCCACCACTGCAACAGTCCATTGTCATAAATTTAGGCCCAGCACCCAGGCAGAGGAGAGAGGTCCCGTAACAGAGAATCTGGCTTCATGTCAGCAGAGAATCAGTCTTCATATCATAGCAGAGAATCAGGCTTCACGTCACCCACCACTGTAAGAGTCAATTTTCATAAATTTAGGCCCAGAACCCAGGCAGAGGAGAAAGGTCCCGTAACAGACAATCTGGCTTCATGTCAGCAGAGAATCAGTCTTCATATCATAGCAGAGAATCAGGCTTCACGTCACCCACCACTGCAACAGTCCATTGGCATATATTTAGGCCTAGCACACAGGCAGAGGAGAGGTTCATTCAACTTTGGGTAGCCTCGCAATATAATGGTAAAATGAAAATAAAAATAGGATTGAATGAGGAAGTGCCCTGGAGTCCAATAATATATGGTTATGGGGAGGTAGTTAATGTCTAATCTGGACAAGGGACGGACAGGTCCTGTGGGATCCATGCCTGGTTCATTTTTATGAACGTCAGCTTGTCCACATTGGCTGTAGACAGGCGGCTGCGTTTGTCTGTAATGACGCCCCCTGCCGTGCTGAATACACGTTCAGACAAAACGCTGGCTGCCGGGCAGGCCAGCACCTCCAAGGCATAAAAGGCTAGCTCTGGCCACGTGGACAATTTAGAGACCCAGAAGTTGAATGGGGCCGAACCATCAGTCAGTACGTGGAGGGGTGTGCACACGTACTGTTCCACCATGTTAGTGAAATGTTGCCTCCTGCTAACACGTTGCGTATCAGGTGGTGGTGCAGTTAGCTGTGGCGTGTTGACAAAAGTTTTCCACATCTCTGCCATGCTAACCCTGCCCTCAGAGGAGCTGGCCGTGACACAGCTGCCTTGGCGACCTCTTGCTCCTCCTCTGCCTTGGCCTTGGGCTTCCACTTGTTCCCCTGTGACATTTGGGAATGCTCTCAGTAGCGTGTCTACCAACGTGCGCTTGTACTCGCGCATCTTCCTATCACGCTCCAGTGCAGGAAGTAAGGTGGGCACATTGTCTTTGTAGCGTGGATCCAGCAGGGTGGCAACCCAGTAGTCCGCACAGGTTAAAATGTGGGCAACTCTGCTGTCGTTGCGCAGGCACTGCAGCATGTAGTCGCTCATGTGTGCCAGGCTGCCCAGGGATAAGGACAAGCTGTCCTCTGTGGGAGGCGTATCGTCATCGTCCTGCCTTTCCCCCCAGCCACGCACCAGTGATGGACCCGAGCTGCGTTGGGTGCCACCCCGCTGTGACCATGCTTCATCCTCATCCTCCTCCACCTCCTCCTCATCCTCGTCCTCCTCGTCCTCCAGTAGTGGGCCCTGGCTGGCCACATTTGTACCTGGCCTCTGCTGTTGCCAAAAACCTCCCTCTGAGTCACTTCGAAGAGACTGGCCTGAAAGTGCTAAAAATGACCCCTCTTCCTCCTCCTCCTCCTCCTCCTCCTGGGCCACCTCCTCTTCCATCATCGCCCTAAGTGTTTTCTCAAGGAGACATAGAAGTGGTATTGTAACGCTGATAACGGTGTCATCGCCACTGGCCATGTTGGTGGAGTACTCGAAACAGCGCAACAGGGCACACAGGTCTCGCATGGAGGCCCAGTCATTGGTGGTGAAGTGGTGCTGTTCTGTAGTGCGACTGACCCGTGCGTGCTGCAGCTGAAACTCCACTATGGCCTGCTGCTGCTCGCACAGTCTGTCCAGCATGTGCAAGGTGGAGTTCCACCTGGTGGGCACGTCGCATATGAGGCGGTGAGCGGGAAGGCCGAAGTTACGCTGTAGCGCAGACAGGCGAGCAGCAGCAGGATGTGAACGCCGGAAGCGCGAACAGACGGCCCGCACTTTATGCAGCAGCTCTGACATGTCGGGGTAGTTGTGAATGAACTTCTGCACCACCAAATTCAGCACATGCGCCAAGCAAGGGATGTGCGTCAAATTGGCTAGTCCCAGAGCTGCAACGAGATTTCGCCCATTATCACACACCACCAGGCCGGGCTTGAGGCTCACCGGCAGCAACCACTCGTCGGTCTGTTGTTCTATACCCCGCCACAACTCCTGTGCGGTGTGGGGCCTGTCCCCCAAACATATGAGTTTCAGAATGGCCTGCTGACGTTTACCCCGGGCTGTGCTGAAGTTGGTGGTGAAGGTGTGTGGCTGACTGGATGAGCAGGTGGAAGAAGAGGAGGAGGAAGCCGAGAAGGAGGAGGTGGCAACAGGAGGCAAAGAATGTTGCCCTGCGATCCTTGGCGGCGGAAGGACGTGCGCCAAACAGCTCTCCGCCTGGGGCCCAGCTGCCACTACATTTACCCAGTGTGCAGTTAGGGAGATATAGCGTCCCTGGCCGTGCTTACTGGTCCACGTATCTGTGGTTAGGTGGACCTTGCTACAGATGGCGTTGCGCAGTGCACACTTGATTTTATCGGATACTTGGTTGTGCAGGGAAGGCACGGCTCTCTTGGAGAAGTAGTGCCGGCTGGGAACAACATACTGTGGGACAGCAAGCGACATGAGCTGTTTGAAGCTGTCTGTGTCCACCAGCCTAAATGACAGCATTTCATAGGCCAGTAGTTTAGAAATGCTGGCATTCAGGGCCAGGGATCGAGGGTGGCTAGGTGGGAATTTACGCTTTCTATCAAATGTTTGTGAGATGGAGAGCTGAACGCTGGCGTGTGACATGGTTGAGACGCTTGGTGACGGAGGTGGTGGTGGTGGTGTTGGTGGTACATCCCCTGTTTGCTGGGCGGCAGGTGCCAACGTTCCTCCAGAGGCGGAGGAAGAGGCCGAGGCGGCAGCAGCAGAATAGGCCGAGGCGGCAGCAGCAGAAGAGGTAGCAGGGGGAGCCTGAGTGACTTCCTTGGTTTTAAGGTGTTTACTCCACTGCAGTTCATGCTTTGCATGCAGGTGCCTGGTCATGCAGGTTGTGCTCAGGTTCAGAACGTTAATGCCTCGCTTCAGGCTCTGATGGCACAGCGTGCAAACCACTCGGGTCTTGTCGTCAGCACATTGTTTGAAGAAGTGCCATGCCAGGGAACTCCTTGAAGCTGCCTTTGGGGTGCTCGGTCCCAGATGGCGGCGGTCAGTAGCAGGCGGAGTCTCTTGGCGGCGGGTGTTCTGCTTTTGCCCACTGCTCCCTCTTTTGCTACGCTGTTGGCTCGGTCTCACCACTGCCTCTTCCTCCGAACTGTGAAAGTCAGTGGCACGACCTTCATTCCATGTGGGGTCTAGGACCTCATCGTCCCCTGCATCGTCTTCCACCCAGTCTTGATCCCTGACCTCCTGTTCAGTCTGCACACTGCAGAAAGACGCAGCAGTTGGCACCTGTGTTTCGTCATCATCAGAGACATGCTGAGGTGGTATTCCCATGTCCTCATCATCAGGAAACATAAGTGGTTGTGCGTCAGTGCATTCTATGTCTTTCACCGCTGGGGAAGGGCTAGGTGGATGCCCTTGGGAAACCCTGCCAGCGGAGTCTTCAAACAGCATAAGAGACTGCTGCATAACTTGAGGCTGAGACAGTTTCCCTGGTATGCATGGGGGTGATGTGACAGACTGATGGGGTTGGTTTTCAGGCGCCATCTGTGCGCTTTCTGCAGAAGACTGGGTGGGAGATAATGTGAACGTGCTGGATCCACTGTCGGCCACCCAATTGACTAATGCCTGTACCTGCTCAGGCCTTACCATCCTTAGAACGGCATTGGGCCCCACCATATATCGCTGTAAATTCTGGCGGCTACTGGGACCTGAGGTAGTTGGTACACTAGGACGTGTGGATGTGGCAGAACGGCCACGTCCTCTCCCAGCACCAGAGGGTCCACTAACACCACCACGACCATGTCCACGTCCGCGTCCCTTACTAGATGTTTTTCTCATTGTTATGGTTCACCACAACAACAAATATATTATTTGGCCCAATGTATTGTATTCAAATTCAGCGGGATATAAATTTGAGGCCTAGTATTTAGGCGCTGGGTGACCGGTATGGATTTAGTGACAGAATTAGACTTGGAAATGCACAGAAGCGTGTGTGTGTGAAGTTATTCTGAATGACCCAATGTGCACCTTGAATATTATATACCCTTTTAGGGATAGATTTCAAATAGCTCTGATATAGCAGAAACCACTAAATTATGAAATTGCTAAATTGGGAATTGTACTTCAACCCAGAACAAAAAATGTGCTTTGACGGACACTAAATATCTTGCCCAGCAACAACAGTACAACGGTGGGTAACGAGAGATTTAGA
This sequence comes from Bufo gargarizans, assembly GCF_014858855.1. Taxonomy (NCBI): domain Eukaryota; kingdom Metazoa; phylum Chordata; class Amphibia; order Anura; family Bufonidae; genus Bufo; species Bufo gargarizans. The sequence continues at coordinate 645,557,020 of NC_058080.1, read as the reverse complement.
GGGAATTAAATTTGAGGCCTAGTATTTAGGCGCTGGGTCACCGGTATGGATTTAGTGACAGAATTAGACTTGGAAATACACAGTAGCGGGTGTGTGTGAAGTTATTCTGAATGACCCTATGTGCACCTTCAATATTATATACCCTTTTAGGGATAGATTTCAAATAGCTCTGATATAGCAGAAACCACTAAATTATGAAATTGCTAAATTGGGAATTGTACTTCAACCCAGAACAAAAAATGTGCTTTGACGGACACTAAATATCTTGCCCAGCAACAACAGTACAGCGGTGGGTAACGAGAGATTTAGAGGGAATTAAATTTGAGGCCTAGTATTTAGGCGCTGGGTCACCGGTATGGATTTAGTGACAGAATTAGACTTGGAAATACACAGTAGCGGGTGTGTGTGAAGTTATTCTGAATGACCCTATGTGCACCTTCAATATTATATACCCTTTTTGGGATAGATTTCAAATAGCTCTGATATAGCAGGAACCACTAAATTATGAAATTGCTAAATTGGGAATTGTACTTCAACCCAGAACAAAAAATGTGCTTTGACGGGCACTAAATAACTTTCCCAGCTACAACAGGACAACGGTAACGAGAGATTTAGAGGGATTTAAATTTGAGGCCTAGTATTTAGGCGCTGGGTGACAGGTATGGGTTTAGTGACAGAATTAGACTTGGAAATACACAGTAGCGGGTGTGTGTGAAGTTATTCTGAATGACCCTATGTGCACCTTCAATATTATATACCCTTTTTGGGATAGATTTCAAATAGCTCTGATATAGCAGAAACCACTAAATTATGAAATTGCTAAATTGGGAATTGTACTTCAACCCAGAACAAAAAATGTGCTTTGACGGACACTAAATATCTTGCCCAGCAACAACAGTACAGCGGTGGGTAACGAGAGATTTAGAGGGAATTAAATTTGAGGCCTAGTATTTAGGCGCTGGGTCACCGGTATGGATTTAGTGACAGAATTAGACTTGGAAATACACAGTAGCGGGTGTGTGTGAAGTTATTCTGAATGACCCTATGTGCACCTTCAATATTATATACCCTTTTTGGGATAGATTTCAAATAGCTCTGATATAGCAGGAACCACTAAATTATGAAATTGCTAAATTGGGAATTGTACTTCAACCCAGAACAAAAAATGTGCTTTGACGGGCACTAAATAACTTTCCCAGCTACAACAGGACAACGGTAACGAGAGATTTAGAGGGATTTAAATTTGAGGCCTAGTATTTAGGCGCTGGGTGACAGGTATGGGTTTAGTGACAGAATTAGACTTGGAAATACACAGTAGCGGGTGTGTGTGAAGTTATTCTGAATGACCCTATGTGCACCTTCAATATTATATACCCTTTTTGGGATAGATTTCAAATAGCTCTGATATAGCAGAAACCACTAAATTATGAAATTGCTAAATTGGGAATTGTACTTCAACCCAGAACAAAAAATGTGCTTTGACGGACACTAAATATCTTGCCCAGCAACAACAGTACAGCGGTGGGTAACGAGAGATTTAGAGGGAATTAAATTTGAGGCCTAGTATTTAGGCGCTGGGTCACCGGTATGGATTTAGTGACAGAATTAGACTTGGAAATACACAGTAGCGGGTGTGTGTGAAGTTACTCTGAATGACCCTATGTGCACCTTCAATATTATATACCCTTTTTGGGATAGATTTCAAAGAGCTCTGATATAGCAGGAACCACTAAATTATGAAATTGCTAAATTGGGAATTGTATTTCAACCCAGAACAAGAAATGTGCTTGAACGGACACTAAATAACTCGCCCAGCTACAGCACTAGGGACAGATTTAGCTGGATATAAATTTGAGGCCTAGTATTTAGGCGCTGGGTGACAGGTATGGGTTTAGTGACAGAATTAGACTTGGAAATACACAGTAGCGGGTGTGTGTGAAGTTATTCTGAATGACCCTATGTGCACCTTCAATATTATATACCCTTTTAGGGATAGATTTCAAATAGCTCTGATATAGCAGAAACCACTAAATTATGAAATTGCTAAATTGGGAATTGTACTTCAACCCAGAACAAAAAATGTGCTTTGACGGACACTAAATATCTTGCCCAGCAACAACAGTACAGCGGTGGGTAACGAGAGATTTAGAGGGAATTAAATTTGAGGCCTAGTATTTAGGCGCTGGGTCACCGGTATGGATTTAGTGACAGAATTAGACTTGGAAATACACAGTAGCGGGTGTGTGTGAAGTTATTCTGAATGACCCTATGTGCACCTTCAATATTATATACCCTTTTTGGGATAGATTTCAAATAGCTCTGATATAGCAGGAACCACTAAATTATGAAATTGCTAAATTGGGAATTGTACTTCAACCCAGAACAAAAAATGTGCTTTGACGGGCACTAAATAACTTTCCCAGCTACAACAGGACAACGGTAACGAGAGATTTAGAGGGATTTAAATTTGAGGCCTAGTATTTAGGCGCTGGGTGACAGGTATGGGTTTAGTGACAGAATTAGACTTGGAAATACACAGTAGCGGGTGTGTGTGAAGTTATTCTGAATGACCCTATGTGCACCTTCAATATTATATACCCTTTTTGGGATAGATTTCAAATAGCTCTGATATAGCAGAAACCACTAAATTATGAAATTGCTAAATTGGGAATTGTACTTCAACCCAGAACAAAAAATGTGCTTTGACGGACACTAAATATCTTGCCCAGCAACAACAGTACAGCGGTGGGTAACGAGAGATTTAGAGGGAATTAAATTTGAGGCCTAGTATTTAGGCGCTGGGTCACCGGTATGGATTTAGTGACAGAATTAGACTTGGAAATACACAGTAGCGGGTGTGTGTGAAGTTACTCTGAATGACCCTATGTGCACCTTCAATATTATATACCCTTTTTGGGATAGATTTCAAAGAGCTCTGATATAGCAGGAACCACTAAATTATGAAATTGCTAAATTGGGAATTGTATTTCAACCCAGAACAAGAAATGTGCTTGAACGGACACTAAATAACTCGCCCAGCTACAGCACTAGGGACAGATTTAGCTGGATATAAATTTGAGGCCTAGTATTTAGGCGCTGGGTGACAGGTATGGGTTTAGTGACAGAATTAGACTTGGAAATACACAGTAGCGGGTGTGTGTGAAGTTATTCTGAATGACCCTATGTGCACCTTCAATATTATATACCCTTTTAGGGATAGATTTCAAATAGCTCTGATATAGCAGAAACCACTAAATTATGAAATTGCTAAATTGGGAATTGTACTTCAACCCAGAACAAAAAATGTGCTTTGACGGACACTAAATATCTTGCCCAGCAACAACAGTACAGCGGTGGGTAACGAGAGATTTAGAGGGAATTAAATTTGAGGCCTAGTATTTAGGCGCTGGGTCACCGGTATGGATTTAGTGACAGAATTAGACTTGGAAATACACAGTAGCGGGTGTGTGTGAAGTTATTCTGAATGACCCTATGTGCACCTTCAATATTATATACCCTTTTTGGGATAGATTTCAAATAGCTCTGATATAGCAGGAACCACTAAATTATGAAATTGCTAAATTGGGAATTGTACTTCAACCCAGAACAAAAAATGTGCTTTGACGGGCACTAAATAACTTTCCCAGCTACAACAGGACAACGGTAACGAGAGATTTAGAGGGATTTAAATTTGAGGCCTAGTATTTAGGCGCTGGGTGACAGGTATGGGTTTAGTGACAGAATTAGACTTGGAAATACACAGTAGCGGGTGTGTGTGAAGTTATTCTGAATGACCCTATGTGCACCTTCAATATTATATACCCTTTTTGGGATAGATTTCAAATAGCTCTGATATAGCAGAAACCACTAAATTATGAAATTGCTAAATTGGGAATTGTACTTCAACCCAGAACAAAAAATGTGCTTTGACGGACACTAAATATCTTGCCCAGCAACAACAGTACAGCGGTGGGTAACGAGAGATTTAGAGGGAATTAAATTTGAGGCCTAGTATTTAGGCGCTGGGTCACCGGTATGGATTTAGTGACAGAATTAGACTTGGAAATACACAGTAGCGGGTGTGTGTGAAGTTACTCTGAATGACCCTATGTGCACCTTCAATATTATATACCCTTTTTGGGATAGATTTCAAAGAGCTCTGATATAGCAGGAACCACTAAATTATGAAATTGCTAAATTGGGAATTGTATTTCAACCCAGAACAAGAAATGTGCTTGAACGGACACTAAATAACTCGCCCAGCTACAGCACTAGGGACAGATTTAGCTGGATATAAATTTGAGGCCTAGTATTTAGGCGCTGGGTGACCGGTATGGATTTAGTGACAGAATTAGACTGGGATATGGCCAAAAAATGAACAGACTATTGCTGGTTAAATGCACTTGGTGTGACAGCTTCACCCTGATGTAGGCTTTAGCCAAAAAACAACCACACCATTGAGGGTTAAATGCACTTGGTGACAGGCGCAGCTTGCCCCTGATTTTGTATATGGCCAAAAAATGAACAGACTATTGCTGGTTAAATGCACTTGGTGTGACAGCTTCACCCTGATGTAGGCTTTAGCCAAAAAACAACCACACCATTGAGGGTTAAATGCACTTGGTGACAGGCGCAGCTTGCCCCTGATTTTGTATATGGCCAAAAAATGAACAGACTATTGCTGGTTAAATGCACTTGGTGTGACAGCTTCACCCTGATGTAGGCTTTAGCCAAAAAACAACCACACCATTGAGGGTTAAATGCACTTGGTGACAGGCGCAGCTTGCCCCTGATTTTGTATATGGCCAAAAAATGAACAGACTATTGCTGGTTAAATGCACTTGGTGTCACAGCTTCACCCTGATGTAGGCTTTAGCCAAAAAACAACCACACCATTGAGGGTTAAATGCACTTGGTCGCAGCTTGTGCTGGCGCACCACAAGACACAAAATGGCCGCCGATCACCCCAGAAAAATGAGACTGACAAACGGTCTGTGCAGCCTAAAAACAGTGAGCAATTGAGGATCAGCAGCTCAATGATCCACAGCTGCAGATCGATCAGTTAATCAAGTCCTTTGGAGGAGTTAATCTGCCTAATCTCGCCCTACTGTCGCAGCCGCAACCTCTCCCTACGCTAATCAGAGCAGAGTGACGGGCGGCGCTATGTGACTCCAGCTTAAATAGAGGCTGGGTCACATGGTGCTCTGGCCAATCACAGCCATGCCAATAGTAGGCATGGCTGTGATGGCCTCTTGGGGCAAGTAGTATGACGCTTGTTGATTGGCTGCTTTGCAGCCTTTCAAAAAGCGCCAAGAAAGCGTCACAAAAGCGCGAAGAAAGCGACGAACACCGAACCCGAACCCGGACTTTTACGAAAATGTCCGGGTTCGGGTCCGTGTCACGGACACCCCAAAATTCGGTACGAACCCGAACTATACAGTTCGGGTTCGCTCATCCCTATTCTCCTGTTTATCTCGTTCATGTGAGTCTTGTCTCTTTAGAATTGCTAGGATCAGTCGATGTCCATCAGCCACGCTGTTAGTGCTCTGCATAGTTGGAATTGGATATATTGTCTGCTGCAATTTGCCCATTCAGGGCTTCCACTCTCCCTTCCCTCCTCCTTTTGTCATCTGGTCCCGTCTGATCTTTGATACATCTTCACTCTACTGGGTTGTCAGTGCCGAGGTGGATTCTCATCTGGAAGGATTTGGACTGGGCTGTATGGGTTACAGCCCACCTCTACCTTATCAGAATAACAGTTCTGTATATATTAGTATTGGATAGGTGTTATCTCTGGGCCATTCCCTGTGGACCTGGGCTAATACCATTTGTTCACATGTCATGTAATGATACTTATACAGTATATTATTTATTTAATTATTTATATATAACCAATTTTTTCTCACTCTTTCCACTTGCATGTCACTTCCTGCACTCCCCCTTTTCCTCACCAGCACCATCTTTCTGTCATGGGCACTACTTTATTTATTGTCCTGTCTTAGCATATACATAATAGTCTTTTAGGCTTCCTTGCTGCAATATTATATACAGGTCTTTGCTTTGCAGCCTTAATTTTATTATTATTATTGAATCACACTGAATTGTGTCTATTGTTGCGGTGCCATTGGATTCCTGTCCATCGCACCTCACCTCTAGGCACACACTTATTATGGAGTACTCCCAGGTTCCTTTACAGGAACTTTCTTAGATGTATTGTTATATGAATTGGTTTTAATGGTTTAACTTTGATGTATATATATACAATACTGTTCAAACTGTGTTTGTTGAACTATGACCAATGCGCATTGGCAGCCTTTGCCATGACTTAATATGGCGCCATTGCCTTCATATGGGCGGATCACATAACTTGCTGGCTGGCGTGGGAGGTCCGGGACCACTGTCGCGGCCCACCACACAGGCCGCAATTCCTAAGTCATGTGATGATCGTCACATTTGAGGGTTAATGCGGACTCTTTTATCTTTGGAGCGCATGCGCTATGACTGGGGGTATTAAGCGTACCATGAGGGAAGTTCGCTCCTACGCCGATACTCTCGTGAGATCCCCGATGTGTGCGGTATGACGTCCTGCTGTTACATCCCTGCTTGTAATGATGGGCGCACGAGCGGAGGTTCTTCTTTGTGGTGGTATTGTGCGCATGTCTTCATCATTGTGTGTGTATTGTGGGAGACTTCCGGGTTCGGCGACTATTGACAACCCCTGCATGATTACCTGGGAGGTCTCCTGGTCTGCATGTTTTTCTATTGGCTGTTTCTGTGGGAGGTCTCGAGTGTTTGGGAGATTCACAGAGGTATTTATACCGGGTCATTATTAGGAGTAACCATACGCCCCCTGAAGAAGCAAGCGAAACGCGTCGGGCAAGGAGCCATCTTTCTATCCTCTCTGGTCAGTATAGGTTGTTCCACCATCTATTGTACTTTATATTGCTGGTTGCAGGCGGATCAGCGTTTGATCACTGACTGTGATCACTAGGCTGACCTTCCTGCAACATCATTGCGACTTTATGTTCTTATATTTTTGTGATGTGTGGCGGTGTAATAGGGACGCTGTGCTTTCTGTGTAATTACTTATTGGCATTATAACCATTTATTACATCAGTTTAGACAACACTTTGTCCCATTTTTACCCTATGTACCATCTTACTTATCTGACATACCAGTTTTGGGATTGTTTGTTGGCTCTGTGCATTTGTCACTTTATCCTCCTGCATCCTTTTACTATTGATTGAAACTGCTGTATATGTAATATTTATAATTGTATCTTTCTATTTAATAAAGAGTTATCAACTATATATGTGTGTGACTTTCTAGGTTTTCTAGGCATGTGTACATGCCTAATTTTTCTGGCCTCTGGTGCTGCACTGTGGCTGCAAAAACAAAACAAAAAAAAAAGGCACATACAAGTTTCAATTCCCCTTCGTGATCGTTACCTTGTTGTGGTGAAGGGACTTGTGTATCACAATGAAGCAATCATCACCTCTATGAGTGTGTTGGCAATGTTTCCACACCCCAGATGATAAGGCCGTTGCTTCATTATGATCAGACCAAAAGCGATCAGCTGGATAATTTTTCATAGAAAAAACATTAATTTTCTTTTTTCTTTTTTTTAAAGCTGTATGGGTTTTTAATACATAAAATAAAAAAATTATAATAAAGTCTCTTAATAGTTTATTAGAAATAATGTAGACAATTAAAATTAAAAAATTCCCCATCAATTCCAATACAAAGCAAGTACAAAGCTCAGAACTAAATTATTGCAGGATGTCGTAATGGTTCGTTAATTCGACAATGGTTAATCAATTCGACACACATCCCCGGATAGGGGACGTAACAGGGATTAAACTGATAGGAATAGTACTAGTTATGACACCACTCATATAGAGTGTCACAGCACATTGCTCTATGCACGCGCAGTGCCCCAACTTGGTAGTAAGAGGACCGACCAAGCTGCTTTTTCCATCTCCCGGTTCCTAAAATCAATTCAGTTTGGTGTATCAGAGTTTTGTCTGTCACTGTGCAGGCAGTCGAAGGTACCCGGCCTAAAAATTTTTTCACAAAAGGCAATCCCTGCTATGGGATGTAACAGAGATTTAACTGATGAGAAGAGAACTACAGAAAATACCATTAATATCGGGTGTGACAGTAAATTGCACGGCACAGACGCAGTGACCGTGGATTCAAACAAAGGGGAGGGAGCCAGCGTTTTTTTAACCATCTCCCCGTTCGACAAACCGGTTCTTGTTTGTTAAAGGAAAGCTAGGGTCAGATATGGTTACGCTTGTGAACTTATATGCCCCCAACAAAGGTCAAGGGCTCTGGCTCAACAGGACACTATCCAAATTGGATAGCTTTGCTGAAGGTGTCAGAATTGTAGAAGGGGACATCAACTTAGCCCTGTTGCCAGTTCTAGACACTTCATCTGGTTTGTCCAGCCACTCTCAACGCTCTCTGGGAGGTGTCTACGGTACGCTGAAGAGAATGGGTCTGGCTGATGCTTGGAGGCTAATACATCCCACGACTAAGGATTTTACGTTCTTCTTGGCTGTACATGGCACCTTCCAGAGACTTGATTATATGTTTATCTCTGAGCAGCATCTAGAGCTAGTATGATCTGCTACCATAGGCCCAGTGACTATTTCGGATCATGCACCAGTATCGGTCTCTGTATGTTTTACTAATCTATCTGCAAGGGCGAAAACTAGGGAGGTAGATTGTAAGTCCTTACATCAAAAGCTCTCACAGTTTTTTCAGGAGAACCCCCCAGAGGACACCTCCATGATGACAGTCTGGGAGACACACAAAGCTGTAATTCGAGGTGAACTCATTTCCCTAGGATGTAAGCTTAAACGCGATAGGCAAAAGCAACTGCAGGCCTTATTATCCCAGATCACTAGTTTAGAATCCCTTCGCAAGCAGACACAGGTCCTCCGGGTCCAGAAGGATCTCACACGCTTGAGGGGTCAGTTGAAAGACCTTCTTAATGTGCAGTCAGCAAAAGCTTACCAGTACGCTAAGGTGAAAATGTATGCTCACGGGGACAGGGGCTCGAAATATATGTCCCGCCTTATTAAACAGCGTAAGGATGGTACGTATATTCAAGGGATAAGGAATTCGGCTGGGGATAGGGTGACCAAAACAGCAGAGATAGTGGCGGCCTTTAAAGATTTCTATGCCCATCTTTATAATCTCGGGGACAGTGAAATGGTGAAGGGAGGTGAGAGGGTTAAAATGATGGATGAATTCCTGGACTCGCTACATCTCCCATCTATTAAAGCCAGTGATCGTGATTTGCTTCTTCAGCCCATCCTGGAGAAGGAACTCAGAGTAATCATGAATTCCATGCCATCAGGGAAAAACCCGGGACCAGACGGATTTCCTATAGGCTACTATAAGAAGTTCCTCCCTGTGCTCCTTCCTCATATGACTAAATGGTGTGGCTCACTACTAGCAGGGGGCTCCCTACATATCCAATCCCTTGAAGCTATTATAACCATACTGCCGAAAGAAGGTAAGGACTTGGAGCAATGTGGAAGCTACAGGCCGATATCCTTACTGAATGTCAACGTAAAGGTTTGGGCAAAAGTTCTAGCTTCCAGGTTGCGCCGACTCCTACCTGAATTAATACACCCTGAACAGGCTGGCTTTGTTTCGGGGCGGGAAGGCAATCACAACTCGTGTAGAATCTTATCAGCCATGGCATATGCCAAAAAATGTTCTCAGCCCCTAGTATTCCTCGGTGTCGATGCTGAAAAAGCATTTGACCGGGTTGACTGGGTGTTTATGCAGAAGGCTCTCGGTCGTTTTGGCATACCCGCAGCATTTATTAAGGCGATCATGTCATTATATTCCTCGCCGGGTGCCAGAGTGAGGGTGAACAGCACTCTTTCAGCAGCGTTCTCCATAACCAATGGAACCCATCAGGGGTGTCCGCTGTCGCCCTCACTCTTCATACTGGTGACGGAAATCACAATCCAAGCAATTCGAGAGCATCCTAATATACACGGGTTGAAACTACCAGACCCATTGCCCCAACAACATGCAGCTGCCTTTGCGGACGATTTGTTGATCTTCATCACTAATCCTTTGGAAGCATTCCTGCATTTGTTAGACGTATTTGACAACCCCTCTTGAGTTGGGAGCTGCGGAAACACCAGGGGTTTCTGAAGTTCTGGGCTCCTTGGAAACAATATAAGACCCAAACCTCTCCAGATTGACTCTATGCTTTTTACTTGCTTTTGCCGATGCTCTCAGTTTCTGGTTGACGCAGCGTATTCATGTACATTGGAGTCAGTAGTTAAATTGTGTGCTTTTGGTGAGCTCTGGTAGTGTAAACAGTCACAACCTTCATCCTTTTAGCACCGGCATTAGCTTACCTTTCCCCCTTCCTTCCTTCCCCCTCTTTCCTATGTGTTTTCCTTTTCCCCTACTTTCCCCTTATTTTTGCAGCACATGTCCCCACATGGCTTTCATATTAAGGATGATGTACGTGCCTTATTGATGTGTACTGTACAGTTATTGTCTGTTTTAATGTCTCGATGCACGTGTGAACTGATATGTATACCTCATTTATGTACACCGTCTGTGTCGGCGGTTATTCTGGGATGTACAAATGGAACTTTTACTCTGATGCTGTATTATTTGTTTTGCTTTCAATAAAAATAAATTTGAAAGAAGAGAACTATAGAAAATACCACTCATATCGGGTGTGACAGTAAATTGCACGGCGCAGACGCAGTGACCGTGAATTCAAACAAAGGGAAGGGAGCCAGCGTTTTTTTAACCATCTCCCCGTTCGAAAAATCAATTCAATAAATGGACCCCAGATTGGGGACGTAACAGGGAATAAATTGATGAGAAGAGAACTATAGAAAATAGCACTCATATCGGGTGTGACAGTAAATTGCACGGCGCAGACGCAGTGACCGTGGATTCAAACAAAGGGGAGGGAGCCAGCGTTTTTTTAACCATCTCCCCGTTCGAAAAATCAATTCACCTTTCGGGGACCCTTGGTGTTGTACGTGGCTGGGTGGAGGAAGAAACCTTCAATGACATCAACGGGACATGGCTAGCTTGCTATCCAACCTTGTGCAAATGGGAAGTTTGCGGTTGGGCAAATGGACTGTTTGCGGTTGTTTGCGGTGCATTAAAAGGGGAGTTTGGTCTGTCAATGTCTGTGAAGCGGGCGTAACCCTTACACTACCTGATCGATACAACATCATACCTGATCGTGTACACACACTTGATGTTTTAAACCACGTTGTTCAAAATATTTTAGGATTGTTAGGTGATTTATGCCCTTTATGGATTAAAATCCAACTCTTTGCTTCAACTATGTAATTTTCAATAGGAGTTTTGCCATGGATCCCCCTCCGGCATGCCACAGTTCAGGTGTTAGTCCCCTTGAAACAACTTTTCCTTCACTACTGTGGCTAGAAAGAGTCCCTGTGGGTTTTAAAATTTGCCTGCCTATTGAAGTCAATGGTGGTTCGCCTGGTTCGCCCGTTCGCTAACATTTGCAGAAATTTGCGTTCGCCGTTCGCAAACTGAAAATTTTATGTTCGCGACATCTCTAATCTCCAGAAGGATATTGATACTTTGGAGACAGTTCAGAGAAGAGCTACTAAACTAGTACATGGATTGCAGGATAAATCTTACAAGGAAAGATTAAAGGACCTTAACATGTATAGCTTGGAAGAAAGACGAGACAGAGGGGATATGATAGAAACTTTTAAATACATAAAGGGACTAAACAAGGTAAAAGAAGAGAGAATATTTAAAAGAAAAAAACACTGCTACAAGAGGACATTGTTTTAAATTAGAGGGGCAAATGTTTAAAAGTAATATCAGGAAGTATTACTTTATTGAAAGAGTAGTGGATGCATGGAATAGCCTTCCTGCAGAAGTGGTAGCTGCAAATACAGTGAAGGAGTTTAAGCATGCATGGGATAGGCATAAGGCAATCCTTCATATAAGATAGGCCCAAGGGCTATTCATAGTATTCAGTATATTGGGCAGACTTGATGGGCCAAATGTTTCTATGTTTCTATCCACAGTACCGACTGGGAAAGTCACCTGCCCAAAGTGGACTCCCTTCGGAAAGCTGGCCTAACCGCTAACCCAAAAAAATGTGCGATAGGGTTAAACGAGACTAAGTACATGGGGTATATAATTGGGCACGGAGTCATCAAACCCCAAGTGAACAAAATAGAGGCGATACAGAATTGGCCCGACCTGTCCAATAGGCAAATAATTCCTGGGAATGGTGGGCAATTACTCTAGCAGCACCCTTGACAGAACTCTTGAAGGGACACAAGTCAATGATGGTTCGCTGGGATGATCGGGCGGAAGAGGCTTTCTCCGCTTTGAAGTCAGCCCGACTTCAAAAGGGAGTTTATAGTACAGACTGATGCTTCCAAAGTAGGCCTCGTGCTGTACTGTCTCAGGAAGTCAACGTGGAGGAGCATCCCGTTGTCTTCCTCAGCCGTAAGCTCACACCAGCGAGACTCAGTATAGCATAGTGTAGAGAGAAAGCCTGGCTATCAAGTTGGCACTAGAATCTCTCCGCTATTAATTATTGGGGAGAAAATTCAGCCTGGTGACTGATCACTCCCCTCTCAAGTGGATGAGCCAGGCCAAGGACAGAAAAGGAACAGCACCTAGCTGTCTTTAAATAAACAACCAGGCTCAGAAGCCATGTCTCTGTGTTGGGATCTGGGAGCCTTGTGTCTGGATGAAGGCTTGCTACCTGTTTGGCGTGAAAAAAGGTTGGTGCTGCTATGGTCAAGGACTCTTTGAGGCAGAATTGCCGCATGGTGTGAGTTACCACCAACACCGCAAGGTGAGTTTTTGCTTGATTATGACTGCTTGTTTTATTACTTGTATATCTTAAAAAATAACTTTTAATCTGTTATCTAAAATAAATAACCCTTAGATAGAACAAGATATAAATAAACAACAATAATCACTGAAATAGGAACACACAGTGCACGGCGGCACTAGTATAGATAAACCGTGGTCCGACCACTCTGTTCATTTAAACCGGTCGCTGAGACTGTGGGGTCGGGTTTTACTGCAAAGAGAGATGAGATGCATTTTTCTCCTATGCAGTCTCGCCGACCGGTTTAAATGAACAGATATATTTTGGTTGTTTCATTTAAATATACAATGTGATCATTATAACCATTTCCCAAGCAACTTTAAGGAGCTGGCCGAGGTTAGGTAGCTCTACAGGTACTCCCCTCAGGCAGAACCTAAGGCTAGGTTCCTAATTATCATACTCCTTTTCACATACCCTCTATCTACCGATTTGATGAGGTCTATACAGTTTTAATAGCCTTGTTAGGGTTCCTAATTATCCCACTCTTTTTCACATACCCTCTCTGTATGGATTTGATGAGGTCCATATAGTTTTAATAGCCTTTTGAGGGCACAACCCGAATTCTTGGGACAAACTATAGCCTTTACACCCCTCTTAAAAATCCCCTTTTTTCATCATGGAGGGAAAGGGGGTATTCAGTACACCATTTGCATTATACTTTGGGAATCATGTTACAATATCCTATGCAACGTATATACCCCTTTATCCCCCTTAACATTAAGCACAACTATCTATCCACAAGGAATGCCCTTTTTATATGGTGGCATGGGTTGCTGGGGACGCTCCCTGGTCTCCCAGCAACCATTGCCTCCAATGGATGCGCCGCGATCTGGTGCATCAACGTGTGATGATGTCATCCAGGTTGTCACGTGAGGCGGCCTCCGATCACATGACTGGTCTGTGCAAGCATGCGCAGTGTGACCAGACACCGCTGGTCCCGCGAGTTTGTTGCGGACACTGCAGTCATATGATTGGAGACAGCGGGTTAAGTCCCCAACTTCAGGGCAGCAGGGCTGATATCTATAGCCCAGTGCTGCCATCATGCCCTGAAGCAGATGTAGGTGGAGGAATATTGTTTGTTCCACCTACCCTCTACATTACCTACCCTGATATCATCTACACAGGTAATTAGATATAGCCTGTAGGCTGGTTCCAAATGCTATACCTAGGAATCAGTTTGGTGAATGTATTTTCCTTGTTGTCTTTTCCTACAGATCCTGATTCTCTGTCCCTTGATAATTATTGAAGCAGAAATATGAAACATGCATGTCGGGAATAAAGTAGAGAAATATAGGGCTTAGAGCTAGGGACAGGTTCCAGACGGGGTCGCCCTTATAAGGATGAGTGCCCATTTAGGGGCGAACAGGTGTTTCCACCCGACAACGAATGGTGACCACAAGCCCATGGTGAGAGTTGATCCGTCTCTATCTGGACCCTGGTTACCATATCGAGAGACCTGTCGCCAGAGTGGTAGGACCACGGTTTATCTATATTAGTGCCACCGTGCACTGTGTGTTCCTATTTCACTGATTATTGTTGTTTATTTATATCTTGTTCTATCTAAGGGTTATTTATTTTAGATAACCGACTAAAAGTTATATTTTAAGATATATAATTGATCACTCCTATAATATTACCCTTGACATATTGGTGATCCATATTTTAGCATCAGATTTATATTAACTCTGCTGTATTTTTCATTGTTTTGTCACTTGCCTAAAGTGTGAATAAAACACTGAACTGTTTGATCCAAAGAACTTGTTTCCTCTATACTGCGTCCGCAACAACCACACAGTATGTATGTAATAGAAAATAGTCTCATGCAGCACTCTAATTTCCCCTTGGGTTCCCTTAGAGCACACCCTAAGCATAAGCTGAGGGCGGATTGGTTTTAAGTAACCTGCTACTGTCTTTAATGGGCTAACACAATGTCATATTGTGTATTTTTGTCCAGGGAGGCGCCCATTGTAGAAGCAACTTTTCTGCGACATTTCAGTCGTCGCATATATTAAATGTGCCATAATACAGGTCTAATCTCACTTTTGTGCTTTAAACATAGACCTCTTTGGAAAGTGGCATACTGTACAACATTTTTACACCAAAACCTGATGTATCTTGTTTGATAAATATATCCCAATAGTTATAGAAAACTTTTTTTTTTCTAAGTTTTGGTAGTTTTTTTGCCACTGAAATTTACAAACAAAATATTACCCTTCTGTGACATTTAGCACAGAGAAATGAAAATCATACATAGATACTCCTATATTTTGCTGCTTCAAGGAAAATACAGTTGTGTTCAAAATAATAGCAGCCAGACATCACTAAACTGATCAATCACTGTTTTTGGTAGAAATTATATTTCTACATGGAAAATAATTTACTAGCAGGTGTAGTAGAGTAATAGAAATCCAACAGACCCAAGTCATGCCATGCATGCTGCTGATTCTGTGTAATTGAATCACTAATTAAAAGGGGCATGTTCAAAATAATAGCAGTGTTGAGTTCAATGAGTGAGATCATTCATTCTTTGAAAAACAGGTGGCAATTATTGCCCTTATTTAGGGAAGGAAGGCAGCAAATGTTGTACATGCTGGTTACAGTGCATTTCTCTCTGAAATTCTGAGGAAAATGGGTCATTCCAGACATTGTTCAGAAGAACAGTGTACCTTGATTTAAAGGTTGATTGGAGGGGGGATTTTGAGCTTTATTCACTTTTTAAACACACTGTTATTATTTTGAACACAACTGTATGTTACTTGTTAGTAAAATAGTAGATGTAGAACTGGGATAGCAGTGTGACAGCTCTTTTGTTCTCTTTATATGCTCAGATAAAGATGTCCATAGAAGAGCATTGCACTTATCAATGTAATGTGTGTTGCTTTAAGTCACTCATCCCAGTGGCGTTTATATAGAGAAGTAAGGCCCCACAGACCCTTGGGCCATTTTTCCACTGCCTCATTTGCTAAAAGTTGTCCCTTTAGGGGGTAGAGTCCTTTTTAACTTTTCACCTCCAGTAGAAGAGGAGATAATCCCAACTAAGACTGGGCCCCCTCTTGCCCTGAAGCACTCTATCTGCATATAAAGCTATGGTAATGTTCTGCCGTGCCAACCATTTTCTCCAGTCTCAGGAAACTTCTAGCAGCTTGTAAAATGTAGCAAAAGTGACCAACGCCTGTAATTTGCGTGCATTACGCGAATATTACATTGACGATTTTTCGTCAATGTAATAAGAAGAAACAATCTCGAATTTGTGAATATATGACAAATATTCGCCCAAATATTTGTGAAATATCGCAAATTCGAAAATAGCCCCTGACGCTCATCACTACTAATCACACAGGAGGACTAGTTACTTCGGAACACTGAGGTAGAGAGTTGCCTCGTCCTCCTCTCTGCTCTGCTTGTCAGGGATTATGATCCAGACTACAGTTTAATATCATCTTCAGCTGAATCTCTGTAGTATAAAGTTCATGAGGAGACATGAAGTACAGATCGGATGGAAAGGACAGACTGTGGTAATGTTGGGCTGTGATAATGGAGACTGCATATAAAGTGCTGCTGCTCATTAGCCGCATCTGCTCATGAACTTTATTCCTACAGAGATTCAGCTAAAATTCTTATCAAGTAGGAGAGGAGGATTAGACAGCTCTTTATCTCAGTATTGTAAGTAGCTTGTTCTGCTGTGTGATTAGGACAGGTTTAGTGTATAATAATAGGACATCAGCCATTTTGTTTCTCCTGATGATTGCTCCCCATACAATACGAGCCATTATAACTAATTTAAGGTATTTGGGAATATATTTATAACAAAGCAATATTTAAGTATTTACATTTTCCTAATTCCCGGAGAACCCCTTTAAAGTCATATAATAGAATGTTATCTAACATGAACGCTAGTTAATATTGCTAAATAATATAATTTTATTTACTTATTAGTATGTTTCCATGGTATTCATTTATTTCAGAAAACCAGGAGAAAACTACAGATTGGAGGGGTATTAAAAAGCAGGAAGTGTTCAACGCCATATGCAGTGCTGCATCTATACTGGGGGGGGGGGGGGGAGCAGATCCTGCACTTATGGTCCGCTGCTAATGATAATCCCCAGCAAAAATGCATGCAATAGGATGCCTGCAGCGGACCACAAGTACCACAATGGACATCCTACACAGGATAGCAAATGTGTGGATGTGATAAACAGTAAAAATAATATAACAAAAACAAGGACAGGTGCACTCTGCGGTGTTACTTACCCTCATACTGGTGTAAAATTTAGAGATTAGCTAACATATCCTACTTGGAGGACATGTCTGAGCCCGACCACCGCGCCAAGGTTTCTCAAGTAGCTCGGGATCCTTACTTCGAGATTGCTGTGAGTCGGACCTTGCGCTCCTGTAATTCGCCCACTGGCTCCTGGTATTGCCCATACGGCCCAGGTAGGTTTAGCGTTAGGTCCCGAGCTACTTGAGAAACCTTGGCGCGGTGCTCGGGCTCAGACATGTTATCCAATTCGACATGTTGGCTAATCTCTCAATTTTACACCAGTATAAGGGTTAGTAAGACCGCAGAGTGCACCTGTCCTTGTTTTTGTTATATTATTTTTACTGTTTATCACATCCACATGTTTGCTATCCTGTGTAGGATGTCCATTGTGGTACTTGTGGACAACTGCAGGCATCCTCCATTGTATGCATATTTGCTGGGGATTGTCATTAGCAGAGGACCACAAGTGCAGGATCTGCCCCTCCTGTATAGATACACCAATGCATATGGGGTTGAGCACCTCCTGCTTTTTAATACCACGCTAATCTGTAATTTGTATATTGAATTTTTTTGGAGGTGTAGAAACTCCTAGTCTGAACATGCCTTTATTTCCATCCACAGGCAGCATTCTGGTGCATATGTGCGGACCAGGCAATATCAACCAGTCTTGGGTGGGGCTCAGAGATCTCTCCCTCCTCACATTGCATGCATGGTTACATGCTGGAGGTTTTGGGAGACTGCTGTGAGTCGGACCTTGCGCTCCTGTAAATTTTACACCATAATGGGGCTAATAAGACCGCAGAGTGAACCTTTGTTTTTGTTATATCAGAAGACCAGGAAGCAATGGATTTCTGTGTTAAAATTGTGTCACCAATTTAACAATAGTACATGTACCATGTTGAATCATACCTACACTTTCAAATAACATTTCAGGATAAGCTATCATGTGTGTCTTATCTGAATCTCAATTATTTTCGGGGATTCATGTCCCAACTAGGGATGAGCGAACTCGAACTGTATAGTTCGGGTTCGTACCGAATTTTGGGGTGTCCGTGACACGGACCCGAACCCGGACATTTTCGTAAAAGTCCGGGTTCGGGTTCGGTGTTCGTCGCTTTCTTGGCGCTTTTGTGACGCTTTCTTGGCGCTTTTTGAAAGGCTGCAAAGCAGCCAATCAACAAGCGTCATACTACTTGCCCCAAGAGGCCATCACAGCCATGCCTACTATTGGCATGGCTGTGATTGGCCAGAGCACCATGTGACCCAGCCTCTATTTAAGCTGGAGTCACATAGCGCCGCCCGTCACTCTGCTCTGATTAGCGTAGGGAGAGGTTGCGGCTGCGACAGTAGGGCGAGATTAGGCAGATTAACTCCTCCAAAGGACTTGATTAACTGATCGATCTGCAGCTGTGGATCATTGAGCTGCTGATCCTCAATTGCTCACTGTTTTTAGGCTGCCCAGACCGTTTGTCAGTCACATTTTTCTGGGGTGATCGGCGGCCATTTTGTGTCTTGTGGTGCGCCAGCACAAGCTGCGACCAAGTGCATTTAACCCTCAATGGTGTGGTTGTTTTTTGGCTAAAGCCTACATCAGGGTGAAGCTGTGACACCAAGTGCATTTAACCAGCAATAGTCTGTTCATTTTTTGGCCATATACAAAATCAGGGGCAAGCTGCGCCTGTCACCAAGTGCATTTAACCCTCAATGGTGTGGTTGTTTTTTGGCTAAAGCCTACATCAGGGTGAAGCTGTCACACCAAGTGCATTTAACCAGCAATAGTCTGTTCATTTTTTGGCCATATACAAAATCAGGGGCAAGCTGCGCCTGTCACCAAGTGCATTTAACCCTCAATGGTGTGGTTGTTTTTTGGCTAAAGCCTACATCAGGGTGAAGCTGTCACACCAAGTGCATTTAACCAGCAATAGTCTGTTCATTTTTTGGCCATATACAAAATCAGGGGCAAGCTGCGCCTGTCACCAAGTGCATTTAACCCTCAATGGTGTGGTTGTTTTTTGGCTAAAGCCTACATCAGGGTGAAGCTGTCACACCAAGTGCATTTAACCAGCAATAGTCTGTTCATTTTTTGGCCATATACAAAATCAGGGGCAAGCTGCGCCTGTCACCAAGTGCATTTAACCCTCAATGGTGTGGTTGTTTTCTGGCTAAAGCCTACATCAGGGTGAAGCTGTCACACCAAGTGCATTTAACCAGCAATAGTCTGTTTATTTTTTGGCCATATACTACATCAGGGGCAAGCTGCGCCCGTCACCAAGTGCATTTAACCCTCAGTAGTGTGGTTGGTCAAGCTGTGACACCAAGTGCATTTAACCAGCAATAGTCTGTTCATTTTTTGGCCATATACTACATCAGGGGCAAGCTGCGCCCGTCACCAAGTGCATTTAACCAGCAATAGTGTGGTTATTTTTTGGCCATATCCCAGTCTAATTCTGTCACTAAATCCATACCGGTCACCCAGCGCCTAAATACTAGGCCTCAAATTTATATCCCGCTAAATCTCTCGTTACCGCTGTCCTGTTGTAGCTGGGAAAGTTATTTAGTGTCCATCAAAGCACATTTTTTGTTCTGGGTTGAAGTACAATTCCCAATTTAGCAATTTCATAATTTAGTGGTTTCTGCTATATCAGAGCTATTTGAAATCTATCCCTAAAAGGGTATATAATATTCAAGGTGCACATTGGGTCATTCAGAATAACTTCACACACACCCGCTACTGTGTATTTTCAAGTCTAATTCTGTCACTAAACCCATACCTGTCACCCAGCGCCTAAATACTAGGCCTCAAATTTATATCCTGCTAAATCTCTCGTTACCGCTGTCCTGTTGTAGCTGGGAAAGTTATTTAGTGTCCGTCAAAGCACATTTTTTGTTCTGGGTTGAAGTACAATTCCCAATTTAGCAATTTCATAATTTAGTGGTTTCTGCTATATCAGAGCTATTTGAAATCTATCCCTAAAAGGGTATATAATATTCAAGGTGCACATTGGGTCATTCAGAATAACTTCACACACACCCGCTACTGTGTATTTTCAAGTCTAATTCTGTCACTAAACCCATACCTGTCACCCAGCGCCTAAATACTAGGCCTCAAATTTATATCCTGCTAAATCTCTCGTTACCGCTGTCCTGTTGTAGCTGGGAAAGTTATTTAGTGTCCGTCAAAGCACATTTTTTCTTCTGGGTTGAAATACAATTCCCAATTTAGCAATTTCATAATTTAGTGGTTTCTGCTATATCAGAGCTATTTGAAATCTATCCCTAAAAGGGTAGATCATATTGAAGGTGCACATAGGGTCATTCAGAATAACTTCACACACACCCGCTACTGTGTATTTCCAAGTCTAATTCTGTCACTAAACCCATACCTGTCACCCAGCGCCTAAATACTAGGCCTCAAATTTATATCCCGCTAAATCTCTCGTTACCGCTGTCCTGTTGTAGCTGGGAAAGTTATTTAGTGTCCGTCAAAGCACATTTTTTGTTCTGGGTTGAAGTACAATTCCCAATTTAGCAATTTCATAATTTAGTGGTTTCTGCTATATCAGAGCTATTTGAAATCTATCCCTAAAAGGGTATATAATATTCAAGGTGCACATTGGGTCATTCAGAATAACTTCACACACACCCGCTACTGTGTATTTCCAAGTCTAATTCTGTCACTAAACCCATACCTGTCACCCAGCGCCTAAATACTAGGCCTCAAATTTATATCCTGCTAAATCTCTCGTTACCGCTGTACTGTTGTTGCTTGGAAAGATATTTAGTGTCCGTCAAAGCACATTTTTTGTTCTGGGTTGAAGTACAATTCCCAATTTAGCAATTTCATAATTTAGTGGTTTCTGCTATATCAGAGCTATTTGAAATCTATCCCTAAAAGGGTATATAATATTCAAGGTGCACATTGGGTCATTCAGAATAACTTCACACACACCCGCTACTGTGTATTTTCAAGTCTAATTCTGTCACTAAACCCATACCTGTCACCCAGCGCCTAAATACTAGGCCTCAAATTTATATCCTGCTAAATCTCTCGTTACCGCTGTACTGTTGTTGCTGGGCAAGATATTTTGTGTCCGTCAAAGCACATTTTTTGTTCTGGGTTGAAATACAATTCCCAATTTAGCAATTTCATAATTTAGTGGTTTCTGCTATATCAGAGCTATTTGAAATCTATCCCTAAAAGGGTATATAATATTCAAGGTGCACATTGGGTCATTCAGAATAACTTCACACACACCCGCTACTGTGTATTTTCAAGTCTAATTCTGTCACTAAACCCATACCTGTCACCCAGCGCCTAAATACTAGGCCTCAAATTTAAATCCCGCTAAATCTCTCGTTACCGCTGTACTGTTGTTGCTGGGCAAGATATTTAGTGTCCGTCAAAGCACATTTTTTGTTCTGGGTTGAAATACAATTCCCAATTTAGCAATTTCATAATTTAGTGGTTTCTGCTATATCAGAGCTATTTGAAATCTATCCCTAAAAGGGTATATAATATTCAAGGTGCACATTGGGTCATTCAGAATAACTTCACACACACCCGCTACTGTGTATTTCCAAGTCTAATTCTGTCACTAAACCCATACCTGTCACCCAGCGCCTAAATACTAGGCCTCAAATTTATATCCTGCTAAATCTCTCGTTACCGCTGTACTGTTGTTGCTGGGCAAGATATTTAGTGTCCGTCAAAGCACATTTTTTGTTCTGGGTTGAAATACAATTCCCAATTTAGCAATTTCATAATTTAGTGGTTCCTGCTATATCAGAGCTATTTGAAATCTATCCCAAAAAGGGTATATAATATTCAAGGTGCACATAGGGTCATTCAGAATAACTTCACACACACGCTTCTGTGCATTTCCAAGTCTAATTCTGTCACTAAATCCATACCGGTCACCCAGCGCCTAAATACTAGGCCTCAAATTTATATCCCGCTGAATTTGAATACAATACATTGGGCCAAATAATATATTTGTTGTTGTGGTGAACCATAACAATGAGAAAAACATCTAGTAAGGGACGCGGACGTGGACATGGTCGTGGTGGTGTTAGTGGACCCTCTGGTGCTGGGAGAGGACGTGGCCGTTCTGCCACATCCACACGTCCTAGTGTACCAACTACCTCAGGTCCCAGTAGCCGCCAGAATTTACAGCGATATATGGTGGGGCCCAATGCCGTTCTAAGGATGGTAAGGCCTGAGCAGGTACAGGCATTAGTCAATTGGGTGGCCGACAGTGGATCCAGCACGTTCACATTATCTCCCACCCAGTCTTCTGCAGAAAGCGCACAGATGGCGCCTGAAAACCAACCCCATCAGTCTGTCACATCACCCCCATGCATACCAGGGAAACTGTCTCAGCCTCAAGTTATGCAGCAGTCTCTTATGCTGTTTGAAGACTCCGCTGGCAGGGTTTCCCAAGGGCATCCACCTAGCCCTTCCCCAGCGGTGAAAGACATAGAATGCACTGACGCACAACCACTTATGTTTCCTGATGATGAGGACATGGGAATACCACCTCAGCATGTCTCTGATGATGACGAAACACAGGTGCCAACTGCTGCGTCTTTCTGCAGTGTGCAGACTGAACAGGAGGTCAGGGATCAAGACTGGGTGGAAGACGATGCAGGGGACGATGAGGTCCTAGACCCCACATGGAATGAAGGTCGTGCCACTGACTTTCACAGTTCGGAGGAAGAGGCAGTGGTGAGACCGAGCCAACAGCGTAGCAAAAGAGGGAGCAGTGGGCAAAAGCAGAACACCCGCCGCCAAGAGACTCCGCCTGCTACTGACCGCCGCCATCTGGGACCGAGCACCCCAAAGGCAGCTTCAAGGAGTTCCCTGGCATGGCACTTCTTCAAACAATGTGCTGACGACAAGACCCGAGTGGTTTGCACGCTGTGCCATCAGAGCCTGAAGCGAGGCATTAACGTTCTGAACCTGAGCACAACCTGCATGACCAGGCACCTGCATGCAAAGCATGAACTGCAGTGGAGTAAACACCTTAAAACCAAGGAAGTCACTCAGGCTCCCCCTGCTACCTCTTCTGCTGCTGCCGCCTCGGCCTATTCTGCTGCTGCCGCCTCGGCCTCTTCCTCCGCCTCTGGAGGAACGTTGGCACCTGCCGCCCAGCAAACAGGGGATGTACCACCAACACCACCACCACCACCTCCGTCACCAAGCGTCTCAACCATGTCACACGCCAGCGTTCAGCTCTCCATCTCACAAACATTTGATAGAAAGCGTAAATTCCCACCTAGCCACCCTCGATCCCTGGCCCTGAATGCCAGCATTTCTAAACTACTGGCCTATGAAATGCTGTCATTTAGGCTGGTGGACACAGACAGCTTTCAAACAGCTCATGTCGCTTGCTGTCCCACAGTATGTTGTTCCCAGCCGGCACGACTTCTCCAAGAGAGCCGTGCCTTCCCTGCACAACCAAGTATCCGATAAAATCAAGTGTGCACTGCGCAACGCCATCTGTAGCAAGGTCCACCTAACCACAGATACGTGGACCAGTAAGCACGGCCAGGGACGCTATATCTCCCTAACTGCACACTGGGTAAATGTAGTGGCAGCTGGGCCCCAGGCGGAGAGCTGTTTGGCGCACGTCCTTCCGCCGCCAAGGATCGCAGGGCAACATTCTTTGCCTCCTGTTGCCACCTCCTCCTTCTCGGCTTCCTCCTCCTCTTCTTCCACCTGCTCATCCAGTCAGCCACACACCTTCACCACCAACTTCAGCACAGCCCGGGGTAAACGTCAGCAGGCCATTCTGAAACTCATATGTTTGGGGGACAGGCCCCACACCGCACAGGAGTTGTGGCGGGGTATTGAACAACAGACCGACGAGTGGTTGCTGCCGGTGAGCCTCAAGCCCGGCCTGGTGGTGTGTGATAATGGGCGAAATCTCGTTGCAGCTCTGGGACTAGCCAATTTGACGCACATCCCTTGCTTGGCGCATGTGCTGAATTTGGTGGTGCAGAAGTTCATTCACAACTACCCCGACATGTCAGAGCTGCTGCATAAAGTGCGGGCCGTCTGTTCGCGCTTCCGGCGTTCACATCCTGCCGCTGCTCGCCTGTCTGCGCTACAGCGTAACTTCGGCCTTCCCGCTCACCGCCTCATATGCGACGTGCCCACCAGGTGGAACTCCACCTTGCACATGCTGGACAGACTGTGCGAGCAGCAGCAGGCCATAGTGGAGTTTCAGCTGCAGCACGCACGGGTCAGTCGCACTACAGAACAGCACCACTTCACCACCAATGACTGGGCCTCCATGCGAGACCTGTGTGCCCTGTTGCGCTGTTTCGAGTACTCCACCAACATGGCCAGTGGCGATGACACCGTTATCAGCGTTACAATACCACTTCTATGTCTCCTTGAGAAAACACTTAGGGCGATGATGGAAGAGGAGGTGGCCCAGGAGGAGGAGGAGGAGGATGAGGAAGAGGGGTCATTTTTAGCACTTTCAGGCCAGTCTCTTCGAAGTGACTCAGAGGGAGGTTTTTGGCAACAGCAGAGGCCAGGTACAAATGTGGCCAGCCAGGGCCCACTACTGGAGGACGAGGAGGACGAGGATGAGGAGGAGGTGGAGGAGGATGAGGATGAAGCATGGTCACAGCGGGGTGGCACCCAACGCAGCTCGGGTCCATCACTGGTGCGTGGCTGGGGGGAAAGGCAGGACGATGACGATACGCCTCCCACAGAGGACAGCTTGTCCTTACCCCTGGGCAGCCTGGCACACATGAGCGACTACATGCTGCAGTGCCTGCGCAACGACAGCAGAGTTGCCCACATTTTAACCTGTGCGGACTACTGGGTTGCCACCCTGCTGGATCCACGCTACAAAGACAATGTGCCCACCTTACTTCCTGCACTGGAGCGTGATAGGAAGATGCGCGAGTACAAGCGCACGTTGGTAGACGCGCTACTGAGAGCATTCCCAAATGTCACAGGGGAACAAGTGGAAGCCCAAGGCCAAGGCAGAGGAGGAGCAAGAGGTCGCCAAGGCAGCTGTGTCACGGCCAGCTCCTCTGAGGGCAGGGTTAGCATGGCAGAGATGTGGAAAACTTTTGTCAACACGCCACAGCTAACTGCACCACCACCTGATACGCAACGTGTTAGCAGGAGGCAACATTTCACTAACATGGTGGAACAGTACGTGTGCACACCCCTCCACGTACTGACTGATGGTTCGGCCCCATTCAACTTCTGGGTCTCTAAATTGTCCACGTGGCCAGAGCTAGCCTTTTATGCCTTGGAGGTGCTGGCCTGCCCGGCAGCCAGCGTTTTGTCTGAACGTGTATTCAGCACGGCAGGGGGCGTCATTACAGACAAACGCAGCCGCCTGTCTACAGCCAATGTGGACAAGCTGACGTTCATAAAAATGAACCAGGCATGGATCCCACAGGACCTGTCCGTCCCTTGTCCAGATTAGACATTAACTACCTCCCCATAACCATATATTATTGGACTCCAGGGCACTTCCTCATTCAATCCTATTTTTATTTTCATTTTACCATTATATTGCGATGCTACCCAAAGTTGAATGAACCTCTCCTCTGCCTGTGTGCTAGGCCTAAATATATGCCAATGGACTGTTGCAGTGGTGGCTGACATGAAGCCTGATTCTCTGCTATGACATGCAGACTAATTCTCTGCTGACATGAAGCCAGATTGTCTGTTACGGGACCTCCCTCCTCTGCCTGGGTGCTGGGCCTAAATTTATGACAATGGACTGTTGCAGTGGTGGCTGACGTGAAGCCTGATTCTCTGCTATGACATGCAGACTGATTCTCTGCTGACATGAAGCCAGATCCTCTGTTACGGGACCTCTCTCCTCTGCCTGTGTGTGTGCTGGGCCTAAATATATGCCAATGGACTGTTGCAGTGGTGGCTGACGTGAAGCCTCATTCTCTGCTATGACATGCAGACTAATTCTCTGCTGACATGAAGACAGATTCTCTGTTACGGGACCTCCCTCCTCTGCCTGGGTGCTGGGCCTAAATATATGCCAATGGACTGTTGCAGTGGTGGGTGACGTGAAGCCTCATTCTCTGCTATGACATGCAGACTGATTCTCTGCTGTCATGAAGCCAGATTGTCTGTTACGGGACCTCTCTGCTCTGCCTGTGTGCTAGGCCTAAATATATGCCAATGGACTGTTGCAGTGGTGGGTGACGTGAAGCCTCATTCTCTGCTATGACATGCAGACTGATTCTCTGCTGTCATGAAGCCAGATTGTCTGTTACGGGACCTCTCTGCTCTGCCTGTGTGCTAGGCCTAAATATATGCCAATGGACTGTTGCAGTGGTGGGTGACGTGAAGCCTCATTCTCTGCTATGACATGCAGACTGATTCTCTGCTGACATGAAGCCAGATTGTCTGTTACGGGACCTCTCTCCTCTGCCTGTGTGTGTGCTGGGCCTAAATATATGCCAATGGACTGTTGCAGTGGTGGCTGACGTGAAGCCTCATTCTCTGCTATGACATGCAGACTAATTCTCTGCTGACATGAAGACAGATTCTCTGTTACGGGACCTCCCTCCTCTGCCTGGGTGCTGGGCCTAAATATATGCCAATGAACTGTTGCAGTGGTGGCTGACGTGAAGCCTCATTCTCTGCTATGACATGCAGACTAATTCTCTGCTGACATGAAGACAGATTCTCTGTTACGGGACCTCTCTCCTCTGCCTGGGTGCCGGGGCCTAAATATCTGAGAATGGACTGTTCCAGTGGTGGGTGACGGGAAGCCAGATTCTCTGCTATGGAACCTCTCTCCAATTGATTTTGGTTAATTTTTATTTTTTAATTTTTAATTTAATTCATTTCCCTATCCACATTTGTTTGCAGGGGATTTACCTACATGTTGCTGCCTTTTGCAGCCCTCTAGCTCTTTCCTGGGCTGTTTTACAGCCTTTTTAGTGCCGAAAAGTTCGGGTCCCCATTGACTTCAATGGGGTTCGGGTTCGGGACGAAGTTCGGATCGGGTTCGGATCCCGAACCCGAACATTTCCGGGATGTTCGGCCGAACTTCTCGAACCCGAACATCCAGGTGTTCGCTCAACTCTAGTCCCAACCCATCTCTTGGTTGAACTTGATCGACTTATATCTTTTTTAACAGTATTAACTATGTGTGTGAACATGAGTAATAGTACTGTATCTATATGACTTGTATGTGGAATTTTCTAGCAGTTTTCCACTTTGAAAGCTATACTATCATTCTCAGTTGTCCCTGAGCTGGTGGGTGGAGACTAGTTGTAATGCTGTCTGCCTATAGACTATATATAGATGTTAGGCTGGTGACCCATGTTCGCCACTGTCCTACTGTCCCTGGCAGATGCAGGTGTTGCTCCACTCTCCTTGTGTGTATTCAGACTAATGCTCAGTTAACTTCCTTTCAGCACTGCGAGAGTTAATACCTGCTCCCTATCCAGCTGCTGACTAAAATGCTGATCAGCATTCTTATTTAGCTGGGCTAGGAAGAGTTTCTACATCAAGTTTCACCTCCTTGTTTTCTAGTAACCAGCTTAGCACCACTGTCTCTGGTCCTCTTGTGTCAGGAGCCAACTACTCCAAGAGGTAGTAGCCTGGTTGGTTCTCTGCAGTGAAGTCTAACTACCTGTACAGGCATTAAAGAGGACCTTTCATGGGTCCAGACATTATTAAATAAGTAGCAGAATATGTAGGGCATAGAACAGGGATCTAAGAGCGCTTACAATTTTTTCTGGGTGCCGCTCCTTTCGCCTGCTATGACCCTGTTGAATTCTCCCGCCTGGTATGCTAATGAATAGCATCGGTACAGGGAGGAGGAGACTGCCCTGTTTCTCAATGAGTGTCTACTGGTCCAATCACAAAGGAGAGCGTCACAGCCAGGGATAAAAAATCAACTCACCTTCTCCCTGGCTGTGATGCTCTCCTTTGTGATTGGACTGCACTACAGCCAGGAAGAAGGAGACGCCCATTGATAAACAAGGCAGGGGCACAGCGGGCAAATGGGGCAGTGCCCAGAAAAAAATAGTAAGAGCTCTTAGATCCCTGATTTATGCCCTATATATCCTGCTACTTATTTCATAATGTCTGGATCCATGAAAGGTCCTCTTTAAAGGGTGAATACCAGGGAACCCACCCGGCGAACCCGAACTTCCATGGCTTTGCTCATCCCTAAACAACACCTTCTCATTCTCAAATAGTGTGTATACCTAAGAAGCCGATGAGTCCTTCAGTGGTGATACTTAAGGTAGCCTACTCTCTGGCTATATCATCAATGTTAGATTGATGGGAATCTGACCCCCAGCACCCTCACTGATTGGCTTTGTTCATCAGCCACTAGCACCAGAAACAAGACAGTGGATGCAATCAGAACTCTGCACTGCCCATGGCAGCGTACTGTGTGACCCGTGAGCCATGGCACCATGGGTTACAAATAGACTAAACTACGCTTGCTGTAGTTCACTGTACTAGTGTTCTAATGGACATTCTGCATAGCTTTATTTAGAGCTCTTGTACCATTGCCTACTTTTCACAAAGATTTTTTTTTATCTCTCATTGCATAAGGGTATCATTTTGTATTATGCCACCCACATTCTTACATGAAATCTTTTTCATAATAATAATCTTTATGTATATAGTGCCAATATAATCCACAGCCTTTACAATCAGAGGATTCTTGTACAAATAAAACCATACATTACATAGCAACAAACAAGTCAACAATACGAATAAGGGCCCTGCTCACAAGAGTTTACAATCTATGATGAGATAGAGGTGATACAGAAGATAAAACGTGTTTGTTTTGCACAATGGTCCAGTCGTCTTAACAAAAAAGCTGCATGAGTGTTATGCTGGCATCCTGTGGGTTTCTAGTCTCTAGTTAACAGCAAAGATGTCATTTTCCGTCTGACTTCCATATACCGAACTCCAGCCTGTCAACCGACTGACTCCTAGCAGCCTCCCCTGACCTTAGTCTGTTCTTAGATTGCCCATGACTTTGGACTTGTCTCTCGTATATGCTTGTATTCTGTCTGCCGTGATTTTAGCCATTCCCCTGACTTTCTATATTGCCTGACCGATCAGTACCTGCACCATTGTCTCTGATCCTCATGGGTCAGCTACCAACTACACTGGGACTACTTTAGGAAGTAGAACTTGGTAGGTTCTCTGCAGCAAAGTTCAAATCCCTGTATAGGAGTTAAAGGGATACTACAAGCCAGTCACCAGCCAATATCTCTAGTGCTTCTAAATGCATGAGGTGTGGGATACTGTTGGATGATGGATCAATTTCTGAAGGATGCACTTTTAGGGAATGCCTAAAGCTGTGGATGTTTGGAATTAACCTAATTGCTTGGAGTAGGGAACTCCATAGAACTAGTGCAGCCCGAGAAAAAAATAGAATTTTGGTTGATGTTAGTCTTAAATCAGTTGCAGAGTGTGTATAGCATGGGTAGGGTTTGTTTAGCAAAGCCTATTTTCATTTGAAGTTGACTGTGTCTGCAACATTTTTGTAAGTATATTTTTATTCTTTAATGCATAGTTTGTATGCAGGTGGCACCCCAGTTCTTGCCATATTATTGTGGTCATTTTGATAGTCTCTTAATTAACTCTAGATGACAGTCATTATGATGCAGGTTTTGTCAAGGTTAGGGAACAGTCAGTGGTTGAAGCAATTTGGAAGGATGGCATTATTAAGTGAGAATAGACAAGTAACAGTCCAAATTTGTCATGCAACATAAGCAAAAGTTTAGAAATTAAAGCGGAGCACAATGTGAGTAGAGGCAAAGAATAATCTGACATTCAGGAAGTGCATGGGCAAATCTTTTACAGGAATTCTGGAGATATGGCTAGACATACCTGAAACGAGATTGGAATTAACAGATCTGGGTTAAACTGGGCTCTAGAAAAGGAACTGTCCAGCATCTCTGGTAGATGAGTGAGCAGGGCTGCTACTTAGAATAGGAGAGATTTTAAAATCAAATCTAGATCTAAGTTGAGGTTCTTGTTTAATGAATTCTTAAAATTTGCATGTTAAAGGACTGTTCCATGGCAGCCTCTTTTTTTTTTTTACTTTTAGAACATGTAATTCAGACAGGTTAAAAAAGTGAGAATGGTGGTGGCTCAACCTCTGAGACTTCCATTATTGCCAAGAACAAGGAAGCTCTAGTCCCCATTCACAGCTGGTGAGCACAATGAACATGTGTTGTCTCTCTCCATGGGCATGGGTTACCACTCTGATAGTAACCGAACATGCTCATTCTGCTCTGTGTGGCTGTATTCACATATATTAACATATTCTTTCACATGTCATGGTGCACCAGTATGCTAGTATTATCAGTTTTTATTTAGCTTTAAAGATATTATTTAATTTATTTTTACTTACGGTAAAACTCCATTGTCTGTGATAAGTCACACGTCATATGACAGCACCATAATGATTTATGACGTATTATTATCACCATGCTCTGAGACTTTCACTCTTCCTTTATGTCATGTCATAAACCTTCAGTGTGTATTTTTCAATGGAAAGGGACTTTCATATGAACATCTCTTAGAATCACAGCTTGCAACCTTAATTTGTAATAAGATGTCAAATTTATATTTATGACCTCATTACTGATGTTATCACAGCTCGCCACAAAAGTGGTATAAATTATCAATGACTCCACAATGCTGCAAAATAATTAAAAGATAACTAACTTGTACCCACACACTGGAAGCTTGATGTAAGGCCTCCTCAAGCCATCCATCTATGACTGGGTCTAAGGATTGACACTTTTATTTATTGAGCCCTCAAATTATAACTGTGTCTGATGCTGAGTCTATATTCCCATGTTTAGTATCACACAGACAGACAGTATACCTAATTTATTTTTGAATTAAAAATAGACCACTTTTATATTCATTCTAGTATTTACATTTTTTCCTACAGACCAAACATGTTGAAACCAAACAGTCATGTATGTGCCAGGATTTGATAACAATTCTGCAAGAATTTCTTAGGTGCATTTAGAATTCCTAAAAAAAATTCCTTCTCAGAAAACTATGCAGACAAGCGGACATCATTATTTGGATTTGGATTTTTTTTTTGTGGTTTTTTAAGGTGAAGATAACATCTCACCTCAAGAAAAAATATGGGTAAATTCATCCAAGAAGCCAATGCGTCACTATTCATATCAATTGTTTGAAAGAGGCATTCTTCTTCAATATATGAAGGTACTGTGTGTGCATACCATCATCCTGTAGAGCAGGATTAGTAAGAGATATGTCATAGTGCATATCTGTCACTGAACTGTATAATCCTATATGCATAGTAGTGATGGATGGCAGGAAACAGAAACTTGATTCTGAAGGTATTAGACTTGCTTATTCTAACGGATGTATTGGCAAGAGCGGAGCAGAATAGAACAATGCTTGACCTCATTTCATGAAGTGATTTTTCCAAATAATTCTGGTTTGAAATAATTCAATTTTAGTTTTTTTTAAAAGCATCTTAAACTTTGTATGGCATCCCTTATTTATATTAAAAATTTTGCAACAAATTTTTGTATTGTTCCAATTTATCTAAAATTGAAAAAAATAATGCATCTTTTCAACAGTCTTGATTAAAATCTACTTTGTGAATACAGCTCCTATACTCACCCATGTCTCTCCATGACTAAAAATAAACCCGGCGTAGAGTGATCCTATTATCATACCTCCATCTATTTGTTCTCTACTTCTAGACTCACTATTGCTCTACCTTTCAGGGTTTTACACTCTTTAGGAAAGATAGGGCCAATAGAAAAGGCAGTGGCATGTGCCTGCATGTGAGGAGAGATATGAAGGCGAGTGTGAAGGAAGCAATTGCGAGTGAAGATGTTGAAACCTTATGTGTGGAATTAAAAAGGGAAATAAACTTTGAAAAAATAATCCTTGGTGTAATCTATAGACCCCTAACATCACAGAGGGGATAGAAGTTCAGCTGTCTAACCAAACAGAGCGGGCTGCACAGGCTGGTACAGTTGTCATAATGGGAAACTTTAACTTCCCAGATATTGGGGTCATGGTTCTGCCACAATTGCAAAGTGGAGAAGATTCCTCAACTTGCTGCAGGGCCACTTTATGGGCCAGTTTGTAGAAGATCACACTAGGGGCAATGCTCTGTTGAATCTGGTAATTTCTAATGATGCGGAGCTTGATGGAAATGTTATTGTTAGAGAAACACTAGGTAGTAATGACCACAATATAATTCTATTCCCCCTGAACTATAAAAAGAAAACGCTGGCTGGTACAGCAAAAACACTGAATTTTAAAATGGCCCATTTTCCCGGGTTGAGGGCATTTCAGCGCATAGACTGGGAGTATCTATTGTCACAAAATAATACTTAGGATAAATGGGAGAGCTTTAAATTCACATTGGGTAATAACACTGCAAAACGTATTCCTGTAGGTAGCAAATTTACAGTAAAATTAAACCCAACATGGCTTACAGCATGTAAAAAAGGCAATAAATGACAAAAAGGGCATTTAAAAATAGAAATCTGAGGGGTCAGTTGTAGCCTTTGAAATTTACAAAGGGCTTAATAAAATCTGTAAAAAGAGATAAAATCTGCAAAAATACAAAATAAACGATAGGTGGCAAAACAAATCCCCCAAAAATCTTTAAATATTTAAATGCTAAAAAATCAAGGTCAGAGCAGGTAGGTCTCCTAAATAATGTTAAAGGGGAGATTGTCACTGAAGATAAGTAAAAGGCAGAGTTACTAAACATTTTTTTATCTCTGTATCAGTAATGAGCGGCAGGGGCAATATTCGAATTTGCAATATTTCACAAATATTTGGGTGAATATTATTATCATATATTCGCGAATTATCATATATTCGCGAATTATCATATATTCGCGAATTCGAGAATTTGTGATCTCCAGTTATTATTTTCTTGATTGCTAAAATTGCCAATCGGAAAATTTGTGATACAAATTCGCAATAAAATTTCACGATATTCACAAAGATATTGTAGCCTTCTTATTGGCCCACAAGCAAGAAGCAGTGAGAGATCATGGGTACTGATGAAAAAAAAATCTCGAATATTTGCAATTACGAAGATATAGCACTATATTCTAGATATTGTCTTGTTCCATTCTTAATAGGGAAAGGAAGAGAAAGGGAATTGTTTACAATTACTGCCGCTGAGACCTTTGTATACATTGAGAGGATTGCTTCCACAAACTCTAGGGGTAGGCCAAACTTTTACAGTGTAAGGATCATAAATTCCCATTTGACCCTATCAAATGCTTTCTCAGCATCAGTGCTGAGAAAGACAAGGGGTGTAGAGTGTTTTTTGGCGTAGAACAGGGCATTTATTAATCTAGCTGAGTTATCTTTACCTTCTCTTCCGCTAACAAAGCCAGTCTGGTCTCTATGAACTAGCAGAGGAAGAAGGGGAGAAAGGCGGTTGGCCATCATTTTGGTCAGAAGTTTTAGATCTAAATTCAGAAGGGAGATGGGGCGGTAGTTTGCACAAAAGGAAGGATCTTTCCCTTCTTTGGGGATGATAGTTATATGCGCTTTAGTCATTTCTGGGGACAGTGGGAAGCTCTTTAAGGACAAATTACATATCTTTAGAAGATGAGGGATTAGGGTTCTGCTAAAGGTGCGGTAGTAGAGGGCAGGGAGACCATCTGGGCCAGGGGCTTTGTTCCTAGGGAGATTTTTTATAGTTGAAAGCAGTTCATCAGGTGTAAATGGGGAGCTTAATTTTTCCTTTGAAGACCGTCAAGCTTGGGGAGGGGGATTTGATCTAAGAACTGTTTGATTGGGTGGGAGGTTGACATGGCATCTATGTCACAATTTGTTTGGGGGATATTATAGAGATTATTAGAGCTTGATAATATTCGTGGAACTGTTGGGCTATTTCTTTAGTTGTTATGGCGTGAGTACCGTCAGACTTGGTGATCTTATTTACACTCACCTAAAGAATTATTAGGAACACCATACTAATACGGTGTTGGACCCACTTTTGCCTTCAGAACTGCCTTAATTCTGCGTGGCATTGATTTAACAAGGTGCTGATAGCATTCTTTAGAAATGTTGGCCCATATTGATAGGATAGCATCTTGCAGTTGATGGAGATTTGAGGGATGCACATCCAGGGCATGAAGCTCCTGTTCCACCACATCCCAAAGATGCTCTATTGGGTTGAGATCTGGTGACTGTGGGGGCCATTTTAGTACAGTGAACTCATTGTCATGTTCAAGAAACCAATTTGAAATGATTCGAGCTTTGTGACATGGTGCATTATCCTGCTGGAAGTAGCCATCAGAGGATGGGTACATGGTGGTCATGAAGGGATGGACATGGTCAGAAACAATGCTCAGGTAGCCCGTGGCATTTAACTGATGGACAATTGGCACTAAGGGGCCTAAAGTGTGCCCAGAAAACACCCCCCACACCATTACACCACCACCACCAGCCTGCACAGTGGTAACAAGGCATGATGGATACATGTTCTCATTCTGTTTACGCCAAATTCGGACCATTTGAATGTCTCAACAGAAATCAAGACTCATCAGACCAGGCAACATTTTTCCAGTCTTCAACAGTCCAATTTTGGTGAGCTCGTGCAAATTGTAGCCTCTTTTTCCTATTTGTAGTGGAGATGAGTGGTACCCGGTGGGGTCTTCTGCTGTTGTAGCCCATCCGCCTCAAGGTTGTGTGTGTTGTGGCTTCACAAATGCTTTGCTGCATACCTCAGTTGTAACGAGTGGTTATTTCAGTCAACGTTGCTCTTCTATCAGCTTGAATTAGTCGGCCCATTCTCCTCTGACCTCTAGCATCAAAAAGGCATTTTCGCCCACAGGACTGCCGCATACTGGATGTTTTTCCCTTTTCACGCCATTCTTTGTAAACCCTAGAAATGGTTGTGTGTGAAAATCCCAGTAACTGAGCAGATTGTGAAATACTCAGACCGGCCCGTCTGGCACCATCAACCATGCCACGCTCAAAATTGCTTAAATCATCTTTCTTTCCCTTTCTGACATTCAGTTTGGAGTTCAGGAGATTGTCTTGACCAGGACCACAACCCTACATGCATTGAAGCAACTGCCATGTGATTGGTTGACTAGATAATCGCATTAATGAGAAATAGAACAGGTGTTCCTAATAATTCTTTAGGTGAGCGTATATAATTATGGGCTCTTCTCTTTTTAATCCTATTCATCATGAATTTAGATGTTTTGTCACCATGGGCGAATTTTTTTTATTGGGAGTGCAAAAAGAGCTTGGCTGATTGCGTGTTAAGGTAATTTTTTAATTGTGCTCTAAGTTCACTGAGCCTGTATAGTTGGGTGTCCTGGAGAGATTTTTTGTGAAGGGTTTCTATTTTACGGATTTCTAACAAAAGGTGATCCATATGTGCTTTCCTTTTTTTTTTGAGTATTGATCCAGCTCTGATAACTTGACCTCTCATGTAGGCTTTATGGGTGTCCCAGATCACATGCGGGGAAGTTTCTGGGAGAGCGTTAAAAGTGAAAAATTCCTCCATGGATTTTTGCATATCTCGGATCTGTTCTTTAGAGGATAGAAGTTGCTCATTGAGCCTCCAATTGAAGGTTTTGGGGGACAGTTGAGGTGTGGAGATGGAAACCAGAACAGGGGAATGATCTGATAAGTGAATAGAATCAATCCACGCTTTAGAGCAAAGGTGGAGGTGTTCACTGGATATCATGATATGATCTAGCCTGTGATATGACCCATGAACATGAGAGAAAAATGTATAATCCTTAGATTCCGGCTTAAGGGATCTCCAGACGTCTATAAGGTCTTGGCTGTGGAACTGTTTTTTAATGGCCAATAATGCCTTGTGAGAGAGGGCAGATTTGTGGGAAGTTGAGTCGTTCAGAGGGTCTAGGGTCAGGTTAAAGTCTCCGCCCAATATGGTTATGCCTTCTTTAAAGGAATCTATTATTGGGATGAGACTTTCGAACCAGTTCCGTTGGTTAGTATTTGGGGCATAGATATTAATAAGTGTGTATATTTGGTTTGAAACATAACCCTTAACTAGGATGTAGCATCCCTCTGGATCTTGTATTTGGGAGCAGAACTGGAAGGGCACATCTCCCCTGAAACCCACACTAACTCCTCTAGACGCTGAAGAGTTTGAGCCACTGGATATTTTGAGTGGGAAAGGTTCGGGTAGTGGTTAAATTTAAAATGCGTTTCCTGCAACATCAGGATTGAACAATCCTTCTTTTTGAGGAATGAGAGAATCTGGCATCTTTTGGAGGGCGCATTAAAGCCCTTTGCATTGTAGGAGACTACAGTTAAATCAGCCATATAATTTCCGTATCAGTGAAACTGTAAATTCTACTGTTAAATTCAGGTATTCTAGGGGTCAAGGGGCCTAGATGTGCCTCCCAGGGACCACTTCCATCCTCATCAATTAACGTCCTAGATTGGTATATTACAATGTTGGTATCTGCAGGACATCTACTTGTCCTGAAAACATAGACAAACAATAGTAACTGGTAACAACAATACCACAATCTTTTTTGCTTTACATTCAGCATAAGAACCAAGTGGTGAAAAACAAATAGAGGGTAGAAAAGATAAGAGAATATTATTAATAGTGTAAGATACACCAGGTGAATCCGTAAGTGAAAAGTGGGTAGGTAGGTAGGGGGGATAAAAGGAACTGTTTCAGTGCCCTTATATCAAGATAATGGTCCAGTTAGACCAAAGGGAGGAAAGAGATAACAGAGGTAAAAAGAAAGATACCAGATAAGGTGTATCTAATAAGGATGAGAGGGAGGTACTGCAAAGGGTGAGAGTGACAGAGATAATACATGACAACATATTTATCTGCGCAATTGATTTCACTCTCCTAATGGAAGTCTTCTTGGAGTGTTTTTCAGATTTCCTCTTCTGGTTCTTTGCTGCTTGGGAGTATTCTGTTTATCCCAGGATTCAATAGGAGGGAGAGCAGGTACTCCGGTTAGGTCTTGAACTGGGTCACAGTCCTGTTTATCAAGTGGGCCGATGTTCAGATGCTCATAGACTGGGTGCAAGTCTAGATGTGAAGAAATGGACATCCTGCGACCCTCAAAAACAAACGTGAGGCCAAAGGGAAAAGTCCATCTATACATAATGTTCTTTCTCCTGAGCCAATCTGTTAACGGTTTAAGAGCTCTTCTTTTCCTGAGGGTGGATTGTGCAAGGTCTTGAAAGATTAGGATGTCATGGCCGTCCCACTGTACAGCTTGTGTATCCCTGGATTTGTTAAGCATGGCTTCTTTTACTGGGAAGCTTAGACATTTACAAATTATATCTCTAGGTGGCGCTGAAGGAGCAGGTTTGGGCTTCAGGGCTCTATGAGCTCTTTCTATCAGAACTTCATGTACTGAGTCAGGACCCAGTAGAGATAGGCATATTTGAACAATAGTTTTGAGGATGTCTCCCTGGGCAACCGTTTCTGGTATTCCTCTAAAGCGGAGATTATTGTGGCGGCCTCTGTTTTCCTGATCTTCTATCGCATTGTATAGCGAATTCAGGTTTATTTGGGCCGCTTGCAGTTTTTGTGTAACTGCTGATTGGTGCTCTAACAGGGCGATTTGTGTATCTTCCAGCGCCTCTACTGTGCGGCCTATGTGGCGGACATCTTCTTTAATCGTGCCTATGTCAGCACTAAGCGGTTCCAGTGCTGTTGCTAGTGAGGCAGTCAGAGTGTCTTTGAGGTAAGAGCGGGATATCGGGAGGGTGTCAGATTCTTCCTCACCTCCCTGTGCGCCTAGAGAAGCTTCTCCTTGCTTTCGGCTGGCTGCATGTGGAGACGCCGGCGCCATCTTGGCTTCCCTGTTAGCGTAGGAGAAAGCGGCTTTTTTTATACATTTGTCCATTTCACCGCTAGTGATGGATGATTTCGGGTGAGCGGTAGGTTCCACCGTTTTAGGGCCTCCAATCTTCACCATGATTTGACCAATTCAAGCGAAAATCCAAGCTAGAAGGGCACTTTTCTAACGGAGCTCCTGCTTCACACAACCATTCAGCTCAGATGTAGGCTCCGACCCCATTTTCTAGATATTGTCAAAATGCCAATATTCGCAATAAAAATTTTCGACTAGAATATTCTCCATCAACACTACTCTGTATATACAAAAGAAGAGAAAGGAGCTGACATTGATCGTGCCAGGGCTAATAGTATATCCAGTAATAAAAAGGTAAATGTGAACTATGGTCCAGGTGAATTACACCCAAGAGTTCTTAAAGAACTCAGTTCAGTTATTGCTGTGCCCCGTTTAAAAGTTTTAGAAAGTTACTGGTACAGTGCCAAGTGACTGGCACAAGGCAAATGTGCCCATATTCAAAAAGAGCTCTAGGTCCGCCACAGGTAATTATAGACCAGTAAGCTTTACTTCTGTTGTGGGAAAATGTTTGAACAAGAGTATGTGACTGTTAATAATATCATAAGTGACAACCAGCATGGGTTAACAGAAGTTACCAGACTAACCTAATTTGTTTTTATGAGGAGGTGAGCAGAAGCCTAGACAGAGTTTTGTCTGTAGATACAGTGTTCTTGGATTTTGTAAAATAATTTGATACTGTCCCTCAAAGACGTTTAATAGGTAAAATTAGTTCTATAGGCTTAGAAAGTATTGTTTGTAATTGGATTGAAAATTGGTTGAATGACCGTGTCCGGAGAGTTGTGGTCAATGATTCCTAATCAATGGCCCCGGGTTATTAGTGGTGTACCCCAAGGTTCAGCGCTGGGTTCCATATTATTTAATTTATTTATTAATGATTAGTGTTAAGCGGGAAGTGCCATATTCGATTTTGCGATATTTCGCAAATATTCGCTTGAATATTCGCCTTATATTCGTCAAAATCGAATATTCATCATTATTGTATTTATCGCGATTAATATGTAATTTAATCATTCGCATATTGCGATTTTTAAGCTTACAATTAGAAGTTATAAATTATAACTTCTAATTGCCTTATAACTTAATAATAAGGCAACTTTCCTATTCTTTAATCTTGGAGATCTAGATTTAACACAAATATAGCGCTATATTCTATGTCTTTTTTAATAAAAGAATCAAGATTCTACATCAACGAAGATAGCGAAGTATTCTACATCAACGAAGATCGCAAAGTATTCTACATCAACGAAGATAGCAAAGTATTCTACATCAACTAAGATAGCGAAGTATTCTACATCTTCAATACATCTTTACAATACAAGCAATACGAATCTTTTAGCAATAGTGTTGGATTCGCAATGCGACTAATATTATTGCATTGCAATTCCAGCTTTGGCGATTTTGCTATAGGTGGTATTGGTAGAATTAACTAATAAAACAAATATAGTACTGTATGTCAGAATAGTGCATTATAAAAGTTGGATTACAACTTAGGCGATTTTGATAATGGTGGTATTGGGAGAATTAACCGTCGGATATAACTAATATAGTACTATATCTATGAATAGTGGATTATAAAAGTTGGATTCGCAATGCGGTTAATAATAATAGCAAATATTATTGCATTGCGATTACAAATTAGCACTGCTAGATTCCATATTCGTTAACTTCGTTAATTCTAGCAAGCTGACCCATTCCATTAGAGACCCAGCAGCTACAAGTTAAAATCTCAATGCGATTAATATAACTTGAATTAATCGCATTGCGATTTCAACTTAGATCTGGTTTATTAAATTACTTTAAATTAGCGAGGATGACGAATATATTTATTAGTCAAAATGACATATTCTCCATCTTTGCTAATTCAAGAAAGCCAACCATTGGAAACCAGGTACAAGTAAAAATCGTTATGCGATTTATTCAAGTTATATTATTCGCATTGCGATTGCAACTTGATTCTCACATCAGACAGTACATTCTAGCATGGAGGCGTTCCCATGGTGATGGGGACACTCCATGCGCACAGGAAGTAGATAGAGGTGGCAACGGGCACTAACTTGAGCAGGCAGGGAGCAAGGAATCCTCTCTTAAAAGTACTGCTTTTGGACAAAGCTAGGGTAACAATAAAAAAATATATATAATATTCAAAATAATTGCGAATTAGCGAAGTGCCGATATTCGCTTAAAAATTTCAATATTCAAATATTCACACTAAACAACATTTATGATATTGAGGTTGGGATCAATAGCACGTTTCTATTTTGGCAGATAACACCAAGCTACATAGTACTGTGCAGTCTATGAAAGACGTCCATATAATACATACTCACTTGGATACTCTGAGTGTTTGGGCATTAATTTGTCAAATTAGGTTAAATGTGGATAAATGTAAAGTTCTGCATCTGGGTAGTAATAATCCAAGTGCATGATATATCCTAGGAGATGTAGCACTGGGAAAGTCACTTGTAGAGAAGGATTTAGATGTACTTGTAGATCATAGGTTAAATAACAACATACAATGTAAAGTGCTGCAGAATATATCAACACTATGTAAAATAATACATTTACTAACCTACTGCAAATGCACCAGACATCTGGCTTAACCTGCACCAAAAAACTAGCATACATGCTTTGTACCATATTTAATATGTGTTTTAGACATGTTTGGTGCCTCATTTGGCAAGAGACGTGGCTTAGTTGGAAAGGGCATGGTGTACAATGCCACAACATGCACCAAAAATGTACACCAATAGGTGGTGTAAAGTTAGACAAAATTGTCTGAAGATTCACCAAATTTATTCATCCAACATGAGCCACTGTTAAAAATTTGCTGCATCTTTAGAGGGTTCTTTTCCGTGGACCGATGATCTGTCAGATTATCGGGGAAGAACATTTCTATAAATGCTCATTCCTGATAATCTGCCAGTGTAAAAGGTGCTGGCAATCAACCGAGAAATGAGCAAACGCTCGTTCATCGGGTGATCGTGTCGTCCAAGTTGCACAGAAAATCATTGTTCATTTGCAGCAGATAGTGGAGTATAAACAACAATCTGCTGAGCTGGCACAATGAGTTTCTGTGGGGACAAGGGATTGCTTTATTAATCACTTGTCCCCATACAGCGTAGGTGATTGCTGAATGTAAATGCAGCCCTCATCTCTGCTGATGACATGACAGTGATCAGGAGAGTCTGCTCCGTTTCCCAATAATCTGACAGATTATCAGTCTGTGTTAGGGTCCATTCACACGTTCATAGTATATTGCGGATCCATTTGCAGAAGTGTGAATGAATCCTCAAGGCCTCTTTCACACGGGCGTGTGCGCCCCGTTGCCATATCGCGGACCGCATTTTCAGATCCGCAATACGTGGGTGCCATTCCGTGGGAATTTCACATCACGGATGTGGACCTATTCACTTCAATGGGTCCACATATCCGGAGATGCAGAATGGTGCGGCACGGAACGGAACCCTACGGAAGCACTACGGAGTGCTTCTGTGGGGTTTCGTCACGTACTTCCTATTCCACAAAAAGATAGAACATGTCCAATCTTTTTGCAGAAACAGCCGGATTGCGGACCCATTCAAGTGAATGGGTCCGCGAACCGCTGCAGCTGCCCCGCGGATTGTGCTCGTTCATTGCGGGCCGCAGCACGACCACGGGACGCACACGCCCGTGTGAAAGAGGCCTTAGTCTACTTTGTCTATTTTGTCTACACATTAAACAGGATTAGTAAATCAGCCTTGCTGTGTCATTTATACACAATTAGTGTTGATCGAATCAAAGTATCCAAAGTGGACTGCAATCCGAATTTCAGGGAAAATTCAATTCACTGCAAGGGCAAATTTTCTTGCGCTTTATTGTAATTAATACATTTTCGCTGAAATTGCAGTAAAAAAAAAAAACAATCATACTCGCATCATCCATTTGAGCGTGAAGAGGCCACAGCGGGCATTTGATTGAAGATACCACGCAAAATCTTGTGCATGGTGAAGTACGATGTCACCTCACTGGCCAGCGTGATGACGCCATCACGCACCACGCAAGATTTTGCTCGGGATCCTCAATCAAGATGGCTATGGCGGCCTCTTCTCACTCAAATGGATAACGTGAATATGATTTTTTTCTTTAACTGATTAACCCCTGAAAGCCCTCATTATTCATCTCAGATGCTGCATCTGCAAGGGTCCGCAAGGGTTCAATGAAGGGGGGCAGCACAATCGCCGTTCCCCGTCATTACGCCCGCTACATACAAACAAATGTGCTTTGTGACAAAGTAATTCGTCACAAAGCAAATTCATTTGTGAAATTCGGCCATGCAGCTGAATCAAATTTTTGTAAACTTCGCTCATCTCTATAGACAATAAATACTTGATTACCAAGATTCAATAAATTCATCTTTTAACCTTCTTTTGAGAACTGAACAGTTGCTAGAAGTGAACTTTTCATACCAAGCAATGGATCGTGCCAATCAATTTATCTAGTGCCCCATGATCTTTTCAGAAATATTTTACTGATTTAAGGTCCTCACAAAAAAGAAATGTGTTGTACAAAAGACCCTACTAATATATGACCCTTTTACTGTCAGAAATTTTTAGCTGCTCAGCAACCAGCAGCATTGTGTTTCTTGTCATGTCTTATGGAGCTCTGCACCTGCCACTTGCTATGAATCACCCTCAAGCAAAGATTCTTGCCAGTCAAGCTGCCATTCAAAATAAGAACTCTTCCAGATGCCGTCTCTTGTTTTTGACCCACTATAGAAAGATGTTTCTAAATATAAGGAAATATTTTATTATAATTAAGGATAAGCGAACCAGTTCAGACTGAACTGGGTTCAGTCTGAACTTTGCTATTTTCCAGACGTCAGACTAACCGAATATTTTCAGGTTTGTTTTGGATGATTCAACTAAAACAACGCATAGTGCCATGTTGGTGCACATGGTGGGGAAAAAGCACTAGGAAGGAAGAAGAAGGGTTCTTACGTGACTATGAGAGGAAGTGGGAGGGAGGGCTTACCCTGATTGGCTCATCCAGACTGTCTGGATTGAGCCAATCAGGGTAAGCCCTCCCCCCACTTCTTCTCATGGTCATGTTAGAACCCTTCTTTGTCTGTCCTAGTGCTTTTTCCCCTCCATGTGCACCAAAATGCGCTACGCAGGGAGGTTCCCTAGCAGAACAAGCAGAACGCCATTCTGTGATGGGCTGTAAATAAGGGTGGTTGGGTATTAAAGTGTTTGCAAGGAAAATGATCTTAGGGGCCAGGGAGAGTGAAAACACAATCAGGAACAGTCAGAAATCAATCAAGATTATTTCCAGGGAGAATTAAGGGAAAGGCTAGGATTACACAGAAGTAGAAGAATTGTTTGTGTACAATAGGGAGGCA
The DNA here is from genome assembly GCF_014858855.1 of Bufo gargarizans. Taxonomy (NCBI): domain Eukaryota; kingdom Metazoa; phylum Chordata; class Amphibia; order Anura; family Bufonidae; genus Bufo; species Bufo gargarizans. The sequence goes on along the minus strand of NC_058080.1, from coordinate 645,513,574 downwards.
GGGCTGCTGTGGGACAGGGAGGAAGGAGTGAGAAGCTGTGACTGCAGTGCCTCCTAGCTGAACTGCAGCTGCTGCAGTGCAGACCTCAAAAGCAGCTACCTTCAAACTAGCAAGTTTATTTATTCACAGAAATCCTTTATTGTGGGGTTCAGTTTAATTATACTACATATATACGTGATTACTGCAGTAATACCCAAAGTGTGGCAGCAATCTATCTGTGTGTATTAAGGTGAAATTGAGTGTCAAGCCTCAATTGTCTGTTTACATATATTCATTTTCCACATGGTTGCAATTAAAAAAAATATTTTTGGGGGCGGGATAGGGTGAATTTAGTTAAGCTGCTGCATATATACGTGATTACTGCATCAATACCCAATGTGTGGTAGTAATTTAGTAGTGTCTATTGAGGTAAAAATGAACGTCAAACCTTAATCGTCTGTTTACATATATTCAGTTTCCATGCAGATGCAATTTTAGTTTTTCTTTTGGGGGGGGGGGGGGGTCCAATTTGATTAAGCTGCCTGTATACGTGATTCCTGCAGCAATAACCAAGGTGTGACAGCAATCTACCTGTGTGTATTAAGGTGAAATTGAGCGTCAAACCTCAAACGTCTGTTTGCGTACTGACACAGTGAGAGGTTTTGTCTGGGAAAACAGGTATTTTCCTCCCAGCATGTGCTGCTGGGCTGATTTACAGCCAGGTTGTGGTCAAATACCAGAGCGGATTTTAAGTGCCGGTCCGGGGTTTGGCAGCACATGGGCTCAGAAGGGCTGGGCTCAGAAGCAGGGTCTCTGTGTTGGGATCTGGGAGCCTAGTGTTTGGATGAAGGCTTGCTACCCGTTTGGCGTGAAAACAGGTTGGTGCTGCTATGGTCAAGGACTCTTTGAGGTAGAATTGCCACATTGTGTGAATAAACACCAACACCGCAAGGTGACTTTCTGTTTCATTATGACTACTTGTTTTGTCACTTGCCTAAAGAGTGAATAAAACACTGAACTGTTTGATCCAAAGAACTTGTTGTTGCTTCTATACTGCGTCCACTAATCCTGTCTACCAGAGCGAAACCCCACAATTGGTGGAGGATGAGGCTGGCGTGAATGCCAATTTTTTTGGTTTCTGCATTTTTTAGGCACGGTTGTGTGTCATACATTAAACCAGCTGTATTACAACCAGTGCTCCACGACAAAATGGAGGCTGTTGTGAAGGCCCTCATGGAGGCTCATTTGCAGCAGTGAGAGACAAACCTGCAGCAACACGAGGCTAATAAGCAGCAGCAGGAGACTAACCAGTTGCTGCTACAACACGTGATGGCTTTGCAGACAGCAGGAGCAACCCCGAGCGTCCACGATGCCCGGAAAGCAGTCTGTGCCACGATTCCTAAGATGGCCCCCGCAGATGACATTGAAACCTACCTGCCGATATACGAGAAAGTGGCCATCAGGAAAAAGCTACCCCGTGACCAGTGGGCTGAGGTTGTCGCTCCGGTCCTGGCATCGGATTCCAAGTGGGTGTATTTCGACTTCCCGGACGATCAAGTAACCGACTACCAGAAAGTCAAAGGTGATATGCTGGCAAGACTGGGGGGTGAAGTGTTGGTCTGGGCCCAGTGGGTGCATCAGTGGGGGTTCAACCTAGCTGAGCCTGCAAGACCCCAGTATTATAACTTACTTCACCTCTTGTAAAAATGGCTACAGCCTGACGTGCTGAGTCCCAATGCTATGCTGGATCGTATGTTAGCTGATATGTTCTGGAGGGCTTTGTCATACCCTCTCCAGCACTGGATCGGTCAGGTGTCTCCTAGCAATTCCCTTGAGCTGGTGGACCTGGTGGAACGCTATGAAGGTAGCAGGAATCTAAAGGATGGTTCTGTCGGGAGGAGGGTCAGAAAACCCTGGAAATCTCCACCCCAGGTTCGGAGATTTCAGCCGATAAAACCCGCCCCGGGATGTACCCACGGAAAACCTGGCTCCGATAGTCTGCTGGCGGTGTCAGGAGCCTGGCCATATAAGGGCTAACTGTCCCCATCGGGTTGAGCCCATGGACACTAACTATGGCTGCCATCAGTCGCTATATGCCAGGAGGCTGTGTGCAACAGGTTCCCCAGAGTCTCTAGATCATTTGTGCCAGATGAAAGTGGGAGACACTCCGCCGGTGGCTCTGCTGGACTCAGGGAGTCTGGTGACCTTAGTAAGGGCTACCATGGTGGGGTCTCCTGAGTATACTGACTGGAAAGTCAGGGTGATGTGCATCCATGTAGAATTAAAAGACTACCCCACCGCACTGGTGTCTTTAACTACAGTGGCCGGTAGATGGATCTACAAGGTTGCTGTTGCCACAAATCTACATTATGAACTAATTATAGGGAGAACCTTCCCGGGCTTCCCGGTACTGAGGCATGCTATGAGAGTAACTGATACCCATGAGACAGGGGTAGCCGTAGCAGAGTGGCCTAGCATGTGGAGGACTTGCCGCCGGGTCCTGAGTTGGCAGACCTCAATGTCTACAGGGATAATTTTGGTACCACCAAACATCCGGACCCAACCCTATCACGCGCCTGGAAAAATGTTTTAGTAGTAGACAACAACCTGGGGCAGAGTCAGTGTGGTTCATCAGGATATGTTGTATCGGGTAAACCAACTACGGGGTGAGCCTATTGAACAGTTGGTGGTCCCCAAGGCTTATCGCAAGCTTGTGTTAGATCTAGCCCACCAACACATTATTGGAGGTCACTGCAGAAAATTCAGGATCATATTCTTAGTCATTCTAGACTACGCCACCTGGTACCCGGAGGTTCTGCTGCCGACCGTGAACAGTAAGTTCCTGGCTAGGTGGCAGGGGCCCTATGAGGTACTCGAGAAAATTGATGATGTAAACTACAAGGTACACCAACCAGGGCGGCGAAAGGTGGAGCAGGTTTACCATGTGAATTCACTTAAACTGTGGAAAGATAGGGAAACCTGTCCAGAAGACAGCCCGCGGACGGGTTTTCTAGGAGAAGAGGTACCAGCCCTTATGTCTGATGCAAGAGAGAGTGGCTGCTACAGTAAAAATTGCTGACAGCCTCTCCTCTAAACAGACTCAGGACGCCAGGGAGTCCATTAGTCAGAACACGGATCTGTTTTCGGACCTCCCTGGACGCACTTCCATAATCCAGCATGACATTGTCACGGAGCCTCAAGCAAAAGTCCGATTAAAACCATACCGGGCACTCGAGGCTCGGCGACAAGCCATATCTGAGGAGGTGCAGCTAATGTTGAAACTAGACGTCATTAAGGAGTCAAAAAGTGAGTGGGCCAGTCCTATAGTATTGATACCCAAGCTGGACAGGACGTTGCGGTTTTGTAACAACTTTCAAAACTTAACGAGGTTTCCAAATTTGATGCGTATCCCATGCCCCAGGTGGATGAGCTCATCGAGAGGTTAGGACAAGTCTGGTATTTCTCTGTTTTGGACCTCACCAAAGGGTACTCGCAGGTGCCCTTAATGGAGGCTGCCAAAGAGAAAACTGCCTTCATCACGCCTGAGGGGCTGTATCAATATAAGGTCTTACCCTTTGGTCTGCATAGCACCCCTGACACTTTTCAGCGACTAATAGACATCGTGCTTCATCCACATCGTCGGTACGCTTCAGCTTTGTCATGGAACCATGAACCAGACGTACAACAAGAGATAAGTGGAAAATAAGAAGGTTTTATTGAAGAGCAAGCCGTAGCAAAGTCCGAACGGATGGCTAAACCGAAGCAGGGTCTTGCGGAGACAGAGGTCAGGAACCAGAAGGGTAGTCAGACGAAGCCAGGAACAGGAACCAACGGGGTAGTCAGACGAAGCCGGAATCAGGAACCAACGGGGTAGTCAGACGAAGCCGGAATCAGGAACCAACGGGGTAGTCAGACGAAGCCGGAATCAGGAACCAACGGGGTAGTCAGACGAGGCCAGGATCAGGAACCAGAAGCAGCAGCAGTCTTGGAAGCATGTGAACACAGGAGGACCAAGCAAGGAACTGAAGCCACAGACCTCCTATATATATGAGCTAGGCATCCAGCTCCTCCCAGTGGGAAGGAGGAGCCGCAGGGTGGGAGGCTACAAGAAAACCCAGAAACCAAGATGGCCGCCAGCACATGTCAAACGAAGGGAACAGCAAGGAGGTAAGACCATGACAGTACCTCCCCCTCAAGGGCCCCTCCTCCGCGGAGTAAGGAACGGTTTCTGAGGGAAGCGTGCGTGGAAGGCTCGGAGCAAGACAGGAGCATGGACATCTGCGGAGGGAACCCAGGAACGCTCCTCTGGACCATAACCACGCCAATGGACCAAAAACTGCACCCGGCCGCGGACCAGGCGTGAGTCCAGGATATTGCTCACCTCATACTCCTCACGATTGCCCACTTGGACCGGACGAGGCCGAGGAATCGAGGAAGTGAAACGATTACACACCAGTGGCTTCAACAGGGAGACATGAAACACGTTGGAGATCCGCATGCCAGGAGGAAGCGCAAGGGCATAGGCTACCGGGTTTACCCTGCGAAGCACTCGGAAGGGACCAACAAAGCGAGGCGCCAGCTTGGGAGTGGGCACTCGAAGGTTGAGGTTGCGGGTGGACAACCATACGCGGTCTCCGACCTGGTAGGAAGGAGCGGGCGCTCGTCTGCGATCAGCCTGGAGTTTCTGGCGCTGCGCAGAGACCTCAAGGGACCTCTGGATCTGTACCCAAGAAGCACGTAGGACGGAAAGGTGATCCTCCACAGCCGGAATATCCTGGGGAGAGAATACCTCCGGTAACACGGCAGGTTGGAACCCATAATTGGCCATGAAGGGAGACGTCCCAGAGGAAGAGTTCACCGCCGTGTTCCTGGCAAACTCAGCCCAAGGCAGGAGGTCAACCCAATTGTCTTGGTGATCGGAGACATAGCAACGAAGGAATTGCTCCAAGGCCTGATTGGATCGTTCTGCGGCCCCATTGGACTGAGGGTGGTAGGCCGAGGAGAAAGAGAGATGAATCCCCAACTGGGAGCAAAAGGCGCGCCAGAACCTGGACACAAACTGACTCCCCCGATCCGACACAATCTCCTTGGGCAAACCGTGCAACCGGAAGACCTCCCTGGCAAAAATCGAGGCCAACTCTTGTGCAGAGGGTAACTTCTTGAGAGGAACACAGTGGCACATCTTGGAAAACCGATCCACAATCATGAGAATGACCGTATGGCCTCGGGATGCAGGGAGGTCCACAATGAAATCCATCCCCAGGTGTGACCATGGACGCTCCCCGGTGGCTATGGGTTGCAAAAGGCCCAACGGAAGGTGCCGAGGGGACTTACTCTGGGCACAAACGGAGCATGCCGCTACATATGCGGCGATGTCGGAACGTAGAGAAGGCCACCAGAACAGACGTGAAACCGCCCAGGACAGCTGATTCTTTCCAGGGTGCCCCGCGGCCTTGGAGTTATGGTAGGTTCGCAACAACCGAGTGCGCAACTCCTCAGGCACAAAACATCTGCCGTTGGGTCTCCCAGAGGGAGCACCAGATTGAGCCGCCAAAATCTGCTCACCCAGAGGAGAAGTCAGGCTGGTGCGAATAGCGGCCAGGATCTGATTCGGGGGTATGACCGTAGTCGGAATCGACTCCTCCCCGGACAGCTCGGAGTACTGCCGTGATAAGGCATCCGCTCTGATGTTCTTGGAGCCGGGTAGGTAGGAGACCACGTAATTAAAACGTGACAAGAACAGAGCCCATCTGGCCTGACGTGGTGTCAATCTCTTGGCCTCAGAGAGGTAGGTCAGATTCTTGTGGTCCGTCAGGATGAGAACCGGAACCACCGAGCCCTCGAGCAAGTGCCTCCATTCTTTAAGGGCCTGCACGATGGCCAATAACTCCCTGTCACCAATCTGATAGTTGCACTCCGCGGAAGACAGTTTCCGGGAGTAAAACCCACAAGGAAGCAGAGGACCCTCTGGTGTTCTACGCTGAGACAGGAGGGCGCCTACTCCCGTCTCAGACGCGTCCACCTCGAGGACAAAAGGCAACCCAGGGTTGGGATGCGACAGAATCGGAGCCGACACAAAGGCGGACTTTAGAGCCTCAAAAGCTCGGATGGCCTCGAGCGGCCAGACCTGAGGATTACTGCCCTTCCTGGTCAGATCCGTGAGAGGCTTGGCTAGCATGGAAAAGTCCCTGATGAACTTCCGATAATAATTGGCGAAGCCCAAAAAGCGCTGCAGGGCACGAAGCCCACTGGGCTGGGGCCACTGTAAGACAGCCGAAACCTTCTCAGGATCCATGGAGAACCCCTCAGCGGAAATGATGTAACCTAAGAAGGTTACCTGGGATCGGTGAAATTCACATTTCTCAAGCTTACCGAACAGCTTGTTCTCTCGTAAGCGTTGCAACACTCGTCTGACATCCAGAATGTGGGCCTCCATGGATGCAGAATATACCAAGATGTCATCCAAATAGACCACCACACACTGCTGCAACAGGTCACGGAAAACATCGTTGATGAATTCCTGGAAGACTGCGGGCGCATTGCACAACCCAAAGGGCATAACCAAGGATTCAGTAATGACCGGTCCTGGTGTTAAACGCGGTCTTCCACTCATCGCCCGCCTTGATCCTTACCAGGTTATATGCCGCCCTCAGGTCGAGTTTGGTAAAGACCGTGGCCCCTTTGAGGCGATCGAACAGCTCGGAAATCAAGGGTATCGGGTAAGCGTTCTTGATCGTGATGCGATTGAGACCCCTGTAATCGATGCAAGGCCTCAACTCGCCGCCCTTCTTTTTCACAAAGAAAAATCCAGCCCCTGCCGGGGACGAGGATTTGCGAATGTGTCCGCGTGAAAGCGCCTCCCTCACGTACTCCTCCATGGCCTCATTCTCCGCTACCGACAGTGGATAGACTTTGCCACGAGGAGGAACGGCACCGGATTGTAACTCTATGGCACAATCGTATGGGCGGTGCGGAGGTAGGGCAACCGCGCGCACCTTATCGAATACATCCCGGTACTCTTCGTATTCAGGAGGCAACAGAGAGTCCGAGGAAGTACACAGCAACTTGACAGGCCCATGGATGCAACTAGCCCCACACTGCGGTGACCACGAGAGGATCTCGACCGATCTCCAATCGAAAGTCGGATTATGCTTCTGGAGCCAGGGGTACCCCAAGACCACCGAGTAGTGTGGAGACGAAATAACCTGGAGACAGACCGACTCTCTGTGAACGGCACCAATGGCCATCCCCACTGGAAGGGTCTCATGAGTCACGTGTGGCGGCAGAAGGGGTCTGCCGTCTATCGCCTCAAGAGCCAGTGGGGAACCTCGAGGCTGCAGAGGAATGGAATTGGCGGCAACGAACACTCTATCAATGAACAAACCACCAGCACCAGAGTCCACCAACGCCTGGGTCGTCACCGAGCCCCCGACCCAGGAGAGGACAACCGTGATCAGTGGTTTGTCAACACGGGAAACCGGGGACGAGGAGACTCCACCCAAGATCTGCCCCCGACAGGACCTCAGGTGCGAGCGTTCTCCCGGACGGTTCGGACATGCCAACCGAAAATGCCCACCGAGACCACAGTACATGCATCGGCCCTCGCGTCTCCGGAGTACCCTCTCCCCCTCAGACAGGCGAGCAAACCCCCGCTGCATGGGTTCACCCCCAGACAAGTCATCCCCAGGAGGCGTGGGAGGAGAGGGAGGCACGGGTGGGACAGCAAACGTAGGCGCCAATCTGTTAGGAGACCTCCGCAGGCTCTCCTTAAAGGAAGGTCTCTCCCTGAGTCTGGTGTCAATCAAAATCAGGAAAGAAATAAGAGACTCGAGCTCCACTGGTAGGTCCTTAGCTGCAACCTCATCCTTCAAGGCATCCGAGAGACCATGAGAGAAAGCAGCGACCAGAGCCTCATTATTCCAGCCCACCTCTGCTGCCAGGGTACGAAACTCAATGGCGTATTCAGCTACGGATCGTGAACCCTGTCTGATGGACATAAGGAGCTTCGCAGCAGAGGCAGCACGAGCCGGCACATCGAATACCTTCCGAAGAGAAGCAACAAAACCGGAAAACTCGGCAACCACCGGATTGTTGTTCTCCCATAAAGGGCTGGCCCAGGCCAAGGCCTTGTCCGAGAGCAGCGAGATCAAGAAGCCCACCCTTGATCTCTCAGTAGGAAAGGCATGTGGCAGCAACTCGAAGTAAATGCCCACCTGGTTAAGGAAACCTCGGCACTGAGTTGGCTCTCCCCCAAAGCGCTGTGGAAGGGGGGCAGAACCGGTCATACCCTGAAACACCACAGGCGCAGCAACAGGTGTCAGGGTAGACTCTGGCGCAACAACCGGAGCGGCAGTAGGAGCGGGCCCAGGAGCGACAACCGACCCATCGGCAACGGAAGCTAAATGAGCCGTGCGTTCAAGCAGGGTTTGCAACGCCACAGCGAACCGACCCAACAGGTGATCCTGCTGATCAAGTCTGGCAACCAGCGTAGGTAGCGAGGGTGGCCCTGTACCGTCAGAATTCAGGGCTTGGTCCTAATGTCATGGAACCATGAACCAGACGTACAACAAGAGATAAGTGGAAAATAAGAAGGTTTTATTGAAGAGCAAGCCGTAGCAAAGTCCGAACGGATGGCTAAACCGAAGCAGGGTCTTGCGGAGACAGAGGTCAGGAACCAGAAGGGTAGTCAGACGAAGCCAGGAACAGGAACCAACGGGGTAGTCAGACGAAGCCGGAATCAGGAACCAACGGGGTAGTCAGACGAAGCCGGAATCAGGAACCAACGGGGTAGTCAGACGAAGCCGGAATCAGGAACCAACGGGGTAGTCAGGCCAGGATCAGGAACCAGAAGCAGCAGCAGTCTTGGAAGCATGTGAACACAGGAGGACCAAGCAAGGAACTGAAGCCACAGACCTCCTATATATATGAGCTAGGCATCCAGCTCCTCCCAGTGGGAAGGAGGAGCCGCAGGGTGGGAGGCTACAAGAAAACCCAGAAACCAAGATGGCCGCCAGCACATGTCAAACGAAGGGAACAGCAAGGAGGTAAGACCATGACAAGCTTACCTGGACAATATTGTCATCCACAGTACCGACTGGGAAAGTCACCTACCCAAAGTGCAGGCTGTAGTGGACTCACTTCGGAAAGCTGGCCTAACCGCTAACCCCCCAAAAATGTGCTATAGGGTTAGAAGAGACTAAGTACCTAGGGTATGTCATTGGGCACGGAGTCATCAAACCTCAAGTGAACAATATAGGGGCGATACGGAATTGGCCCCAACCTGTCCACTAGGCAAATATAGTCATTCCTGAAATTGGTGGGCTATTACTCTAGCCGCGCCCTTGACAGGACTCTTGAAGGGACACAAATAAATGATGGTTCGCTGGGATGATCGGGCGGAAGAGAATTTTTCTGTATTGAAGTTGGCCCTGTGTGGGACCCCGATTTTGGTGATGTCTGCCTTCAAAAGGGAGTTTATAGTACAGACTGATGCCTCCCAAGTAGGCCTCGGTGCTGTACTGTCTCAGGAAGTCCCCATTGTCTTCCTCAGCCGTAAGCTCACCCCAGCCAAGACCTGGTATAGTATAGTGAAGAGAGAGTGCCTGGCTATCAAGTGGGCACTAGAAACTCTTTGCTATTATTTATTGGGGCAAAAATTCCGCCTGCTGACTGACCACTCCCCTCTCAAGTGGATGAGCCAGGCCAAGGACAGAAATGCCCGGGTCACCCGATGGTTTCTCTCCCTACAAAACTTTAAGCTTTTGGTGGAACAGAGGGCAGGCCGGTAACAGGTAAACTCGATGCCCAGTCCCGAGTACACTGTATGGCATGTATTCACCCCTAGGGTATGTGACGCAGTAAGAGGTTTTGTCTAGGAAAACAGGTATTTTCCTACCAGCATGTGCTGCTGAGCTGATTTACAGCGAGGTGAGGTCAAATACCGGACCAGATTTTAAGTGCCGGTCTGGGTTTTGGCAGCATCTGGCAGTCATTAAATAGGCAGCTGGGCTCAGAAGCAGGGTCTCTGTGTTTGGATTTGGGAGCCTTGTGTCTGGATGAAGGCTTGCTACCTGTTTGGCATGAAAACAGGTTGGTGCTGCTAGGGTCAAGGACTCTTTGAGGCAGAATTGCTGCATGGCGTGAATTACCACCAACACCGCAAGGTGACTTTCTGTTTGATTATGACTGCTTGTTTTGTCACTTGCCTAAAGTGTGAATAAAACACTGAACTGTTTGATTTAAAGAACTTGCTGTTGCCTCTATACTGCATCCGCAAATCCTGTCTACCAGAACGAAACCCCACAGTACATTTGGGTTCCACACAGTTGCAATTTCCAATTTTTTGGGGGGATCAATTTAATTAGGCTGCATATATACGTGATTACTGCAGCAGTACGCGAGGTGTGGAAGCAATCTACCTATGTGTATTAAGGTGAAATTGAGCATCAAGCCTCAATAGTCCATTTACATATATTCAGTTTCCACACAGTTGCAATAAAAAATTTTTTTGGGGGTATTCAATTTAATTAAGCTGTATATATACATGATAACTGCAGATAAATGATGGTCTAATGATTACTGAATAGCCAAGCTTTTAGACCCTCGCTACCAAGGCAAATTGGGGAAATATTTTCCTTTCACAGAAAGGGAGGACAAATTACGTTACTACCAGAAAACACTGTGTATGCAGTTTGCTGCAGCTTACGACGGGCGGACGTCTGCTGCCAGAATGTCTGAAAGCCCCTTCACGCTGCCACAAACCATAGAAGCAGCAGCAGCAGTAGAAGCAGCAGCCTTTTCAGTCTTCTCAACATGATGGAGCAGTTTTTTCACATGCTGCACCAGGCAGAGGCCAGTCAGCAAGCCAACAGCTCCAGCCTTAACACCCAGTTGCAGGCCTATCTAAACTATAGCCAGTCCCTGTCGCATAACCTGTTCCCTGACCCTATGAATTTCTAGGTAGGAAGACTGGAACAGTGGCCCGAACTGACACACCCTCCATGTAATCTCCAAGAGGGTTTTCAGTACGTGGGCGTGGTGACACCCAAACAGACCAAGTTGTTCTTCTCCTGTGTCCAAAACATCACTTTTGTCAAAATGAATCAAGCCTGGATTCAGGAGGATTTACTAACTCCTCAGGCTGATGAGTAGACCTCACCTTGCTGGTGGCGACTCATCTTGCCACTGCATTTGTCTTTCTTCCTACCGTCAAGTTCTGTATCATGCCACTATTGCTTCACTCATCAGTTTCCACATGATAAATAAATAAAATTTAAAATTAGTTTTTTGGGGGGGGAGGGTTAAATTTCATTAAGCAGTATATGTATGTGATTACTAGAAATGGCCTTGCAGTTCGCCCAGCGGTCGTTTCTCGGTGAACTCCTCCATCTACTATATCCTCCGTCTCCTCTTCGGCTGACTCCTCCTTTTCTCTGCTACCGCCTCTTCCGCTTCACCCTCCCCCAGCTCCCCAGAACCTATTCGACGTGCCAGGTGAAACGTTGCCATGCTGTGCTGCAGCTGTTGTGCCTGGAAGCCAAGAGCCACACCGGTCCTGCACTGCTTTCAGCTCTGCGGTCAAAGGCTGATCAGTGGCTAACCCCGCTCAATTTGACAGTTAGTAAAGTGGTATGCGACAACAGTGCCAATCTGCTGAGTGCGCTGAAACAGGGCAAAATGACACACGTACCGTGCATGGCACACGTCCTGAACTTAGTCGCGCGGCGATTCGTTTCCAAATATCCCAGGGTCCAGGACGTCTTGCGGCAGGCTAGGAAAATCTCTGGCCATTTTAGAAGATCTTACAAGGCCATGGCTTGCCTTTCTGACGTTCAGCGGCAACACCATTTGCCCGTCAGACGTCTGATTTGTGACTGCCCGACACGCAGGAACTCCACCTTGTATATGCTTGATAGGCTGCTCCAGCAAAAACGTGCCGTTAATGACTAGCTGTACGAACTCTGCGGCAGGACTGATTCTGGGGATCTTGTTTTTTTTTTTCACTGTGCTAGTGGCTGCTCATGAGCGATGCTTGCAGACTTCTGCGGCTATTTGATGAGATCACCAAACTTGTCAGTCATAGACAGGGTGCCATCAGTGACATTGTGCCTTACATCTTTCTGGAGCGTGCATTGCGTTGTGTCATTGAGTAAGCCATCTAGAAGCAGGAGCAGGAAGATGAGGAAGTTGCAATGCTGGATGAATTCCCAGGGGAGGCTACTCCATCTGAGACAAGTCAGCAGGAATCTGAAGAGGTGTCAGAGGAGGATGGTGCCTAGGGGGAGGAGGAGGAGGAAGAGCAAGAATTGCAGGCTTTAAACTTTTTTGTGATCCCTGGTGTTGTCCATGGATGGGGGGAGGAGACTGAGGATGACATTCTGCTGGGCAATGAGCAGGAGCCAGGCCGCTCGACCTCTTCCAATTTAGTGCAAATAGGGGCCTTCATGCTCCAGTGAAGAGGGACACTCGTATAAAAAGCATAAAGGGCAAGGACTAGTACTGGGTGGCAGCGTACTTAGAGCCCTGATACAAACACAAAATTGTTACCAGGATCACAGAGGGCTGTCAGAATGCAGCATTTCCAGGCCTTGTTTCGAGAGCTGCTGCAATCTGTTGCTGCACCCACCCACTGAGAAACAGTTGCGAGTACCAATCCTACAGCGCATGCAAGAAGAGGGCGGTTTGAAGATGTGTTGGTCGGTCTAGGCCATGACTACATTGGGTTATCGACCTATGTGGAGGCTCTGAGAAGCAAGGAACCCCTTGACTATTGGGTGTGCAGGCTTGACCTGTGGCCAGAGATGGCACAATTTGCCATGGAACTGTTGGCGTGCCCCACATCCAGTGTCCTGTCTGAAAGGACGTTCAGCGCAGCAGGGGGGATCGTGACCGATAAGCACACTCGCCTAGCTCAAGTGTGGACTACCTCACATTTCTAAAAATGAATGAGGCACGGATCTCAGAGGAATTCAACACCTGTGACGACCACGTTTAATTGAATTTCTTCATGCCAGCCCACACATATCCGCCACCACCCAGAACAAATAATGGTCCCTGTCTTATGTAAATACAGCGGCATAAAAGGCTTTTTCTGTCCGGTGAATGCCTAATGTTTGGGACCTCAGAGGAATTCAACACCTGTGACGACCACGTGTTATCAAATTTCAACTATTATCATTTGAGGTTTTTTTAAGAAGGGGGGTTCTGTTAGCCATGTTTTTAATCCAATTTTAGATTTTTTGTTCTTTTTGTTCTTTTAAACATATGTACATTTGACATGTATTTGTACTGGCCTGCAGTAAAATTGATATCCAATGACCGTCTAAAATACCTCCAGCCACATAATCACTTGATGTTTTCTGTCCGGTGAATGAATAATTTTTGGGGCCTGTAGTCCACTGGCCTGCAGTAAAATTGATATCCATTGACTGTCTAATATACCTCTAGCCACATATTCACTTGATCTTTTATGTACGGTGAATAAATATTTTTGGGGGCCTGTAGTCTACTGGTCTGCACTAAAATCAATATTCAATGACCGTCTAATATACTCCCAGCCACATAATTACTTGATGTTTTCTGTCTGGTGAATTAATATTTTTTGGGGCCTGTAGTCTACTGGCCTGCAGTAAAATTGATATCCATTGAACATCTAATATAACTCCAGCCATATAATCACTTGATCTTTTATGTACGGTGAATGCATAATTTTTGGGGCCTGAAATCTAAATGGCCATCAGAAAAATTGTTATACAGTGACCGCTTAATGTACCTCCAGCCATATTATCAATTGTTGTTTTCTGTACGGTAAATGAATGATTTTTGGGACCTGTAGTCCACTGGCCTGCAGTAAAATTGATATCCATTGACCGTCTTATATACCTCCGGCCACATAATCACTTGAACTTTTCTGTACATTGAATGAATAATTTTTGGGGCCTGTACTCCACTGGCCTGAAGTAAAATTATTATCCAATGACCGTCTAATATACTTCCAGCCACATAATCACTTGATGTTTTCTGTCCGGTGAATGCCTAATGTTTGGAGCCTGTACTCCTGTGGCCCAAAATAACAATTTTCAAGGCTCCAGCAGGCCACATTTTTGACAGTTTCCCTTTAACCACCTCCGGACCGCCTAACGCAGATTCGCGTTCCGGAGGTGGCAGGCTGGCGCACAGTCACGCATATATGCGTCATCTCGCGAGACGCGAGATTTCCTGTGAACGCGCGCACACAGGCGCGCGCGCTCACAGGAACGGAAGGTAAGCGAGTGGATCTCCAGCATGCCAGCGGCGATCGTTCGCTGGCAGGCTGAAGATCCGAATTTTTTAACCCCTAACAGGTATATTAGACGCTGTTTTCATAACAGCGTCTAATATACCTCCTACCTGGTCCTCTGGTGGTCCCTTTTGTTAGGATCGACCACCAGAGGACTCAGGTAGGTCAGTACAGTCGCACCAAACACCACACTACACTACACTACACTACACCCCCCCCGTCACTTATTAACCCCTTATAAACCCCTGATCACCCATGATCACCCCATATAAACTCCCTGATCACCCCCCTGTCATTGATCACCGCCCTGTCATTGATCACCCCCCTGTCAGGCTCCGTTCAGACGTCCGTATGATTTTTACGGATCCACGGATACATGGATTGGATCCGCAAAATGCATACGGACGTCTAAATGGAGCCTTACAGGGGGGTGATCAATGACAGGCGGGTGATCACCCATATACACTCCCTGATCACCCCCTGTCATTGATCACCCCCCTGTCATTGATCACCCCCCTGTAAGGCTCCATTCAGACGTCCGCATGATTTTTACGGATCCATGGATACATGGATCGGATCCGCAAAACACATGCGGACGTCTGAATGGAGCCTTACAGGGGGGTGATCACCCATATACACTCCCTGACCACCCCCTGTCATTGATCACCCCCCTGTCATTGATCACCCCCCTGTAAGGCTCCATTCAGACGTCCGCATGATTTTTACGGATCCATGGATACATGGATCGGATCCGCAAAACACATGCGGACGTCTGAATGGAGCCTTACAGGGGGTGATCAATGACAGGCGGGTGATCACCCATATAGACTCCCTGATCAACCCCTGTCATTGATAACCCCCCTGTAAGGCTCCATTCAGACGTCCGCATGTGTTTTTTGGATCCGATCCATGTACCCATGGATCCGTAAAAAATCATGCGGATGTCTGAATGGAGCCTTACAGGGGGGGTGATCAGTGACAGGGGGGTGATCACCCTGATCACCCTGATCACCCCTTGTCATTGATAACCCCCTTGTAAGGCTCCATTCAGACGTCCGCATGTGTTTTTTGGATCCGATCCATGTATCCATGGATCCGTAAAAAATCATGCGGATGTCTGAATGGAGCCTTACAGGGGGGGTGATCAGTGACAGGGGGGTGATCACCCTGATCACCCCCTGTCATTGATAACCCCCCTGTAAGGCTCCATTCAGACGTCCGCATGTGTTTTGCGGATCCGATCCATGGATCCGTAAAAATTATACGGACGTCTGAATGGAGCCTTACCAGGGGGGTGATCAATGACAGGGGGGTGATCCGGGAGTCTATATGGGTGATTACCCCCCTGTCATTGATCACCCCCCTGTCATTGATCACCCCCCCCCCCCCCTGTAAGGCTCCATTCAGACATTTTTTTTGGCACAAGTTAGCGGAAATTTTTTTTTTGTTTTTGTTTTTTCTTACTAAGTCTCATATTCTACTAACTTGTGTCAAAAAATAAAATCTCACATGACCTCACCATACCCCTCACGGAATCCAAATGCGTAAACATTTTTAGACATTTATATTCCAGACTTCTTCTCACGCTTTAGGGCCCCTAAAAAGCCAGGGCAGTATAAATACCCCACATGTGACCCCATTTCGGAAAGAAGACACCCCAAGGTATTCTCTGAGGGGCATATTGAGTCCATGAAAGATTGAAATTTTTGTCCTAAGTTAGCGGAAAGTGAGACTTTGTGAGAAAAAAACCAAAAATTTCCGCTAACTTATGCAAAAAATAAAAAATTTCTAGGAACTCGCCAGGCCCCTCATTGAATACCTTGGGGTGTCTTCTTTCCAAAGTGGGGTCACATGTGGGGTATTTATACTGCCCTGGCTTTTTAGGGGCCCGAAAGTGTGAGAAGAAGTCTGGGATCCAAATGTCTAAAAATGCCCTCCTAAAAGGAATTTGGGCCCCTTTGCGCATCTAGGCTGCAAAAAAGTGTCACACATGTGGTATCGCCGTACTCAGGAGAAGTTGGGGAATGTGTTTTGGGGTGTCATTTTACATACACCCATGCTGGGTGAGAGAAATATCTTGGTCAAATGCCAACTTTGTATAAAAAAATAGGAAAAGTTGTCTTTTGCCAAGATATTTCTCTCACCCAGCATGGTTATATGTAAAATGGCACCCCAAAACACATTCCCCAACTTCTCCTGAGTACGGCGATACCAGATGTGTGACACTTTTTTGCAGCCAAGGTGGGCAAAGGGGCACACATTCCAAAGTGCACCTTTCGGATTTCACCGGCCATTTTTTACAGATTTTGATTGCAAGGTACTTCTTACACATTTGGGCCCCTAAATTGCCAGGGCAGTATAACTACGCCACAAGTGACCCCATTTTGGAAAGAAGACACCCCAAGGTATTCCGTGAGGGGCACGGCGAGTTCCTAGAATTTTTTATTTTTTGTCACAAGTTAGCGGAAAATGATGATTTTTCTTTTTTTTTCTTTTTTCCTTACAAAGTCTCATATTCCACTAACTTGCGACAAAAAAAAATAAAATTCTAGGAACTCGCCATGCCCCTCACGGAATACCTTGGGGTGTCTTCTTTCCAAAATGGGGTCACTTGTGGCGTAGTTATACTGCCCTGGCAATTTAGGGGCCCAAATGTGTGAGAAGTACCTTGCAATCAAAATGTGTAAAAAATGGCCTGCAAAATCTGAAAGGTGCACTTTGGAATATGTGCCCCTTTGCCCACCTTGGCAGCAAAAAAGTGTGACACATCTGGTATCGCCGTACTCAGGAGAAGTTGGGGAATGTGTTTTGGGGTGTCATTTTACATATACCCATGCTGGATGAGAGAAATATCTTGGCAAAAGACAACTTTTCCCATTTTTTTATACAAAGTTGGCATTTGACCAAGATATTTTTCTCACCCAGCATGGGTATATATAAAATGACACCCCAAAACACATTCCCCAACTTCTCCTGAGTACGGCGATACCAGATGTGTGACACTTTTTTGCTGCCAAGGTGGGCAAAGGGGCACATATTCCAAAGTGCACCTTTTGGATTTCACCGGTCATTTTTTACACATTTTGATTGCAAAGTTCTTCTCACACATTTGGGCCCCTAAATTGCCAGGGCAGTATAACTACGCCACAAGTGACCCCATTTTGGAAAGAAGACACCCCAAGGTATTCCGTGAGGGGCATGGCGAGTTCCTAGAATTTTTTATTTTTTGTCGCAAGTTAGTGGAATATGAGACTTTGTAAGAAAAAAAAAAAAAAAAAATCATCATTTTCCGCTAACTTGTGACAAAAAATAAAAAGTTCTATGAACTCACTATGCCCATCAGCGAATACCTTAGGGTGTCTACTTTCCGAAATGGGGTCATTTGTGGGGGTTTTCTACTGTTTGGGCATTGTAGAACCTCAGGAATCATGACAGGTGCTCAGAAAGTCAGAGCTGTTTCAAAAAGCAGAAATTCACATTTTTGTACCATAGTTTGTAAATGCTATAACTTTTACCCAAACCATTTTTTTTTTTTGCCCAAACATTTTTTTTTTATCAAAGACATGTAGAACAATAAATTTGGCGAAAAATTTATATATGGATGTCGTTTTTTTTCCAAAATTTTACAGCTGAAAGTGAAAAATGACATTTTATTGCAAAAAAATCGTTACATTTTGATTAATAACAAAAAAAGTAAAAATGTCAGCAGCAATAAAATACCACCAAATGAAAGCTCCATTAGTGAGAAGAAAAGGGGGTAAAATTCATTTGGGTGGTAAGTTGCATGACCGAGCGATAAACGGTGAAAGGAGTGTAGTGCCGAAGTGTAAAAAGTGCTCTGGTCATGAAGGGGGTTTCACCTAGCGGGGCTGAAGTGGTTAAGATGCATAAAAATGGCCCCTGATTAAAATACATATTTTTTTGGTGTGAATTTTTGCCATTGATCCCCATCTGGTATGTCACTGTCCATGTTGTGGGACGATTTGTGCACTTTTAGTAAGTATCTGGTGGCTGCAATAATGACCTGAAGGTTTTTCAGGTTCACCTGCCATTAAAGTGAATGGGGCCCACCACAAACTTGCGGTTCGCAAGTGATATTCATCCATCACTGGTGATTACTGCATCAATACCAACATTTTCTCACAGCTCACGCTGATTCCGATGAATAGACCTAACCTTGTTTGTGTTCCCCATCTTGCCCTTGTTGCGGTCTGTCTGCCTATACCTATCTTCACGTTCTATATGGCTGCTGCATGCTGCGGCCTGCATCATGTAATTAATGTCTCAATTATCTGTTTATGTGTATTCAGTTTCCACACGGTTGAAATAACTTTTTTTTTTTTGTGGGGGGGATTCATGAGGCAGTATATGTACGTGATTACTGTATTAATACTGACATTTTTTCACAGCTTAAGCTGATTCTGATGAATACACGTCTGCCTGCCATTATGTTCTGTATGGCGGCTGCTGATGCACCTTCATCATGCCACTTATGCCACTTTCAAACCATCATGTTCTGTACACTTACTCCTACCACTGTTTCCATCATGCCACCGTCATCATCATGCCATTGCTGCAACCTGCCGACCATCATCTTCTATAAGGCTGCTGCTGCCCCCATCATGCTGCTTTTCTGCCGTGTACGATATGGCTGCTGCTGCAGCCTCCCCTACCTTGGCAGTTGCTGCTCTTCGCTGTTAATCCCCTACTGCCACCACCATTAACGCAAAGCATCCGACACCACTACCACTATCACTACTACTACTACTACTACCCACAGACAGCCATGTGTGTTCCACGCTTTGCTGCTTCGTTGCCACTATTGCAGCTACATGAAACTATATACAGTACCATTTCCACATCCAATCTGCACTGCTGCTGCTTCCAATTAAAAGGTTTTTTTTTTAGGCGTGTTCACATTTTTCTGACAATTAACACTTATGCATATTGTACGGGCAGACATGTCGACCCTGTCAAGATATAACTTTTGGACACCACTTTTATCATTTTATTTTATTTTATTATCTCATAACACTGTGTGTATTTAATCATAATCTGTCCCTGATAAAGGATGATTTTTGGAAGTTTTGGAATATGAAAAAGCATAACTCATGTGTAGGCATGGTGTCTTTTTTAACACACTGTATGTTAATGCCGTCAAATGTGCATTTAATCATAGCTATGTATGTTAGCGTCACTTAGACATCATTTATTATTGCGGTCATTAAGTTCCAGAGCTTGGAGAGGGGGGAGGAGAGAGGGGAAAAAAATCATAAAAAATGAACAAAATGTATTAGTCCTAGGAGGCTAGAGGGGTTGTATACCAACTTTCAGGGCAATTGGAACAAATTGGGTTCAACCTGAATTGATTTGGGTTTGAACCAAACTTTCTTTTTTTTATTCTGTGAACCGGAACCGAATTGAATTTCTACTGGTTCGCTGAACCCTAATTATAATCAGTGTGATTTTCTCGCTATATGTGACAATGTGACAAATGTCTTTATTATGTGATTCATACAAATATGAAAATATACCTGGTTTTCTACCATAGCTTGCACACTGGACATATCAAGACTGGAAAATACTAAACTTAGGCTCCATATAAAATGGCCATAGACTGTTTTACATTATAGTGTCCCACTATTATTCTCCAAGGTTACATGTAGTTACACGTAAAAACATGTGAAAGCATCTGTCAGCAAAATTGTACCTATGAAACTGGCTGACCTGTTGCATGAGCTTATTTATTAAGAGTCTTCTCCTATCCTGGCCATTGCTGCTGGGCGCCAGCTCTATTACATAGCTGGAACCCACTGTGTATAGACCAAGCTCAGCACGTGCGCATGAATCGTTAAGGTATTTGTGTGTATGGACAGCTTAAGACAACTGGCTGAAAAGCCTATTTTACTTTCTTCAATAGGTCAACAGTATTAAATGTTGGGACAACCCCTTTAAATTTCCAACTGGCCTTTACACTTGCTACTTGGGTATTACCACCATGATGCTGAATGAGGCAAATTGTTAAAACATTTTTTGATGTTCTTTTCACTTTGCATGTGTACTTTGCACAACTAATACCCTGTATATCTTGAACAGTTCATGTTGTCTGCTTCCGGTGAGTTATCGAAATAGTTTCCCCTCATCCCCAGGATTATTTCACCTGCCACTCCTTTCTTTCAACTAATAGAAGTGTTTATGTGCAACGTGATCAGTAGAACTTAGCCTCCAGCTACATCCTTCTCTAGCAGAATTCTCACACATAGAAATCAATAGAAAACACATTGAACTTGACAGGGTATGGCAAGTAGGATACCTTTGTCACCTTTGAGTTGAGGAATGATCTTTGATAGTTGTTAATCCTTCCATGCTGTTCACAATGGCTCAACTGGGATCTCTTTATTATTTAGCAAGTAAATGCTTACACATCTGCATCCTTAAGCGAGTAGTGTTAATACATTTCTTCTTTGTCAGGAATGTGCTGATCTGATTAGTTGGCTCTATGTTCCTCTGACTCTTTATATCCATCTATTGTGGACAGTGTGAAGTATGTATGTAAATGGAAACGCTAGAAAACCTAGAAAATGTGTGGACGTTACATCCTATCATAAAGAAAAACACATAAGAACATGTTGGTAAGCAAATAAAAGTAGTATATCAATCAAATGATTTATAAAAATATTCCAATAATTAGGGATGGACGAACATCGGCCGGGACGGTTGGCGAACGCGATCAAATGTTCGCGAAATGCAAGTTTGCGGCAGGCCCCATTCACTTTAATGGGAGGCGAACCTGAAAAACCTTCAGCTCATATTTACAGCCACCAAATATTTAATAGAAGTGTACAAATAGTCCCACAACATGGACAGTGACATACCAGAAGGGGGTCCATGACAAAAATTCCAACAAAAAATATGTTTATTAATCAGGGGAAGTCCTCTGAAATGTGTCCTGTTGGAGCCTAGAATATTTTTATTTTAGTCCACGGGAGTACGTGGCTCCAATGTCGTTTGTCACTATCTGTAGCTGAGGTAATGCAGCAAAACCGCAAACCAATGCTGCAGTACCCAACTGGACTATATAGAAATTATATTATTGGTATATAACACCCCTGCTTCAATCAGTTTTTTGGGGGGGCACCTGGTATATCACACCAGTAGAAATTATTTGTTCCACTGGCGTTTGTCAGTCTGTGTAGCTGAGGTAACGCAGCTAAACCGCAAAAAAATGCTGCACTAACCAAATGCACTATATAGAACGTGTATTAATGGTATATTACACCCCTGCTTCAATCAGTTTTTTGGGGGGGCAACTGGTGTACACCAGTAGAAACTATTTGTTCCAATAGTGTTTGTCACTCTGTGTAGCTGCGGTAATACAGCTAAACCGCAAACAAATGCTGCACTACCCAAATGCACTATATAGAAAGTATATAATTGGTATATAACACCCCTGCTTTAATCAGGTTTTGGGGGGGACAACTGGTATATCACACCAGTAGAAACTATTTGTTCCAATGGTGTTTGTCACTATCTGTAGCAGAGGTAACGCAACAAAACCACAAACAAATGCTGCACTACCCAAATGCACTATATAGAAAGTATATAACTGGTATATAACACCCCTGCTTCAGTCATTTTTTGGGGGGGCAACTGGTATATCACACCAGTAGAAATTATTTGTTCCAATAGCGTTTGGAACTCTGTGTAGCTGCAGTATCGCAGCAGAACCGCACACAGCTGCTGCACAATACAAATGCACTATAATATACTTTCTATGTTTCTATGATTATTATAAGTATATTACACACCTCAGTAAGTCACACCTATCGATAGCACACCTATACCAGTCCTTTAGAGGACTTTTGTGGCCTTATTAGCTAGCGTTTGGTGTCCCTAACAGTCTGTCCCTGCTCCACACAGCAATCTCTCCCTACACTGGCAAAGGACTGAATGTAAAATGGCGGCCAGATCGGGTTTATTTATAAGGTAGGCTTGGCTGCCCTGTACCACCTGATGGATGTGTCACGGGTCAAAGTTCTTCACAATGTAAAAGAATATGGCGCCGGTGGATATCGCCATTTGTTCGCCGTTTTGGTGAACCGCGAAAGAGAAAAGTTTGCTGCGAAACGACCGCCGGGCGAACTTCAAGGCCAATTCTACCAATAATATCAAGGGGGTCCTCAATGTTCATGGTGCACAGAATCAATTTTAGCTGAGACAGTAGCAGTAGCATTCCCCTTTAAAGCTTTCTTCGCGCAGGCAGTTGGTTTGACATGCCTATAATACACATGAGTTTATTTTCTGTTTACATGCAGTTTTTATGGCATTTTTGTGTCATTTGTGTTTGTATTTGCTTTTTCCCGTTTTTTTATAGTGTATAGTAGAATGCCTGACAAAATGGCATATCCAAAGCATGCTGTGCTTAAAACAAAAAGAATTCCATTGAGAAAAAAGCCACATGTAAAAAAAAACAATGCCAATATGCCAATAAAAACGCACCTCCATTCCATAATTCCCATAGACTTGCAGCCAAGACCTGGAGGTGTTTTTTTTTTTTGTTTGTTTTTTTAACCACTTCCAGACCAGACCATTTACCACCTTCTTGCCCAGGCCTAATTTTGCAAATCTGACATGTGTCGCTGTATGTGGTAATAACTTTGGAACGCCTTTACTTATCCAAGCCATTCAGAGATTGTTTTATCATGACACATTGTACTTCATGTTAATGGTAAATTCGAGTCAATATATTTTACCTTTATTGATAAAAAAAAATCCAAAAGTTAACAAAAATTTGAAAAAAGCACTGTTTTCTAAGTTTTAATTTCTCTGCTTTTAAGGCCTCATGCACACGAACTTTGTTGTGTTCCGTTCCACAAAATGGGGTTCCGTGATCCGTTTCCGTTTTTGATTCTGTGTGTCTTCCTTTATTTTTGAAAGACCACCAGACATAAAGGAAAGTAAAAAAAAGTCTAAGACAGGTTTGCCATGCAAATGATAGGAAAAAAACGGACGCGGATGACAATCTTGTGTGCCTCCGCATTTTTTAGCGATCTCATTGACTTGAATGGGTCCGTGAACCATTTTCCATGAAAATAATAGGACAGATTATATTTTTTTGACGGACTGGAACCACGGATCACGGACGCGGATCGCAAACGGTGTCGAAAGTCAATGGGTCCGCAGAAAATCACGAAAAACTACACAACGGACACGGAATAAAACAACGGTCTTGTGCATGAGGCCTTAGACCATATATCTACTTTATGTTGGCATCATTTTGGTAATGTGATTTTATTTTTTTAGGACTTTAGAAGGTTTATAATTTTAGAAGCAATTTTTGAAATTTTTACGAAAATTTCCAAAGTCTACTTTTTTTAAGGACCAGTTCAGTTCTGAAGTCACTTTGTGGGGCTTACCTAATAGAACCAATCCATAAATGAACCCATTTTAGAAACTACACCTCTCAAACTATTCAAAACTTTTAGAAAATGTTCTTAACCCTTCCTAGGTATTCCACAGGAATTAAAGCAAAATAGGTGAAATTTCAAAATGTCACTTTTTTTTTTTTACAGATTTTCCATTTTAATCATTTTTCTCCTGGAACACATCAAGGGTTAACAACAAAACAAACCTCAATATTTATTACCATGATTCTGCAGTTTACAGAAACACCCCGTATGTGGTCGTATATTGCTGTATGGGGACACAACAGGGAACAGAAGACAAGGAGGGCCATATGGTTTTGTTTTTGTTTTAGTTTTTTTAATATTTTATTATTTTAATGCAAAATTAATAACCATATCACATATCCAATTTTTTACAATCCATAAGTCCGTCCAATCCAGTCCACAGACGTAATTAACAATGTTTGCATACAAATATCCATATTTATGTGGAGAATTAAAAAAAAAAACAAGTGGAGGACTCTATCTGAGGAGAATGGCAGGATTCGCCCGGCATCCAAAGCCTAGTAAAGGAGTTGTGCGAGATGACTCATTTTATCTAAGTTCTCTATAATCGGTGTGGGCAGAGGCCCGGGGTCCGGACGACCCTCCCAGCAACGAGCACGCCCCGCGCACGCTCCCTCCCAGACACGGGTAGACACGATTGGCATATGGGGCCATATGGTTTTTGGAGGGAAGATTTTGCTAGAATGGTGTTTGAGCACCATGTTGAAGTATCTGAACAGTGAAAACCCCCAAAAAGTGACCACATTTTGTAAACTACACCACCCAAGGAATTTGTAAGGGGTGTAGCGAGCACTTCACTCAACAGGTGTTTCATTGAATCTTTATTACTTGGGTGTGAAAATGAAATTTTTTTTTATTTTATTTTTTGAGAAAATGTTGCTTTAGGCCCAAACTTTCTTTTTGCTTTAGGCCCAAACTTTCTTTTTCACAAAAGATAACAGGAGAATATACCCTACAATTTGCTACTGACTTGCTCCTGAATACAGTAACACCCCAATTGTGGTCGTATACTGTTATTTGGGTATACGCCAGGGCTCAGAAGGGAAGAAGCAGCATCTGGATTTTCTAACATGGAATTTTCTGTCAGGGTTTTAAAGAGCGATAACTTAATTTGTGCGGGACAAGCTGTAGTTTTTATTGGCACAATTTTGGGATACATTTGGCTTTCTGGTTGCTTTTTACCTAATTTTTTGTGAGGTGAAGTCACAAATAAAGCTGTTTGGTGTAATTTTTCTAATTTTTTTTACACAGTTCACTTGATGGGGTAAATTATGTGATATTTTTGTAGACTCAATTGTTATGGATGCGTCGATACCAAATCTGTCTATTTTTATTTTATTTTTTTACATTTTACACAATAAGAGCATTTTTAGAAAGAAAATCATGTTTTTGTGTTGCAATTTTCTTATGTTTCTGGCTATGGTCTTGTGTGGAGGCAAATTTTTTGTGGGATGAGTCAATAGGGCTTTGCAGCACCCACTCCAGAGTTACTGACAGGGTGAGCCACCATTTTCCTTCACTACTAAAAATTAGATTATAGTCGGTCAAACCTGATGTTTTCAGCAGTATATGATCTGATGAGTTTGTGGGATGCTTGACCCACCGATTTTCTATGTCGTTCAACCTCTTGAAATAAACATGCCTATGGATGGTTGGTTGATCGGTTGGCAAACAGCTATACAATGTATGAATAGCTTTAGTGCTCAGAATCCCAAGGTCCTTTGGGGTTCATTTATTAACTAGAACAGCAAAAGTCTCAAAAGAAGCCCCTCTACCTAATATTTACGTCCACAGGGGCCGGCAGCATAGTCTGTAGGAGAAGACAGTTAAGATATTGATTGTTTGTCAAGATGATAAATGGGCTTGGAAAATGACAACTGTTGTTCCGAGGAAATGTTTTCACTGCAGTTGTCGCTCAGTTTTTACCACATATTCTGTCAGCAGGCAGAAGAACGGAGCAATTTGCAATCCCATTCAGCCACTATCAATACAGAAACCCCAAAGTATCAAACCAGGGGCAAACATAGCATATGTGCAACCTCTACAGCTGCACAGGAGCCCCCCAGGTGATGGGCCCTCTGCCATCATTAAACCAATAAACAGCATCCTATTGTCTATTAGATTGGATGTGAATTGCATAACTCACAATTACTGGTGAATTAAAGCTCATTTACACTGTTCAATTAAAGAGACGATTGGCAGGAAGGAAGCAGCGATCTTCTCCACATTATGGGAAGGACCGATCACTAATACCATCACTCGTCCCCATACAGAATGATTGCTGGCAGCAGAGAGTATTTAGACGGCAAGATCTACTGTCGGCAAATGATGA
Source organism: Bufo gargarizans (assembly GCF_014858855.1). NCBI lineage: Eukaryota > Metazoa > Chordata > Amphibia > Anura > Bufonidae > Bufo > Bufo gargarizans. Next base: position 645,487,515 of record NC_058080.1, on the reverse strand, counting down.
TTTAGGTGTCCGCACCAACAATCATATTACCCGATGAACGAGCGTTTCGATGAAGGCGGCAGCTTTATATCGGTAGATTATCACTAACATTTGTGCCAACGAATGAATAGCTTAATAATAATAATAATATGTACAAAGGTTGTAAGTTCAGTGGAATGTTTCTCTGTTGGTGCTGGTCCTACGAACCGAACAGCTTTACCCCTTACACATACCACGACATACAGTTATGTTGCGCTGTAGTGTAAAGAGTATGAAGTGTGCCCACACTGATACTGCTGCATACGCAGCTGATACCGATCATTTAACCCCTTTCAATAAACAGCATCCTATTGTCTATTAGATTGGATGTGAATTGCATAACTCACAATTACTGGTGAATTAAAGCTCATTTACACTGTTCAATTAAAGAGACGATTGGCAGGAAGGAAGCAGCGATCTTCTCCACATTATGGGAAGGACCGATCACTAATACCATCACTCGTCCCCATACAGAATGATTGCTGGCAGCAGAGAGTATTTAGACGGCAAGATCTACTGTCGGCAAATGATGATTTAGGTGTCCGCACCAACAATCATATTACCCGATGAACGAGCGTTTCGATGAAGGCGGCAGCTTTATATCGGTAGATTATCACTAACATTTGTGCCAACGAATGAATAGCTTAATAATAATAATAATATGTACAAAGGTTGTAAGTTCAGTGGAATGTTTCTCTGTTGGTGCTGGTCCTACGAACCGAACAGCTTTACCCCTTACACATACCACGACATACAGTTATGTTGCGCTGTAGTGTAAAGAGTATGAAGTGTGCCCACACTGATACTGCTGCATACGCAGCTGATACCGATCATTTAACCCCTCAGATGCCATGATCAATAGCGATTGCGGCATCTGTGTTGTTGGGAGATGGCTTCTTCTGCCTTCCAATATGAGCTCCACCACTAAAGTATTGTAGAGCGCTTTGAGGGACAAGCGATCAGAATATCGCATGTTCAAGTCCCCTAGGGGGAGTACAAATTACAGTAAGGGTGGGTTCACACTAGCATTACGGATTCCATTATGGCTTCTGGTTATAACATGGTAATAACGGAATCCATAAGATGGAAAGATGTATCCGTTCTTCTGCCCATAGACTTTTATTATGACAAAAGCCTTTAAAAGGCATTTCGTTTGCTCTCCGCCCTAATAGAAGTCTATGGGAATCAAAACAGATCCGTCTGGGTCCCATTATGCAAGACAGAAAACATAGTCCTGTCAACAGGACTTTGTTTTTCGTCTTGCATAACGGGACCCAGACGGATCCGTTATGGTTTTCCATAGACTGTTATTAGGACGGAAAGGACCTTTTAAAGGCTTCCATTTTGCATTCTGTCTGGGTATTCCGTTATTTTCTATAATAACCATGTTATAACAGGCAGCCATAACGGAATCCCTAATGCTAACCCACCCTAAAGAAAGTAAAAAAAAAAATGAAAAATGAAAATTCAATTTACTCTACTTTCCCAATTTTACATATAAAAATAAATTTCACTGCACAACGATTTTTTTTCCATTTTCCAGTACAAGCTATGGGTAAAATAAACAGTGCCTTTAAAATACAACTTTTCCATAAAAAAAATCAAGCCCTTATACAGCTATGATAACAGAAAACAAACAAGATAAACGTCTGGCTCTTGGAAAGCAGGAAAGGAAAACCAAAACATTTTTTTTTATTAGGCTGTGTCATAAAAGGGTTAAACCCCATTTTTTTTCATGTCACCAGGAGAATGTATCTAAAGACAAACACACTCACCTGCACCCCTCCGCTTTGTTCCTGTGCAAGGTCCCTTTTTAGCATGTACATAGTACATATCATGTGTAATCTAAAAACCCAGAACACTGCGAAGACCTGACTTACCTTGGAAGCTATGATGGGTAGGTCTTATGACTTCTCCAAGTCTGCTTTCTCAGCAGTATTACCCCACAAGTGCATGCTTGTCATATTCTCTTCTCTTATATTGGTGGATTGATATGTAATGATTTAAGGTTCTGTTCACATTATGTTCAGAGTATCCACATTTGCCGACAGTCTTCCTACGGGGGCAATCTCGGAAACCAGGCCAAGAAATGTATGGGGCTTATGTAAGTCACACACTAAAGTAGACAGTCTGTGGGTGTTGCAGTGTGTTTTGGGGTTGTATCTGGGATGCCTGAGGGATATGACTTAAAGGGAATCTGTTACAAGGACATTCACTGCTAACCCAGACACAATGCCATTGCAAAGCTAGCTCAGATTAATGTGATGGCATGATACTTTTCACTTAACAATACATTGCTCCATTCCGGAGGAAAATATACTTTTAATATATATGCAAATGAGCAGATAAGTGCACTGAGGGTGGGTTCAATCCAAATTGCTCTTTCTGCTTCATCTTTAGCCTTTCTCTCTCCTCCTTGATGGACAGGGCCAGGTTCCTGCATAGACATTTCTCTTGGCCCTGTCAATCAAAAAGGAGAGGGAAAAGCTGGCAGAGAAATCAGAAGGGTGCACAGAGTGGCTTGGGCCCGGACAATTAATGGAGTGTACCACTGGTATGGTAGTGTTACACTGCAAAAGGCTGGAAAATGTGTTTTTCTATTATGTATGCATTTCATTTATTTCAGGTGCATAAGGAGTTAATGTAGATTAACTACCATTACTAGGTGGAGTTGTTGTCAGCCTTCCAATAGTGAAAAGTTAGAACTCAGTGTAACGCAGTCAGTGTCAGACAGTGGATGTCTATGCAGTGTAGGGGGCTAAGTCTGCAGTGCACAGCTCTGGAGGAAGCTAGCCAGCAGGAGAGTGTAAAACCAGCTAAAGTGGATAAAAAGTAAAAGATTTATTTAAAGAGGACCTTTCATCTGGCAAAAAATTGTGAACTAAGTATCATGATAAATACAGCGGCGCCCAGGGATCTCACTGCACTTACTATTATCCCTGGGCGCTGCTCCGTTCTCCTGCTATGCCCTCCGGTATGTTCGGTCACTTGGGAGAAAAAAATCTCCCAGGCTGTGAGCTCTGTGCTGTGATTGGCCAGCGCTACAGCCTGGGAGAAGAAGACGCCCAGGAGAACAAGAGCAGTCTCCTCCTACTATAATCAAGTCCCCTAAGTCTCTCCACCTACTATAACCAAGTGACTGAACATACCGGAGGGCATAGCAGGATAATGGAGTGGCACCCAGGGATAATAATAATAAGTGCAGTGAGTTCCCTGGGCACCACTGTACAGATCATGACACTTAGTTCACAATGTTTTGCCAGATGAAAGGTCCTCTTTAAGGAGCATTACAGTATTGGAAGGAGATGCATTTAGAAGCTCTGTGGAGATGTCTGAAAAATTTGTTCAGTTAATTAGCAATCTGCCTTGCCAGGTGTAAGACTTGTGGAAATTCTACCTTTGAGTATGGAAACCTGTGAAAAGGGTGCAAAACTTAGTCTGACATTGCAGTGTGAGGAAAATGGCTTTAAAGAGACATCTTCACCTATTAATTACGTTTGCACCTGTGTAACCTGTAAGAACTATGGAAATTGCACATTGTGTAAGAACTGCCAGTCCATGAATACTGAGAGCTGCAACTGATGTGCTTTAACTTGATTCTTCCGTAAAGCAACTGTTCTTTCACAAAACTGTCTCCACTGCTGTAGGGGACCCTGCCTTGCACCTCTAAATTCATCACCATCGATAGCAACCTGAACCACCAACAGGAAGAAGAAACCTCCAGAAGCAGGGTGTGCTCTAAAGTCTGCATGGTGGCTTAGTAGTTAGCCTTGTTGCCCTGAAGTGCTGGGGTCCTGGGTTTGAATCTGATTAAGGACAACATCTGGATGGAGTTTGTATGTTCTCCCTGGGGGTACTCCAAAGATATATTGATAGGGAACTTAGATTTTTAGCCCCATTGGGGACAGCCCAATGCTAATAAGTGCATTGGAAGAAATGTGAGCCCTATCTGTCACTGCAGGGCCCAAGGGAGTGTCAGAGTAAATAATAACTGTAACCACCATTCTGACTACTATCGATGCTCTCCTCTATTTGGTCACTGTATTAATTGCTTATTTGCATATGGATTATGCACTTCTGCATATACATGTCAAACTCTGATTAATGTTATAACTGAATCAATCACATTTCTATGAACAAAAGCAATTATCTGAGCCCCATTTATCAAAATTAACAGAAAATGATTTTGTTGGAAACAGCGACCATCATGGTGCATCTTACCTTGTTTTCAGAGAAATCAGGATCACAATAATCGAACCTCAAGTAAATCTTTGCAGAAGCATTCTTTATTAAAAACTCCCACTCATTGTGCAGAGGTTGCAATATCCAGCATTCAGTGTATGTATTCATAAAGAGAAGGAAACATTGGATCGTGGCACTCACTGCAAATACTGGGAGCATGGGACTAACTACAACAGTGCCAGCCATAGCAGCCACTTGGAAGCTGAGAGGCCCAGTCAGATCCAACGGCAGTGCTATGTTGCCAAATGCCGGCTACACACATAAGATTGATGTCCACCAAATGGCCCGAATGACCATCTAACATGTACAGTACAGACCAAAAGTTTGGATACACCTTCTCATTCAAAGAGTTTTCTTTATTTTCATGACTATGAAAATTGTAGATACACAATGAAGGCATCAAAACTAAAAATTAACACATGTGGAATTATATACATAACAAAAAGGTGTGAAACAACTGAAAATATGTCATATTCTAGGTTCTTCAAAGTAGCCACCTTTTGCTTTGATTACTGCTTTGCATACTCTTGGCATTCTCTTGATGAGCTTCAAGAGGTAGTCACCTGAAATGGTTTTCACTTCACAGGTGTGCCCTGTCAAGTTTAATAAGTGGGATTTCTTGCCTTATAAATGGGGTTGGGACCATCAGTTGCGTTGTGGAGAAGTCAGGTGGATACACAGCTGATAGTCCTACTGAATAGACTGTTAGAATTTGTATTATGGCAAGAAAAAAAGCAGCTAAGTAATGAAAAACGAGTGGCCATCATTACTTTAAGAAATCAAGGTCAGTCAGTCCGAAAAATTGGGAAAACTTTGAAAGTGTCCACAAGTGCAGTCACAAAAACCATCAAGCGCTACAAAGAAACTGGCTCACATGCGGACCGCCCAGGAAAGGAAGACCAAGAGTCACCTCTGCTGCAGAGGATAAGTTCATCCGAGTCACCAGCCTCAGAAATCGCAGGTTAACAGCAGCTTAGATTAGAGACCAGGTCAATGCCACACAGAGTTCTAGCAGCAGACACAGCTCTAGAACAACTGTTAAGAGGAGACTGTGTGAATCAGGTCTTCATGGTAGAATATCTGCTAGGAAACCACTGCTAAGGACAGGCAACAAGCAGAAGAGACTTGTTTGGGCTAAAGAACACAAGGAATGGACATTAGACTGTGTCTTTGTGCGACGCAGAAAAGGTGAACGGATGGACTCTACATGCCTGGTTCCCACCGTGAAGCATGGAGGAGGAGGTGTGATGGTGCTTTGCTGGTGACACTGATGGGTATTTATTGAAAATTGAAGGCATACTGAACCAGCATGGCTACCACAGCATCTTGCAGCGGCATGCTATTCCATCCGGTTTGCGTTTAGTTGGACCATCATTTATTTTTCAACAGGACAATGACCCCAAACACACCTCCAGGCTGTGCAAGGGCTATTTGACCATGAAGGAGAGTGATGGGGTGCTGTGCCAGATGACCTGGCCTCCACAGTCACCAGACCTGAACCCAATCAAGATGGTTTGGGCTGAGCTGGACCGCAGAGTGAAGGCAAAAGGGCCAACAAGTGCTAAGCATCTCTGCGAACTCCTTCAAGACTGAAGCTCATCAAGAGAATGCCAAGAGTGGGCAAAGCAGTAATCAAAGCAAAAGGTGGCTACTTTGAAGAACCTAGAATATGACATATTTTCAGTTGTTTCACACTTTTTTGTTATGTATATAATTCCACATGTGTTAATTCATAGTTTTGATGCCTTCAGTGTGAATCTACAATTTTCATAGTCATGAAAATAAAGAAAACGCTTTAAAAGAGAAGGTGTGTCCAAACTTTCGGTCTGTACTGTATGTTCCCCAAGCAGATTTAGGATGTATGGCTGGCCAAACCAAGTGGGCCTATGTATGGGAGGGGCTAGAAGCAGGAAGGACTGCCTAAAGTGTATGGCCAGCCATAGTGTTGAATGATAAAATTCTTACTGATGTCACAAAGAGGTGAGGTTCTAACTTACAAATTTAGACAGCTAGTATTAGATTCATTAGGTACTTCATAAATTTACATCCCGAGAGCTCCATTTAGTGGTGCTTATAGGCAGAAATCATTGATTCATTGAACTTTAACTTAGTACGGCAGAGTCAATGTATTTTATTCTCTGTTTCAAAATTTGGAAATTAGACCGGCATTAGTATGTATTGGCACAATCGGCTACACCGAATTGTGAATCTATTTAGAGTAAATGAAAAGGAATTATATTATGCAGTTTTTGTGTTTTGCCATACATTTTAGTTATGCAGGGACTGAGGGTGTCATGATTGTACAAAGTCAGGCAGGACTGCATCGGAGGTCTACTCATTGTTGAACCTTAGAAATGGATTGGCACGTGTCCTGGCAAAAAATAGATTTTATGTTGGCAACTAGACAACTGTATATCTGTACATCTAGTTAAAATACAAACAAGTAGTGATCCTCATGTCAATCAATCTACTTGATTCCAACAATTGTTTTTTAGATTGAAAGATAGAAAATGTGAATATTTGTTGTTCGCCACATGCAACACTGTGATTTTATTCTATGCTACTTTTTATACATGCTACAATTACCCCGACTGTCATTCCATACATTATACTGTACACTGGAAAATATTTGGACAGTATCATCTGTATAGGGTGTGGGTTGGCACAAATGCATCCTAGAAGCTCTGCTCTCTCTGCAACTGCTGTGCCCTCTCTATCTTGACTAACCAGTCCAGGAATAATGACGTTTACACTGCCTGGTCCTGTCAATCAAAGTGTGTCAGTTGAAGGAAGAGAAGAGCTTCTAGTTGTAATAGCAATGCCCCCCTTGATACTAGAGGATCTAGCTTAACTTCATCCAAGACAGTATGAAGACACTGATTACCATAATCAAGCGGACCATGTCTTGATGGAACACACTATGGCAGTAATTGAAATGGCCGAACATTATACTAGGCAGCATGGTGGCTCAGTGTTTGGCACTGGTGCCTTGCAGTGCTGGGATCCTAGGTTCAAATCTGACCAAGAACAACGTCTACATGGAGTTTGTATGTTCTCCCCATGTTTGCGTGGGTTTCCTCCGGTGTCCTCCCACACTCCATAGACATACTGATAGGGAACTTGGATTGTGAGCTCCACTGGGGACAGCTTGATGCAAATGCGTGTTAAGCGCCACAGAATGTCAGCACTATGTAAGTGAGTATTCTGAGATTGGCCGACTAAGTAGGTAATTATTGGCAATGAACAGCCAAGTGCCTCCCACTCTTCTTTGATTGATATGGGTAGCCGTCCCCTTCATCATTGTTCCTGGCCCTCAAATCTTGAACCTGTGCTTAAAACTCAAACCACATAGCATGCACAGAACAACCCTTGGTCCTGTCTCTATGGACTGTACATGGTCTCATGCCATTTAACTGCCCTTAAATAATTGAGAAGAATGCAAGGGAGGCATCTATTCTTGGCTACATGGAGACAGAGAGGCTTATGGTAGAGAATAAAATACCCCAATATTGTTCAGGAAGCTATTCATCATATATACACCATATCCATATCTCCCACTACAGTTATTGTTATGAACCTATCTTAACTTGGAAATATTATATTTAGTTTTGTAATCTACATGTAGAGATTAATCTGTGTTGTAGTAAAATTGATTGACGCTGATGCTTGTTTAAGAATTTATTTCAGAATGTAGTAATTGTTTCAAATCAGTGGACATTTTGGCATTTTAATTGTTCAGATGGCCTTCATGAGTGGTAGGGTATTTTGGAGGCTCAGTCCATGTTTTGTAGTTTTGCATTATTTTAAATTGACTATATGACTTCATGGGAAGATGCCCACTATAGTTTTTTGAGAGGAAAATGTACTGTTCTTCCTGTTTATGCCAGATTTTCCTTTCCAGGCTGTCTAGTATAGAACAGTAGGATAGAGGAGGCAGAAGAGGGATCGTTGGTGATTCTTTGACCAAATTATAGCTCCCTAGTTACTCAAAATGGCTGCTGTAACTTAGATACTTCCTGAACCAAGCTACTTGGGTAGCATTGCATTGACAATGAAAGCATATGGCATGAGTGGGCAAACGTGGACAATCATTTGCAACTTTGTGCAAGCCTACTGTGTTAAAAAAAAAAATCTTAGTCTCTACCTTATGTACAAATATAGTCTGGCATGCTGATATTTGGATCATTCGTATGAATGATCTGAAATGTGTAATGCTGGATTTAGATAGCCAGACCTGGCAGGCAATTATCAGGAAGGGAATCTTCCTTCCTGATAATTGCCTGCTTCTCAGCGGAGGTAAAGAGCTGTATTTACATGCAGCGATCACCTTCACTGTATCGGGACAAGCGATCACTACTGCCATCACTAGACATACAAATGTATTTTTTTCTAGGTAGTAGAGTGCTGTTTAGACAACATGATCTGCTGCCCAGAAATGATGATTTAATGTGTTGCATGAAAGATTATTTCACCGATGAATGAGCGTTTTGCTCATACATCAGGTGACTGGCAGCATATTTACACGGGCCTATGATAGGGAAAGAGCATTTTTAGCAATGTTCATTCCTGATAATCAGCCCAACAATTGGCCAGTGTAAATCCAGCATTAGATTTAATTTGCCCTGGGACCTGCATTGCGACACAATAATGAGGCCGAACCAGGACAAAGCCATTTTCTTTACACATACATAATACATTCTGAAAACCTTTAGCTTTGTAATTTCCCATGGTGTGCCCTGGTGTTCAGAAATGAAAAAGATGAAGCAATAGTTACAGTCATATTCATCTGGAAACCTTAAAATATTCAATTAACAGTAATAAGTTATTCCAGTACAGTAATAATACACATGAACATCATGATTCGAAAGTGCGTTGTGCAACTAGCCAGGACACTTATCCGTACCTGTGTGTTCTGTCGATGGAAATATACAGTATGACAAGATGAAGCCAGTATATCATTTAGCCAAGACCTATACATGAATAATGCAGATGGACAGATCAGATCTCCATCTTCTAATATTGGAGGTTCAGATAATCACAGCATTCCTGTTAAATATAATTGTGACAAGATATCGTTGTAACCGTGTGCAAGGCATGTGTTATCTATGTTATGTATATGTCTGCAGTGCCCACAATGACATACGATGTAGATAACAGCACAATTGCTGTTACTATTGGCGAAGTGACATGATCAGATTATGCATGGTTGTACACAGTACTGCTACCAGCACTAATGTCTATGTGCATGTGTGTAGTGGCGAAAGCACATAGACATGAGGATGGAATCTGCCTCTGCAGCCAAGATGTGACTATTACTCACATACTGTATGTGCTACTTCTATGTACCACAAGGACCATGCAAATCCATAATAACTTACTGTACATGTTTTATTTATTTATTTATTTTTGTTTATTTATTTGTTTATTTTATTTATTTGTAAATGTTTTTTTATTTTATTTCCTGGTGTCCAAAGAGCGCCAGCATTTTAATGGCGCTGTACAGAGATATTCATTTTACATATCAATAACGGTAACCAATGGGGCTCACAGTATCATTTCTATATTTCAGACACACACACTAGGGGCTACTTCAGAGGAAGCCAATTAACCCATCAGTATATTTTTGGAATGTGGGAGAAAACAATAGTTCTCAATGAGCTCTGGGAAAATATACAAATCCCATGTAGACTTGAGCCCAGATTCTAAGTGCTGCAAGTATTTTATAGTTTGTGTTCATTACTGATTGGGATTGTGTTAAAGTTAGCATATTTTAGGCAAACATACAATACAGAGCATTGTTTCTAAGATAATGAAAAAGAATATACAATTATTACAATTAATCACTCAGTTTTTTAAAATAATACTGTCCTGATGGATGCTAGATCATATATTCCTTCTGATGAAGAGGATGATATTTATACCCAGTGCTCCACCTCTTTTATGTGTCCCTTTTTGTCCTTTTTCTAGATGTCCTCATCTTATTAATGGAGCCCCACACGCCAGGATGAAGATAGCCAGATTTAGCTGCCACTTGAGGATCTCAGATGCTATCATTATCTGCGCACAGCTTGAATTCCCTCTAATCCTCTCTGGAACTTACAACAAGTTTAAATGTCCATGCATGATGTTATTAGCTGGCTTTAAATAAGTGCTTAGGAGCAAGATCTCACCACAAGACACATATATATACTCACAAATCACAATAAATATAAGGAACTTATTGACCCAGTAATAATTATAAGCTTTTCTAATCATTGTCGTTCTGCATTCACAACTTTTTTAAAACAAGAACTGAATACCCTTTTTTATTATTTTATTTTTATCCAGAGACAATCCTGTGTAATCGTTTCACTAAATGTATACCCCTGTGCTAAGCCTATAAATAATACCAAGTAAAAGGGTTTTCGGGGGCTGGGAAGAAAGCACAATGCTCCAAAGTATCTGTTTACTGGCCCACCAATCAGAGCCTACTACAATGACATGTCTGGTGTAGTCACTACACAAGCATATCAGGCCATGCACGCCATGATGCAAACAGAGATTAGGACGGGACACAAAGAGCCATAGAAAGAAAATGAGGATTGTTTATTATGGTAGCATCTTAAGATTTTTTTAACCCCTGGAAAACCCCCTTTAAACAGAGTCTTTCACTACTAAAATTGGTTTAAAATTAAGAATACTGGTATGTTAGGTTAGTGCCCAGAAACATGAACTTACCTTGCTTGTGAAAAACCAAATGCTTCTTTTTATCTTTATGCTAATAAAGTCTGCCCTGGAGGCTGGTTTTAAAGTCGGTATAAAACTGAGTCTGCTCTCATAGCACCTACTAGTAGCCATTTGGCTCCAGGAGAAGTATATAGTGGGCTCAGCATGCATGTTGGTACTTGCATCCCAGGATCCGATGAAAGCTGTAATGGCACCGGACGGGGTTAAAAGCAGAGTGTGCTTGGCGTGCATGCTGTACCTGCACTCCCTGGACTTTTTGTGGCTGTCATGGCCCATAAAAGGTAGGAACTAGTGTTAGGGACCACTCATGGAGGCGACCTTGACATGGTGAATGGCTTATTACGCTTTGGCCAAAATGTACACCAATGCCTCATTCAACATCCAGCATGGAGGCAGGGCAGAGTGCTGGTTGCAGAGTGCGATTGCATTTGTGTTTTTGCGTTTTTATGCTAATAAGGTTTTAGGTGCATAGCGGATGTGGTTGCACTTTCTGTGCATTGCCCCACTGCTTTCACCACCCACTGCCTCCATCTCTGCTTTGATAGGGCTAGGTATCCCCCAGCATCATTGCTTCTGGACCTGAAATCCAGCACCTGCACTGATGGTTCACAGTTTGGTGCATGCACAAAACCATCCTTGGTCCTGGCCTCTATGGACTGTGTTACACATGTGGCAAAGTTTGACCAGTTGACGTTCTCCGGGCCTTGCTAGCAGGTAAAACAATGACACTTCTCACCTCCTGGGTCTCCTTAGATCATGCCATGTGACCCACTATACAGCATCTACAATAGGCCTTTATCTTCCACTTTGGCATTAAGACCAATGATGCTCCCCCAATGAATGAGAAGCTTCAGCTTCCAGCTCACCAGCACACAATGAATCACAGGTCTTTGAGGCATCAGGCACAGACCATCTACGCTCCCTTACATCAGGGTCTTACATGCAATAATTGATCCTGCTCATAAAAGTGCCCAAGGACAAGTTCAAGATGCTCTCCTGGGGCTATATGTGACTTTTGCCACAGATACGGCATGCTGTTCCTGATAACAGTTCTTTTTAAAACCTCCTGATTTAGGCTATAATATCAACATCTAGAGACACAGTTAATATTACAGCATAAGCTCTTAAACAAAGCATCATATACAAACTGAGCTGGACACAAAACAGCACAGTACATATACACGGTAACAGCAGTAAAATACAAATAGACATTTTACTTTCAGTTAAGGGGGAACATATGTAGTTTTCCTCTCTTACACATACATACATATTCTGCTTATTTATGGCAAGTATTCGAAGCAATGCTTCAAAGCTTCAAAGGGTTGAATAACTCTGCATTCAATGGAGCCATTTTTTTATATCTGAGCTCCATATTTACCTGAAAGAACATACCTTTGGGTACCTCTATAAAAAAATTGGAGACATGCAGAGGTATTGTATAACTCAATAAACTGTGCTGGGCACCTTATTACTGATCCATACAAGTGAAACCCATAATATGGCCATGTTCATCAACCCCTTACTATAAAATGTAAGCCATCACCCTAAATATATTTGTGACTAATATTGAGCATTTTTTACCCATTTTGCCTCTGTGGGTTCCATTTCTGTCAGTTGTCCCTGAGCTGGTGAGTGAAGGCCAGCTGCTATGATGTCTCCTATACACAGCACATAGAAAAGAGGAGATTACACAGCAGTAATGATTACTGTAGCTGTGAATTCAGCACTGGGGTTAGATAGAAAATGTACTAGAAGCTGCAGCAGTATTTATGTATCTGTATCTGTCTCGTCACAGCAGATAACTCTTCTCTACCCTCTTCTCTCCAAATACTTTTATGGGAAGCATGTAACTAGATCTCTCAGTGAACTGATAATCTTTCTTGTCTCTTAATAAAGATTTTAGCAGTGAATTGAGGGTGAAAAATCAGAAGTGGTTTATAAGCGAAAAATACATTTCTAACCGATATACATATATTGCAACATTTCTCATGGACATTGCCTTGTTGAGACATTCAAAAGTGAAGGATGTGACTCAGGCTCTGATATTAGTTATGTATCATCTAGTGTCCTTCTATCTCAGGTTAACCGCTCGCTGTCATACACTGAGCCATAGTTCTGGGGGTGGCAGAGGGGTGCTGTGTTCCATAGATCAGCAGCACCTACTGGAAGGAGTTACACACAGAGCATCAGAACACTGAGCTTTGAAAGAACAGCTGTGTCTCCTAGGAAACGCCAATCAGCGGCCGCCGGAGCCAGAGACTCACAGGAGCAGAGAGCTGGACCATTCCGTGGTAGCACCAGCCTCCTATGGAGAGATTACTGGCTGCACATCAGCATCTCATGCTACAGACGACCTGGACTACTTCTTTTCATTTACCCCAAATTATTCTATCCACCAGTTCCTGTGTGAGCAGAGCATCACAGTCCTTTATGTAAAATCTCCTCTGAATTATAAAAGCAGGAGAGAACTGGTGTATTAATGGGGCATAAAGAGGATGTATTCCGTCTTACAGTCTGATATATAGAAGCAGGAGGATAGAAAGGTGACAGATAGATAGATCAATTGTACATAGATCCATGACAGATAGATAAATGGAATAAAGATAGATAGATGGATTACAGATAGATAAAGAGATAGATAGATACAACAAACAAAGGGAAAACAGCAGCAGTGTCGATGGGTGCAAATCATCTAGGATTTCAGGCACAAAAACTGTGAATGATATAATGATATCCAAAAAAAAGGCAAATGATGAGGCAGACCTCCAATTCAGTAAAGGGTGTTAGACAGGTTTATTCACCCAATCGCAACGTTTCAGCCCAGCTCAATGAGGCCTTTGTTAAGCAATAGAATGATGTCATGTGCCTACTTAAATATCCACAAATTCATTATAATACATGATTAAACAATTAATAATCGATGACCATGATTAAGTGCATATATAGTCATAAACATAATTCCGTGATCTTAAATATACATAATTCCAGTGTAACGTGCATTATTTTATTAATCACCTTGAAATCTGATTAGATCCAGTTAAAAGGAAATAAATAAAGTGCCCAGTGCGTAAATAGTTAATAAACGCCCATGTGTGTAGTGTAATTATTAAAAAAATACAAATAGCAACAGCTGTAATGTAGAAATATTCATCCTATACACCTACTACATGGTTGGTGGATTCAGTGGGAGGGATGGCGTCCCCAGCGTCCCAGTGCCCATGTCCAGGTGAACCTGCCGCTTCACGCCCGCACAGGCCAGGGCCCACCTCACGTGACCCTGGTGCATCAACATGTAAACATGTGAGCGCTTCAGAGATCTCGTGGCACAGCCCAGGGGAGAAGGGGATGGAGCGGGAGGTCACCCTGACCGGCACTGTCACATGACTGGTCCCTGTAAATAAATATATTTAAGTAAATAAGACCAAAATAGGAAACACTTTAAAGGGAAATAACGCACTTCTATTTGTTGGAATGGTGGCCTAAATGCAATAGCAGTACCTTGATTTTGATTACTCAATAATACTCTATTTGGTGGTACTGGGATTAAGAATTTGGCCCCAAATGGTGGTGTGACATGAACCTGTGCCGCCCCACATGAGGTCTTAACAGGTGTGAGTGACTGTGCCACTGACACTGGTGGGCTACTCTACCCATTTCCCATGTCCGCCTTCAGTCTGTACAGTGGTAGGGTCGAGGCCTATGACTATGGTCAGTCCCTCCTTCTAACTATGTATTTTCTTGAACCCTCAGCATTTAGTGCCTCATTCATATATAGGGAGTTCCTCCTCTAATTGTGGCTTTGAATTCTTCAATATAAATTACCTTATACAACAATATTTATTGTTTTCATATTATTTTCCATTAAAGTGCTTCCTATTTTGGTATTTTTGCTTAAATATATGTATTTACACTGACCAGTCATGTGACAGTTCCGGTCAGGTGACCTCCCTCTCCCTCACCTTCTCCCCTGGGCTGTGCCACGAGATCTCTGAAGCGCTCACATGTTTACGTGTTGATGCAGTGAGGTGGGCCCTGGCCGGTGCGGGCGGGAAGCGGCAGGTTCACTTGGACATGCGCACTGGGACGCTGGGGACGCCATCCCTCCCACTGAATCCACCAACCATGTAGTAGGTGTATAGGATGAATCTTTCTACATTACTGCTGTTGCTATTTTAAATAATTACACAACACACATGAGAGTTTATTAACTACTTAAGCACTGGGCACTTTATTTATTTCCTTTTAAGTGGATCTAATCAGATTTCTAGGTGATTTATAAAATAAGGCACGTTACACTGGAATTATGTATATTTAAGATCACGGAATTATGTTTATGACTATATATGCACTTAATCATGGTTATCGATTATTAATTGTTTAATCATGTATTATAAGGAATTTGTGGATATTTAAGTATGCACATGCCATCATTCTATTGCTTAACAAAGGCCTCATTGAGCTGGGCTGAAACGTTGCGATTGGGGGAATAAACGGGTCTAACACCCTTCAATGAATTGGAGTGCTGCCTCATCTGCCTTTTTTAGATAGATAAATTACAGATAGATAGATTACAGATAGACAGATTACAGATAAATGCAATACAGATAGACAGATTACAGATAGATGGATTACAGATAAACTGATTACAGATAGATGGATTACAGATAGACGGATTACAGATAGACGGATTACAGATAGATGGATTATAGATAGACGGATTACAGATAGACAGATTACAGATAGACGGATTACAGATAGACGGATTACAGATATATGGATCACAGATAGACGGATTACAGATAGACAGATTACAGATAGACAGATTACAGATAGATCAATTACAGATAGATTGATTACAGATAGACGGATTACAGATAGATGGATTACAGATAGACGGATTACAGATAGATAGATTACAGATAGACGGATTACAGATAGATCAATTACAGATAGACAGATTACAGATAGATTACGGATAGATTGATTACAGATAGACGGATTACAGATGATTACAGATAGATAGCTGGATAGAAAGATATGAGATAGATTGCAGACAGATAGATTACATATAGATAAAGAGATAGGTAGAAAAATAGATAGCTAGATAGATAGCTAGATAGATACTTCGTTATTAGAGGTTTTAAAGACTCTAATAACGAAGTATCTATCTATCTATCTATCTATCTACATCATCTCATATTTAATTTCTATATCTATTCTCCCTATCTGTATTGTTGCTTTCAGCAAATATAATAAAATGCTGCATTGAGTGAGAGATATTTTCATATGTGGTTTAATTAATGTAATTTTTATAAACCTAACTTATTTTTTAAAATTAGTACAGAGCTGACGTCTTTTAAATTGATTAGTCGTGCAAAGTTAGATACCCAAATGTAACTGATGCACTGATCCTTGTGGATGCATGACCCATAATGCAGCTACTGTGTACAGTTCAATAGACTACAGTTCAGGTCATCTCCTATCCATACATATTGCAAATGCAGAACAATGTGACTAAATCAGGGATTCATTAGATAATAGAGAGACAGTCAAACAAATTATAGATAGGAGATAGATAGATAGATAGATAGATAGATAGATAGATAGACAGTAGATAGATTGATAGTAGGTAGATAAATATTAAATAGATAGATAGATAGATAGATAGATAGATAGATAGAGAGATAGAGAGATAGATAATAGATAGAGAGATAGATAGATTATAGATAGAGAGATAGATAGATAGATAGATAGATAGATAGATAGATAATAGATAGATAGATAATAGATAGACTGGTCTGAAGCAGCAGGTATCTAGGCATACACAATGCAAGGTCGCACTGGGACATGAGGTAATGAAATGGTGTCTATTATGTAAATTATTTAGCTTTTTATTACTAGTGAGTATGAGGATTGCTGTCTTATATCAGATATTTAGTCAATATTATAGCTGTTATCATTATATATACAGTATTCTAAATGTGCGGCACTCTGATTTTGACATAGATTTGATATTTGTTTTCTCACCCTCTAATTGCCCTTCAATACCTCTGCTAACTTTAATAATATTTTACGCAGCAGTAATATGCCACCTCAGTTTCCTTTCCTAAATGCCTGCTATGTATGGAAGTGGAAAATGAAGCTTTCAGACATTTTAAAAATGAAAATGAATACATTTTGTATCAAGTCAAATAGTAACCCAAGAACTAGGACTTAACAACAGCCACATGTTGTGTAAAGAAAATAATAAAAATTATACAAGTAATATGCGAATACTATATAAGATATATATAAGATATACCTCAGTATTGTGTAGATAAGCAGATGCATCTGATTGTATATATTGTTTACAAATATTAAAGGACACAAGTGACATGGACTGACGTCATAGGACTGGGGATCTTCCCATGTTGTGGCGAGGAGCTGTCACACACAATCACGGTGCTGCTCCCCCTCCGCAGCATTGTAGGCCCGGCAATGATATTAGTTCTAGTGTGGGAAAATATTATAATTGAGATCTGGGACGTTATTTGCAGGCTTGGAGATTTTCTTTACACTGGGCTGACATTTAGTACAGCCCCGGAGAGGAAGACAATGCACCCATTCATGGCTCTAGACGAAGATTTCAATCGACTTAAGCAGGCACAATGGAACTTGCTCATTCACTGGTTACACATATTGTGTTCTCATATTTTCTCTCAGCAAAAGTATAATGACTCAGTATTGTATGGCCGCAGAGACAAGAGCCAGGACAAGGGGGACTAGTTTTGTCTGACGGTGTGAGAAAGTCGTGGAGGGAGCTTTTCTTCCAGATGGTGTTACATTCAGCTGTCTTCTCAGCACTGGCCTGGCCTGGCAATCTGCTGCCCCCCTACACAATGCCCCAGCCCTGCTCCCTACTAGTTAACATGCACACTCACGCCACATGCATCTCCACCTAAATGCTTTACCAAACTTCTACTACACCCCTTCTATAGGATAACCCACACCTAAATACTAGCCACAGGCCTGGGGCAAGGGGCTGTTTCCTAATGGACACCCACCTTCATATCACATGCTAGAAGGGAAAATAATCTCACACAGACCAATGGGGCTCCAAACAGGATTACCTGTATGTGTCTGTCTGAGCGTCCGTCTATCCATCTATCTATCTGAGAAAATTAGACTATTCTGTTCTAGAAAATTCTAATAAACTGTATGGCTCTTGGGTGCAAAGAAAGCAATTGGGCCATGTAATTCTCTGTATGCGTCTGTCTGACCATCTATCTGTCTGTCTATTATCTATCTATTATCTATTTATTATCTATCTATTATTTATCTATTATCTATTTATTATCTGTCTATCTATCTATCTATCTATTATGTATCTATCTATCGATCTATCCGTCTATGTATCTATTGTTTAACCTAACTATATCTTATATTTCTAATCTATCATCTAATGTTATCTATCTTTTTTTTTTTTATCTATATCTAATCCTATATATCTGTCTATCTTTAATAAATGTGTCTGCCAATCTATTATATATATTAAATCTATCTATCTATCTATCTATCTATCTATCTATCTATCTATCATCTAATCTATCTGAGAAATGTACATTGCATTTGTTTAGCATTCACACTGTTAATAGAAATAGAACAAGGACATCCTTAAAGGGGTTGTCTAAGTTTATATGACTCGCTGCAGATTTGCTGGTAACAGCACATACATGCAGATATTATAGTATAAGCATTATAAATCTATTGGCACTAATGCTGCACTGGAAACATGGCCGCTGATGGATGGTTCCATCCTTCACTTATACTGGGGACTGATAGGAGAACTAGCGCATGCGCAGTCCATGCTCAGCGTAAATGAATGAAGGCAGCTGATGGTACAAATCCCCCATCAGTGGCCATGTTCCCAGCACAGCGCCGGCACGTAGGTCAGGAGACATGTACGTAAACATGAATTATTCATATTAAACTGATAGTTTAAGAATGCTTATTACTATCTGCATGCGTGTGCTGTTACCAGCTAGTAATATAAACTGGCCAACCCCTTGATGAAAAGCAAAAATTTGAGCTCCCTTACATTTTACACTGTACAATAGACTGGGCTTCGTTCCTGCAATACTAGAAGATAAATTACAGCTCAAGAGTTTCTATACAAACAGATTAGAGATCTCCAATTTATACTGAAAGTTCAGCCTCCTCCATATCCAATGAAAGTTATATAAAACACACTAATATATATATATATATATATATATATATAGTGTTAGAGAAAACTAACCATACTTCATCAACATGGGATCATATGCTCAAAGGCCTTTTTAAAAAATCAACTAATATACCAATGTATCTCGGGACTATCTGACAGGGCAGAGAGTGGAATAATGTGACTGGTAAGTGCTTTTAATAAACAATAGGCCTCCCAGCAAACATATTACTGTCTTAATTGAAGCAGCTTGAGAAAGAAAAGCCCGAACACTTTGTGATGTAAATGTTAATTGTGGTAGACAAAGGCTCTAGGTAAATAGACCCCTGGACTGGCAATAAACGATGTACATGCATCCACTTAACACTCAAAGCTTGTTTGTGGGAACATTGTGTGAAATGCAAATAAACAAGGGTTTCTTCTTTCTCCAGAGCAAGCTGAACTAAAAGGCTGACACGTGTAAGAAGCACCAATGTGGGCATTAATGCAAATAAAGTGTCCTGCAGCAAGTCCGTAAACCTGTCATGTAAAACAGAAGCCAGGAGCAGACCTGTCCCACAAGGGCTGTTTACAAGCTAACCACTGCCTCGCTTCCTCCATGCTGCTAAGCTGCTGCACCACACAAACCTTGTAGGGTTACTCTACAATTCATGAGTATGGCGAGAAGAGGAGAAAACGGATGAAACAGACACCAGAAGCATCATACTGTGCCAACTATTCACCACCTGTCCCAACATGGCAAATAAAAAACGTGTCCCTGCCAACCCTGTGACCACCAGACAAAGGGAGAGGCCCAACCTTAAGCGCTTGGGCTCCAGTTGTAGGCATCCACCTACCATATGCCATTTATAAAACTGGTGCCTTTGAGCTCTCTTGGGCACCAGAGCCCATATCTCCGTTCTAACTGTAAACCATAGCACTTGCTATGAGGCCAAGCAGTTGAGGGGCCCAATCAGGTACAAGAACATTGTAACTTTTATATTATGCTATCATGCATATCAATACCTTTAACTACTTATGCTCTTCTTTTAATTTCCTTACTGTAGGTGGTGGGGGCCCCATCCTATTTTGCTATGGAGCTCTATGAATTCTATGAAATCATTATTGACCAGCCAAAGATATGTTATCAGGAAGAACCAGTAGGACTGGCCAAATATTTTGTGCTAGTTACAAAATATACTACTTTGTACAAGTGACGCATTATTACTATACATGACAATGTCATATATATTATATATGTTTGCTGAGGTCACATCAGTAACAATCAAAGGTTTCGTAAATTGTAAGGAAGGAAGGGATTAACAACTCTGCACAAATCTATGGCTTGATATAGTACTTCTATAAATAGTTTTATAGGAGAAGGCCCGGGATCAAAGTGATGCTGATGGGGCAGGTGCAGTATCCTTTGGGTGCCAGGACAGTCTGCCATAACCAGGGTATTTAGATACAGGGCTAGGGCAACACACTGACCGTTTACCCCACATGAACTGTCAAATATCTGGCAACCCTGGCAAGTAAATGGAAAGAAGCATGCTTATATAATGAGAAAATGCGCAGAATAGTCACAGTGACCTACTTACAGCTGGATTTAACAAGTGATGTGTAGCTGCATCACGTGATACAAACCTACACAGTGGGAAACAATGACACATGAGGATATCCATGCCGTTAAAGTTCATCATACCATACCGAAACCTTAGTGTCTGACTGAAAAGTACTAGAAATTCTGAAAGCCAATAAACAATGATACTAAAATAATCTATATTTTCCTCCTTAGCACCACATGTAAAATCCAAAGACACCCATGTAGCATGTACACATGACAGAATATATATATATATATATATATATAATGAGCCTCATCCATTGATACAAATGGTCCTTTTTTCAATAATCATCGCCAAGAAGGGAAGTGATTGGGTAGCCCCAGCATTTCAGCATCCTAAGTTATCTTTCCTATATTCCTATTATACCCTCCAAATATATGGGGTACAGAGGTGGTCATTGTGGGTGACACTGCAACAGAAATAAAAGGAGCAAACACTTTTTCATATGTAGTAATAAGGCTAAGAAACAAAGACCCTATAGGCCTTAAGATGGGAGAATTGTGATATACACAAAATAAAGTATGGCCGACATATATCTATGTACTCGTTTATTGGTAATAGGCCTATAAGTCTAGTTAATACGTATTGAGCGTCACCACAAAGCCATACATTGTATATAATTGGTGTAGTGCAGATATATATCTCCAATGGATTCGAACATGCAGAGCGGAGAATGGTCCCCAGATATACAGTATGCACTGCTGTCTCTCCCATCGTATTCCCACAGCAAGCAGGAAATCACACGTTACCCTGTTTAACCCTGTGCAATGTTAATGCCTTATTATTAAATGTCCATATGCTTCTTTGTGCCACAGCATATGTGCTTACCAGGCTTACTTAATACAAAGGCCCCGGTGTTACATCTTCAGGTCTGTTACCTCGTCTTTGGGGATATGTGTTAAAATGAAATGTGAATATATTCTGCTGAAGCCACCTCTTTTTACAATCCTAGCTTAAACAATGAGGTGGATTTGTACAGAAAAGGCCAGGTTTAGGATTACACTGAGTTAGGCTCATATAGAAGAGCCCCTCACTGTTTCATGTACAGACTGCATATAAAATGTCAGCAGGTATGAGCATATGTTTAATGAAAAAGAAAGATCTGCTAATATTACGATGAGACTACAATAGTAGATGGCTTCCACATCATTCATATATTCATAATTGCAACCATTCAAAGACCTAAGAAATCAGATACATGCGGAAATTCAGATCTGCTAAATAGGCCCCCACTTGAGTTAATGAATAAAAAGAAAGTGTTCTGCTTACATACCTATGTACAAAGCCCATGTTACACCCCATCAGTATCCGGGATAACATCAGGATGGCTTTACCAAATAGAAACAATGGGGAAGAAAAATTAAGATTTTGCCCCAGAATATTGCGCCTTTTCTAGTTTGCACTGAATTCATTATTTGGATGGTTAAATTTGTCTAAATCTGTGATATTGTTAGAGAAAGTGGTGCAGGGCAGATGAGACACAATGAGCCACAAAAATCCTGATTTGCGACAACTATGCGCCAATGGGCTTTAGAATTGGGTTTGCCATAGGGTTTCAGAATTGTACACCCCTTTTTAGACCACCTTGGAGCTGGTATAGCTTGTGTCCAAAACATGCGCCAAAAAATGCTTAAGACTGCTACAAAACCAGGCACAAAAAAAGGTTAGACAAAAATTTCTAAAATAAAACTTGAGCCTAGCATGTCGTAAAGGAAATAAAATTGTGGCGCATGCTTGCTCCGACAAATATACAAAGTGAATACGCCCCAATTTTATTTCCGTAGACTCAAGGTTTTTTTTAGACAGCTTGTGCGCCAATTTTTGTCTAACCTTTTTTTGTAGCAGTCTTCTGGTGGACAGATTCTGGTGCACATTGAGACAACTTCCAGGTGCACTGACATGGATATATCTCCCCCAACGGGCTAGCAAAACAATTTGAATAAATGTAATACCTAAGCTTCTTCACCTTCTGTTTTTACAGCAATGAGTAAGGCTGGAGACCGTCCTTGTTAGAATTCCCCCCACAGATGTAACAGTCACATATACACAGATATAGCAGTCACTGAGGAGACTGCTTTCTGTAAACAGCAACATAAAAAGGAAAAAGATTTGGGTAAGTAACTGGATGTTTTGTGCAGATTCAGAGGCGTCCCTTAATAAAACGAGAGGGGCTCTATTATATGGTCGACAGTATGAGCTTTTGTTTGTATTCCAGTAGGCCCAAAGCCTGGAGTCTGCACAGGAGTGAAAACGTAGGGAGAGCTTATTTCTTACACCAGAGCTAGGAGCAGCATATGGACAATGAACATATTTCGAACCATTATATAAAAGGTATTTCATATTTTTTCTCCTTAAACACAAAACGGACTAACGGTGGAAATGACTCCGAATAGGCCAATGTGTATAACTGGTTATATGTATAAGAGCTGTATGACATTGTACATGACTAATGAGGCCATACACATAATAATAATGATCCTGTGTAAACATTCATCGTTAATGATACAGAAAGGATCAGTCTAAGTCCTTCATATTTTAAATGGACACACTTTTCCAATCTAGCTTGCTTGTAGACCAATATTGTATATTGTTATGTCATGTTAATCACTAGGGTTTTTTGGGGGCACAAAAATAGTCTGGTTATTGAGTCAATGATCAGACATGCTGAATTCTTTACGCTGTTACAAATAATTATTTCATTTATAGGATAGTCACTTATTGTTAAATCCTAGTCATGGAGGGGCTTATCCTGCTAAGTTGACTTTTGTTATACACTAAACAAGGCGAGGATTGATTCATATATTAGACTAACAATAAAAAAAATCTAATTTATATTATCGTAAAAATGTCCATACTGACAAGGCCCATAATCTAGAAGCATCAGTTATTACACACATGGCATGGGTAAAGACAAAAGCTACTAGGGGTATATTGGGCTGTTTTTTTAGTAGTTTGCTTCAGGTTATTGTACAATCATTATGTATATTTTTAGGTTATTAAAACTAATTTGCTGCCAAGCACATAACAGAAATGTACAATATCATTCATAGCCGTCTTGTTTATAGGGAGCTGTCATTCTGAAGCAATATTGTATGTAATGTATATATAGCACTATAGCTTTATAACACATACCTGTCCACAAATAGTATATATAGTATATATCTTGCACATATAACCCTACAGCTTTATAAAATATACCTGTTCACACACATACACACAATTATAGTATATATATATTATATCTTGTATATATAAAACTATAGTTTTATAAAACATACCTGTTCACAAATAGTATATATAGTATATATCTTGTAAATATAGCACTACAGCTTTATAAAACCTGCATGTACACACACACACATACATATAGTATCTATAGTATATATCTTGTATAAAACACTATAGCTTTATAAAACATACCTGTTCACACATACACACAATGATAGTATATATAATATATATCTTGTATATATAAAACTATAGCTATATAAAACATACCTGTTCACACACACACACACAGTTATAGTATATATAGTATATATCTTGTATTTATAATACTATAGCTTAATAAAACCTACATGTACATACACAAACATATAGTATATATAGTATAAATCTTGTATATAACACTATAGCTTTATTAAAAATACCTGTACACACAGACACAGTCATAGTATATATAGTATAGATCTTGTATATATAACACTAGTAGCTTAATAAAACATACTAGGTCACATATACGATTATTGCCCATGTAATGAAGAATGCACTAAAACTCTTGGACGCCCCATTATACAACATAATGGCAACTGTTGGCCTGTTTAAATCTGACAAACAGATTACTATCAAATCAGGTTTAATGAAGTCCAATTCTACAAGGCCAGACAGCGAGCCAGACAGCATGTAATAAGAAGAAATCAAGTAAAGGTCTATCTTGTGTCCCTACATGATGTTCTGTTCATATATATGGCTTTTACACCTTTATCAAAGACAATTCATTGAAAATATAAGGGGAGAACTCTTAGGGGCTGGTGCGAGATGCCATGCATCTGCCCCTGAACCTGGCTAAATCATAAGCTGCTAGAAGGTTGCATTGAGCTGCTGTTACTGAGCCCTCATTATTCTTTAGGGTGCATTATTTTATTGTGCACAGTTTTTTTTTCTTTTTTCCTTTTTTTTTGAATAACATAAAGAAACATTACCTAATGAACTCTGTTGCTTCAAATGATAATGGGATTTTGGTTCTTTGATCAATCCAAAGGCAGCATTTGTTCCCCTTTTGGCCTCATTTTGCAACCCAAAGACTTTGATAAATAGACCCCATGTTGTCATAATTGTGTGTCTTTCAGTTTAGGTTCCCAACACTTGAATATGTGGGCTATATGCAAGATAATTTATTGTGACAACATGTTATAATATGAACTGCATGCAGGATTGTATAAATGTATTAGGCCAAGGTGTTAGAAAATAGGGCCAGGATATATATACGGTATATACACTACAAGCTTTGGGGCCTGTAATACCTAAATTATAAATACACCTCTCTCATGAGTGAAACAGAATAATTCTTGAAAATCACCTACACATAGCGACATAGTGCAGCATGGCCATAACCTATATGTAAAACCTTCCCACATACAACAATATGCCAGTGTGTCATTAATATCAAGGGAAATCTGGGTAGCACACTCTGTGACAATAACCCTATCTTTGTGTCATGTTAAGCCTTAGAATGATACAAAGCACAAAGAGAGGGTTATTGTCACATTATTATTGAAATTTAAGGTATCTAAAAACCAAATACTTCAGATGAACTAAGACCTAAATCTCATTTCCCAAAACTGAAATATATTAAACAAATAGGTGCTGTGCATTTAATGATGGTTGTAATGGCAGAAGGCCCTAAGACGTTCAGCACACTGTGCTTAGCATGAAACTGTCCAGGTTCACATGTCTTCTGCATGGTGATATATTATTGCTGCTATTTTCTTATGCTTGTTTTTTTTGCTATCCGGAATGCATAATCTTGGCGGTTATTAAGCAAACAAAAAGCAGACAGTGTGCTGCTGCTAAACAGTTGGTGCTCTCATTGGGGAGCCTGCAGATGGCTGTGGGTGGGAAATGCCTGCACTTTCTTAAGCTTTAAGATGAGTGTGGTGTTGGAGCACTTGCTGTGTGTCACCTCCCCACCCCCTCCTGCAAGGCTGTCTGTCACAGGCTGCCGGGGCATGGCATTGCCACTTGCCCCTGAGCGTGGGAATAGGAGCGTCCAGCCGTTCACATCTCTCCAGCATTCCGTTTAACCGAATCAATTAGGCAGGACAGACCTTCCCCCCCCCTTTTTTTTTCTATCTCCTCCCCCTTTCCATTTTTTGTCACTTCTGTCTACGTCCTAATTATTTCAGTTTGGGATGCCAGTAGCTGTTTCCTGGATAGATCTGCCCAAGCTTACACAACAGCAAGGGCAAAGAAGAGCAGCCAAGGAGCACACGTGGCTTCTTTTTGGCTTAAATGTCACTTCCATTTCCATTGCTGGAAGCAAAGTAAGACAGGACATTTTTGAACACTTTGACAAGAGAACTCTTCTCTATCATGTATGCTCCAGTGAGTTCCTCAAGGAGACCCCTCACAAGGCACAAGCATGTGTCCTTTTATCTTCTATAGAATAAGAATGTCTTAAGCCATCCAATACAATTTCATTCTCTTTTTCTACTTTATTTATTAGGAATATTTAAGAACCAACCTTAGAATGAATGGAAAAACAAACCTAAGATATATTCTGATACAAAATGAATATAAAGTCAGTGTACAATCTGACTGCATATAAAAAGGAGCATCCCTTGGAGTTATATATTGTATATCAATATGGCTACAAATTAGTACAGCCCAAACTCATGCCAATTTAGGTAACCTTTAGGGTTTGCATATATGGGTGCATTATAGCACTAAATAAAGTACTTATCATTGTATTATAGGAGACACGTAATTTAGCTAGATTCTAGGTAGATAATTATCTACAAATCTATCTATATCTAGAAATATAGAAAAAAAGATAGAAAATAAATAAATTGAGATAAATCTATTGAGATATAGAATCTAGTGTCTCTCTATAGAATGCGATAAGCCCACTGCAGGTTTCCCATGCAGCCTCTAGATCTTGTCTGGCAATGAAAGGGTCTCAGTTAAAAAAAATAAAAATCAATGCATCAAAAGTTGCATATACATTACCATCCATTTCCATGAAGGCTTTGCTAATCAAACCAGGTCCTCGGTGTAATAATATAAGGACACACAATTCTCCAATCATGAGGTCTATATAACATCTATACCCCTATAGGTCCTTGTCCTATATGTACTTGGAGGAGTCCTTTGCCATCAGTCGCTCTGTGAATTATAGGATCCTGTATGATGAGATGTATTGGAAGGAGTTTTTACTTTCGGTTATCTAGCTTTATGAAAACCGATAAACTCATACAGCTAGATAACCAAAGATAACAACCACTTCTCGTCTACAGCTCCAGCCTGGATATTCCCTGGGATCAACGCCTGGTAACAATGATCCTCTGGACAACACACACTGCTCGTTGCATGGGATCAGCTCCATCATCAACCATAGGGATCTGTTGCCATCAAAGTTTATCCCCAACTTTCCTCCTGGTGAGTTATTCCTTTCATGATAATCACCAAATATATGCAGCAGAGATGAGCAACCTCCAGCAGCAGCTCCCAAGGTGCAAGGAGCAGCCTCCATCCCTTTCCAGGCCTTTATTTGAATTGTAAATTGCTTCGTACTCCCATAAAAGCCCCTATGAAGAGGTAAAGGCTTGTGTTCTGTACCTCAGTCCTCCACAGCAACAAAAAGTCCCATTCCAGTCCAAAGTGACAAGATCGATTCAATGGTCTGATCCTGATCCTCCTGTCTCAAGCATGTCCAGGGCTTCTCCTCTTCCCCAAATGGTGGCAAACATCTCATGTATAGTATGTGTTTAGGGGGGCAGCTCCTTGCAGGAATCACATGAAGAAGAAAAAGAAGGAGATGCGGTGTCGCTGCCTTGCTGCTGCTGCTGCTGCTGCCACCTGGTCTGAAAAAGGAGAAAAGGGCCATCATTGGAGGGAGGGGGTTGGAGGGGGCTTTTCATTTGCCAAAAAAATGTGGACCAGCCCGGCAAGGTCAAAGGTCCTGGACAGCAGGAGACCAAGGTAATGATGATGTCATGAAGAGGAGAGAAGAAGGGAGAGCTCAAGTACACGGCTGTTGATATGCATGAGTGATCAGCACTCGCCTTCAGCACTAGCAGCGCATGGACAGCTCCCAGATCCTCCATACACGGCTATGGATGCTATTCCTAAATCTGCTGCCCGCTCCAGCCCAGGGCCCTCCACCCCTGAAAGCCTGGCATAGCTGTCCAGGGCTCCCCTCTTTACAATAGACGGACATCTAAGGCATGGGGCGGGGGGGCTGGGGACCCTATCTCTTGCATCTCTCCTCGGCACATACTTGCAGTGCAATGAGGATGGGAGGCATATTGCTTTTGCTTAAAGCAGGGCCTTGTTTGTTTCAGACTGGGAATCCTAGCTGTGAGCCGCAGTGAGTCAGTGTGTGATCACCATGCTATATATATATATATATATATATGTATATATGTATATATATATATTGTGGCACTGTGACCTAGCTATGGCTGCTGTCATCACTAGCCAGATTGCAATAGAGCTCCAGGAGCTGGACAGAACACGGAAATAGAAAGGACATTACTTAGACAAAGCTGTAAATCTACAGTTTTCCATTATTGCATCTGATATAGGTCATTATTCACGAAGCCAGCAATATTACAGTAAATTGCATGCTACATAGTCTTACATCAGCTGGATACTGGGTACTGCTATATATCCCAATAAACCATTCTACCGATCTACCGTACCTGTCTGTCTCTGTCTATTTATCTATCTATCCACCTGTCTTGTCCACATTTGGTGTGATGCCATTATGCATTGCTAGTATCTACCACATCTGATGTCTATTCTCCATAGATAAAATCAGAATATGATATTGTGTTATTTTTTCCACAAAAAAAAAGTGCCAATCCCTTCAAACCAGTTACTGTATAAGTGGTGATGATATTGTTAACCACGGTGAAAATATTCAGTCCCGCTACTGTATACAATGCAGCCAAAGCCCTCCCCCTTAATATATAATGTAATGGACTTAGCACATAGTCTGGCCTTCTTTATGTGCCCACAATGTAATAACGATGTGCAGTAATATAGCCGATGCCCAGTACAATGAAATAGTGCTTCTAGGCTTCACATACGTGAGGTGGGCTGCAGTCTCTGGCAGAAATACGTGCGCATCACAGCACCGTCATCGTTCATGGATGCAAAAATCTTCCTGCAGCTGAGTTTAAAAATCCCATTTGGAAAATGTGAAATCTACAAATTGTGGTGCTGCCGTTTTTAATTTGAGGCCTTACTATGGGTGATGTTACAATGAGCCTAGCACAAACCTTCTGCAAGAAACAAACAAAATATGGGCATATATTAATCTATCTGGCTGGGAGGTAACATCTGAAGTGAAATGACCAATGCAGCAATACAGAACACGTAGAGTTAATAATCCTTTACACAAGGCACTGGACGTCTGTGTGCTCATAAGGGCCCGGCTCCTCTGCGTGACGTCATATGAGACGTCTTCACTGCAGAAATATCGCTGCTCTAGTACCCTACAGATATATCATCTGCTGCCTCCGTATTTACTTCTAGCGCTAATCATTTATATAAAAGAAATAATCATTCAGTGCATAACCATAGAAAGGATGGAAATGATGGCCTGCACTGCTATATACTGGCTGAATAAAACACACACGTCTAAAGCTATCTATCTATCTATCTATCTATCTATATCTATCTATCTATTAGCTATCTATTATCTATCTTTCTATCTATCTATCTATCTATCTATCTATCTATCTATTATCTATCTATCTATCTATCTATTATCTATCTATCTAGCTGTCTATTATCTATCTATCTATTATCTATCTATCTATTATCTATCTATCTATCATCTATCCATCTCATATCTATCTATCTATCTATCTATCTATCTATCTATCTATCTATCTATCTATCTCTCATTATCTATCTATCTATCTATCTATCTATTATCTATCTATTATCTATCTCTCTTCTATATCTATCTATCTATCTATCTATCTATCTATCTATCTATTTTTCTACCTATTTATATAACCACTTACTGTATCCATACAGGAGGATTTGATCACATATATATTATAACAAGCAAAACAGTCATATAAACAGATTAATATTTACCTCAGTTCATAGGGTGACGTCCAAAGTAATTACTGGAAGAAAAATAAATAAATTAATATCTACGTCTTAACTTCCTCCTGTCTAATGAACATAATATCAGATCTATCTATCCTTCAATATCCATATTTATCTATCTATCTATCTATCTATCTATCTATCTATTAGCTTTCTTTTCGAAAATAAAATAAGAAAATACAGGGTGCATGTCATTTTATAAAGACACCCAAAGTCAAACCATTCCTTATTTTCCCAGAATAGCACTCAATTCAATGGAAATTCATAAATCAAATAATGTTTCAATGGAAATTTTTATTTATAACAGAATATTCATAAGAATATGGATTTTAATAAAAGCAATATAAAGGTGCCGCCTGAGGACTGTATTATTATCGCGATTGTTATAATTACTACTATTCTGTAGACATAGGTCGTAGTCGCATATATAATATGCGACATATCAGAGAATTCTGCATTTTCTGCTGATGTGCCCACATATCAGGCCTATCGGGCCTAATCTGCCCTGGCGTTGTGAGCGCCAGCTCTATCCTGTTTCCAGCAGGCAGTGAACTTGGCATTGAGCAGGACACAGCAGAAAAGGTCAAGAGCCTGCAATTAATATTATACAGATTTGCTCATTTGTTTCAGCATCTACACAAATCCGAATGGCATAAATGCATTTTGAATTACATTGTAAATGTGACCTATTTAAAAAATCTTCTGGATAAATATGAAACATATATTTTTATTATGGTGATATTAATTATTTTTCAACAAATTTTTTGCTGATAATAAGGAGGATGAGGATAAACGCTCCATTTTAATTGTTTGGATGCTATTTAAGTTTGGCTCCAGGACCATGACTGGTGGGTTTAATGTGTCATATCAGGTCAGATGATCTCCAGAGCAATAACCTAGGAATAGTTACGCTGTGGTCCTCTCAGCACAGGCCTGGTGATTGCCACAGAGCAGGAATCAGAAATGACTCAGAATTTTTTTTTCTCATTAGCACGTGGTTACCATAGTAATTACTGTACTTCCTAAAACCAACTGGATGCCAGATCTCAGCAACAGGTCTGTCTTGATGAAGACACAATCAATTAGCAAACCACAGAGTACAGTGAATAATCCACGCTGGAACGTCCCCAGATATCTGGTTACAAGGAGCCGGAGCAGGTCTGCAGTACTTCGCTTTGGCTACTGAGAAAAAAAGCAGGAGGAACTCGACTGCAAGTTGATATCCTGTGAAAGTTCCCATTAAATAATCTGTAAGCCGAGAATGAACTTGTCCCAATCCCTTGATGAAATAATAAAATGTACTTACAGTGTAAAGACACATTCACCAAGCAGCAAGCATACAATATCCCATGGACACAGTAAAAGACCTTCCTGCTCCACAAATGCGATGAGAGATGCAGCTTAATCCTATTGTATAGTTGTTGTTTAGTTCTTGAAGGTCACTCTCCCCCCCCCCCAAAAAAAAAAGAAAAAGTGGGGGGAGGGGGGTACCCCCCTGAGATATATGCTTAATAAACACTGGCTGGAGAGTGAAGTGTTCTAGAGAAGGGGTCTGCAAGTTTTTTTGGGGGGGCTGGACAAGGTCTAGTCCAGCCCTCTCTGCTGAGGAGGACGTGCTCTGAAACCCAACCAGTTCCCCCCTAATTCTTTTGTTAGTGGTGAACTGAAGCCCCATTGTCCAGCCATTGGCACGGTCTTTTGCAGTTCGAGCATTGTCACAGATAATGAATTTGCTCCAGCCCTTCTCATAGTCCTCATGTGGCAGACGGAACAAATTTGAAATGTCTGGTCACTAGAAGATCACTGCTGCCAGACTCCAGCATGGAGGGGCAGCGCATACATTTACATGGCATAGGCACTGATTTATCGCCTCCTTTGTTAGGGCACCAGCAATGCACACTCATACAGACATAGCCTCAGCTATCCTAATAAATATGTGTGCATGTGTGTGTGTCCTTATCTATCTATCTTCTATCTCATTTCTATCTATCTTATATCTATCTTTCTATCTTATATCTATCTATCTTATATCTATCTATCTACCTCCTATCTATCTCATATCTATCTATCTATTTACCTATCTATCTCCGATCTATCTATCTAGAGAGAAATTATATATATAGATATATACAGTATATAGTTTTATTTATTTATTTTATGTATTATTTTTATTTATTTTTCGCTTATTACACACATATTTACATAACTTTGTCATGCTGTCACCAGAGGTGGTAGTGGAGGAGTTAACCCCCCCCCCCCCCCTTCCCAATGCCATTGATGTTGGAAAGTCTGACCAAGTTCCTGAGATGAATGTGAGGTTGTGGCGAGATGAGTTTAGGCGAGTGTAGACCTGTCCGTGGGAGAAAATGACAAGGGGAAGAGGAGGGGGGCTGAGTGGAGGGGGGGGGGGGGGGGTGACTGGAGCAAATTTAAATTGGCTTCAAGATTGTGACTTTTAATGAGAAGTGAAGGGAGGCGATAATGAGAGAGACAGGGCGAGAAGAGGAAAAGGAAGGGGATACAAGGGGAGAAGATTGAACGTGAGAGGGGGGATCTTGTGACTGTGAGGAGTAGGTTCTGGAGGAGGAGGGGGGGGTGAGGCTTCATAAACAGTGGAAACATAGAATATTCATATGTGCATATGGAAAAATAAACCTCACACCTGAACCAGGGGTTCACCTATGAGTTCACTCATATTGGGGGGGCGACACCATTAACTTTTGCATATTTTCACACTGCATTTCTGTGCAGCACAATGCCAGGTGATCTGTGCATGGTGTGTGTCTATGAGTTGTTTTTGGACAGGGGGTGCTTGGATTAAATACATAGGCATCTTATTTTGGTCTCCCTGGTTGTGCATCTGTCTGCTATATGTTTGTTTGCTCTTTACATAATTTATTTTCAAAATACATTTCTGAATTTGTATTTAGCAAATTTCTATTAGAAAAGATGACATAGGGAAAATGAAATATCTACTCTACCTACTGGTCTAGATAGTTATATACGTCCAGAGCTGGATTGAGTTGCTTGTGCACAAGGTTTACGCGCTGAATTAAGATTACGTGGTAGACTGGTATATCGTAATAACATGTCTTGATGTCTTCGGTGCAGCTCACAACTACAGGCACAGGCAGAGCGGTTTTCATTGTGTTGACTTCATTAGTAGGAACATTTTCCTAAATTTTTGAGTTCTTAAATATTCCTAGGTGTGACCAGTGCCATGACCATAATGCGAGTGTCCTGCAGTTTATACTAATAGTTTTAATGTGACTTTAAACATGGCAAAAACGAAACCGAAATGAACCCTTTTAGATTAGAGAAGGTGGGATTGGCAAAGCTTAAACGAAGAACTGACCCACAAGGCTTGATTTATGCAGAGAGAGAAGCACCATGTTCCTGGTTGTGTACCTGTCTGCTATATGTAGCTTTGCTCTTTACGTACTAAAGGATGATATTGGTATTTTAAAATAAATTGCAATATTGGTTTCAAAAAGTTCCATACAGAAAATGAAATATCTACTCTAGTTACTGGTACAGATAAGTATATAAGTACAGGTCTGGATTGAGTTGTTTGTACACTAGGTTTACTAGATTTGTATATTGTAAGAACATGTTTTGTTGTCCTGGGTGCAGCTCACAACTAATGGACAGAGCAGTTTCTATTGTGTTGACATCATTATTAGGCGTCTTCTCTTAGATATTTGACTTCTCAAATATTCCTTGGTGTGACCAGCACCGTGACCTTAATGAGAGGGTCCTGCAATTTATACCAATAGTTTCAATGTAACTTTCAACATGGCAAAAACTAAACCAACATTAACCCTTCAGATTACAGAAGGCGGGATTGGCATTGCATAGAAGAAGAACTGACCCACAAGGCTTGATTTATACAGAGAAAAAGAGAAAGGAATAAAGAAAGAAAGAAAAAGATAACATACATAATAGATAGATTAGATACTAGATGGATAGATAGATCTTTCACACATGGTTATCTTTGATGTGTCTGGTGGTCCTGACAACTAGATGTGTAAGGATAATGGGGAAAGATCTCTTTTATGAAGGTGCTCCCAGTATACTAGAGTCAGCCTCTCCCTTGCCTAAAATGGCTGCTTCCAGGGAACAATAGACTATGCTAAGGTGCACAGGAAATTAAGGTAAGATGCAGTATAATTGAATTTATGAGACAGTGCGGTGTATATCATATTAGGAGGCAGAATGATCTCCACGCTGTTCTGTAGCAGTAAATCCCTTCAAGTAATGTGGATTATGTGTGATGATAGGACTGTAGCATGCACATACATGACACATGTATGTATCAGAGCATGCACCCCAGGACTAGGTAGTGCTTGCTCCATAATACGCGGTGCTCCAATGCCTCCCTCCCTCCCTGTGTGTGAATGAGGGCTCAGCCTCCTCTCCTCCAGCCTCCAGTCTCAGCTCCTCCAGGAGGTCACATTCACTGACGTCACCGCCCAGGCTACATTTACATACATCAAGGAAATCAGGGCATTAAAAACAATATATGCTAATGGTGCTGAGCTCTGGAGCCGGCTGCCACCCTGCTCATTACAACTAATGTACAGCATTTATTTATCTATCTATATACAAGAAACAAAGCAAGAGGCAAGAACAGCCCGAGATGAAGCCAGTGCCTGCCCGTCTGTGCGGCTGTCCATGGTGCTGAATAATAACCTCGCCAGTCCTCCTCCTGCTGCCGCCGCCAGCCTCTATTATGTATAAATACTGATGCATATGTAAAGGTAGATTTGCATTTTATTCATTTCTTATTTTTAGATATTAAAAAAGCAATCTGTGCTCCTCTGTCTGTAACATGAACTAATCTGCATCTTTCTGTGTCCGTGGCTTTGTTATAGAATGATCCATTATTAATGTAGTCAATTTTCTATAAACTATTGAGATGTGCTAGAAGCGTAGGACATTGTATGACTATCCAGATAGACTACGATGAATGGATATCGGTAAAATATAGACGTATATAATTGCTCAGATGTCACACTTTTAGGAATTTTAGATCCATAACTGTCCATCTATCTGTATACAGTGCAAATTTTCAAAGATAAAATAAATGAAATGCAATATTCACCCTTCTGGTTTAAGATAAAAATAATTGTATCATATGTACAGCATTATATAGAACATACCGACAGGAGGCCTAAGTGTGTGTGTATGTATATATATATATATAGATATATATATATATATATATACATTTTTTTTATATATAATTTTTTATGATATATATATATATATATATATATATATATAGGCTGATTTATTTTGCCTCTTCTGTGCATCACAATATTTATACATGTATTTGTCATCTGGGCGCCCAATATCATGATGTAATAGGTTTACCTGCACTGCTATGAAATTCCACAGATAATAGATAATACAGCATGACATGGGTTGTGCTAAATGACAAAGTCAGCTCCACTGCAACTGTCTTCCTAATGAGCATTGTTTGTATAATTGTGTGGTTTGGATAATCAGGAGATATGAGATGTAAAGGCTATGGAATAAATAGGTAGTGCACTGTCATGGCTGTCAGTGTCATACCTGAACACCTACCCTGGGCACAATGTCCCCCCCCCAAACACCCTTATGCAAATATATATATCCATATGTAGATGCAGAGCCGGTCTGCTGGTATCGTCTAAAGAAGCCAAGGAAGGGGGGCCCAAATACTGGTGCAAGAAAGCACATTCATTGTATGGGGAGATTAGCGGGAAAAATACATGTAAAATGTGGTTTAATATGTAGGCATATTCTGACACACACATGATAGATAGATAGATAGATAGATAGATAGATAGATAGATAGATAGATAGATTGATAGATAATAGATAGATAGGTTGATAATATATAGATAGGTTGATAATAGATAAATAGATAATAGATAGATGAGATAGATGAGATAGATTATAGATAGATAGATAGATAGATAGATAGATAGATAGATAGATAGATAGACAGACAGATAGATCCCACTGGTGTAGCATATGCCAGGCTATTAGTGTAGACCCAGTACATTGTATATTGCAGTGTCCAGCTGCAGTGAATGATATATGTGTGTTCTCTTTAGTCAGGAGTATTACTGGTGTGCACCCCAACTATCCCGCTCCCCAACTAAGACACACACACAGATGGCACTGCTTACCGCTGGGGTCGATGGAGGTTGGCCTGGTGAAGCTGGCACACACTGCAGGGTATCCTGGGCATGTCTCTTTGGGCCTGTGCCCTATTTGCCTGGGCCACAGCTATGTCCCATTCTGCGTGTAGTGCTAGTGGTGCCTGAACCCGCTCCCCCTCTCTCCTGTCTCCCCCCTGCCCTCCCTCCCTTCCTCCCACTCCTCCTATCCATTGCCAGACAGTCAGGGAACTGCACACTGCCTGCGAATCACAGCACTGGTGACTGGCATTTGAATAAGAGTTTCATCCCTCCAAACACCTGACTCCTAAACACCCGAAAACTGCCAGACATGGCTGCACTATCCATCAGCCCAATAACTGAAACTCATAGACATTCTATATACTGCCAAGTGGCTGGTGCCCCACAAAGTGGGCACTGTATGTGAAATCAGGCTATCTGCACAATAAACTGGATGCTACATCTATCTATCTATCTATCTATCTATCTATCTATCTATAATTGATACACTTTATCTATATATTTATGTAGAATTCTCTTTGTCCATGTATCTTTCGATCCATAGATCTACTTTGAGGGATGCATATTTTTCTAAACAATATCCTTTAGCTATTCCAAACAAATGCAATTAAAACCCATACTCCTTCCAATAGTATTAGTTCCCGTATACTAGTCTGTTAAATTACACAAATTCTGCTCATTTGGTTGTAACCTCGCTTATTTCACTATAGATTTTGTAACAAAATCGTCAATAAAATTCTTCCGCTTTCTGAAAGCAGATCAAATAACAAGGCTCTTTATATATAAATCAATGACAATTGGGGAATACTCGGCTTTGGGTGCGCACTGATCGCTCAAATTAATAGGACAATTGTGAAATTGGTCCTTGTACACATCTTAATGAACCGCTGTGAATGTGTAGTATGGGTGTAAGGGAAGGTGCTACAAGGAAGTCTGAAAGAAGAATGTGCGCCAAATATTGGGAGGATACGGCGCATTGCAGCATATTCATAAAGAATAAAATAGCAGTAATATTACTAATAATATTTATCACTGATTTATCAATGTATTTTATGCCAGTATTTTGCAGACAAAATATATATTTATAGTAACAGATGATAT
Source organism: Bufo gargarizans (assembly GCF_014858855.1). Taxonomy (NCBI): domain Eukaryota; kingdom Metazoa; phylum Chordata; class Amphibia; order Anura; family Bufonidae; genus Bufo; species Bufo gargarizans. The sequence goes on along the minus strand of NC_058080.1, from coordinate 645,450,079 downwards.
ATTAGATATATGGATAATTAGATAGCTGATAAATATTAGATAGAATACATAGATAATAGATGGGATCTATCTAATATCTATCGCCTATCTAATTATCTGTCTATCTATCTATTCTATCTAATTAGCAATCTAATATCTATCTATCTAATATCTATCTATCACATCCATAAACATAAGAACAGGGTAATGTAAAAAAGCAATCTTCGTTCGCTACAGGCATTGTAGTAGGTAAAACTTCAGGATTCAGTCTAAGCTCCTGTGTCCTGCATTAATTATAATGTGCCAGTACCACTCTTCCGTATAATGACATTTTTTAGGAAAAAAAAATAATAAAAAAAATTGCTAAATAATACTAAAAACTATTGAAAAAATATAACAAAATGTACAATTTTGTTTTGGTTAATTCCGATTCTTTAGCGTGTAGCGTTTATGGACTTCAAGCAAATAATTGCCTGGATGTGGGCTCAGCGGGTGGCTGGTGCATGGTTGGATTTTTAAGGCTCCTGGCACACTGGTGCTGGGGGGGGGGGGGGGGTTATCATTGGGGAGTGCAGTTTCTTGGGTCTTTCTGGTTGTGGTAGAACAGCGACATCTGCTGGCCAAATTCTAAAAGGTTTGCATTGGAGTTAGTGAATGCGAGAACATGTAATATTCCAGTTCTGTGAGGATTTCATCAGTCTACACTAAGACTGTTTGTACTAATCACAGACCATAAGAAAGTGATTAGCTACAATAAAGAGAATTTGCCTCATCCGGTCTCAGCGCTGCTGAATATCAGAGGCAGATTGATGAGGGCTCAGTGGGAACGTTCTCTAGACACAAATTCATAGATCTCTGGACACATATTAGCCATGTATTAAACTGATCACACAGATAATGGAATTGACGCTGGTCTATGACTGCACCCAAAATGTCGCCCAGTCACACAAAGTATGTGTTTTCCCAGATTAATAAAAAACCTATTAGAAATGTCCAAAATATTTAATAATCAGAATGCAGAACTTGTTCCGTTCTTTACACCGTGAAGTCATCCCACCTTTCATAAAACTAACATTTATGGCTATTCTTTCTGCCATTTCATTTCTTGTAACAGAACATAAGCAGACACGTCCATATACTAATCCACAGGCTGAACGCCGGCAGACTGACACTGAGAGGAGCACGCCAGAGAACAAAGCTGCCCGGGCTCCTGCAGAAGACAAGGAATCTCTTTTATTTCTTCTCATTTGTCCCAGAAACGTTATTGGGAGTTGTTAAATGATTAACCATTCACGTACCAGGTATCTGTGTGATCAGTCTCCTCCTCTTTGCTACCCAGTCAGTAGGGTGAAATCTATACTGAAGTGCACTCTCAACTTCACCTGCATCAAGGCTTGTAGGAAGGAGTTCACACTGCGAGAAGAACAATTCTATTCCGTCCAAAGGGATAAAAATGTGTGGAAAAGTGAATAGTAATAGATGACGCAGCCTATCTATCTATTTTTCTATCTATTTATCTATGTATTTATTTTTCTATCTATTGATCGATCTATCTATCATCTGTCTACCTTTCTCCTCCTCTCTCTCTGTGTATATATGTATATGTAAAGCCTTTATAAAAAAAAGAAAAGAACATAATGATAAGAAGTATACACCATAAAGCTGAAAAAATAAATCTATATCCACAGCTAGAGAAATATTTATAAAATATCTATAAAAACAATTCTTGTAAAATTTTGATAGGATATGTATTATTAGTATAATTATGTTTTATTGCTTTTCAACACCCATTTAATAAATCATACATCATTTTTACATAATTGTGTTCTGATAAGCATGCAACAAGGGTTAGTAGTATGTGAGTATGTGAACTACAAGACCCAGAATTCAATGGGAGCATGCTGGGATTTGTAGTTCAACATCACACAGAGGCAGAGCCACAGGTTGCACAAGCGTCTGCCATTTTTGTGCATGATATGAGAGACAATGAGGACCCCGTACTCACCTACCGTGAGGCCCATAGGCTGGCATCTAGTGCCAGGAGAGGAGGAGGAGACCTGCTGATGTCTTCTCGTACCAGTCAGTGCCTTCCCAGTTTCCTCCACATGTCTTGTGTGCCTAATGAAGAGATAGCTCTGGCTCCATACAGCCTAGAGAAGCTGAGGACATGCCAGCCTGTACCTGCCTAGGCTTCTGCGACTACAATTCACTTTCAGGTCCTCAGTTTGAGTTTAATGATTAAAATGCTGCAGTTCCACCTCCCCCAGCACACAGCTCCTCAGTCCCCTGTCCAATAGTTGATGCTCTATTACCTGTACTGGTGCCTCCACCGAGCAATGTCCCTGAGTCACCGTCACACAGCTCTCGTCACCTTATCAATTACTACTACAAGCCCACCGTGTATCCGACATTACACATCACATAGACCTTCATGTCATCTCCTCTCATGCATCATTAGTGTGAGGACCATGTACAGTACAGGACACCATACACTCATCACGTGGACAGGAGTGGCTCCTGGGGGCCCCACCCACCCCCAGCTCTGACTTCCGGCTCTTCACTAACATTTTACTGGAGCTAAAAGCATGCAATGTATTTACTTGTAAGAAAAAGACTAATCTAAATACAAATCAAATCTTTAGCATGCAATAAAGCAAAATCTATCTATCGAATTATCTATCTACAGATGTAGCAGGGGTAACACACACTCCTAACTCAAATGTCTTAACTTATCGAGTTATCTTGAAACAAAAGCCATTGAAAAACAATTGCTTAATGCATTTAGTTTAGATAACATGTCTCATAAAGCATGTGTGTTAACCCTGTTACATCTGTATCTATCTATCTATCTATCTATCTATCTATCTATCTATCTATCACACATTTATATGTGAAGATACACTTTCACAATTCCTCCTTGTCTTCCTGTGTAGTACACCGGCTATCTATCTATTATCTATCTATCTATCTATATATTATCTATCTATCTATATATTATCTATCTATCTACATTATCTATCTATCACACATTTATATGTGGATACACTATCACAATCCCTCCTTATCTTCCTGTCTAGTACACCGGCTATCTATCCTATCTATCTATCTATCTATCTACATTATCTATCTATCTATCTATCTATCTATCACACATTTATATGTGGATACACTATCACATTTCCTCCTTATCTTCCTGCCCACAGTATTTTCGATGTGACATTTGACATTCAGCGCTGAGATGACTCTGTTTGCCGCTCTCCTGGACACATGCGCAGAATGACTACAGTAATGGATTCCTTAATGAAATCCTGCAATTAAAGGCACATATGGACCCGAGAACACAGCACAAAGTGTAATGATGTCCCCATACAAATATGTGAGGAGGTAAACAGGCAGATAAAGGGGCGATAAAATCCAATAATTTATTGGGAATTAAAATCACACATGAAAAACCCTGAAGGGTGATGAGAACTGGGAAAGCATTTCGCCGGCACGTGCTATCTTCATCAGGTATATGTTCTCCAATGTGTCCTCATGCTGGCTAGATAACCAGGAAGAAATATAAAGGGTTAACAACCAAGGCAACATGTAAGACGCTGGTGTAGAAATAAATGAGAGAAGATACGAGAACAATGGGGAGTGACTGAGGACGATGGAGTCCAAATGAAGGACTGCTGTGCAACCATGTTTCAAACGAATATAAATCTCCAATGTCTATTAAAGGGGTTTATTTTGTGTCCAGAAGGTGTAAAAAAATGGGGAGAAACGAAAAAGCAAAGAAAGGGCGGACAAGGGACAATCGCTTAAATAGAGATTACGATGAAGAAATGGCTCGATGAGTAATTCCATAGGTCAAAAGAAATGTGACAGTAAGATGCAGAAGTGTGTGGAGATGGCATATGGCTTACAGAAAGGGATGACCACAATAAAATAGAATAAAAATATACATAAAAACATGCTTCTTCTCACTCATTGGGTATTCCCAATCATTTCTTTTAACCCATCGAGTGATAAGGTTTGCAATTTAAAAATCCAATGGGATTGTTTATTAATAAGTTGCTGCCATTATTGGGGATGCAGATAATAATGGTGAGGCGCAGTAGGAGCGATCACTAGGAGGATGTCGGGGTACACCAGCCGTTAGATCTTCTGATGATATCCTAGGGTTAGCCTGGACTGCTTGGTTTGGGTCGTGCGACCGACAGACTGGCGATTGCAAGTGATTTCTAGTAGATAAATGACAAAAGAAAAACTAATGTAAAGATTATTTTTTCAAGGAAAATTTCAGTAGATATTATAGAAGAAAAGGAGGTGCTGCCATGAGATATAATATCACTGAATATCTCCAGAAGGGAAATGGCCGATGGTAGGGGTATTTGTTATGGTGTGACGGGTATCAACAGCGGGAGGGCACTAAGGGCAAGAATATCCTAAAAATGTGTTTTAGTTTTGTCTAAAAGTAATCTGTGCTTTAGCTGGAAGTATCCCCTTAGTATAGGATCACTAAGGAGGATGATCCAGTATTGACTAAGAATGCACAATGGAAGTGACTATAAGATTTGCTTCATATTTTCCATCCTTGAGGAAATTTTGTTTGGGTCATTTTACTAGATTCTAATAGAAACAATCTTTTTAGGGTATTTTTTTATCCAGGAATCTATCTAGGAGAATTTTAGCTTCATTCTTAAAATCATCTATAACCAAATCATTCCGTTCTTTACACCGTGAAGTCATCCCACCTTTTATAAAACTAACATTTATGGCTATTCTTTCTGGCATTTCATTTCTTGTAACAGAACATTAGCAGACACGTCCATATACTAATCCACAGGCTGAACGCCGGCAGACTGACACTGAGAGGAGCACGCCGGAGAACAAAGCTGCCCGGGCTCCTGCAGAAGACAAGGAATCTCTTTTATTTCTTCTCATTTGTCCCAGAAACGTTATTGGGAGTTGTTAAATGATTAACCATTCACGTACCAGGTATCTGTGTGATCAGTCTCCTCCTCTTTGCTACCCAGTCAGTAGGGTGAAATCTATACTGAAGTGCACTCTCAACTTCACCTCCATCAAGGCTTGTAGGAAGGAGTTCACACTGCGAGAAGAACAGTTCTATTCCGTCCAAAAGGAGAAAAATGTGTGGAAAAATGTTTAGTCTATATATCTATCACTATATATATTTATCTATATCTACGTACCTATCTTTCTTTATATCTATCTCTCTATTCATCTATTTTTCCTTTTTAGTGTTTTGTTATCTTTCACAATTCCTCCTTGTTTTCCTGTGTAGCACACCGGCTATCTATCTATCTATCTATCTATCTATCTATCTATCTATCTATCTCATATCAATTATCTATCTATCTATATATCTATCTCATATATATCTATCTATCTATCTATCTATCTATATATCTATCTCATATCTCTATCTATCTATCTATCTCATATCTATCTATCTATCTCATATCAATGATATATCTCTCTATCTCATATCTATCTAATCACTATCTATCTATCTATCACACATTTATATGTGAAGATATACTTTCACAATCCCTCCTTATCTTCCTGTCTAGTACACCGGCTATCTATCTATCTACATTATCTATCTATCTATCTATCTATCTATCTACATTATCTATCTACATTATCTATCTATCTATCTTCTATCTATCTATCTATCTATCTATCTATCTACATTATCTATCTATCTATCTATCTACATTATCTATCTATCTATCTATCTATCTATCTATCTATCCTATCTATCTATTATCTATCTATCTATTATCTATCTATCTATCTATCTATCTATCTATCTATCTATCACACATTTATATGTGGATACACTATCACATTTCCTCCTTATCTTCCTGCCCACAGTATTTTCGATGTGACATTTCACATTCAGCGCTGAGATGACTCTGTTTGTCGCTCTCCTGGACACATGCGCAGAATGTCTACAGTAATGGATTCCTTAATTAAATCCTGCAATTAAAGGCACATATGGACCCGAGAACACAGCACAAAGTGTAATGATGTCCCCATACAAATATGTGAGGAGGTAAACAGGCAGATAAAGGGGCGATAAAATCCAATAATTTATTGGGAATTAAAATCACACATGAAAAACCCTGAAGGGTGATGAGAACTGGGAAAGCATTTCGCCGGCACATGCTATCTTCATCAGGTATATGTTCTCCAATGTGTCCTCATGCTGGCTAGATAACCAGGAAGAAATATAAAGGGTTAACAACCAAGGCAACATGTAAGACGCTGGTGTAGAAATAAATGAGAGAAGATACGAGAACAATGGGGAGTGACTGAGGACGATGGAGTCCAAATGAAGGACTGCTGTGCAACCATGTTTCAAACGAATATAAATCTCCAATGTCTATTAAAGGGGTTTATTTTGTGTCCAGAAGGTGTAAAAAAATGGGGAGAAACGAAAAAGCAAAGAAAGGGCGGACAAGGGACAATCGCTTAAATAGAGATTACGATGAAGAAATGGCTCGATGAGTAATTCCATAGGTCAAAAGAAATGTGACAGTAAGATGCAGAAATGTGTGGAGATGGCATATGGCTTACAGAAAGGGATGACCACAATAAAATAGAATAAAAATATACATAAAAACATGCTTCTTCTCACTCATTGGGTATTCCCAATCATTTCTTTTAACCCATCGAGTGATAAGGTTTGCAATTTAAAAATCCAATGGGATTGTTTATTAATAAGTTGCTGCCATTATTGGGGATGCAGATAATAATGGTGAGGCGCAGTAGGAGCGATCACTAGGAGGATGTCGGGGTACACCAGCCGTTAGATCTTCTGATGATATCCTAGGGTTAGCCTGGACTGCTTGGTTTGGGTCGTGCAACCGACAGACTGGCGATTGCAAGTGATTTCTAGTAGATAAATGACAAAAAAAAAACTAATGCAAAGATTATTTTTTCAAGGAAAATTTTCGGTAGATATTATAGAAGAAAAGGAGGTGCTGCCAAGAGATATAATATCACTGAATATCTCCAGAAGGGAAATGGCCGATGGTAGGGGTATTTGTTATGGTGTGACGGGTATCAACAGCGGGAGGGCACTAAGGGCAAGAATATCCTAAAAATGTTTGTTTTGTCTAAAAGTAATCTGTGCTTTAGCTGGAAGTATCTCCTTAGTATAGGATCACTCAGGAGGATGATCCAGTATTGACTAAGAATGCACAATGGAAGTGACTATAAGATTTGCTTCATATTTTCCATCCTTGGGAGAATTCTGTTTGGGTCTTGTTACTAGACACTTAATATTTTATTTTTTGTAGAAATAATCTTTTTAAGGGATTCTTTTCAATTCTAGGAATCTATCTAGAATAATTTTAGCTTGATTCTCAAAATCATCTATATTTGAACAGTTTTTCCTCACTCTGTGGTATTGTCCATAGGGAATATTGCACTGCTCCCAGCCTTTCATCCACGCCGTGCTGGCGACCCGCCGCTGCCGGATGTTCATACATCAGAGGCATCCCACAACATGGCACCTAAACGTGTAAATACAGATAAACATGTAGAGAGAGAGCATAACAATTAGGAAATTCTATATACGTATTATACATATATGCTGCATTACATTAGATCTACAAAGCATACTGTGCATGTGGTCAAAAAGACAAACAAATTAAGGAACAACATAGATAAAGATTAAATCGATACGTAAAATTAGAATCTGTATCTATAAATGTATTAAAAAATAATTTCGTTTTTAACAAACGCCAAAAGAGTCACAAGAAAACTGAAATAAATCTGTCACATCTATAGAAAGCTCCCAGTTAACACCACAGATTACTAATAATGTCTTAATGAGCTATTTCTAGCTGTGTGCTCGGCGGCAAAACATATCTCATTGTCTATTTATCTATCTATCTATTATCTATCTATCTATAGCTCTACCTCTTCATATCTATCTATTATCTATCTCTCTACCTCTCCATATCTATCTATCTATCTATCTATCTATCTCTCTATCTAATATCTATCTATCTATATCTCTACCTCTTCATATCTATCAATCTATATCTCTACCTCTCCATATCTAACTATTATCTATATATCTATCAATATCTCTACCTCTTCATATCTATCTATCTCTCCATATCTATCTATCTATCTATCTATCTATCTATCTGTATCTCTTCATATCTATCTATTATCTATCTCTCTACCTCTCCATATCTATCTATCTATCTATCTATCTATCTATCTTATCTATCTATTCATCTATCTATCTCTCTATCTAATATCTATCTATCTATATCTCTACCTCTTCATATCTATCAATCTATATCTCTACCTCTCCATATCTAACTATTATCTATATATCTATCAATATCTCTACCTCTTCATATCTATCTATCTCTCCATATCTATCTATCTATCTATCTATCTATCTATCTATCTATCTATCTGTATCTCTTCATATCTATCTATATCTCTACCTTTAAATATCTATCTATCTATCTATCTATCTATCTATCTACCTCTCCATATCTATCTATCAATATCTCTATCTCTTCATATCTATCTATCTACCTTTCCATATCTATCTATCTCTCTATCTACCTCTCCATATCTATCTCTCTACCTCATCTATCTATCTATCTATCTATCTATCTATCTATCTATCTATCTATCTATCTATCTCTCTACCTCTCCATATATCTATCTATCTATATCTCTACCTCTTCATATGTATCAATCTATCTATTTATCTATATCTCTACCTCTCCATATCAATCTATCTATCTATATCTCTACCTCTTCATTATCTATCTATCTATCTATCTATCTATCTATCTATCTATCTATCTATATCTCTACCTCTCCATATCTATCTATCTATCTATCTATCTATCTATCTATCTATCTATATCTCTACCTCTCCATATCAATCTATCTATATCTCTACCTCTCCATATGTATGTATCTAAGCATTAGAAGTTAAGGAGGGTAGGATCTTTCTCTTCTGTACAGTAAAGTAAGGGGGCCGCCCTGGGCTAATTGGCCCTTGTGCGCACTCCCTGTTCAGTATTCCCAGCGCCTCTGATGTTGGCACTAGCAGCTATTGCACCCTGACATTGTCTATAGTCTGCTAGCAGTGCCCGAGTCTCCCCAATACTGGTCCCTGTCATTTACAGCTAATGATAATTATTCAAAGAATGATGTGTGGCTCACAAAATAACCACCCCTCCCCCACTTCACCCCCTCCAGTTATCACAGGCTGGACCCCTATACCATGGGATGTGCAATGGAAGCAATTAGCACCACACCACATACTACCCGCCCCCCCAGCGGCTGATGATGATTGCTATGCATCCATCTGTCCTCTGGGTGCTTGTAATACTTTCATGTTAATTGCAGAAGCAGCAGTCCGAGCCGTCTATCAGTGCAGGTATGGAGTCTCCACGTTCTGTGGCGGCTGGTTAGTCCGTCCCACGTACTGTAATGAGAGGCATCACGTGATGGTGGTAATTAGACAACAGGAAGCAAATTGCAGTGACAGAAAGCAGGAGGAACTGCCAGGTACAGACTTCTAGCTGGTGACCAGCGGCCTCTAGTGGCGAGAAAAAAGAATGCAGGGTAAGTCTGACAATGCTCTCTATCTCTCTATCTATCTATCTATCTATCTATCTATCTATCTATCTATCTGTCTGTCTGTCTGTCTATCTAATATCTATCTATCTATCTATCTATCTATCTATCTATCTATCTATCTATCTATCTATCTATCGCACATAGAAAGATAAATGAATGGGGTGGATTATTACTAAATGAAAAGATAGATGCATAGATTGATATAGATTCTATGGGGGTAATTTATCAAACTAGTGTAAAGTAGACTTGTCTTAGTTGCCCATAGAAACCAATCAGATTTTTAGACAGCTCCTTTGGAAAATGAAAGGTGGAATCTGATTGGTTGCTATGGGCAACTAAGGCTACTTTCAGATCTTCCCTTTCTATTATTGAGATCCGTCATACGATCTCAATAGCGGGGAAAAACGCTTCCATTTTGACCCCTTTCTTTGTCAATTGGGACAAAACTGAACTGAACGAAAGAGAGTGCACCAGAATGCATTCCGTTCTGCTGCAAGCAGCGTTTTTCTGTCTGCGATGTGGTGCGGAGCAAGATGGACCCGTCACAATGTAAGTTAATGGGGACTGATCCGTTTTCTCTGACACAATAGAAAACGGATCCGTTCCCTATTGACTTTCAGTGTTGTTCACAACTGATATACCTTGGCTATTTTAAAGATAATACAACTGGATCCATTCACAACGTATGCAGACGGTTGTATTATCGCAAGAGAAGCGTTTTTGCTGATCCATAATAAATAATAATATTTATTTATATAGCGCCACTATATTCCACAGCGCTTTACAAATTTATAGGGTTCATGTACAAAACAAAAGTAACTGGGTTATATACAACTGAAACACTAGGAGTCAGGGCCCTGCTCACAAGAGCTCACAATCTATGAGGAATTGGCGGTGACACATCAGGTTGTTGATTGTGATAAGTAGGATTTGAGCCATTATTGAACTGATAGGAGTGGTGCCGGACGATCGGCTTCAGGTTTGGGACTGTCAGAGGCTCAGGGGGCCTTCATCTCTTTTATTTTAAACATATTGTCAAAAAACATTGGGAAATATTGAACAAGATAAAGCAATAGGAGAAAGAATCCCTCCGCATCCAACCTTTGTTTTAAAAAAAGCTCGTAATTTAGACAATTTAGTAGCGCCCTCTATTGGCAGTAATCAAATCGAAAATAAAAAGGAGAATAATAAGGGTATGGAGACAGCAGGTTTTTTCCCCTGCAAAATGTGTCACAATTGCTGGAAAGTAAAAAACACCAAAAGGATAGGAGAAAAAAGGAATGGGCAGGAATCCTATATTATTAAGGATAAGATCACATGTCATTTATTTTATAAAGTGCCCATGTAATAAAATTTATATAGGTCGTACTAAAAGGGAACTAAAAATAAGGATAGGAGAACATATTAAGAATATACAGAAATATATGATGGCCATCCCTTATCCCGTCATTACACAGATTACCATAAGGGACACTTTGTGGGTTCAGTATTTGGGGGTATCAAATTGATCAAAAAGGTTATGAGAGGTGGGGACTTTATTAAAAAAATATATAGGTGGGAAAGCAAATGGATATATAGACTTAAATGCCTGGCACCAAGAGGTTTAAACAATGAGATTGAAATATTTGCCTTTTATGATTAATAAACATTTTCTGCATCATTTCACTAACAAAATAATAATTACAACCATTTTCAATGAAATTAACTTAGTATGTAGGGCCATTACAGTTTAACACATTAAGCAGAATGGCAATCTAAGGGTTAATAGTGATCCTCTAATCCGAGCAATAGAAACCATGGGAACAGAACATTGATATAAGGAGGAGAATCACACGAACCTATCCCTGACGAAGAAACACGAGTGTTTCGAAACGCGTTGGAAGGTCTTTTTTCCCCCTGAGGTATCCGTACCTAGAAGTGTGACATCACACAGAACTTGTTCTGGGACCTGATTTCTTTATCAAACTTCCCTGCTCCCACGCTAGCTTCCGGCGTGTGTTGAGCGGGAGGGTAGCGAAAGAAAAAGAGGATTACAACAACAGAAAATAGAAGTATAGGGCATAGAAACATAGAAACATAGAATGTGTCGGCAGATAAGAACCATTTGGCCCATCTAGTCTGCCCAATATACTGAATACTATGGATAGCCCCTGGCTCTATCTTTATGAAGGATGGCCTTATGCCTATCCCATGCATGCTTAAACTCCTCCACTGTATTTGCAGCTACCACTTCTGCAGGAAGGCTATTCCATGCATCCACTACTCTCTCAGTAAAGTAATACTTCCTGATATTACTTTTAAACCTTTGCCCCTCTAATTTAAAACCTATGTCCTCTTGTAGCAGTTTTTCTTCTTTTAAATATTCTCTCCTCTTTTACCTTGTTGATTCCCTTTATGTATTTAAAAGTTTCTATCATATCCCTTCTGTCTCGTCTTTCTTCCAAGCTATACATGTTAAGGTCCTTTAATCTTTCCTGGTAAGTTTTATCCTGCAATCCATGTACTAGTTTAGTAGCTCTTCTCTGAACTCTCTCCAAAGTATCAATAGCCTTCTGGAGATATAGTCTCCAGTACTGAGCACAATACTCCAAGTGAGGTCTCACTAGTGCTCTGTAGAGCGGCATGAGCACCTCCCTCTTTCTACTGGTAATGCCTCTCCCTATACACCCAAGCATTCTGCTAGCATTTCCTGCTGCTCTATGTCATTTTCTGCCTTTAAGTCTTCTGAAATAATGACCCCTAAATCCCTTTCCTCAGATACTGAGGTTAGGACTGTATCACTGATTTTATATTCTGCTCTTGGGTTTTTACGCCCCAGGTGCATTATCTTGCACTTATCAACATAAAATTTTAGTTGCCAGATTTTTGACCATTCCTCTAGATTTCCTAAATCCTTTTCCATTTGGTGTATCCCTCCAGGAACATCAACCCTGTTACAAATCTTTGTGTCATCAGCAAAAAGACACACCTTACCATTGGGACCTTCTGCAATTTCGCTGATAAAGATATTAAACAATATGGGTCCCAGAACAGATCCCTGAGGTACCCCACGGATAACAAGACTATGGTCTGAATATACTCCATTGACTACAACCCTCTGTTGTCTGTCCCTCAGCCACTGCTTAATCCATTCAACAATATGGGAGTCCAAGCCCAAAGACTGCAATTTATTGATAAGCCTTCTATGTGGGACAGTATCAAAAGCCTTACTAAAGTCTAGATAAGCGATGTCTACTGCACCTCCGCCATCTATTATTTTAGTCACCAAATAAAAAAAAATCAATAAGATTAGTTTGACATGATCTCCCTGAAGTAAACCCATGCTGTTTTTCATCTTTCAATCCATGGGATTTTAGATGTTCCACAATCCTCTCCTTAAGTATGATTTCAATTAATTTCCCCACTCTTGATGTCAGGCTTACTGGCCTATAGTTGCCCGATTCCTCCCTACTACCTTTCTTGTGAATCGGCACAACATTTGCTAATTTCCAATCTTCTGGGACGACTCCTGTTGCCAGTGATTGGTTAAATAAATCTGTTAATGGTTTTGCTAGTTCACCGCTGAGCTCTTTTAATAGCTTTGGGTGTATCCCATCAGGCCCCTGTGACTTATTTGTATTAATTTTAGACAGCTGACTTAGAACCTCTTCCTCTGTAAACACACATGCATCAAAAGATTCATTAGTTTTTTCCTAACTGGGGTACTTTTCCGTCATTTTCCTTTGTAAAAACTGAACAGAAGTATTCATTGAGGCAGTCAGCTAGTTCTTTTTTTATATACCTTCCTTCTTTTGTTTTTAATTTTGTAATTCCTTGTTTTAGTTTCCATTTTTCATTTATGTATCTGAAGAATGTCTTATCGCCTTTTTTCCCTGACTGAGCTAATTTCTCTTCTGCCTGTGCTTTAGAAGCTCTTATAACTTGTTTGGCCTCTCTCTGTCTAATCTTATAAATTTGCCTGTCATTCTCGTTTGTTTTTTATTTTTTATAATCTTTTTGCTTTTAATGATTTGGGCCACTTCTGCTGAATACCACAGTGGTCTCTTCCTTTTTTTTGCTTTTACTGACAAGCCTTATGCAATTTTCTGTTGCCTTCAATAGTGCCACTTTTAAGTAGTCCCATTTCTCCTGGACTCCAATGAAACTGTTCCAATCTGATAGGGACTCGTATACCACTAATCTAATTTTAGAAAAGTCTGTTTTTCTAAAATCTAAAACTTTTGTTTTTATGTGGTGTGACTCAGTCACTGTACTTATAGTAAACCACACTGACTGGTGATCACTGGATCCCAAGCTTTCCCCTACAGTAATATCAGATACCAAATTCCCATTTGTGAATACTAAATCTAAAATGGCCTCCTTCCGAGTTGGCTCCTCAACTACTTGCTGTAGAGATAATCCCAGTAGGGAATTTAGAATATCTGTACTCCTGGCAGAATTAGCTATTTTGGTTTTCCAGTTTACATCAGGAAGATTGAAGTCTCCCATAATGATAACTTCCCCCTTCAATGTAATTTTAGCTATTTCCTCAACTAGTAGATCATCTAATTCTTTGACTTGGCTAGGTGGTCTATATAGAACACCTACACAAGTTACCTTATGATTATCAAGCTGCAAGGTAACCCAAATTGTTCTCGCTAACTTGTATCAAATTATATTTTATGCTATATTTCCCATACAGGGCCACCCCTCCCCCTTCTTGCCTTTTCTATCTTTCCTGTATAGAGAGAACCCTGGTATTGTTATATCCCAGTCATTACTCCCATTGAACAACGTCTCAGTAACAGCCACTACATCTATATTCTCAGATGCCATTATAGCCTCAAGTTCATTGATCTTATTCCCTAAATTGTGATAAAAATCAGCACTTTGAAAAAATCTGCAAGGATGTTCCAGGAAAGAACATTACCGGAGAAGTAACAGACACTGGAAACAGACATTGGAAACATTGTTGCAGCACTACACTTCAGGTGAGATTGCTACACACTGATAGTGTTATACATTGTTTAGTTTCCATTAGTCTCACCAGCACATACACCTTAGAAATATGTCTGGGATATAGCGCGGGATCCTAATACATCGGTGCTTAATACTCATACTTATATTGTGTAGCCTAGGCAGGGCTCACGTCCAGAACTCAGCAGCGGCCCGTGGGAATACTCCTAGGGCAATTCCAGACATAGAAGTGTAGAAGATTGGCAGCACACGAGTACCCCCCTTCTAGATTAATACTTATCATGTTAGAGGATCAAGTTTAGGCCAGAGCTGTTGGTTGGGGAGAGGTTTAGTCTGGGAAAAGTCATTTTAGGTAGATTGATAAGCCTGCCTAAAAAGATGTGTTTCTAAGGCACGTTTGAAAGTGGAGAAGTTGTGAATTGACCTAATATTCCAGGGCAGAGTATTCCAGAGAGTAGGTGCAGCTCGAGAAAAGTCTTGAAGACGGGAGTTAAAGGTACGAATTATGGAGGATATTAATCTTAGGTCGCAAACAGAATGGACAGTAGGGTGGTAGATGAAGATGAGGAAGGAGATGTATGGAGGTGCAGCACTGTGGAGAGCTTTGTGGGTGAGGGTGAGAGGTTTAAACTGTAGTTTGTGGTGGATGGGTAACCAGTGAAGTGAATGGCACAGGCTAGTAGCATCAGTGTTACGACTGGATTGATAGATGAGCCTGGCTGCAGCATTTAGGACAGACTGGAAGGGGGGAGAATTTAGTGAGAGGGAGACCGATTAGTAATGTGTTGCAGTAGTCAGGATGAGAATAAATCAAGGCAACAACAAGAGTTTTTGTCATTTCCACCATAAAAAAAGGGCGGATTCTGGCGATATTCTTGAGGTGCAGATGACAAGAGAGTGTAAGTGATTGAATATGAGGAATAAAGGAAAGATCAGAATCAAATGTGGCCCCAAGATAGCGGGCATGTTTCACAGGAGTGCTGCAGACCAAAATTGATATATCAAGTTTAGGTGGGTTAGTATATGGGGGAAAGACAAGAAGTTCAGTTTTTTAAGAGGTTTAGTTTTAGATACAGAGAGGACATGATGTTAGAGACAGCTGCCAGACAATTACTGTTGTTTTGGAGTAAAGCAGGGGTGATGTCAGGGGATGCAGTGTATAGTTGGGTGTCGTCAACATAGAGATATCAAAAGCCAAATCTACTTATAGTCTGTCCGATGTGGGCTGTATAGAGCGAGAAGAGTAGAGGACCTAGTACTGAGCCCTGAGGAAAGCCAACATCAAGAAGAAGAGGAGAAGAAGAAGAGCCAGCAAATATACACTAAAGGAGCAGCCAGAGAGATAGGAAGAGAATCAAGAGAGAGCAGTGTCCTTAAGGCCAATTGAGTGGAGCATGATGATGAGGAGTTTATGGTCTACGGTATCAAATGCTGCAGAGAGATCCAGCAGAATCAATAGCGAATAGTCACCATTTCTTTTTGCTGTTAGGAGATCGTTAGACACTTTAGTAAGGGCAGTTTCTGTAGAGTGAAGAGGGAAAAAAGCAGATTGTAAGGGGTCAAGAAGATCATTTGCAGAGAGATAGCTGATTAAGCGAGAGTAGACAAGACATTCAAGGAGTTTAGAGATAAAAGGGAGGTTAGAAACAGGTCGGTAGTGGCAGGACAGGTCGGGTAAAGAGATAGTTTCTTTAGTAGTAGGGTTATAACAGAGTGTTTGAAAGAGGAGGGAAAGATACCAGAAGAGAGACAGAGGTAAAAAATTGTAGTTAGGTGAATAACGACAGCCAGGGAGAGAGACTGGAGAAGGTGTGATGGAAAGGATCACTGCTACAGGTCGTAGGTCGAGAAGAAGAGAGAAGCCTGGAGACCTCGTCCTCTGTTATAGGGTCAAAAGAGGAGAGAGAGAGCATGTGGGGAAAATAGAGGGAGGAGGATTGAAATTATTTGGGGACTGGGAGATTTTTTTTCCTGCCTGATAATGCCAATCTTGTCTCTGAAGTAAGTGGCCATGCCATCAGCGCAGAGGTCAGTGACAGATTTTGGAACATTAGAGCTCAGAAGAGAATGAAAAGTGTCAAAGAGTCATTTTGGGTTATTTGAGAGTGAGGAGATGAGAGAGGTGAAGTACTTTTGTTTGGCAATGTTGAGATCCGAATTGTATGTTCTAAGCATAAATTTATAATGGAGGAAGTCTGCTGATATTCGTGATTTTCTCCATAAGCGTTCTGCACATCTGGAGCAGCGCTGGTGAAAACGTGTTTCAGATGTGTGCCAGGGTTGCCGTGTTCTGTGTCGGGAGGGTCGGATTGATATTGGCGCAACTTCATCTAGAGTGGTTTTGAGGGTCTGGTTGTAATGATTAGCAGCCAGGTCTGGACAGGAGAGGGAAGAGATTGGGGTAAGAGCTAATTGTAGGATGTTAATAAGTTGCTGGCAGTTAATGGTGTGAAGGTTTCTGTAAGTGTTAAAAGTAGGATTGTCATGAAAAAAGTGAGAGGTTTCAATAGTAGGGATGAGCGAACTCGAACTGTATAGTTCGGGTTCGTACCGAATTTTGGGGTGTCCGTGACACGGACCCAAACCCAGACATTTTCGTAAAAGTCCGGGTTCGGTGTTCGTCGCTTTCTTTGCCCCTTTATGACGCTTTCTTGGCGCTTTTTGAAAGGCTGCAAAGCAGCCAATCAACAAGGGTCATACTACTTGCCCCAAAAGGCCGTCACAGCCATGCCTACTATTGGCATGGCTGTGATTGGCCAGAGCACCATGTGACCCAGCCTCTATTTAAGCTGCAGTCACATAGCGCCGCCCGTCACTCTGCTCTGATTAGCGTAGGGAGAGGTTGCGGCTGCGACAGTAGGGCGAGATTAGGCAGATTAACTCCTCCAAAGGACTTGATTAATCGATCGATCTGCAGCTGTGCATCATTGAGCTGCTGAAATTCAAATGCTCACTGTTTTTAGGCTGCCCAGACCGTTTGTCAGTCACTTTTTTCTAGGGTGATCGGCGGCCATTTTGTGTCTTGTGCGGTGCTGCGACCAAGTGCATCCAAGCTGCGACCAAGTGCATTTAACCCTCAATGGTGTGGTTGTTTTTTGGCTAAAGCCTACATCAGGGTGAAGCTGTCACACCAAGTGCATTTAACCAGCAATAGTCTGTTCATTTTTTGGCCATATACTACATCAGGGGCAAGCTGCGCCTGTCACCAAGTGCATTTAACCCTCAATGGTGGACTTCTCCCCGATATGGGACAATCCCGCGTTAATGGAATTCTCGACACTTAATGCAAAGGAATATTGGACACAAAA
Organism: Bufo gargarizans; assembly: GCF_014858855.1. Taxonomy (NCBI): domain Eukaryota; kingdom Metazoa; phylum Chordata; class Amphibia; order Anura; family Bufonidae; genus Bufo; species Bufo gargarizans. The sequence continues at coordinate 645,432,194 of NC_058080.1, read as the reverse complement.
AGGCATCACACTAGTTTCACATATATATATGAAAGGGAAAATTAAATCAATAAGGGAACTGAATCAATCGACACCAAGAACTGCACTAGAGCACTATAGATACTCTCAACTATATCACGCACTAACATGTACGCTTAAAAAAATACCTATAAAAGACACCCCGGGGTTTTTAGTATTTTGTTATAACTTAGTCGGGAAAAAAATTAAGATTTCACTAATATATAAGAGATTTATTGAGGAATTAAGTACTACCACTAAATTTAAAAGTGTAGATAAGTGGAATGCGGACATAGGGGAATGTAATCCCTCACAATGGCGGGAAATATATCAAAATATCAAGAAGGCCTCCTCCTCACGACAATATCAATTGCTACAATTTAAAATAATACACCGTTTATATGTCACTCCGAGCCTCTTATCCAAAATATATAGCAATAAGGGTTTAGAATTTAGCTGCTTGAAATGCTCCCTTGTAGCCGCCGGGATCGTACATATGCTGTGGGACTGTCCTGTGATTAGGACCTTTTGGGATAGTATATTTCAGATAATGACGGCACAAAACAGGATCAGCCCCCCTTTAACCATTCAAGTAGCTGTGCTTGGCTGTCTCCCCCTTGAATACAAAAAAAAAACCTCCAAAATTGAACAGGCTTACTGGCTGAGGGGCTTTCTATTGGCCAAGGCAATAATTCTGAGACAATGGGTGAAAGATAGACCCCCGACAATTAATGAATGGCAAACCTTAATGACAAGAATAACAAATTTCGAGAGCATGAAACGATGTGGGGTGCATTTTGCTACTGAAACGGGTATATAGAGAAAGTCGATATGGGGAGAGGTAACTCCCCGACTGGAACTGATGCCCCTTTAGTGCTAGCAGTGAGGTTATACCCCCACATTAATAAATATACTCGTTTCCCTCTCTTGAATAATAATGTTACCGAACACGGCCCACATTTTTCTTTTTCTTCTTCTTTCTCTTTTTTTTATTCATTCGGATCGGATATTACAAAACTCTGATAGATATCTCAGATGGGGGTAGAGGTGCTCCATCGCCCCGCGGGGCCGCCGCACCAGACCAGACTAGATGGGATTGGTGGGTAGGGGTTAACGGGGGGGGAGGGGGGGGGGAATGGGCCCTCCACCTTTCTATTGCTTCTTATCCTGGGGATACAGTTGATGAATCTCGACATGTGATTATGAAAGGATATTATCGTCAGGATAACCTCGGCTATAGATGTTTTTTTTTATATATGTATGTCACCAAAATATGTAATTAGACACACTGTTTTAAATGCATTGATATATGTATTGTTATATGTGCTTAAAATAAAAAAAAAAATAAAAAAAAAAAAAAAAAAAAAAACCCTCAATGGTGTGGTTGTTTTTTGGCTAAAGCCTACATCAGGGTGAAGCTGTCACACCAAGTGCATTCAACCAGCAATAGTCTGTTCATTTTTTGGCCATATACTAAATCAGGGGCAAGCTGCGCCCGTCACCAAGTGCATTTAACCAGCAATAGTCTGTTCATTTTTTGGCCATATACTACATCAGGGGCAAGCTGCGCCCGTCACCAAGTGCATTTAACCCTCAGTAGTGTGGTTGGTCAAGCTGTCACACCAAGTGCATTTAACCAGCAATAGTCTGTTCATTTTTTGGCCATATACTACATCAGGGGCAAGCTGCGCCCGTCACCAAGTGCATTTAACCCTCAGTAGTGTGGTTGGTCAAGCTGTCACACCAAGTGCATTTAACCAGCAATAGTCTGTTCATTTTTTGGCCATATACTACATCAGGGGCAAGCTGCGCCTGTCACCAAGTGCATTTAACCCTCAATGGTGTGGTTGTTTTTTGGCTAAAGCCTACATCAGGGTAAAGCTGTCACACCAAGTGCATTTAACCAGCAATAGTCTGTTCATTTTTTGGCCATATACTACATCAGGGGCAAGCTGCGCCCGTCACCAAGTGCATTTAACCCTCAGTAGTGTGGTTGGTCAAGCTGTCACACCAAGTGCATTTAACCAGCAATAGTGTGGTTATTTTTTGGCCATATCCCAGTCTAATTCTGTCACAAAATCCATACCGGTCACCCAGCGCCTAAATACTATATTTATATAGCTATTTGAAATCTATCCCTAAAAGGGTATATAATATTCAAGGTGCACATAGGGTCATTCAGAATAACTTCACACACACGCTACTGTGCATTTCCAAGTCTAATTCTGTCACTAAATCCATACCGGTCACCCAGCGCCTAAATACTAGGCCTCAAATTTATATCCCGCTAAATCTGTCGTTACCGCTGTCCTGTTGTGGATGGGCAAGTTATTTAGTGTCCGTCAAAGCACATTTTTTGTTCTGGGTTGAAATACAATTCCCAATTTAGCAATTTCATAATTTAGTGGTTTCTGCTATATCAGAGCTATTTGAAATCTATCCCTAAAAGGGTATATAATATTCAAGGTGCACATAGGGTCATTCAGAATAACTTCACACACACGCTACTGTGCATTTCCAAGTCTAATTCTGTTAGTAAATCCATACCGGTCACCCAGCGCCTAAATACTAGGCCTCAAATTTATATCCCGCTACATCTGTCGTTACCGCTGTCCTGTTGAGGCTGGGCAAGTTATTTAGTGTCCGTCAAAGCACATTTTTTGTTCTGGGTTGAAATACAATTCCCAATTTAGCAATTTCATAATTTAGTGGTTTCTGCTATATCAGAGCTATTTGAAATCTATCCCTAAAAGGGTATATAATATTCAAGGTGCACATAGGGTCATTCAGAATAACTTCACACACACGCTACTGTGCATTTCCAAGTCTAATTCTGTTAGTAAATCCATACCGGTCACCCAGCGCCTAAATACTAGGCCTCAAATTTATATCCCGCTACATCTGTCGTTACCGCTGTCCTGTTGTGGCTGGGCAAGTTATTTAGTGTCCGTCAAAGCACATTTTTTGTTCTGGGTTGAAATACAATTCCCAATTTAGCAATTTCATAATTTAGTGGTTTCTGCTATATCAGAGCTATTTGAAATCTATCCCTAAAAGGGTATATAATATTCAAGGTGCACATAGGGTCATTCAGAATAACTTCACACACACGCTACTGTGCATTTCCAAGTCTAATTCTGTCACTAAATCCATACCGGTCACCCAGCGCCTAAATACTAGGCCTCAAATTTATATCCCGCTAAATCTGTCGTTACCGCTGTCCTGTTGTGGATGGGCAAGTTATTTAGTGTCCGTCAAAGCACATTTTTTGTTCTGGGTTGAAATACAATTCCCAATTTAGCAATTTCATAATTTAGTGGTTTCTGCTATATCAGAGCTATTTGAAATCTATCCGTAAAAGGGTATATAATAATCAAGGTGCACATAGGGTCATTCAGAATAACTTCACACACACGCTACTGTGCATTTCCAAGTCTAATTCTGTCACTAAATCCATACCGGTCACCCAGCGCCTAAATACTAGGCCTCAAATTTATATTCAGCTGAATTTGAATACAATACATTGGGCCAAATAATATTTTTGTTGTTGTGGTGAACCATAACAATGAGGAAAACATCTAGTAAGATGAGATGTGGAAAACTTTTGTCAACACGCCACAGCTAACTGCACCACCACCTGATACGCAACGTGTTAGCAGGAGTCAACATTTCACTAACATGGTGGAACAGTACGTGTGCACACCCCTCCACGTACTGACTGATGGTTCGGCCTTATTCAACTTCTGGGTCTCTAAATTGTCCACGTGGCCAGAGCTAGCCTTTTATGCCTTGGAGGTGCTGGCCTGCCCGGCGGCCAGCGTTTTGTCTGAACGTGTATTCAGCACGGCAGGGGGCGTCATTACAGACAAACGCAGCCGCCTGTCTACAGCCAATGTGGACAAGCTGACGTTCATAAAAATGAACCAGACATGGATCCCACAGGACCTGTCCGTCCCTTGTCCAGATTAGACATTAACTACCTCCCCTTAACCATATATTTTTGGACTCCAGGGCACTTCCTCATTCAATCCTATTTTTAATTTCATTTTACCATTATATTGCGAGGCTACCCAAAGTTGAATGAACCTCTCCTCTGTCTGGGTGCCGGGGCCTAAATATATGCCAATGGACTGTTCCAATGTTGGGTGACGTGAAGCCTGATTCTCTGCTATGACATGCAGACTAATTCTCTGCTGACATGAAGACAGATTCTCTGTTACGGGACCTCTCTCCTCTGCCTGGGTGCTGGGCCTAAATTTATGAAAATGGACTCTTACAGTGGTGGGTGACGTGATGCCTGATTCTCTGCTATGACATGAAGACTGATTCTCTGCTATGACATGAAGACTGATTCTCTGTTGACATGAAGCCAGATTGTCTGTTACGGGACCTCTCTCCTCTGCCTGGGTGCTGGGCCTAAATTTATGAAAATGGACTCTTACAGTGGTGGGTGACGTGAAGCCTGATTCTCTGCTATGAGATGAAGGCTGATTCTCTGCTGACATGAAGCCAGATTGTCTGTTACGGGACCTCTCTCCTCTGCCTGGGTGCTGGGCCTAAATATCTGACAATGGACTGTTGCATTGGTGGCTGACGTGAAGCCTGATTCTCTGCTATGACATGCAGACTAATTCTCTGCTGACATGAAGCCAGATTGTCTGTTACGGGACCTCTCTCCTCTGCCTGGGTGCTGGGCCTAAATTTATGACAATGGACTGTTGCAGTGGTGGCTGACGTGAAGCCTGATTCTCTGCTATGACATACAGACTGATTCTCTGCTGACATGAAGCCAGATCCTCTGTTATGGGACCTCTCTCCTCTGCCTGGGTGCTGGGCCTAAATATATGCCAATGGACTGTTGCAGTGGTGGCTGACGTGAAGCCTCATTCTCTGCTATGACATGCAGACTAATTCTCTGCTGACATGAAGCCAGATTGTCTGTTACGGGACCTCTCTCCTCTGCCTGGGTGCTGGGCCTAAATTTATGAAAATGGACTCTTACAGTGGTGGGTGACGTGAAGCCTGATTCTCTGCTATGACATGAAGACTGATTCTCTGCTGACATGAAGCCAGATTGTCTGTTACGGGACCTCTCTCCTCTGCCTGGGTGCTGGGCCTAAATTTATGAAAATGGACTCTTACAGTGGTGGGTGACGTGAAGCCTGATTCTCTGCTATGACATGAAGACTGATTCTCTGCTGACATGAAGCCAGATTGTCTGTTACGGGACCTCTCTCCTCTGCCTGGGTGCTGGGCCTAAATTTATGAAAATGGACTCTTACAGTGGTGGGTGACGTGAAGCCTGATTCTCTGCTATGACATGAAGGCTGATTCTCTGCTGACATGAAGCCAGATTGTCTGTTACGGGACCTCTCTCCTCTGCCTGGGTGCTGGGCCTAAATATCTGACAATGGACTGTTGCATTGGTGGCTGACGTGAAGCCTGATTCTCTGCTATGACATGCAGACTAATTCTCTGCTGACATGAAGCCGGATTGTCTGTTACGGGACCTCTCTCCTCTGCCTGGGTGCTGGGCCTAAATTTATGACAATGGACTTTTGCAGTGGTGGCTGACGTGAAGCCTGATTCTCTGCTATGACATGCAGACTGATTCTCTGCTGACATGAAGCCAGATCCTCTGTTACGGGACCTCTCTCCTCTGCCTGGGTGCTGGGCCTAAATATCTGACAATGGACTGTTGCATTGGTGGCTGACGTGAAGCCTGATTCTCTGCTATGACATGCAGACTAATTCTCTGCTGACATGAAGCCAGATTGTCTGTTACGGGACCTCTCTCCTCTGCCTGGGTGCTGGGCCTAAATATATGCCAATTGACTGTTGCAGTGGTGGCTGACGTGTAGCCTCATTCTCTGCTATGACATGCAGACTAATTCTCTGCTGACATGAAGCCAGATTGTCTGTTACGGGACCTCTCTCCTCTGCCTGGGTGCTGGGCCTAAATTTATGACAATGGACTGTTGCAGTGGTGGCTGACGTGAAGCCTGATTCTCTGCTATGACATGCAGACTGATTCTCTGCTGACATGAAGCCAGATCCTCTGTTACGGGACCTCTCTCCTCTGCCTGGGTGCTGGGCCTAAATTTATGAAAATGGACTGTTGCAGTGGTGGGTGACGTGAAGCCTGATTCTCTGCTATGATATGAAGACTGATTCTCTGCTGACATGAAGCCAGATTCTCTGTTACGGGACCTCTCTCCTCTGCCTGGGTGCCGGGGCCTAAATATCTGAGAATGAACTGTCCCAGTGGTGGGTGACGGGAAGCCAGATTCTCTGCTATGGGACCTCTCTCCAATTGATTTTGGTTAATTTTTATTTATTTAATTTTTATTTTAATTCATTTCCCTATCCACATTTGTTTGCAGGGGATTTACCTACATGTTGCTGCCTTTTGCAGCCCTCTAGCCCTTTCCTGGGCTGTTTTACAGCCGTTTTAGTGCCGAAAAGTTCGGGTCCCCATTGACTTCAATGGGGTTCGGGTTCGGGACAAAGTTCGGATCGGGTTCGGATCCCGAACCCGAACATTTTCGGGAAGTTCGTCCGAACTTCTCGAACCCGAACATCCAGGTGTTCGCTCAACTCTATTCAATAGTAAATGAAAGAAGATTGTGGTCAGAAAGAAGAAGGATAAGTTACTAAAGTTTGAGACTGAGCAGTGACGGAAGAAGACTAGATCAAGTATATTGCCCTGTTCATGCATGGCAGAGGAAGTAAGTTGTGATAGGCCAAGAAAGGAGGTTAAAGAAAGAAAGTGAGAGGCTGATGGGAGATAGGATCATCAATTGGGATATTAAAATCACCCATAATAGGAGTTGGTGATTCAGAAGGTAGGAAGTGAGGAAGCCAAGCTGCAAAGTGATCCAGGAATTGATGGGGGGAGCCTGGGGGACGATAGACAACTGCAACTCTCAGGGGGAATGGATGGAAGAGTCTAATAATATGAACCTCAAAAGAGGGGAATGTGAGAGAGGGTACAGGGGGAATGACTTGAAATGTGCACTGTGGATAAAGTAGTATGACTACTTGTCCACCGTGCCTGTCATTAGGTCTGGGGGTATGGGAGAAGAGAAGTCCACCATAGGATAGGGCTGCAGGGGAAGCAGTGTCAGAGGGTTACAGCCAGGTTTCTGTAAGGACCAGCAAGTTCAGAGAGTGTGATCCATGATTGATCCAGCAAAAACGCTGGTGTGAAAGTAGCTTAAGCCAGTTCTACTTCACACCAGTTTGATAAATGATCCCCATGTATTTATCTATGTACAAAAAAAAATGTGATATACATGCACAGGTATGAAGGCTGTGGCTGAAAATCCAAAAACAAAGGCATAACATCACTCTGCAAACATTGAATATATAAATTAATGCTATATTAAGTATATCAATGAATATGAGATACTTAGCAAATATATTTTGATCAAAATCATGTTTGCCGATCCACCAGAGCAAGATCACCTCTTTTACATGGGCCCCTACTCTATAATGACTATAGGATCCAACTATATACTGTTATAAATACAGCCTTGGTAAAGATGGGTGATTAATGTGAAAGACCAAAATGGAAGCAGCCAGACCAGAAGGGGTAAAGCACTGGAATCAGGAGACACTTGACTTGGATTACTATTCAGGTATATGGTAACAGATAGGGATGAGCGAACTCGAACTGTATAGTTCGGGTTCGTACCGAATTTTGGGGTGTCCGTGACACGGACCCGAACCCGGACATTTTCGTAAAAGTCCGGGTTCGGGTTCGGTGTTCGTCGCTTTCTTGGCGCTTTTGTGACGCTTTCTTGGCGCTTTTTGAAAGGCTGCAAAGCAGCCAATCAACAAGCGTCATACTACTTGCCCCAAGAGGCCATCACAGCCATGCCTACTATTGGCATGGCTGTGATTGGCCAGAGCACCATGTGACCCAGCCTCTATTTAAGCTGGAGTCACATAGCGCCGCCCGTCACTCTGCTCTGATTAGCGTAGGGAGAGGTTGCGGCTGCGACAGTAGGGCGAGATTAGGCAGATTAACTCCTCCAAAGGACTTGATTAACTGATCGATCTGCAGCTGTGGATCATTGAGCTGCTGATCCTCAATTGCTCACTGTTTTTAGGCTGCCCAGACCGTTTGTCAGTCACATTTTTCTGGGGTGATCGGCGGCCATTTTGTGTCTTGTGGTGCGCCAGCACAAGCTGCGACCAAGTGCATTTAACCCTCAATGGTGTGGTTGTTTTTTGGCTAAAGCCTACATCAGGGTGAAGCTGTCACACCAAGTGCATTTAACCAGCAATAGTCTGTTCATTTTTTGGCCATATACAAAATCAGGGGCAAGCTGCGCCTGTCACCAAGTGCATTTAACCCTCAATGGTGTGGTTGTTTTTTGGCTAAAGCCTACATCAGGGTGAAGCTGTCACACCAAGTGCATTTAACCAGCAATAGTCTGTTCATTTTTTGGCCATATACAAAATCAGGGGCAAGCTGCGCCTGTCACCAAGTGCATTTAACCCTCAATGGTGTGGTTGTTTTTTGGCTAAAGCCTACATCAGGGTGAAGCTGTCACACCAAGTGCATTTAACCAGCAATAGTCTGTTCATTTTTTGGCCATATACAAAATCAGGGGCAAGCTGCGCCTGTCACCAAGTGCATTTAACCCTCAATGGTGTGGTTGTTTTTTGGCTAAAGCCTACATCAGGGTGAAGCTGTCACACCAAGTGCATTTAACCAGCAATAGTCTGTTCATTTTTTGGCCATATACAAAATCAGGGGCAAGCTGCGCCTGTCACCAAGTGCATTTAACCCTCAATGGTGTGGTTGTTTTCTGGCTAAAGCCTACATCAGGGTGAAGCTGTCACACCAAGTGCATTTAACCAGCAATAGTCTGTTTATTTTTTGGCCATATACTACATCAGGGGCAAGCTGCGCCCGTCACCAAGTGCATTTAACCCTCAGTAGTGTGGTTGGTCAAGCTGTGACACCAAGTGCATTTAACCAGCAATAGTCTGTTCATTTTTTGGCCATATACTACATCAGGGGCAAGCTGCGCCCGTCACCAAGTGCATTTAACCAGCAATAGTGTGGTTATTTTTTGGCCATATCCCAGTCTAATTCTGTCACTAAATCCATACCGGTCACCCAGCGCCTAAATACTAGGCCTCAAATTTATATCCCGCTAAATCTCTCGTTACCGCTGTCCTGTTGTAGCTGGGAAAGTTATTTAGTGTCCGTCAAAGCACATTTTTTGTTCTGGGTTGAAGTACAATTCCCAATTTAGCAATTTCATAATTTAGTGGTTTCTGCTATATCAGAGCTATTTGAAATCTATCCCTAAAAGGGTATATAATATTCAAGGTGCACATTGGGTCATTCAGAATAACTTCACACACACCCGCTACTGTGTATTTTCAAGTCTAATTCTGTCACTAAACCCATACCTGTCACCCAGCGCCTAAATACTAGGCCTCAAATTTATATCCTGCTAAATCTCTCGTTACCGCTGTCCTGTTGTAGCTGGGAAAGTTATTTAGTGTCCGTCAAAGCACATTTTTTGTTCTGGGTTGAAGTACAATTCCCAATTTAGCAATTTCATAATTTAGTGGTTTCTGCTATATCAGAGCTATTTGAAATCTATCCCTAAAAGGGTATATAATATTCAAGGTGCACATTGGGTCATTCAGAATAACTTCACACACACCCGCTACTGTGTATTTTCAAGTCTAATTCTGTCACTAAACCCATACCTGTCACCCAGCGCCTAAATACTAGGCCTCAAATTTATATCCTGCTAAATCTCTCGTTACCGCTGTCCTGTTGTAGCTGGGAAAGTTATTTAGTGTCCGTCAAAGCACATTTTTTGTTCTGGGTTGAAATACAATTCCCAATTTAGCAATTTCATAATTTAGTGGTTTCTGCTATATCAGAGCTATTTGAAATCTATCCCTAAAAGGGTAGATCATATTGAAGGTGCACATAGGGTCATTCAGAATAACTTCACACACACCCGCTACTGTGTATTTCCAAGTCTAATTCTGTCACTAAACCCATACCTGTCACCCAGCGCCTAAATACTAGGCCTCAAATTTATATCCCGCTGAATCTCTCGTTACCGCTGTCCTGTTGTAGCTGGGAAAGTTATTTAGTGTCCGTCAAAGCACATTTTTTGTTCTGGGTTGAAGTACAATTCCCAATTTAGCAATTTCATAATTTAGTGGTTTCTGCTATATCAGAGCTATTTGAAATCTATCCCTAAAAGGGTATATAATATTCAAGGTGCACATTGGGTCATTCAGAATAACTTCACACACACCCGCTACTGTGTATTTCCAAGTCTAATTCTGTCACTAAACCCATACCTGTCACCCAGCGCCTAAATACTAGGCCTCAAATTTATATCCTGCTAAATCTCTCGTTACCGCTGTACTGTTGTTGCTTGGAAAGATATTTAGTGTCCGTCAAAGCACATTTTTTGTTCTGGGTTGAAGTACAATTCCCAATTTAGCGATTTCATAATTTAGTGGTTTCTGCTATATCAGAGCTATTTGAAATCTATCCCTAAAAGGGTATATAATATTCAAGGTGCACATTGGGTCATTCAGAATAACTTCACACACACCCGCTACTGTGTATTTTCAAGTCTAATTCTGTCACTAAACCCATACCTGTCACCCAGCGCCTAAATACTAGGCCTCAAATTTATATCCTGCTAAATCTCTCGTTACCGCTGTCCTGTTGTAGCTGGGAAAGTTATTTAGTGTCCGTCAAAGCACATTTTTTCTTCTGGGTTGAAATACAATTCCCAATTTAGCAATTTCATAATTTAGTGGTTTCTGCTATATCAGAGCTATTTGAAATCTATCCCTAAAAGGGTAGATCATATTGAAGGTGCACATAGGGTCATTCAGAATAACTTCACACACACCCGCTACTGTGTATTTCCAAGTCTAATTCTGTCACTAAACCCATACCTGTCACCCAGCGCCTAAATACTAGGCCTCAAATTTATATCCCGCTAAATCTCTCGTTACCGCTGTCCTGTTGTAGCTGGGAAAGTTATTTAGTGTCCGTCAAAGCACATTTTTTGTTCTGGGTTGAAGTACAATTCCCAATTTAGCAATTTCATAATTTAGTGGTTTCTGCTATATCAGAGCTATTTGAAATCTATCCCTAAAAGGGTATATAATATTCAAGGTGCACATTGGGTCATTCAGAATAACTTCACACACACCCGCTACTGTGTATTTCCAAGTCTAATTCTGTCACTAAACCCATACCTGTCACCCAGCGCCTAAATACTAGGCCTCAAATTTATATCCTGCTAAATCTCTCGTTACCGCTGTACTGTTGTTGCTTGGAAAGATATTTAGTGTCCGTCAAAGCACATTTTTTGTTCTGGGTTGAAGTACAATTCCCAATTTAGCAATTTCATAATTTAGTGGTTTCTGCTATATCAGAGCTATTTGAAATCTATCCCTAAAAGGGTATATAATATTCAAGGTGCACATTGGGTCATTCAGAATAACTTCACACACACCCGCTACTGTGTATTTTCAAGTCTAATTCTGTCACTAAACCCATACCTGTCACCCAGCGCCTAAATACTAGGCCTCAAATTTATATCCTGCTAAATCTCTCGTTACCGCTGTACTGTTGTTGCTGGGCAAGATATTTAGTGTCCGTCAAAGCACATTTTTTGTTCTGGGTTGAAATACAATTCCCAATTTAGCAATTTCATAATTTAGTGGTTTCTGCTATATCAGAGCTATTTGAAATCTATCCCTAAAAGGGTATATAATATTCAAGGTGCACATTGGGTCATTCAGAATAACTTCACACACACCCGCTACTGTGTATTTTCAAGTCTAATTCTGTCACTAAACCCATACCTGTCACCCAGCGCCTAAATACTAGGCCTCAAATTTATATCCTGCTAAATCTCTCGTTACCGCTGTACTGTTGTTGCTGGGCAAGATATTTAGTGTCCGTCAAAGCACATTTTTTGTTCTGGGTTGAAATACAATTCCCAATTTAGCAATTTCATAATTTAGTGGTTTCTGCTATATCAGAGCTATTTGAAATCTATCCCTAAAAGGGTATATAATATTCAAGGTGCACATTGGGTCATTCAGAATAACTTCACACACACCCGCTACTGTGTATTTCCAAGTCTAATTCTGTCACTAAACCCATACCTGTCACCCAGCGCCTAAATACTAGGCCTCAAATTTATATCCCGCTAAATCTGTCCCTAGTGCTGTAGCTGGGCGAGTTATTTAGTGTCCGTTCAAGCACATTTCTTGTTCTGGGTTGAAATACAATTCCCAATTTAGCAATTTCATAATTTAGTGGTTTCTGCTATATCAGAGCTATTTGAAATCTATCCCTAAAAGGGTATATAATATTCAAGGTGCACATAGGGTCATTCAGAATAACTTCACACACCTGCTACTGTGCATTTCCAAATCTAATTCTGTCACTAAACCCATACCTGTCACCCAGCGCCTAAATACTAGGCCTCAAATTTATATCCCGCTAAATCTCTCGTTACCGCTGTCCTGTTGTGGCTGGGAAAGTTATTTAGTGTCCGTCAAAGCACATTTTTTGTTCTGGGTTGAAATACAATTCCCAATTTAGCAATTTCATAATTTAGTCGTTTCTGCTATATCAGAGCTATTTGAAATCTATCCCTAAAAGGGTAGATCATATTGAAGGTGCACATAGGGTCATTCAGAATAACTTCACACACACGCTTCTGTGCATTTCCAAGTCTAATTCTGTCACTAAATCCATACCGGTCACCCAGCGCCTAAATACTAGGCCTCAAATTTATATCCCGCTGAATTTGAATACAATACATTGGGCCAAATAATATATTTGTTGTTGTGGTGAACCATAACAATGAGAAAAACATCTAGTAAGGGACGCGGACGTGGACATGGTCGTGGTGGTGTTAGTGGACCCTCTGGTGCTGGGAGAGGACGTGGCCGTTCTGCCACATCCACACGTCCTAGTGTACCAACTACCTCAGGTCCCAGTAGCCGCCAGAATTTACAGCGATATATGGTGGGGCCCAATGCCGTTCTAAGGATGGTAAGGCCTGAGCAGGTACAGGCATTAGTCAATTGGGTGGCCGACAGTGGATCCAGCACGTTCACATTATCTCCCACCCAGTCTTCTGCAGAAAGCGCACAGATGGCGCCTGAAAACCAACCCCATCAGTCTGTCACATCACCCCCATGCATACCAGGGAAACTGTCTCAGCCTCAAGTTATGCAGCAGTCTCTTATGCTGTTTGAAGACTCCGCTGGCAGGGTTTCCCAAGGGCATCCACCTAGCCCTTCCCCAGCGGTGAAAGACATAGAATGCACTGACGCACAACCACTTATGTTTCCTGATGATGAGGACATGGGAATACCACCTCAGCATGTCTCTGATGATGACGAAACACAGGTGCCAACTGCTGCGTCTTTCTGCAGTGTGCAGACTGAACAGGAGGTCAGGGATCAAGACTGGGTGGAAGACGATGCAGGGGACGATGAGGTCCTAGACCCCACATGGAATGAAGGTCGTGCCACTGACTTTCACAGTTCGGAGGAAGAGGCAGTGGTGAGACCGAGCCAACAGCGTAGCAAAAGAGGGAGCAGTGGGCAAAAGCAGAACACCCGCCGCCAAGAGACTCCGCCTGCTACTGACCGCCGCCATCTGGGACCGAGCACCCCAAAGGCAGCTTCAAGGAGTTCCCTGGCATGGCACTTCTTCAAACAATGTGCTGACGACAAGACCCGAGTGGTTTGCACGCTGTGCCATCAGAGCCTGAAGCGAGGCATTAACGTTCTGAACCTGAGCACAACCTGCATGACCAGGCACCTGCATGCAAAGCATGAACTGCAGTGGAGTAAACACCTTAAAACCAAGGAAGTCACTCAGGCTCCCCCTGCTACCTCTTCTGCTGCTGCCGCCTCGGCCTATTCTGCTGCTGCCGCCTCGGCCTCTTCCTCCGCCTCTGGAGGAACGTTGGCACCTGCCGCCCAGCAAACAGGGGATGTACCACCAACACCACCACCACCACCTCCGTCACCAAGCGTCTCAACCATGTCACACGCCAGCGTTCAGCTCTCCATCTCACAAACATTTGATAGAAAGCGTAAATTCCCACCTAGCCACCCTCGATCCCTGGCCCTGAATGCCAGCATTTCTAAACTACTGGCCTATGAAATGCTGTCATTTAGGCTGGTGGACACAGACAGCTTCAAACAGCTCATGTCGCTTGCTGTCCCACAGTATGTTGTTCCCAGCCGGCACTACTTCTCCAAGAGAGCCGTGCCTTCCCTGCACAACCAAGTATCCGATAAAATCAAGTGTGCACTGCGCAACGCCATCTGTGGCAAGGTCCACCTAACCACAGATACGTGGACCAGTAAGCACGGCCAGGGACGCTATATCTCCCTAACTGCACACTGGGTAAATGTAGTGGCAGCTGGGCCCCAGGCGGAGAGCTGTTTGGCGCACGTCCTTCCGCCGCCAAGGATCGCAGGGCAACATTCTTTGCCTCCTGTTGCCACCTCCTCCTTCTCGGCTTCCTCCTCCTCTTCTTCCACCTGCTCATCCAGTCAGCCACACACCTTCACCACCAACTTCAGCACAGCCCGGGGTAAACGTCAGCAGGCCATTCTGAAACTCATATGTTTGGGGGACAGGCCCCACACCGCACAGGAGTTGTGGCAGGGTATAGAACAACAGACCGACGAGTGGTTGCTGCCGGTGAGCCTCAAGCCCGGCCTGGTGGTGTGTGATAATGGGCGAAATCTCGTTGCAGCTCTGGGACTAGCCAATTTGACGCACATCCCTTGCTTGGCGCATGTGCTGAATTTGGTGGTGCAGAAGTTCATTCACAACTACCCCGACATGTCAGAGCTGCTGCATAAAGTGCGGGCCGTCTGTTCGCGCTTCCGGCGTTCACATCCTGCTGCTGCTCGCCTGTCTGCGCTACAGCGTAACTTCGGCCTTCCCGCTCACCGCCTCATATGCGACGTGCCCACCAGGTGGAACTCCACCTTGCACATGCTGGACAGACTGTGCGAGCAGCAGCAGGCCATAGTGGAGTTTCAGCTGCAGCACGCACGGGTCAGTCGCACTACAGAACAGCACCACTTCACCACCAATGACTGGGCCTCCATGCGAGACCTGTGTGCCCTGTTGCGCTGTTTCGAGTACTCCACCAACATGGCCAGTGGCGATGACACCGTTATCAGCGTTACAATACCACTTCTATGTCTCCTTGAGAAAACACTTAGGGCGATGATGGAAGAGGAGGTGGCCCAGGAGGAGGAGGAGGAGGAGGAGGAAGAGGGGTCATTTTTAGCACTTTCAGGCCAGTCTCTTCGAAGTGACTCAGAGGGAGGTTTTTGGCAACAGCAGAGGCCAGGTACAAATGTGGCCAGCCAGGGCCCACTACTGGAGGACGAGGAGGACGAGGATGAGGAGGAGGTGGAGGAGGATGAGGATGAAGCATGGTCACAGCGGGGTGGCACCCAACGCAGCTCGGGTCCATCACTGGTGCGTGGCTGGGGGGAAAGGCAGGACGATGACGATACGCCTCCCACAGAGGACAGCTTGTCCTTACCCCTGGGCAGCCTGGCACACATGAGCGACTACATGCTGCAGTGCCTGCGCAACGACAGCAGAGTTGCCCACATTTTAACCTGTGCGGACTACTGGGTTGCCACCCTGCTGGATCCACGCTACAAAGACAATGTGCCCACCTTACTTCCTGCACTGGAGCGTGATAGGAAGATGCGCGAGTACAAGCGCACGTTGGTAGACGCGCTACTGAGAGCATTCCCAAATGTCACAGGGGAACAAGTGGAAGCCCAAGGCCAAGGCAGAGGAGGAGCAAGAGGTCGCCAAGGCAGCTGTGTCACGGCCAGCTCCTCTGAGGGCAGGGTTAGCATGGCAGAGATGTGGAAAACTTTTGTCAACACGCCACAGCTAACTGCACCACCACCTGATACGCAACGTGTTAGCAGGAGGCAACATTTCACTAACATGGTGGAACAGTACGTGTGCACACCCCTCCACGTACTGACTGATGGTTCGGCCCCATTCAACTTCTGGGTCTCTAAATTGTCCACGTGGCCAGAGCTAGCCTTTTATGCCTTGGAGGTGCTGGCCTGCCCGGCAGCCAGCGTTTTGTCTGAACGTGTATTCAGCACGGCAGGGGGCGTCATTACAGACAAACGCAGCCGCCTGTCTACAGCCAATGTGGACAAGCTGACGTTCATAAAAATGAACCAGGCATGGATCCCACAGGACCTGTCCGTCCCTTGTCCAGATTAGACATTAACTACCTCCCCATAACCATATATTATTGTACTCCAGGGCACTTCCTCATTCAATCCTATTTTTATTTTCATTTTACCATTATATTGCAAGGCTACCCAAAGTTGAATGAACCTCTCCTCTGCCTGTGTGCTAGGCCTAAATATATGCCAATGGATTGTTGCAGTGGTGGCTGACGTGAAGCCTCATTCTCTGCTATGACATGCAGACTGATTCTCTGGTGACATGAAGCCAGATTGTCTGTTACGGGACCTCTCTCCTCTGCCTGGGTGCTGGGCCTGAATTTATGAAAATGGACTGTTGCAGTGGTGGGTGACGTGAAGCCTGATTCTCTGCTATGACATGCAGACTGATTCTCTGGTGACATGAAGCCAGATCCTCTGTTACGGGACCTCTCTCCTCTGCCTGGGTGCTGGGCCTAAATATCTGACAATGGACTGTTGCATTGGTGGCTGACGTGAAGCCTGATTCTCTGCTATGACATGCAGACTAATTCTCTGCTGACATGAAGCCAGATTGTCTGTTACGGGACCTCTCTCCTCTGCCTGGGTGCTGGGCCTAAATTTATGAAAATGGACTGTTGCAGTGGTGGGTGACGTGAAGCCTGATTCTCTGCTATGACATGAAGACTGATTCTCTCCTGACATGAAGCCAGATTGTCTGTTACGGGACCTCTCTCCTCTGCCTGGGTGCTGGGCCTAAATTTATGAAAATGGACTGTTACAGTGGTGGGTGACGTGAAGCCTGATTCTCTGCTATGATATGAAGACTGATTCTCTGCTGACATGAAGCCAGATTGTCTGTTACGGGACCTCTCTCCTCTGCCTGGGTGCTGGGCCTAAATTTATGAAAATGGACTCTTACAGTGGTGGGTGACGTGAAGCCTGATTCTCTGCTATGACATGAAGACTGATTCTCTGCTGACATGAAGCCAGATCCTCTGTTACGGGACCTCTCTCCTCTGCCTGGGTGCTGGGCCTAAATATCTGACAATGGACTGTTGCATTGGTGGCTGACGTGAAGCCTGATTCTCTGCTATGATATGAAGACTGATTCTCTGCTGACATGAAGCCAGATTGTCTGTTACGGGACCTCTCTCCTCTGCCTGGGTGCTGGGCCTAAATTTATGAAAATGGACTCTTACAGTGGTGGGTGACGTGAAGCCTGATTCTCTGCTATGACATGAAGACTGATTCTCTGCTGACATGAAGCCAGATCCTCTGTTACGGGACCTCTCTCCTCTGCCTGGGTGCTGGGCCTAAATTTATGAAAATGGACTGTTGCAGTGGTGGGTGACGTGAAGCCTGATTCTCTGCTATGACATGAAGACTGATTCTCTGCTGACATGAAGCCAGATCCTCTGTTACGGGACCTCTCTCCTCTGCCTGGGTGCTGGGCCTAAATATCTGACAATGGACTGTTGCATTGGTGGCTGACGTGAAGCCTGATTCTCTGCTATGATATGAAGACTGATTCTCTGCTGACATGAAGCCAGATTGTCTGTTACGGGACCTCTCTCCTCTGCCTGTGTGCTAGGCCTAAATATATGCCAATGGATTGTTGCAGTGGTGGCTGACGTGAAGCCTGATTCTCTGCTATGACATGCAGACTGATTCTCTGGTGACATGAAGCCAGATCCTCTGTTACGGGACCTCTCTCCTCTGCCTGGGTGCTGGGCCTAAATATATGAAAATGGACTGTTGCAGTGGTGGGTGACGTGAAGCCTGATTCTCTGCTATGACATGCAGACTGATTCTCTGGTGACATGAAGCCAGATCCTCTGTTACGGGACCTCTCTCCTCTGCCTGGGTGCTGGGCCTAAATTTATGAAAATGGACTGTTGCAGTGGTGGGTGACGTGAAGCCTCATTCTCTGCTATGACATGCAGACTGATTCTCTGCTGACATGAAGCCAGATTGTCTGTTACGGGACCTCTCTCCTCTGCCTGTGTGCTAGGCCTAAATATATGCCAATGGATTGTTGCAGTGGTGGCTGACGTGAAGCCTGATTCTCTGCTATGACATGCAGACTGATTCTCTGGTGACATGAAGCCAGATCCTCTGTTACGGGACCTCTCTCCTCTGCCTGGGTGCTGGGCCTAAATATCTGACAATGGACTGTTGCATTGGTGGCTGACGTGAAGCCTGATTCTCTGCTATGATATGAAGACTGATTCTCTGCTGACATGAAGCCAGATTGTCTGTTACGGGACCTCTCTCCTCTGCCTGTGTGCTAGGCCTAAATATATGCCAATGGATTGTTGCAGTGGTGGCTGACGTGAAGCCTGATTCTCTGCTATGACATGCAGACTGATTCTCTGGTGACATGAAGCCAGATCCTCTGTTACGGGACCTCTCTCCTCTGCCTGGGTGCTGGGCCTAAATTTATGAAAATGGACTGTTGCAGTGGTGGGTGACGTGAAGCCTGATTCTCTGCTATGACATGCAGACTGATTCTCTGGTGACATGAAGCCAGATCCTCTGTTACGGGACCTCTCTCCTCTGCCTGGGTGCTGGGCCTAAATTTATGAAAATGGACTGTTGCAGTGGTGGGTGACGTGAAGCCTCATTCTCTGCTATGACATGCAGACTGATTCTCTGCTGACATGAAGCCAGATTGTCTGTTACGGGACCTCTCTCCTCTGCCTGGGTGCTGGGCCTGAATTTATGACAATGGACTGTTGCAGTGGTGGCTGACGTGAAGCCTGATTCTCTGCTATGATATGAAGACTGATTCTCTGCTGACATGAAGCCAGATTGTCTGTTACGGGACCTCTCTCCTCTGCCTGGGTGCCGGGGCCTAAATATCTGAGAATGGACTGTTCCAGTGGTGGGTAACGGGAAGCCAGATTCTCTGCTATGATATGAAGACTGATTCTCTGCTGACATGAAGCCAGATTGTCTGTTACGGGACCTCTCTCCTCTGCCTGGGTGCTGGGCCTAAATTTATGAAAATGGACTATTACAGTGGTGGGTGACGTGAAGCCTGATTCTCTGCTATGACATGAAGACTGATTCTCTGCTGACATGAAGCCAGATTGTCTGTTACGGGACCTCTCTCCTCTGCCTGGGTGCCGGGGCCTAAATATCTGAGAATGGACTGTTCCAGTGGTGGGTGACGGGAAGCCAGATTCTCTGCTATGGAACCTCTCTCCAATTGATTTTGGTTAATTTTTATTTATTTAATTTTTATTTTAATTCATTTCCCTATCCACATTTGTTTGCAGGGGATTTACCTACATGTTGCTGCCTTTTGCAGCCCTCTAGCCCTTTCCTGGGCTGTTTTACAGCCGTTTTAGTGCCGAAAAGTTCGGGTCCCCATTGACTTCAATGGGGTTCGGGTTCGGGACGAAGTTCGGATCGGGTTCGGATCCCGAACCCGAACATTTCCGGGATGTTCGGCCGAACTTCTCGAACCCGAACATCCAGGTGTTCGCTCAACTCTAGTAACAGATTCTCTTTAATGCCTATTTAGTTAAATAAAATATTACAAATAAAGTTGAACTCAAAGCAATACTAAGGCTGATTTGGTTCACTTTGTAATTTAGCATAATTCCATCTTTACTGCCTAAGAAATCACGTAAGCTGCACTAACTACTTGGTGAAGTGTGTTTTAGATGCCCTCAGACTTCTTAGACGACTATACAGGTAAGATGCATTCATTTGCATTCATTTGCTAAAGCCCAACACTTAAATGACATAAAAATTGAAAAAAAAATTATTCATGTGTCCGCTAAAGGGCCCAGCATGTATCAAGTAACATGAAAAAGACACCATTCTGGCCACTCCAAATGGATAGGATTAGAAATTGGACAAGATATGGTCATGAATTGACTTCTAGCAGAGCCAATCAGATTAAGCTGTTGATCAGATTTCAAATGAGAGTTCTGTGCTGTTTGCAGCTTCATTCACAAAAAGTCTTGTTATTGGCGTAGCACTGGCGGTGATTCAAACAAAGTGTAAGGGTACTTTCACATTAGCGTTTTTGTTTTCCGGTATTAAGTTCCGTCATGAGGGCTTAATACCGGAAAAAAACTGATCAGTTTTATCCTAATGCAATCTGAATGGAGAGCATTCCGTTCAGTATGCATCAGGATGTCTTCAGTTCAGTCCCTCTTATGTTTTTTGGCCGGAGAAAATACCGCAGCATGCTGCAGTTTTCTCTCCAACCAAAAATCCTGAACACTTGCCGGAATGCTTGAAATGTATTAATGCCGGATCCGGCCCCAAGTGTTCCGTCAAAACGGACCTGGTTTTGCGGTATGCGCATGCGCAGACCTTTAAAAATGAGAAAAAAATAAATATCGGATCTGATTTTCCGGATGACGACCCTGAAAAACGGATCCGGTATTGCAATGCATTTGTGAGACGGATCTGCTACTGGATCTGTCTCACAAATGCATCCGTTTGCGTCTGGATTGCCGGCCTGCCTGCTGGAATCCTCTGCCGCAAGTGTGAAAGTACCCTTGAAACAGGATGATCGGGAATGGGTGTCAAGAGTAATGTGATTTATTAGACTCATAGAAAGAGGGTCCAAGACCGGGCTGTGTACACATATATCTGTATTTGTACGTATACTATACCCGTAACATGTGAATTAGAAAGAAGGAGGGGAAGGAAAGTGGGGATCAGGGGATGGGGGAGGGGGAGATCGGAGGTGGGGAAGAGAGGAATATATATAATTTTTTATTTATTTTTTATTTTTTTCCCTTTTCTTTTTGAGAGGGAGTAAGGGGCACACAAAGGGTGGGAGGTGGGGATTTAAGTATATAAATGTATCAACTGTATACTGAACACATTCTGTAATGTCTGTAAAATTGTAATAAAGATTTATAAAAAAAAGAAAAAAAAGAAAGAAGGAGAGGTGTCCAGTAAAATTGGATGAGTAAGAGTATTTTTTAAATTTTTTTACTTGAGGTATAAAAATAAAGAATAAAAAGCTGGAACAACACCAGCAACACATTATATTAATTGTGTGACTCTTGTTACTAATGACTTTCCTCTCTCGCTTGACAAATAGTGATACACATTCTCAAACTAGTGAAAGGAAGCCAGAGGCTCCGAAGATTGTGAACATAGGATGTGTTTCTAACGGATCAAGACATAATAAATCCATTTACACATTTGTAATGAATAAATAATTTCACTTATTTGCTTGTTATATTGAGTTGTTAATTCCTTTGGGGGCTTGTGTCAAGTGTGCAGAATTAGAAAAATCCATCACAATAAATATTTTATATTGTCTCTATCAATTATATTTATATTTTTCAATTTTTTTGTGTTTTAAAATATGGGAAAAATTGGGGCTAGCAATTTATCATCTGATCACCAGTGAATCCAGTAATAAATGTAAATCATTTGGTACCCAGAGGAAATATGATGCACGTTGATGGTATGAATTCTCGAAGAGGCTGTCCGTGTTCAATAAAAACTTGAAGAATGTAAAGTAAAGGGATGTACTCTTCATCCAAGTGGTGAGGTGCTCGTGGAGTAAGTCAATCACAAATTCCTAGATAAACCACTACACACTCAGAGATTCGATGCAATTCAAGGTATAGGTTTTATTCCAAAGAAGCAAGGAACAGATAGATCCACAGCATCGTCCTTGCTATTCCTCAGGGTAACTGCATCTTGGACACTTCTCTGGATACTTCCTACTTGCTTACCTTGTGACCAAGGTCTGTTTCTGGGACTGAGACATCAGATTACAGTCACTGGTAACCATATTTACAGTAGATCCTCCACAGAAGAAGATCTACAGTGCTTTAAAAAGTATTTATACCCCTTGAACTTTTCCACATTTTTTCACATGACACCCACAAACTTAAATGTATTTTATTGAGATATTATGTGGTAGACCAACACAAAGTAGAAAGTATGTGTGAAGTGAAAAGAAAATGATACATGGTTTTCAGAGTTTTTTCTAAATCTGAAAATTGTGGCATGCATTTGTATTCAGCCCCCTATGCTCTGATACTCCTAAATACAATCTAGTGTGGCCAATTGCCTTCTATTTACTAATTAGCAAATTGTGTTCACCTGTGTGTAATTTATTCTTACTATAACTACAGCTGTTCTGCAAAGGCCTTAGAGGTTTGTTAGAGAACATTAATGATCAAAAAGCGTTATTAAAACCAATGAACACACAAGACAGGTATAAAGTTGTTGAGGAGTGTAAAGAAGGGTTTAAAAAAAAGGCTATAAAAAATATCCAAAAGCTATGAATATCTCATGGAGCACGGTTCAATCCATCATCCGAAAATGAAAAGTGTTTGGCACAACTGCATACCAAGACATTACCGTTCACCTAAACTGACAGCCCAAGCAAGGAGAGCACTAATTGGAGGAGCAACCCATGGTCACTCTGGAGAAGCTGCAGAGATCCACAGCTCAGGTGTGAGAATCTGTCAACAGGGCAAGTATTAGTCATGTACCCCACAAATTTGGCCTTTATGGAAGAGTGGCAAGAAGAAAACCATTTTTGAAAGCAAGCCATACGAAGTCCCATTTTCATTCTGCTACAAACCATGTAGAGGACCCAGCAAACATGTGGATGAAGGTGCTCTGGTCAAGTAAGACCAAAGTTGAACTTTTTGGCCTCAATGTGAAACGCTATGTGTGGTGGAAAACTAACATCACCCTGAACACACCATCCCCACCATAAAACAGGGTGGCAGCATTGTGCTATTGGGATGCTTTTCTTCATCAGAGACAGGGAAGCTGGTCCGAGTTGATGGATGGAGCTAAATACAGGGCATTCCTGGAGGAAAACCTGTTAGAAGCTACAAAGTGCATGAGACTAGGGTAGAGATTCACCTTCCAGTAGGATAATGACCGTAAACATACATCCAGATCTACAATGGAATGGTTTAGATCAGGAATGCTCAACCTGCGGCCCTCCAGCTGTTGCAAAACTACAACTCCCAGCATGGCTGGACAACCTACAGTTATTAGGGCATGCTGGGAGTTGTAACTTTGCAACAGCTGGAGGGCCGCAGGTTGAGCATCCCTGGTTTAGATTAAAGCATATTCATGTGTTAGAATGGCCCAGTCAAAATCCAGACTGGTAGAGACATACCCCAAAAGACTTGCACCTGTAATTGCAACGAAAAGTGGTCCTACAAAGTTTTGACTCAGGGGGGCTGAATACAAATGCATACAACACTTTTCAGATTTTAATTTATAAAAAATTGGGAAAATCATGCATTATTTTATTTTTTTACTTTACACATACTTGCCACTTTGTTTTGGTCTATCACATAAAATCCCAATAAAATACATTTAAAGAGGACCTTTCATCGGGCAAAACATTGTGAACTAAGTATCATAACATATACAGCAGCGCCCAGCGATCTCATTGCACTTACTATTATCCCTGGGCGCCTCTCCGTTCTCCTGCTATGCCCTCCGGTATGTTTGGTCACTGGGTTATAGTAGGCGGAGACTTAGGGGACTTGGTTATAGTAGGAGTTGTAACCAGTGGGGTACCTTAGGGATGTCTCTGCCAGTCTGGGGGTATGTCTCTACCAGTCTGGACTTTGACTGGGCCATTCTAACACATGAAAATGCTTATTATAGTAGGAGTTTTTTATCTCCCACGCTGTGAGCTCTGCGCTGCGATTGGCCAGCGCTACAGCCTAGGAGAAGGAGACGCCCAGGAGAACAAGGGCAGTCTCCTCCTACTATAACGCAGTGACCGAACATACCGGAGGACATAGCGGGAGAACGGAGTGGCGCCCTGGGATAATAATAAACATAGAAACATAGAATGTGTCGGCAGATAAGAACCATTTGGCGCCTCTAGTCTGCCCAATATAGTGAATACTATGAATAGCCCTTGGCCCTATCTTATATGAAGGATGGCCTTATGCCTATCCCATGCATGCTTAAACTCCTTCACTGTATTTGCAGCTACCACCTCTGCAGGAAGGCTATTCCATGCATCCACTACTCTCTCAGTAAAGTAATACTTCCTGATATTACTTTTAAACCTTTGCCCCTCTAATTTAAAACTATGTCCTCTTGTAGCAGTTTTTCTTCTTTTAAATATTCTCTTCTCTTTTACCTTGTTGATTCCCTTTATGTATTTAAAGGGAACCTGTCACCGGGATTTTGTGTATAGAGCTGAGGATATGGGTTGCTAAATGGCTGCTAGGACATCCGCAATACCCAGTCCCCATAGCTCTGTGTGTTTTTATTGTGTAAAAAAACGATTTGATACATATGCAAATTAACCTAAGATGAGTCCTATCATATCCCCTCTGTCTCGTCTTTCTTCCAAGCTATACATGTTAAGGTCCTTTAATCTTTCCTGGTAAGTTTTATCCTGCAATCTATGTACTAGTTTAGTAGCTCTTCTCTGAACTCTCTCCAAAGTATCAATATCCTTCTGGAGATATGGTCTCCAGTACTGAGCACAATACTCCAAATCAGGTCTCACTAGTGCTCTGGAGAGCGGCATGACTACCTCCCTCTTTCTACTGGTAATGCCTCTCCCTATACAGCCAAGCATTCTGCTAGCATTTCCTGCTGCTCTATGACAATGTCTGCCTACCTTTAAGTCTTCTGAAATAATGACCCCTAAATCCCTTTCCTCAGATACTGAGGTTAGGACTGTATCACTGATTTTATATTCTGCTCTTGGGTTTTTACGCCCCAGGTGCATTATCTTGCACTTATCAACATAAAATTTTAGTTAAAATGCACAACCCTGTATGCAGGTGCACATTGCTATGGCGAAATACAGATACAAACGTAAAAACACAAATGCAATCTCAATCTGCAACCAGCACTCTGCCCTGCTCTATGCTGGATGTTGAATGAGGCATTGGTGTACATTTTGGCCAAAGCGTAATAAGCCACTCACCTCGTCAAGGTCGCCTCTAGTTCATACCTGTTATGGGCCATGACAGCCAAAGTCCAGGGAGCGCAGGCACAGCATGCACGCCAAGCACACTCTGCTTTTAACCCCGTCCGGTGCCATTACAGCTTTCATCGGATCCAGGGATGCAAGTACCAACATGCATGCTGAGCCCACTATATACTTCTGGAGCCAAATGGCTACTGGTAGGTGCTATATAAGCAGACTCAGTTTTATACTGACTTTAAAACCAGCCTCCAAGGCAGACTAACTGGTCAGGTGTGCATGACTGCATGGAGATCGCTACGCCTCCAATATATACTACAAAGGAAAAAATGTGGGGGGTTCAATCAGCACAACCCTGTATGCAGGGGCACATTGCTATGGCGAAATACAGATACAAACGTAAAAACACAAATGCAATCGCCTCACCAATGCCTCATTCAACATCCAGCATAGAGGCAGGGCAGAGTGCTGGTTGCAGAGTGTGATTGCATTTGTGTTTTTACATTATATTTTAGTTGCCAGATTTTTGACCATTCCTCTAGTTTTCCTAAATCCTTTTCCATTTGGTGTATACCTCCAGGAACATCAACCCTGTTACAAATCTTTGTGTCAATCGGAAAAAGGCACACCTTACCATCGAGGCCTTCTGCAATTTTGCTGATAAAGATATTAAACAATATGGGTCCCAAAACAGATCCCTAAGGTACCCCACTGGTAACAAGACCATGGTAACAAGACCATGGTCTGAATATACTCCATTGACTACAACCCTCTGTTGTCTGTCCCTCAGCCACTGCCTAATTCATTCAACAATATGGGAGTCCAAGCCCAAAGACTCTAATTTATTGATTAGCCTTCTATTTGGGACAGTATCAAAAGCCTTACTTAAGTCTAGATAAGCGATATCTAAGGCACCTCCGCCATCTATTATTTTAGTCACCCAATCAAAAAAATCTATAAGATTAGTTTGACATGCTCTTCCTGAAGTAAACCCATGCTGTTTTTCATCTTTCAATCTATGGGATTTTAGATGTTCCACAATCCTCTCCTTAAGTATGGTTTCCATTAATTTAATCAATATTGATGTCAGGCTTACTGGCCTATAGTTGCCTGATTCCTCCCTACTAGCTTTCTTGTGAACGGGCACAACATTTGCTAATTTCCAATCTTCTGGGACGACTCCTGTTACCAGTGATTGGTTAAATAAATCTGTTAATGGTTTTGCTAGTTCACCGCTAAGCTCTTTTAATAGCTTAGGGTGTATCCCATCAGGCCCCTGTGACTTATTTGAATTAATTTTAGACAGCTGACCTCTTCCTCTGTAAAGACACATGCATCAAAAGATTCATTAGTCTTGCTTCCTAACTGAGGTCCTTTTCCTTAATTTTCCTTTGTAAAAACTGAACAGAAGTATTAATGGAGGCAGTCAGCTAGTTCTTTATCTTCTTCGATATACCTTCCTTTTTTTGTTTTTAATTTGTTTATTCCTTGTTTTAGTTTCCTTTTTTCATTTATGTATCTGAAGGATGTCTTGTCGCCTATTTTCACTAACTGAGCTAATTTCTCTTCTGCCTGGTCTCTTGATGCTCTTTTAACTTGTTTGGCCTCTCTCTGCCTAATCTTAGAAATTTGCCTGTCACCCTCGTTTGTTTTTTAAAATATAATTACTAAATGCTATCTTTTTGTTTTTAATGATTTTGGCCACTTCTGCTGAGTACCACAGTGGTCTCTTCCTTTTTTTGCTTTTACTGACAAGCCTAATGCAATTATCTGTTGCCTTCAATAGTGGCACTTTTAAAGGGAGTGTGTCACCTCCATTTGGAAATATACAGTGCTTACATGGCTTTGTAGCACACCTATACAGGATTGTAACAGTATCTTTGTTCTTTTCTTTAGACTTGCACCAGCAGTAAAAATGAAGTTTAATTCATATGCAAATGAGCACTCGCAAGTGCCCAGTGGTGGCGTTCAGTGTGTAAGTGCCCAGGCTGCTCTGCCTTCTTTTTACTTTACTCCTCCCCAGTCTCTGCCTTTGCCCGCCCTCCAAGTCTCTTGCCTCATTGATAGGTCCGGACTTGGAGGGCGGGCAAAGGAAGAGGCTGGGGAGGAGTAAAGTAAAAAGAAGGCAGAGCAGCCTGGGCACTTACACACTGAACGCCGCCCCTGGGCACTTGCGAGTGCTCATTTGCATATGAATTAAACTTTGTTTTTCCTGCTGGTGCAAGTCTAAAGAAAAGAACAAAGGTACTGTTACAATCCTGTATAGGTGTGCTACAGAGCCATGTAAACACTGTATATGGCCATATGGAGGTGACAATACTCCCTTTAAGTAGTCCCATTTCTCCTGGACTTCATTGAAACTGTTCCAATCTGATAGGGACTCGTATACCTATAATCTAATTTTAGAAAAGTCAGTTTTTCTAAAATCTAAAACTTTTGTTTTTGTGTGGTGTGACTCAGTCACTGTACTTATAGTAAACCACACTGACTGGTGATAACTAGATCCCAAGCTTTCCCCTACAGTAATATCAAATACCAAATTCCCATTTGTGAATACTAAATCTAAAATAGCCTCCTTCCGGGTTGGCTCCTCAACTACTTTCTGTAGAGTTAATCCCAGTAGGTAATTTAGAATATCTGTACTCCTGGCAGAACTAGCTATTTTGGTTTTCCAGTTTACATCAGGAAGATTAAAGTCTCCCATAATGATAACTTCCCCTTTCAATGTCATTTTACCTAACTAGTAGATCATCTAATTCTTTGACTTGGCTAGGTGGTCTATATATCACACCTACATGAGTTACCTTATGATTATCAAGCTGCAAGGTAACCCAAACTGACTCTAAATTGGTCTCACTAACTTGTAATAAATTCGATTTTATGCTATCTTTCACATACAGGGCCACCCCTCCCCTTCTTGCCTTCTCTGTCTTTCCTATATAGAGAGAACCCTGGTATTGTTATATCCCAGTCATTACTCCCATTGAGCCATGTCTCAGTAAAAGCCACTAAATCTATATTCTCGGATACCATTATAGACTCAAGTTCATTTATCTTATTCCCTAAACTGCGAGCATTTGTAGACAAGACTCTGAGCTTGTCATTTCTTAACCTCTGTGCTACTGGCATCTTCTGGCATTGTTCCGGGGGGCAGTCAGACTGCTGAATTATCACCCTTTTGCCTCAGTTTGCTACTTAGCAAATACTTAGAACTGTTCACTGTAGACATTCGTTCCCTTGAGAGAAAGATGCAAACCATCTTTCTTGTACAGTTCTTTTCCATTCCAATGAGAGCTAACATGAGACACAAAGCCAAACCCTTGGTTCAGACACCATTCACCAAGCCATACATTGAATTCCTTAATGCACATCTTCCTGTCATGCTGAAGGTTATGCACAGGCAAAACTGCAGAGAATGAAACAGTTGATGCAACCTCCCATATATCATTTCCAAGTTTGTGAAAAGCTTCCTTCACCTTTGAAACCTCATTGCAAGCCAGATCATGTTTCCCAAGATGGACAATAACATCCACCTCCTTTTCCTGCTTTGCTTGCCTAACAATATCAAGGATATGTCGTCTATCCCTGCTAGCGGTAGCACCAGGGAGACATCCTCAAACTTCACACCTCTTATGATAGAATTGCCCACGAACAGCTGCTTACTATCAGTCCTCACCTTCTCCTTTTTGTCTTTGGCTGCAGTCTTGCATACGTTAGGCATGGGAGATAATTTTTCCTCACCCACTGTGCCTGAGCCATCCTCCAAGTTGCTCTTGCACTCTGAAAGTGCTGCAAATGTAAGTGTAGTGAGATCCCTGGGCGCCACTGTATATGTCATGATACTTAGTTCACAATGTTTTGCCAGGTGAAAGGTCCTCTTTAAGTGTGTGGGTGTAACATGAAAAAATTTGGAAATATGAATACTTTTTGAAGGCCCTGTATCTGTTCCTTGTTTCTTTGGAATGTGCAATGGTTTATCTATGGATTCAATAAAAACTTGGGCAGGCCCTGTAAATGTGCTAAAATAACAAAAGAAGAGATACTGACCCGTTTTCTCCCCTGACGCTTCCAGTGATGAGCTCCAATTCTTTTCATTTTCCTGACTGCAGTAGCGATGACTAGTGTTGATCGAGCACCAAAGTGCTTGGATGGTTGAGTAGAACATTTTGGAATGCTCGGGTGCTCAAAAGAGCACTCAAGCACAATGGAAGTCAATGGGAGAACCCGAGCATTAAACCAGGCTCAGAAGAGGGGAGGGTGCCTGGTTCATAGAAAAAGGTCAGAAATTGATGGGAAAACCACTGAAATTGTATGGGAACAGCATGGGGAAGATGTCTGGATGCATCTTGGACTCCAAGGTTGCTGCTAGGAACGATGTTGTCCAAGTAGTACGCCACTTTTACAGACTGACAATAATACGCACCAAACTGAAGATAAAATCGAATTTAGAGGAAAAATTGTTAGGAAACATTCTTTCCTGTATATTTACTTGTATATAAAGTGAAAGTGATGCCAAAAATTATAAGGAAGAGGCACTCCGATACATCCTGTATATCACATAAAGGAAGGCCTCATTCACATTGTGGTAGAATTGTTCAGGTAGTAGGACTCCTACACTCATAAAGCCTATGCACTAAGTGAAAGGGCTGCCAAAAATTACAGGGAACCGGCACTCCAATACACCCTTTATTACATATAAAGGAAGGCATCATACACACCCTTGAAAAATTATGATTAATGGCCTGCTGGTGACCCTCAAAAACGTATGGAGCAAGGGCCTGCTGGTGACCCTCTAAAACATTAGGGGTGAGAGCCTGCTGCTGATCTGACCATCTAAAAAATTAGGGGTGAGGGTCTTCTGCTGAGCTGACCCTCTAAAACATTAGGGATGAGGGCCTGCTGCTGATCTAACAATAAAAAAAATAGGGCTAAGGGTTTGCTGCTGATCTGACCATCTAAAAAATTAGGGCTAAGGGATTGCTGCTGAGCTGGCCATCTAAAAAAACAGGGGTGAGGGTCTGCTGCTGATCTGACCTTCTAAAACATTAGTGGTGAGGGTCTGATGCTGAGCTGACCTTCTAAAACATTAGGGGTGAGGGTCTGCTGCTGAGCTGACCATCTAAAAAAAATAGGGGTGAGGGTTTGCTACTGAGCTGACCCTCTAAAACATTTGGGGTGAGGGCCTGCTGCTGATCTGACCATCTAAAACATTATGGCGGAGGGCCTACTGGTGACCCTCTAAAACATTAGGAGTGAGGGTCTGCTGCTGAGCTTGCCCTCTAAAACATTAGGAGCGAGGGCCTGCAGCTGAGCTGACCCTCTAAGATATTAGGAGCGAGGGCAGCCTAATTAGCATGTTGATATGATGGAGGAGGAAGAGGAAGATGAGAAAAGGAAGATTGAACCAGATACCCTTTTTTTGTGGTGAAAGGGGTGCATAGGAATACAGTGTATTCAATACACTATAAAAGCCACATTTAAAGTGGCTTTATGTTTAGCCGCTTACCTCTGATGGAGTAGAGAAGTCAGGGGCAATCCAGGCTTTGCTCCTTTTGATGGAAGAAGAGTCAACCTGGCAGCATTTTCAGTTAACAGGCGGATGCGCTTATCAGTTATTATGCCCCCAGCAGTAGGGATGAGCGAACCCGAACTGTATAGTTCGGGTTCGTACCGAATTTTGGGGTGTCCGTGACACGGACCCGAACCCGGACATTTTCGTAAAAGTCCTGGTTCGGGTTCGGTGTTCGTCGCTTTCTTGGCGCTTTTTGAAAGGCTGAAAAGCAGCCAATCAACAAGCGTCATACTACTTGCCCCAAGAGGCCGTCACAGCCATGCCTACTATTGGCATGGCTGTGATTGGCCAGAGCACCATGTGACCCAGCCTCTATTTAAGCTGGAGTCACATAGCGCCGCCCGTCACTCTGCTCTGATCAGCATAGGGAGAGGTTGCGGCTGCGACAGTAGGGCGAGATTAGGCAGATTAACTCCTCCAAAGGACTTGATTAATTGATCGATCTGCAGCTGTGGATCATTGAGCTGCTGATACTCAATTGCTCACTGTTTTTAGGCTGCCTAGACCGTTTGTCAGTCACTTTTTTCTGGGGTGATCGGCGGCCATTTTGTGTCTTGTGGTGCGCCAGCACAAGCTGCGACCAAGTGCATTTAACCCTCAATGGTGTGGTTGTTTTTTGGCTAAAGCCTACATCAGGGTGAAGCTGTCACACCAAGTGCATTTAACCAGCAATAGTCTGTTTATTTTTTGGCCATATACTACATCAGGGGCAAGCTGCGCCTGTCACCAAGTGCATTTAACCCTCAATGGTGTGGTTGTTTTTTGGCTAAAGCCTACATCAGGGTGAAGCTGTCACACCAAGTGCATTTAACCAGCAATAGTCTGTTTATTTTTTGGCCATATACTACATCAGGGGCAAGCTGCGCCTGTCACCAAGTGCATTTAACCCTCAATGGTGTGGTTGTTTTTTGGCTAAAGCCTACATCAGGGTGAAGCTGTCACACCAAGTGCATTTAACCAGCAATAGTCTGTTTATTTTTTGGCCATATACTACATCAGGGGCAAGCTGCGCCTGTCACCAAGTGCATTTAACCCTCAATGGTGTGGTTGTTTTTTGGCTAAAGCCTACATCAGGGTGAAGCTGTCACACCAAGTGCATTTAACCAGCAAAAGTCTGTTTATTTTTTTGCCATATACTACATCAGGGGCAAGCTGCGCCTGTCACCAAGTGCATTTAACCCTCAGTAGTGTGGTTGGTCAAGCTGTCACACCAAGTGCATTTAACCAGCAATAGTCTGTTTATTTTTTGGCCATATACTACATCAGGGGCAAGCTGCGCCTGTCACCAAGTGCATTTAACCCTCAGTAGTGTGGTTGGTCAAGCTGTCACACCAAGTGCATTTAACCATCAATAGTGTGGTTATTTTTTGGCCATATCCCAGTCTAATTCTGTCAGTAAACGTATACTGGTGTGGCTGGTCAAGTTATTTAGTGTCCGTCAAAGCAAATTTTTTGTTCTGGGTTGATATACAATTCCCAATTTAGCAATTTCATAATTTAGTGGTTTCTGCTGTATCAGAGCTATTTGAAATCTATCCCTAAAAGGGTATATCATATTCAAGGTGCACATAGGGTCATTCAGAAAAACTTCACACACCCGCTACTGTGCATTTCCAAGTCTAATTCTGTCAGTAAACCTATACCTGTCACCCAGCGCCTAAATACTAGGCCTCAAATTTATATCCTGCTAAATTGCTGTGGCTGGGCAAGTTATTTAGTGTCCGTCCAAGCACAGTTTTTGTTCTGGGTTGAAATACAATTCCCAATTTAGCAATTTCATAATTTAGTGGTTTCTGCTGTATCAGAGCTATTTGAAATCTATCCCTAAAAGGTTATATCATATCCAAGGTGCACATAGGGTCATTCAGAATAACTTCACACACCCGCTACTGTGCATTTCCAAGTCTAATTCTGTCAGTAAACCTATACCTGTCACCCAGCGCCTAAATACTAGGCCTCAAATTTATATCCTGCTAAATTGCTGTGGCTGGGCAAGTTATTTAGTGTCCGTCCAAGCACAGTTTTTGTTCTGGGTTGAAATACAATTCCCAATTTAGCAATTTCATAATTTAGTGGTTTCTGCTGTATCAGAGCTATTTGAAATCTATCCCTAAAAGGTTATATCATATTCAAGGTGCACATAGGGTCATTCAGAATAACTTCACACACCCGCTACTGTGCATTTCCAAGTCTAATTCTGTCAGTAAACCTATACCTGTCACCCAGCGCCTAAATACTAGGCCTCAAATTTATATTCAGCTGAATTTGAATACAATACTTTGGGCCAAATAATATTTTTGTTGTTGTGGTGAACGATAACAATGAGGAAAACATCTAGTAAGGGACGCGGACGTGGACATGGTCGTGGTGGTGTTAGTGGACCCTCTGGTGCTGGGAGAGGACGTGGCCGTTCTGCCACATCCACACGTCCTAGTGTACCAACTACCTCAGGTCCCAGTAGCCGCCAGAATTTACAGCAATATATGGTGGGGCCCAATGCCGTTCTAAGGATGGTAAGGCCTGAGCAGGTACAGGCATTAGTCAATTGGGTGGCCGATAGTGGATCCAGCACGTTCACATTATCTCCCACCCAGTCTTCTGCAGAAAGCGCACAGATGGCGCCTAAAAACCAACCCCATCAGTCTGTCACATCACCCCCATGCATACCAGGGAAACTGTCTCAACCTTTAAGTTATGCAGCAGTCTCTTATGCTGTTTGAAGACTCCGCTGGCAGGGTTTCCCAAGGGCATCCACCTAGCCCTTCCCCAGCGGTGAAAGACATAGAATGCACTGACGCACAACCACTTATGTTTCCTGATGATGAGGACATGGGAATACCACCTCAGCATGTCTCTGATGATGACGAAACACAGGTGCCAACTGCTGCGTCTTTCTGCAGTGTGCAGACTGAACAGGAGGTCAGGGATCAAGACTGGGTGGAAGACGATGCAGGGGACGATGAGGTCCTAGACCCCACATGGAATGAAGGTCGTGCCACTGACTTTCACAGTTCGGAGGAAGAGGCAGTGGTGAGACCGAGCCAACAGCGTAGCAAAAGAGGGAGCAGTGGGCAAAAGCAGAACACCCGCCGCCAAGAGACTCCGCCTGCTACTGACCGCCGCCATCTGGGACCGAGCACCCCAAAGGCAGCTTCAAGGAGTTCCCTGGCATGGCACTTCTTCAAACAATGTGCTGACGACAAGACCCGAGTGGTTTGCACGCTGTGCCATCAGAGCCTGGAGCGAGGCATTAACGTTCTGAACCTTAGCACAACCTGCATGACCAGGCACCTGCATGCAAAGCATGAACTGCAGTGGAGTAAACACCTTAAAAACAAGGAAGTCACTCAGGCTCCCCCTGCTACCTCTTCTGCTGCTGCCGCCTCGGCCTCTTCTGCTGCTGCCGCCTTGGCCTCCTGCTGCTGCCGCCTCGGCCTCTTCCTCCACCTCTGGAGGAACGTTGGCACCTGCCGCCCAGCAAACAGGGGATGTACCACCAACACCACCACCACCTCCGTCACCAAGCATCTCATCCATGTCACACGGCAGCGTTCAGCTCTCCATCTCACAAACATTTGAGAGAAAGCGTAAATTCCGACCCAGCCACCCTCGATCCCTGGCCCTGAATGCCAGCATTTCTAAACTACTGGCCTATTAAATGCTGTCATTTAGGCTGGTGGACACAGACAGCTTCAAACAGCTCATGTCGCTTGCTGTCCCACAGTATGTTGTTCCCAGCCGGCACTACTTCTCCAAGAGAGCCGTGCCTTCCCTGCACAACCAAGTATCCGATAAAATCAAGTGTGCACTGCGCAACGCCATCTGTGGCAAGGTCCACCTAACCACAGATACGTGGACCAGTAAGCATGGCCAGGGACGCTATATCTCCCTAACTGCACACTGGGTAAATGTAGTGGCAGCTGGGCCCCAGGCGAAGAGCTGTTTGGGGCATGTCCTTCCGCCGCTAAGGATCGCAGGGCAACATTCTTTGCCTCCTGTAGCCACCTCCTCCTTCTCGGCTTCCTCCTCCTCTTCTTCCACCTGCTCATCTAGTCAGCCACACACCTTCGCCACCAACTTCAGCACAGCCCGGGGTAAATGTCAGCAGGCCATTCTGAAACTCATATGTTTAGGGGACAGGCCCCACACCGCACAGGAGTTGTGGCGTGGTATAGAACAACAGACCGACGAGTGGTTGCTGCCGGTGAGCCTCAAGCCCGGCCTGGTGGTGTGCGATAATGGGCGAAATCTCGTTGCAGCTCTGGGACTAGCCGGTTTGACGCACATCCCTTGTCTGGCGCATGTGCTGAATTTGGTGGTGCAGAAGTTCATTCACAACTACCCCGACATGTCAGAGCTGCTGCATAAAGTGCGGGCCGTCTGTTCGCGCTTCCGGCGTTCACATCCTGCCGCTGCTCGCCTGTCTGCGCTACAGCGTAACTTCGGCCTTCCCGCTCACCGCCTCATATGCGACGTGCCCACCAGGTGGAACTCCACCTTGCACATGCTGGACAGACTGTGGGAGCAGCAGCAGGCCATAGTGGAGTTTCAGCTGCAGCACGCACGGGTCAGTCGCACTGCGGAACAGCACCACTTTACCACCAATGACTGGGCCTCCATGCGAGACCTGTGTGCCCTGTTGCGCTGTTTCGAGTACTCCACCAACATGGCCAGTGGCGATGACGCCGTTATCAGCGTTACAATACCACTTCTATGTCTCCTTGAGAAAACACTTAGGGCGATGATGGAAGAGGGGGTGGCCCAGGAGGAGGAGGAGGAGGAAGAGGGGTAATTTTTAGCACTTTCAGGCCAGTCTCTTCGAAGTTACTTAGAGGGAGGTTTTTGGCAACAGCAGAGGCCAGGTACAAATGTGGCCAGCCAGGGCCCACTACTGGAGGACGAGGAGGACGAGGATGAGGCGGAGGTGGAGGAGGATGAGGATGAAGCATGGTCACAGCGGGGTGGCACCCAACGCAGCTCGGGCCCATCACTGGTGCGTGGCTGGGGGGAAAGGCAGGACGATGACGATATGCCTCCCACAGAGGACAGCTTGTCCTTACCCCTGGGCAGCCTGGCACACATGAGCGACTACATGCTGCAGTGCCTTCGCAACGACAGCAGAGTTGCCCACATTTTAACGTGTGTGGACTACTGGGTTGCCACCCTGCTGGATCCACGGTACAAAGACAATGTGCCCACCTTACTTCCTGCACTGGAGCGTGATAGGAAGATGCGCGAGTACAAGCGCACGTTGGTAGACGCGCTACTGAGAGCATTCCCAAATGTCGCAGGGGAACAAGTGGAAGCCCAAGGCCAAGGCAGAGGAGGAGCAAGAGGTCGCCAAGGCAGCTGTGTCACGGCCAGCTCCTCTGAGAGCAGGGTTAGCATGACAGAGATGTGGAAAAGTTTTGTCAACACGCCACAGCTAACTGCACCACCACCTGATACGCAACGTGTTAGCAGGAGGCAACATTTCACTAACATGGTGGAACAGTACATGTGCACACCCCTCCACGTACTGACTGATGGTTCGGCCCCATCCAACTTCTGGGTCTCTAAATTGTCCACGTGGCCAGAGCTAGCCTTTTATGCCTTGGAGGTGCTGGCCTGCCCGGCGCCAGCGTTTTGTCTGAACGTGTATTCAGCACGGCAGGGGGCGTCATTACAGATAAACGCAGCCGCCTGTCTACAGCCAATGTGGACAAGCTGACGTTCATAAAAATGAACCAGGCATGGATCCCACAGGACCTGTCCGTCCCTTGTCCAGATTAGACATTAACTACCTCCCCTTAACCATATATTATTGTACTCCAGGGCACTTCCTCATTCAATCCTATTTTTATTTTCATTTTACCATTTTATATTGCGAGGCTACCCAAAGTTGAATGAACCTCTCATCTCTCTCTGGGTGCCGGGGCCTAAATATATGCCAATGGACTGTTCCAATGTTGGGTGACGTGAAGCCTGATTCTCTGTTACGGGACCTCTCTCCTCTGCCTGTGTGCTGGGCCTGAATATCTGACAATGGACTGTTGCAGTGGTGGCTGACGTGAAGCCTGATTCTCTGCTATGACATGCAGACTGATTCTCTGCTGACATGAAGCCAGATTCTCTGTTACGGGACCTCTCTCCTCTGCCTGGGTGCCTGGGCCTAAATATATGCCAATGGACTGTTGCAGTGGTGGCTGACGTGAAGCCTGATTCTCTTCTATGACATGCAGATTGATTCTCTGCTGACATGAAGCCAGATTCTCTGTTACGGGACCTCTCTCCTCCGGCTGGGTGCCTGGGCCTAAATATATGCCAATGGACTGTTCTAATGTTGGGTGACGTGAAGCCTGATTCTCTGCTATGACATGCAGACTGATTCTCTGCTGACATGAAGCCAGATCCTCTGTTACGGGACCTCTCTCCTCTGCCTGGGTGCTGGGCCTAAATAAATGACAATGGACTGTTGCACTGGTGGGTGACGTGAAGCCTGATTCTCTGCTATGACATGCAGACTGATTCTCTGCTGACATGAAGCCAGATTCTCTGTTAAGGCCCTCTCTCCTCTGCCTGTGTGCTGGGCCTAAATATATGCCAATGGACTGTTCCAATGTTGGGTGACGTGAAGCCTGATTCTCTGCTATGACATGCAGACTAATTCTCTGCTGACATGAAGCCAGATTCTCTGTTACGGGACCTCTCTCCTCTGCCTGGGTGCTGGGCCTAAATATCTGACAATGGACTGTTGCAGTGGTGGCTGACATGAAGCCTGATTCTCTGCTATGACATGCAGACTGATTCTCTGCTGACATGAAGACAGATTGTCTGTTACGGGACCTCTCTCCTCTGCCTGTGTGCTGGGCCTAAATATATGCCAATGGACTGTTCCAATGTTGGCTGACGTGAAGCCTGATTCTCTGCTATGACATGCAGACTAATTCTCTGCTGACATGAAGCCAGATTCTCTGTTACGGGACCACTCTCCTCTGCCTGGTTTGCTGGGCCTAAATATATGACAATGGACTGTTACAGTGGTGGCTGACGTGAAGCCTGATTCTCTGCTATGACATGCAGACTGATTCTCTGCTGACATGAAGCCAGATTCTCTGTTAAGGGACCTCTCTCCTCTGCCTGGTGTCCTGGGCCTAAATATATGCCAATGGACTGTTGCAGTGGTGGCTGACGTGAAGCCTGATTCTCTTCTATCAGTGGCTAATATATACTAAATATTTCCCTACACATAAATAGAGTGCATAGACCGGGTTGAAATTAGCTTTCTAACCGAAGATATAAGTTTTCTCTTTCACATGAATACCAAATACGATAGACTGCTACAGCTTAGGAATCAACTCTGCTGAAAGACGACAGGTCACATGACCGCACTATACGATCATGTGACACCCCCTGCTCTGGATTTCGGCTGCCAGCTCAGAGTGTCTATGTGAGCATGCGCCGGCAGGGGGATCGCAACATCACTGCTACTTCCGCCCGGCTAGATGCCAGCGGCGTGAAGACAGCATATACCTCCCGAGTCATGTGACGCTTGTAATAGCGATCACATGACCGGGAACTGAATCTCATCTTTATGTTTATGTTTATTTACGCAATCAGCAGCAAATTTTAATGAAATAAGGAAACAATCAAAGCCACTATACTGTATACATTGTGTCACTCTAACTGAATGTTATGTATGATTTGTACACCCATATGTTTTGGATGACACCTGAGGATAGCTCCTCCCATAAGGGGCGTCACCCAGGTGCATCCTTTGGCGGTTTTTTTGAAAGAATTTATCTATAAATATGTTCTTGCCACAATACCCACTATATGTTTGTGAAACCTGAAGAAGGGGAACCTCTAATCCCCGAAACGCGTTGTTTCTGAATAAAAGAAGAATACATCTATAAGACTGCTTCCACTAAGTGATTTCGCGCCGATGCAGAACCTCTTTCCTCTACCACGATTTTCTTTTGGGGGACTGGACATCCCATCCAAGAGACTACAAAAATCTGCGGCTGCAATCCTGGTGCAAAAGTCTTATTTATATTAAAGCTTACAGTAGAGTTGTGCCTGCCGGAGCACAACTCCATAAGGTGAGTCTGATTATTTCTCACTTTGATATCTTCATCCGGTGAACGTATTACACTATTGTGCGCTCCTCTTTTTTCTGTTTCCCTGTTTCCGAGGGGAAATTAGATTTGTCCGTGACCTACATTTCCGTTTTCTGGATACTCCAGACTGTGAGAGCAGCACATAGGACTTACCAAGCAGATCTCAAGGAGACTACAATCAAACTAAGGAAAATATGGATTACATCCAGAATAGAATCGAACAACGTGAACGCCAAATATCGCAATATACTAGGAATCCAGTGGACTCCAGCGTAAAGACATACGAGGCAGAAACCGCAAGTATTATTGATGAAAAATTATTACTCAATCTATTTTACAAACTTGAAAAACTTATTACTGATGAAATACAACACCATTTGGATGCAACATTCCTCGAAATCTATATACAAGAAAAAATTGTCCCCCGTGGCCTCAGACTGCGGTTTGACAACTGCTTCAAAGATGATTTGACTTTCGACGCAGAATGGGACTCGTATTTACTTGATTGTGCAAGAGGCCTCATGACCAGACTTATTGAGAAAAGGAGGTCCCTGTATTTAGACCTAGGGACTAAGATATCCACCTGCTATTTAGAATTGTCTAAGTATAGATCAAACATTAACTTTCCAAAATTTGACCGTCTAATTACCACAAGAATCCTCACTTTTGAAAAAGAAACTTTAAACAAGAAGAGTGGCAAATTAGCAAGGGACCGTTGCGATTTTACCTCTAACAATGTAAAATTTTGGAAAAAATATCCCCTCCAAAAGTCATCGCATGAAAATAGATCGGCCACAGTTAATACTGAGGCGACTGGTACCACTGCAGAGGAGGGAGGCCCCACTATACACACCACTCAACATAAACAACAAAACTACAAACCTCGCAAGAATTACGTTTATAGGAATAACCATATATATAAAAACAAACCTAATCAGAGCCACAAAAATTCCCAATCTAGAACTGTACCCAGATACCAACATAGGGAACTGCAGAATCCCACTATTCCACAATATGGGAAGAATACTGAATCATACACCAAAGATAGACTTCCCGCTAACAATCTCCTTTGTAGTAGACCCATTGATAATTTAAATTGTATCAGAGGGACTCCCATCTCAAAAATAGATTCCTCCAAACTAGAGTTTCATACTCCCCTACTTACGCCCAGCCAACTAAATTCAGTCTCCCTCTCTAATAATACAATATCAACCACGTCCCCATCTATTATATTTCCAAAAAAAATCTTGGCAGAATGTGGACCACTCAATCTTCCACCCACCATCTTTTCTAGCCACCAACAATCAACTACCTCACCACAGTCTAGATGTTCCACTCCGTCCACCCCCTCAGATGTGGAAGCCGATTCACTCCTAACGAATTTGAACTGTACCACTCCTACCGTAAACCAATCGGATCTGGTGCTTCAGATTTCTACAAGGAACAAAGATCCACCTCAAAATACCACACAATTTGATCCACAATCCATAGAAGACCTCTCCATAGCAGGCCCTTCTTTTTTAGCGTTACCACCTCTCATACACCCCACAGCAGCATACCCGATATTGAAAAGTCCGAAAACAGTAAATATTACACATTTTTTTCATCCGCTAGGCCGGAAACCCACAAGAAGAAAAAACCCAGAAGAGGATGTAGAGCAGGCAAGAACAAAAGCAAAAAGAAAAACATAGACACTAAGCATGATCCAGAGAAAATAACCAATACGGAAAGATCTTTGGGTATTTTCAACCTCTCGTCATATACACTTAAGAAAGCTGAAATCGCAGTACTATCAAAGGGACTGTCATTCTGTCCCACAAGCAAAATAAACGAGTTTGATTTGTTTTTGGATCTGAACCGATTCATTAAAAAACTGACCCTAAAGAGACATTTTAAAATGCAGGAGAATTCATTGATAAGAACATCACAAGGACCATTAGGAACCACCTCAACTGTGGAAGAGCCTGACCAGAAAGCTATTCCATCAGGCCTCAGACCACCATCTAACTTTTACCCCATTCATCACAAAGGCAACTTTTTGGATACATTCTACTCTCTAGTATCAAATGATTTCAGACTAATAAACCAGGGGGCCCTCCCGCCCGGCCATAAAAATCATAAAAAACACAAAAAACGTGAAGAACATAATCTCAGACCATATGAGAGAGTAGCTCTTAAAAATTTACAATCGAATACGAATATTATGATAAAAAGTGCAGACAAAGGGGGTGGAATTGTGATCCAGAACAGAGAGGACTACCTAAAAGAAGCCCTAAATATACTTTCGGACACAAATTATTATAAACCACTAGACAGTGACCCTTCCAACCAATACAGAGAGGATTTTGACAAACTAATAAAATCAGCGGAAACGTTTTTGGACAAAAAAGAAAAAGAATACATTTTGGTAAAGGATGCTACTTTAGCGACCTTTTACCATTTGCCCAAAATACATAAGACCCTAACAAATCCCCCCGGTAGACCGATAATCTCTGGGGTGTCCTCTTTGACCAGAAACCTTTCCCACTATATTGATGTACATTTACAGAAATACGTTCAGAATCTGAAATCACATCTCAAAGATTCTGCATCATTGATAACATCCATAGAAAATATCAAGTGGAAAGGAAATTACCATTGGCTAACCCTAGATATCTCAGCCTTATACACCAACATACCCCACAACTTAGGATTGGAATGTGTTTCTACTGTCATGGTCTTACCTCCTTGCTGTTCCCTTCGTTTGACATGTGCTGGCGGCCATCTTGGTTTCAGGGTTTTCTTGTAGCCTCCCACCCTGCGGCTCCTCCTTCCCACTGGGAGGAGCTGGATGCCCAGCTCATATATATAGGAGGTCTGTGGCTTCAGTTCCTTGCTTGGTCCTCCTGTGTTCACATGCTTCCAAGACTGCTGCTGCTTCTGGTTCCTGATCCTGGCCTCGTCTGACTACCCCGTTGGTTCCTGATTCCGGCTTCGTCTGACTACCCCGTTGGTTCCTGATTCCGGCTTCGTCTGACTACCCCGTTGGTTCCTGTTCCTGGCTTCGTCTGACTACCCTTCTGGTTCCTGACCTCTGTCTCCGCAAGACCCTGCTTCGGTTTAGCCATCCGTTCGGACTTTGCTTACGGCTTGCTCTTCAATAAAACCTTCTTATTTTCCACTTATCTCTTGTTGTACGTCTGGTTCATGGTTCCATGACATTAGGACCAAGCCATGATTTCTGACGGTACAGGGCCACCCTCGCTACCTACGCTGGTTGCCAGACTTGATCAGCAGGATCACCTGTTGGGTCGGTTCGCTGTGGCGTTGCAAACCCTGCTTGAACGCACGGCTCATTTAGCTTCCGTTGCCGATGGGTCGGTTGTCGCTCCTGGGCCCGCTCCTACTGCCGCTCCGGTTGTTGCGCCAGAGTCTACCCTGACACCTGTTGCTGCGCCTGTGGTGTTTCAGGGTATGACCGGTTCTGCCCCCCTTCCACAGCGCTTTGGGGGAGAGCCAACTCAGTGCCGAGGTTTCCTTAACCAGGTGGGCATTTACTTCGAGTTGCTGCCACATGCCTTTCCTACTGAGAGATCAAGGGTGGGCTTCTTGATCTCGCTGCTCTCGGACAAGGCCTTGGCCTGGGCCAGCCCTTTATGGGAGAACAACAATCCGGTGGTTGCCGAGTTTTCCGGTTTTGTTGCTTCTCTTCGGAAGGTATTCGATGTGCCGGCTCGTGCTGCCTCTGCTGCGAAGCTCCTTATGTCCATCAGACAGGGTTCACGATCCGTAGCTGAATACGCCATTGAGTTTCGTACCCTGGCAGCAGAGGTGGGCTGGAATAATGAGGCTCTGGTCGCTGCTTTCTCTCATGGT
This sequence comes from Bufo gargarizans, assembly GCF_014858855.1. Lineage (NCBI taxonomy): Eukaryota > Metazoa > Chordata > Amphibia > Anura > Bufonidae > Bufo > Bufo gargarizans. The sequence continues at coordinate 645,389,473 of NC_058080.1, read as the reverse complement.
CTCTCGGATGCCTTGAAGGATGAGGTTGCAGCTAAGGACCTACCAGTGGAGCTCGAGTCTCTTATTTCTTTCCTGATTTTGATTGACACCAGACTCAGGGAGAGACCTTCCTTTAAGGAGAGCCTGCGGAGGTCTCCTAACAGATTGGCGCCTACGTTTGCTGTCCCACCCGTGCCTCCCTCTCCTCCCACGCCTCCTGGGGATGACTTGTCTGGGGGTGAACCCATGCAGCGGGGGTTTGCTCGCCTGTCTGAGGGGGAGAGGGTACTCCGGAGACGCGAGGGCCGATGCATGTACTGTGGTCTCGGTGGGCATTTTCGGTTGGCATGTCCGAACCGTCCGGGAGAACGCTCGCACCTGAGGTCCTGTCGGGGGCAGATCTTGGGTGGAGTCTCCTCGTCCCCGGTTTCCCGTGTTGACAAACCACTGATCACGGTTGTCCTCTCCTGGGTCGGGGGCTCGGTGACGACCCAGGCGTTGGTGGACTCTGGTGCTGGTGGTTTGTTCATTGATAGAGTGTTCGTTGCCGCCAATTCCATTCCTCTGCAGCCTCGAGGTTCCCCACTGGCTCTTGAGGCGATAGACGGCAGACCCCTTCTGCCGCCACACGTGACTCATGAGACCCTTCCAGTGGGGATAGCCATTGGTGCCGTTCACAGAGAGTCGGTCTGTCTCCAGGTTATTTCGTCTCCACACTACTCGGTGGTCTTGGGGTACCCCTGGCTCCAGAAGCATAATCCGACTTTCGATTGGAGATCGGTCGAGATCCTCTCGTGGTCACCGCAGTGTGGGGCTAGTTGCATCCATGGGCCTGTCAAGTTGCTGTGTACTTCCTCGGACTCTCTGTTGCCTCCTGAATACGAAGAGTACCGGGATGTATTCGATAAGGTGCGCGCGGTTGCCCTACCTCCGCACCGCCCATACGATTGTGCCATAGAGTTACAATCCGGTGCCGTTCCTCCTCGTGGCAAAGTCTATCCACTGTCGGTAGCGGAGAATGAGGCCATGGAGGAGTACGTGAGGGAGGCGCTTTCACGCGGACACATTCGCAAATCCTCGTCCCCGGCAGGGGCTGGATTTTTCTTTGTGAAAAAGAAGGGCGGCGAGTTGAGGCCTTGCATCGATTACAGGGGTCTCAATCGCATCACGATCAAGAACGCTTACCCGATACCCTTGATTTCCGAGCTGTTCGATCGCCTCAAAGGGGCCACGGTCTTTACCAAACTCGACCTGAGGGCGGCATATAACCTGGTAAGGATCAAGGCGGGCGATGAGTGGAAGGACCGCGTTTAACACCAGGACCGGTCATTATGAATCCTTGGTTATGCCCTTTGGGTTGTGCAATGCGCCCGCAGTCTTCCAGGAATTCATCAACGATGTTTTCCGTGACCTGTTGCAGCAGTGTGTGGTGGTCTATTTGGATGACATCTTGGTATATTCTGCATCCATGGAGGCCCACATTCTGGATGTCAGACGAGTGTTGCAACGCTTACGAGAGAACAAGCTGTTCGGTAAGCTTGAGAAATGCGAATTTCACCGATCCCAGGTAACCTTCTTAGGTTACATCATTTCCGCTGAGGGGTTCTCCATGGATCCTGAGAAGGTTTCGGCTGTCTTACAGTGGCCCCAGCCCAGTGGGCTTCGTGCCCTGCAGCGCTTTTTGGGCTTCGCCAATTATTATCGGAAGTTCATCAGGGACTTTTCCATGCTAGCCAAGCCTCTCACGGATCTGACCAGGAAGGGCAGTAATCCTCAGGTCTGGCCGCTCGAGGCCATCCGAGCTTTTGAGGCTCTAAAGTCCGCCTTTGTGTCGGCTCCGATTCTGTCGCATCCCAACCCTGGGTTGCCTTTTGTCCTCGAGGTGGACGCGTCTGAGACGGGAGTAGGCGCCCTCCTGTCTCAGCGTAGAACACCAGAGGGTCCTCTGCTTCCTTGTGGGTTTTACTCCCGGAAACTGTCTTCCGCGGAGTGCAACTATCAGATTGGTGACAGGGAGTTATTGGCCATCGTGCAGGCCCTTAAAGAATGGAGGCACTTGCTCGAGGGCTCGGTGGTTCCGGTTCTCATCCTGACGGACCACAAGAATCTGACCTACCTCTCTGAGGCCAAGAGATTGACACCACGTCAGGCCAGATGGGCTCTGTTCTTGTCACGTTTTAATTACGTGGTCTCCTACCTACCCGGCTCCAAGAATGGATGCCTTATCACGGCAGTACTCCGAGCTGTCCGGGGAGGAGTCGATTCCGACTACGGTCATACCCCCGAATCAGATCCTGGCCGCTATTCGCACCAGCCTGACTTCTCCTCTGGGTGAGCAGATTTTGGCGGCTCAATCTGGTGCTCCCTCTGGGAGACCCAACGGCAGATGTTTTGTGCCTGAGGAGTTGCGCACTCGGTTGTTGCGAACCTACCATAACTCCAAGGCCGCGGGGCACCCTGGAAAGAATCAGCTGTCCTGGGCGGTTTCACGTCTGTTCTGGTGGCCTTCTCTACGTTCCGACATCGCCGCATATGTAGCGGCATGCTCCGTTTGTGCCCAGAGTAAGTCCCCTCGGCACCTTCCGTTGGGCCTTTTGCAACCCATAGCCACCGGGGAGCGTCCATGGTCACACCTGGGGATGGATTTCATTGTGGACCTCCCTGCATCCCGAGGCCATACGGTCATTCTCATGATTGTGGATCGGTTTTCCAAAATGTGCCACTGTGTTCCTCTCAAGAAGTTACCCTCTGCACAAGAGTTGGCCTCGATTTTTGCCAGGGAGGTCTTCCGTTTGCACGGTTTGCCCAAGGAGATTGTGTCGGATCGGGGGAGTCAGTTTGTGTCCAGGTTCTGGCGCGCCTTTTGCTCCCAGTTGGGGATTCATCTCTCTTTCTCCTCGGCCTACCACCCTCAGTCCAATGGGGCCGCAGAACGATCCAATCAGGCCTTGGAGCAATTCCTTCGTTGCTATGTCTCCGATCACCAAGACAATTGGGTTGACCTCCTGCCTTGGGCTGAGTTTGCCAGGAACACGGCGGTGAACTCTTCCTCTGGGACGTCTCCCTTCATGGCCAATTATGGGTTCCAACCTGCCGTGTTACCGGAGGTATTCTCTCCCCAGGATATTCCGGCTGTGGAGGATCACCTTTCCGTCCTACGTGCTTCTTGGGTACAGATCCAGAGGTCCCTTGAGGTCTCTGCGCAGCGCCAGAAACTCCAGGCTGATCGCAGACGAGCGCCCGCTCCTTCCTACCAGGTCGGAGACCGCGTATGGTTGTCCACCCGCAACCTCAACCTTCGAGTGCCCACTCCCAAGCTGGCGCCTCGCTTTGTTGGTCCCTTCCGAGTGCTTCGCAGGGTAAACCCGGTAGCCTATGCCCTTGCGCTTCCTCCTGGCATGCGGATCTCCAACGTGTTTCATGTCTCCCTGTTGAAGCCACTGGTGTGTAATCGTTTCACTTCCTCGATTCCTCGGCCTCGTCCGGTCCAAGTGGGCAATCGTGAGGAGTATGAGGTGAGCAATATCCTGGACTCACGCCTGGTCCGCGGCCGGGTGCAGTTTTTGGTCCATTGGCGTGGTTATGGTCCAGAGGAGCGTTCCTGGGTTCCCTCCGCAGATGTCCATGCTCCTGTCTTGCTCCGAGCCTTCCACGCACGCTTCCCTCAGAAACCGTTCCTTACTCCGCGGAGGAGGGGCCCTTGAGGGGGAGGTACTGTCATGGTCTTACCTCCTTGCTGTTCCCTTCGTTTGACATGTGCTGGCGGCCATCTTGGTTTCTGGGTTTTCTTGTAGCCTCCCACCCTGCGGCTCCTCCTTCCCACTGGGAGGAGCTGGATGCCCAGCTCATATATATAGGAGGTCTGTGGCTTCAGTTCCTTGCTTGGTCCTCCTGTGTTCACATGCTTCCAAGACTGCTGCTGCTTCTGGTTCCTGATCCTGGCCTCGTCTGACTACCCCGTTGGTTCCTGATTCCGGCTTCGTCTGACTACCCCGTTGGTTCCTGATTCCGGCTTCGTCTGACTACCCCGTTGGTTCCTGTTCCTGGCTTCGTCTGACTACCCTTCTGGTTCCTGACCTCTGTCTCCGCAAGACCCTGCTTCGGTTTAGCCATCCGTTCGGACTTTGCTTACGGCTTGCTCTTCAATAAAACCTTCTTATTTTCCACTTATCTCTTGTTGTACGTCTGGTTCATGGTTCCATGACATCTACCTTCCTAAATGATGATATAGAAATGCCCCTAGAGCAAAAAAAATTTATCATCAAAGGGATTGAATTTATCCTCACCCATAACATATTTTCCTTTCAGGACCAGACCTATAAACAGATACGGGGCACCGCGATGGGGACGCGTTTCGCGCCAAGCTTTGCGAATCTGTTTATGGGTAGGTTCGAAGAACATTTCATATACCAAACCAAGTTCTGGCATGAAAACATCATGTATTTTAAAAGATATATCGATGATTTGATCTTCATCTGGGATGGCGATTTATCTACAATAAAATTTTTTTATCTCATTTAAATGCCAATAACTGGGGAATTAAATTTACAGGCACATACGACAAAACAAAAACCGAATTCTTGGATCTAGAAATCTTCATCCTGAATAACGAAATCAAAACACGTACTTTCTTCAAAAAGGTGGATAGCAACAGCTATCTTGATTTTAGCAGTACACACTATAGGAAGTGGAAGTCAAATGTCCCCTTCAGCCAATTTAAACGGATCCGTAGAAATTGCACATTAGATTCAGACTTCGACTTACAATGTAACATTCTGACATCCCGGTTCACCCAAAAAAGGTACCCCAGTAGTATTATTGCAGGTGCCAGAGAAAAAGCGAACAAGCTGACCCAATCAGAAAGCCTAGCCCCCCCCCCCAAAAAAGAGAGGATAAAAATGATCCCAACTTATACTGCTATAATTTCATTACAACCTATAACCAAAATCATAATGCCATTAAAGATACATTGGGGAAACACTGGCATATACTCAAAAGGGATCCCATACTCAGCCAAATCATTCCGGAGAACCCCAAATTTACATATAGAAGAGCAAAAACTCTGAAAAACATTCTAGCTCCGAGCAAAATGAGACCATTAATACATTCCGCCAACAATGATTTTGATACTGAGGCCCCCAAAGGAAGTTTCAAATGTGGTCACCTAAGATGCCTTTGCTGCAATAGCATTAACCAACGATCATCTTTCCATAGCATGAGTACTGGGGAAGTATTCCAAATTCAACATCACCTGACCTGTAACTCTGATTATGTTATTTACCTATTAGAATGCCCCTGTCACCTACAATATATAGGCCGCACAATACAAAAATTACGTAAACGTTTCAATACACATCGCTCAAAAATCCGGAAAAGGTACATGAAACATAGCGTTTCTAGACATGCGGCGGAACACCATGATGGCAATACCGTAGGGTTCACGATAACACCCATTGAACTCATTCCAGTACATCTCCAAACAGATGCCCAATATATCAGACGTCGGGAGATGTACTGGATCTTCAAACTTAATAGTCTCAATCCGTATGGGATCAATGAGGCCTTTGAAATAAACCTCTAAATAAAGTGAAATGATATTTTATAGAGAAAGGATATATAAAAAACTCCTCTTTTTTTATTTTTTTTTTTTTTTTATTATTATATTTATTTTATTTTATTATTATTATATTTTATATTTATTATTTATTACCCTTTAAATTACACTTTATATGCACATTTCCTATACATAGGTCTATATCTTTATATATATATACATTTATATATATAGATATAAATATTTTTCATGGTCTATACTTGAGATACATATAGATTCAATCTTTTCCCCCCTCCCCCTTATTTATCTATATATACACACGTTTACTTATACATTTTTATCTTTTTTATCCTATATGTTTTTATATATATACAGAATAGGTCTTTTATATTTATTTTTATTTGTATACATTTTTTAATATCTCTTAATCAGTGGCTAATATATACTAAATATTTCCCTACACATAAATAGAGTGCATAGACCGGGTTGAAATTAGCTTTCTAACCGAAGATATAAGTTTTCTCTTTCACATGAATACCAAATACGATAGACTGCTACAGCTTAGGAATCAACTCTGCTGAAAGACGACAGGTCACATGACCGCACTATACAATCATGTGACACCCCCTGCTCTGGATTTCGGCTGCCAGCTCAGAGTGTCTATGTGAGCATGCGCCGGCAGGGGGATCGCAACATCACTGCTACTTCCGCCCGGCTAGATGCCAGCGGCGTGAAGACAGCATATACCTCCCGAGTCATGTGACGCTTGTAATAGCGATCACATGACCGGGAACTGAATCTCATCTTTATGTTTATGTTTATTTACGCAATCAGCAGCAAATTTTAATGAAATAAGGAAACAATCAAAGCCACTATACTGTATACATTGTGTCACTCTAACTGAATGTTATGTATGATTTGTACACCCATATGTTTTGGATGACACCTGAGGATAGCTCCTCCCATAAGGGGCGTCACCCAGGTGCATCCTTTGGCGTTTTTTTTGAAAGAATTTATCTATAAATATGTTCTTGCCACAATACCCACTATATGTTTGTGAAACCTGAAGAAGGGGAACCTCTAATCCCCGAAACGCGTTGTTTCTGAATAAAAGAAGAATACATCTATAAGACTGCTTCCACTAAGTGATTTCGCGCCGATGCAGAACCTCTTTCCTCTACCACGATTTTCTTTTGGGGGACTGGACATCCCATCCAAGAGACTACAAAAATCTGCGGCTGCAATCCTGGTGTAAAAGTCTTATTTATATTAAAGCTTACAGTAGAGTTGTGCCTGCCGGAGCACAACTCCATAAGGTGAGTCTGATTATTTCTCACTTTGATATCTTCATCCGGTGAACGTATTACACTATTGTGCGCTCCTCTTTTTTCTGTTTCCCTGTTTCCGAGGGGAAATTAGATTTGTCCGTGACCTACATTGATTCTCTTCTATGACATGCAGAATGATTCTCTGCTGACATGAAGCCAGATTCTCTGTTACGGGACCTCTCTCCTCTGCCTGGTTTGCTGGGCCTAAATATATGCCAATGGACTGTTCCAATGTTGGGTGACGTGAAGCCTGATTCTCTGCTATGACATGCAGACTGATTCTCTGCTGACATGAAGCCATATTCTCTGTTATGGGACCTCTCTCCTCTGCCTGGGTGCTGGGCCTAAATATATGCCAATGGACTGTTGCAGTGGTGGCTGACGTGAAGCCTGATTCTCTGCTATGGGACCTCTCTCCAATTGATATTGGTTAATTTTTATTTATTTTATTTTTATTTTTATTCATTTCCCTATCCACATTTGTTTGCAGGGGATTTACCTACATGTTGCTGCCTTTTGCAGCCTTCTAGCTCTTTCCTTGGCTGTTTTACAGCCTTTTTAGTGCCGAAAAGTTCGGGTCCCCATTGACTTCAATGGGGTTCAGGTTCGGGACGAAGTTCGGATCGGGTTCGGATCCCGAACCCGAACATTTCCGGGAAGTTCGGCCGAACTTCTCGACCCCGAACATCCAGGTGTCCGCTCAACTCTACCCAGCAGCACTAAATACCCGCTCTCACAAAACGCTGGCAGCAGGGCACGCTAGTACCTACAAGGCGTAGAGCACCAGTTCGTGCTACATGTCCAGCTTGGACACCCAATAGTTGTAAAGCACAGAGGGATCACTGAGGACGCTGACAGGGACTGCTACGTACTCCTTCACCATCTTCCAAAACGCTTCCCTCCTTGTGACACTAGGCCGCGCATCAGGGTGAGGGTGCTGGCTAGGTGTCATGAAACTGTTCCTGGACTTGGAGAGCGCTGCCCTGCCTCTGTTGGAACTTCTGTGTGTTCCCCTCGTCTCCCCTCCTCGGTTGCCCAAGGAACTACGTACTCTGCTGCCAGCGTTGTCAGCTGGAAATTTTTGTAGAAATTTTTCCACAAGAACCTTCTGGTATTGCATCATTTTGCTAGTCCTCTACACCACAGGTATGAGAGATGAGAAGTTCTCTTTGTAGCAGGGGTCGAGAAGGGTGAACAACCAGTATTAGGTGTTGACCAAAATGCGTATAACGCGAGGGTCACGGGAAAGGCAGCATAACATAAAGTCAGCCATGTGTGCCAGAGTCCCAACAGACAAGACTTTGCTGTCCTCATCAGGAGGATGACTCTTAATCTCCTCATCCTCTTCCTCTTCTTGGGCCCATCCACGCTGAATAGATTGAATAAACCTGCTATGGGTATTACCATTGTAGTGGAGGCAACCATATCCAGCTCCTCCTCCTCATCATCATCATCATCATCCAATTCCTCCTGAGAAGATGATCTGAGGGTGATCTGGCTAATACCCAGTGTACTGTCTTCCCCCATTTCCACCTCTTCCACATGCAAAGTGTCCGCCTTCATTGTGAGCAGCGAGCATTTCAGTAGACACAGAAGTGGGATGGTTACACTGATAATAGCAGCATCGCCGCTCAGCATCTGTGTTGATTCCTCAAAGTTGCGTAAAACCTCACAGAGGTCAGACATCCATGCCCACTCGTCGCTTGTGAATAGCGGAAGCTGACTGGAAAGGAGACGACCATGTTGCAGCTGGTATTCCACTACTGCCCTCTGCTGCTCACAAAGCCGGGCAAACATGTGGAACATGGAGTTCCAGCGCGTGCTCATGTCGCACAACAGTCAGTGAGCTAGCAATTGCAAGTGCTGCTGCAGCGTTGCCAGACCGACAGCAGCTGTAGATGACTTTTTGTAAATGGGCACACACGTGGCGCACATTCACAAGTAGCTCAGGAAAATTGGGGTAGGTTTTGAGAAACCACTGAACCACTAAGTTTAACATGTGGGCTAGGCATGTTATGTGTGTGATCTTGCCGAGCTCCAAAGCCGCACCCAAGTTGCGGCCATTATCAGACACAACCATGCCTGGTTGTAGGTTGAGTGGCGATAACCACAGCTCAGTCTGGTCCATTATACACTGCCACAGTTCTGCGGCAGTGTGCTGTTTGTCACCTAAGAAAATTAGTTTTAGGACAGCCTGTTGCCGCTTCCCCACTGCAGTGCTACACTGCTTCCAGCTACTGACTGATGACTGACTGGTGATGCAAGATGAGAATTCAGAGGTGGAAGTGGAGGAGGAGAAGGGGGGTTGCAGCGACTAATGTAGGTGGTGGTGGAAATCCTGATGGAAGTAGGGCCTGCAATCCTTGGCGTCGGTGGAACCTGTTTCATCCCAGGGTATGACTCGCTCCCAGTCTCCACAATGTTCACATGCTCAAACGCTATACAGGAGATGTAGAGCAGGTAATGTCGCTGTCACCAGCGGCAAAAAAATTTAACTAAATGACACAGAAATTTAGAATGCACAAACGTTATACAGGAGATGTAGCGCAGGTAATGTTGCTGCTGTCACCAGCGGCTAACGTTATACAGAAGATGTAGCAGCAGCTGTATATAGAAGATGTAGCAGCAGCTAACATTATACAGGGGATGTAGCGCAAGTAATGTCGCTGCTGTCACCAGCGGCTAATGTTATACAGGAGATGAAGCGCAGGTAATGTCGCTGCTGTCACCAGTGGTTAACATTATAAAAGAGATGTAGCGCAGGTAATGTTGCTGCTGTCACCAGCAGCTAAACAATTGCAAGCAATTTAGCGCACATTGTGCTAATACTTTTCACAGCCAGATAAAACAATAGTCCTTAAAAGGACTTAAAACTCCCTAAAAAAACACAATTCCTATCCCTATACTATCTGTCCCTTTTGCTGCAGCTCGCCCTGACTAAGTCTGAGCCGAACCACGTGTCATTGAGTGCTGTATAGCACCCGATGATGCATTCCGGCCAGCCAATCACTGCAATGCCAGTAACCAACATGGCTGCGGCATTACAGTGAGCGGCACTACTTCCCCGCATGTCTATTGGCTGCGTAGCAGCCAACAAACGTGCAGGGAGGAGACTCGAGCATCGCACTTGAGCACACGCGATGTGCCGAGCATCGCGATGCTCGAGTGAAAAAGGTGTTCACCCAACACTAGCAATGACCCATGCACTGCTGAAGCCAGAGATTGGCTGCATTGTGACACTTGTGCATGGAATGTCACTGCTGTAGCCAGGAAGATGAATGGCAGGGAGAACCAGAGCACAGCACTGAAAGAGGCAGGGGAGAAAAGGGGGCAACTATAAACTCTTTTGTTATTTTAGTACATGTACAGGAGCTGTCCGGGTTTTTATTGAACTGACTTTATGGAGCTGTATGCACTCTGTATTATTCTCTGCGCAGCACAGTATTAGTGTCCAGCCACACAGTCAAGTTTCTTGATCCAGGTTGGAATCGGGTATGAGCGCAGAGTACAGAAATACATGCACACCTTGGCTTGCTGTCGATTATTAATGGTTGTCTGAGGAATGTTCTGCCACATTGAATGAACTTGGACTCACAAATCCTCAAGATCCACAGCTTGCATCTCTATTTATAATTGCCAACCATTGATGTCCCAGATGTGCTTGATTGGGGAAAAGTCTGGGGACAAGTCCAGAGACACTGTAAGCCATAGTATGGGGCCTGGTATTGTCCTCATAAGAAACAGCTCTTGAGACACTTTGCAAAAAAGGTTGTATTACTCATTCTACGACCAACTCAATGTACTAACACTGACTACCAAATCATTATGCCACCCACACCATAATCCCAGGAGTAGGACCAGTGTGATGTTACCTTGTGAAAGCCACTTCATGATGGTCTCCAAGCCAATCTTCAGCTATCACAGTGACCGAGACAAAAGCACAACTAATCGCTGAAGAGAACTGTCCTCTATTCCAGCCTCCATTGCTCTCCACTAGCTTTTGAGAGCAGTGGAGTGAGGTCAATGGAACACCTGCAGCTGGACGTAGGCCAATATCGTGCAGATGCCTTCTGATGGTTTAGTGTAGATATCGTTTGCCACCCTAGGCTTGGGATGTAACATCCAATTTTACTTGTAGTACAGAACTTCAACTGGAGCTGTGCTTCTTGCTCCATTTAAAGTTTTAGTTCCAGCACCAGAGGCTGCAGGGAACAGCTGATTGTGAGGGTAACAGGGTATCGGAGACTCGCTAATTGAATATTAATGACCTATCCTGACAATAGGTCATCAATATTAGAAGCCTAGAAGACCCTTTTAAGCAGGTCATACAATTATGTGTTGTACATATCCACCACCACGCACTAATTGATTGCAAAACTATTTTTCACAAATATTATCTCTGTCGGGAGAACCTGAATATATGATTGGGTAGAGGTTTGGACATTAACAACAAATGACCCCTGGCTCTAGATTTTCAACTTTAAATTTGATAGCACATATGGTACATACAGTATGTCACCTAAGCTTTCCTAACTGCAACACTTTCACAACATCACATCTTACCACCATGAAACTGGTTAGATGTCACAGCAGCTTACCTGATGTCACAGTATGTTACTTAATTTAAACCTCTTGTGATGTGACAGCTGTTTGGTCAGTTTAACACTTATGATGCCACAATAGCTTACCATGCCATGTCACAGCACCTTACTAGAACCCTATTGTGATGCAATACAGTAGTTTGCCTGAATCAGTTGTGATGTCACAGCTGTTATCTTACTTAAACACAGTTGTTATGTCACAGCAGATTTTTTGAAAAAAAAAAAAACCTCTTATGCACTCTCACTAAATGACAAAAACCGTGTGTGATGTCATAGTACACACAGTTGTGATGTTACAGTACATTTTACCTAATAGCAACATGTGGGATGTCACAGCAGCATGTCTGACTAAAACACACTTATGAAAGGTACTATCAAAAAATCAAGCATCTTTTGTAATATCTTTGCTACCCATTTTACTAATTTCAATTATTTTGTTTTTTATTTTAAACCATCTTAGAATATTACAGCAGGTAACCTGTAGCTGACCAGGTAAGACCTGTCCTAGGTTGCTAATACAGCTTATATGTTCATACAGCTAGACCTGCCAATAACCTTAATACAGTTCCTATGATTGTGTGTTAAAGACAAAAACAGAGTTATTTAAAGTGACTTCTGTCATATAACTTTTATATATATTGTAATCACAGAAGCAGAAAAGATAATATGCCTTTAAGATTCATTATATGGATGCGAGGTAAGCTCAATGACACAGCAGAAATAACAGAAAGCATAAAGTTAAACTGCTTTTGCTGGGCAGGAGTCTAGACCAATCACAGCCAGCCTCACACACAGCAGGAGTCTTGACCAATTACGGCCAGCCTCACACACAGCCTGTGTGGGAAATTCCCCTAGCAGGAGCTGCTAGAATCATTACAAAAGATGAGAGAAGCTGAACAGATATTCACCCCACTAAGAGCTGTGTTTCATGGAAGCAGAAAGGGCCAAAATAGGTATTTAAAATAGTCTACTGTTAATATAGTGATGAGAACTGTATACTGAACCAGTTATATGTGTGTGTTTACTTACAGTTCCACCAATTGCAAACTGCAAAGTTCACAATCCAAAGTCAAGTTCCATATTGCAAACTGCCAAATTGTATACAACCATACCAGATCATACTCAACCATTCTGCAAATACACTACGTGCAGAATTATTAGGCAAATGAGTATTTTGACCACATCATCCTCTTTATGCATGTTGTCTTACTCCAAGCTGTATAGGCTCGAAAGCCTACTACCAATTAAGCATATTAGGTGATGTGCATCTCTGTAATGAGAAGGGGTGTGGTCTAATGACATCAACACCCTATATCAGGTGTGCATAATTATTAGGCAACTTCCTTTCCTTTGGCAAAATGGGTCAAAAGAAGGACTTGACAGGCTCAGAAAAGTCAAAAATAGTGAGATATCTTGCAGAGGGATGCAGCACTCTTAAAATTGCAAAGCTTCTGAAGCGTGATCATCGAACAATCAAGCGTTTCATTCAAAATAGTCAACAGGGTCGCAAGAAGCGTGTGGAAAAACCAAGGCGCAAAATAACTGCCCATGAACTGAGAAAAGTCAAGCGTGCAGCTGCCAAGATGCCACTTGCCACCAGTTTGGCCATATTTCAGAGCTGCAACATCACTGGAGTGCCCAAAAGCACAAGGTGTACAATACTCAGAGACATGGCCAAGGTAAGAAAGGCTGAAAGACGACCACCACTGAACAAGACACACAAGCTGAAACGTCAAGACTGGGCCAAGAAATATCTCAAGACTGATTTTTCTAAGGTTTTATGGACTGATGAAATGAGAGTGAGTCTTGATGGGCCAGATGGCTGGATTGGTAAAGGGCAGAGAGCTCCAGTCCGACTCAGACGCCAGCAAGGTGGAGGTGGAGTACTGGTTTGGGCTGGTATCATCAAAGATGAGCTTGTGGGGCCTTTTTGGGTTGAGGATGGAGTCAAGCTCAACTCCCAGTCCTACTGCCAGTTTCTGGAAGACACCTTCTTCAAGCAGTGGTACAGGAAGAAGTCTGCAAGGTAAGAAAAACATGATTTTCATGCAGGACAATGCTCCATCACACGCGTCCAAGTACTCCACAACGTGGCTGGCAAGAAAGGGTATAAAAGAAGAAAATCTAATGACATGGCCTCCTTGTTCACCTGATCTGAACCCCATTGAGAACCTGTGGTCCATCATCAAATGTGAGATTTACAAGGAGGGAAAACAGTACACCTCTCTGAACAGTGTCTGGGAGGCTGTGGTTGCCTACTGCACGCAATGTTGATGGTGAACAGATCAAAATACTGACAGAATCCATAGATGGCAGGCTTTTGAGTGTCCTTGCAAAGAAAGGTGCCTATATTGGTCACTGATTTGTTTTTGTTTTGTTTTTGAATGTCAGAAATGTATATTTGTGAATGTTGAGATGTTATATTGGTTTCACTGGTAAAAATAAATAATTGAAATGGGTATATATTTGTTTTTTGTTAAGTTGCCTAATAATTATGTACAGTAATAGTCACCTGCACACACAGATATCCCCCTAAAATAGCTAAAACTAAAAACAAACTAAAAACTACTTCCAAAAATATTCAGCTTTGATATTAATGAGTTTTTTGGGTTCATTGAGGACATGGTTGTTGTTCAATAATAAAATTAATCCTCAAAAATACAACTTGCCTAATAATTCTGCACTCCCTGTAGTTATTGCTAACTGCATACTGCAAATTGCAACCAAATTCAGCAAGTGAACTATTAGTTAGACCTCAGATATACCTCACAGAGAGATCATAAAGTGCTTAAATAACTTAAAGTGAGAGTACATATGCTCAAGAGAGAAATATATCCACCATTTTATGTTGAACAGTTGCACTACCATCTTATGCATACTGCCATCTTGTGATATCTTTTCAACACATGTTATGTACATGGACTATCTGCTGCGGGGGCGGCAGTGTTTTATATGAAGAAAAGTTGAAGTTAATAAAGAAGTTATTTCAATCATTTGGTGTGTTATTTAAACCTACTGTTTCCTCAGAACGGCGCTAGAGGAATTACAGAGTAACAGACAGTCTGGTTAGACTAAAAGTCAGATATAAAAATTCTTCTAATGCTACAGCGCAAAAGGCACTTCATAGTGCAACACCTGCCACATAACCTGCTTCCTGACAGTCTCCATGTTACCATTAGTGATAAGCGGCAGGGGCAATATTCGAATTTGCGATATTTCGCAAATATTTTGTAGAATATTTGTCATATATTCACAAATTCTAGAATCTGCTATTATTTTCTTGATTGCGAAAATCAGCAATGTAATATTCGTGTAAAGCGCACGCAATACAGGTGTGGGTCACTTTTGCTACATTTTCCAAGCTGCTAGAAGCTACCTGACCAGAGACCACGGACCCTTGAAGCCACAACTACATCTGTATTTTGCGGATCCACGGTTTGCAGACTACAAAACGGACACAGTCATGTGCATTAGGCCTTAAATGCAAGATATTGAATATTCACTGGCTAAAATGATTGATAAAATGAACTGTATGAAATTCTATTTATCTACAGACGTGGACAAAATTGTTGGTACCCTTTGGTCAATGAAAGAAAAAGTCACAATGGTCACAGAAATAACTTTAATCTGACAAAAGTAATAATAAATTAAAATTCTATAAATGTTAACCAATGAAAGTCAGACATTGTTTTTCAACCATGCTTCAACAGAATTATGTAAAAAAATAAACTCATGAAACAGGCATGGACAAAAATGATGGTACCCCTAACTTAATATTTTGTTGCGCAACCTTTTGAGGCAATCACTGCAATCAAACGCTTCCTGTAACTGTCAATGAGACATCTGCACCTCTCAGCAGGTATTTTGGCCCACTCCTCATGAGCAAACTGCTCCAGTTGTGTCCGGTTTGAAGGGTGCCTTTTCCAGACTGCATGTTTCAGCTCCTTCCAAAGATGCTCAATAGGATTGAGGTCAGGGCTCATAGAAGGCCACTTTAGAATAGTCCAATTTTTTCCTCTTAGCCATTCTTGGGTGTTTTTAGCGGTGTGTTTTGGGTCATTGTCCTGTTGCAAGACCCATGACCTGCGACTGAGACCAAGCTTTCTGACACTGGCTAGTACATTTCTCTCTAGAATTCCTTGATAGTCTTGAGATTTCATTGTACCCTGCACAGATTCAAGACACCCTGTGCCAGACGCAGCAAAGCAGCCCCAGAACATAACAGAGCCTCCTCCATGTTTCACAGTAGGGACAGTGTTCTTTTCTTGATATGCTTCATTTTTTCGTCTGTGAACATACAGCTGATGTGCCTTGGCAAAAACTTCGATTTTTGTCTCATCTGTCCACAGGACATTCTCCCAGAAGCTTTGTGGCTTGTCAACATGTAGTTTGGCATATTCCAGTCTTGCTTTTTTATGATTCGTTTTCAACAATGGTGTCCTCCTTGGTCGTCTCCCATGTAGTCCACTTTGGCTCAAACAACGACGGATGGTGCGATCTGACACTGATGTTCCTTGAGCATGAAGTTCACCTTGAATCTCTTTAGAAGTCTTTCTAGGCTCTTTTGTTACCATTCGGATTATCCGTCTCTTAGATTTGTCATCAATTTTCCTCCTGCGGCCACGTCCAGGGAGGTTGGCTACAGTCCCATGGATCTTAAACTTATGAATAATATGTGCAACTGTACTCACAGGAACATCTAGTTGCTTGGAGATGGTCTTATAGCCTTTACCTTTAACATGCTTGTCTATAATTTTCTTTCTGATCTCTTGAGACAGCTCTTTCCTTTGCTTCCTCTGGTCCATGTCGAGTGTGGTACACACCATATCACCAAACAACACAGTGATTACCTGGAGCCATATATATAGGCCCAATGGCTGATTACAAGGTTGTAGACACCTGTGATGCTAATTAGTGGACACACCTTGAATTAACATGTCCCTTTGGTCACATTATGTTCTGTGTTTTCTAGGGGTACCATCATTTTTGTCCATGCCTGTTTCATGAGTTTATTTTTTTACATAATTCTGTTGAAGCATGGTTGAAAAACAATGTCTGACTTTCATTGGTTAACATTTATAGAATTTTAATTTATTATTACTTTTGTCAGATTAAAGTTATTTCTGTGACCATTGTGACTTTTTCTTTCATTGACCAAAGGGTACCAACAATTTTGTCCACGTCTGTATACTGAGATTTCCATTCGTTTGACAACCATGCATTAATCAATGTGCAAATCTGCCCAACTGTCTGATGAACGCATTTATTCCAGAAGAGAGAATGTATAATATGTACATTCATTAATATGCTCCACCACACATAACACCTCTGACCCCTTTTTTAAGTAATCTCCTCTCATTTCAAAGATAATAATCCAATCTGCGTTCCTATTTCCATAGCCAATGGATTAGACCTTTAACCTATTCTCTACTGAACTGCCTGCAAACGACTATTACACTATAATACCACATAACCTGTACCCCTCAATAACAACCTCTGCATATTACAACATGCAACTGTTTTGACTGTTGACCTCAGTGTTATGGTATATCCTGGAAAGTCATTTGGAGGTTAAAATGAAAAGCCGTCATTTGCTTTTATTATGTTATGTTTTTATCTCATTATTCTGCACAATTACAGCATTAATCATGTGTAAATGTGTAACATATTTCCAAACAAATTAGAGGTCCTCTACAACAATTGCTCCTAACATAAATGTTCCTAAGGATTGCATTATCTATAATATGTTATGTGAGTATAATGTACTGTGTTGAGTGGTGCTGAGGGAATTGAAATATTCGAAGTGGACTTCGATACGAATTTCAGGGAAAATTTTATTCACTGATTCACGCAAGATTTCGTGGTGGATCTTTAAGCAAGATGGCCGTGGTGGCCTCTTAGCACTCAAATGGATAAGGTAAGTACAATCAGCGATGAACACAGCTCCTGAGGGGTTCAAAGACAGGGAGGTGGCGCAATGCACTTCTCATCACAAAGCAAATTTTTTAGTAAAATTTGGCAAAGCAGCCAAATCAGATTTTTAAGAACTTCGCATCTCTAGTGTTAATACACGTACAGTGAAGAAGGCTACATTTGCAGGAAGGCGAATTCAATGGGTCTAGTAATCTACTGGTGGGAAATTGATTCAAAAGGATTTAAAATAAAACTTTAATAGGTTGGTAAATCAAAATTTTCCATTTCTATTTTACTATTTTACTGCAGCAATAGAGATGAGCGAATTTCTTGAAATTCGTTTTGGGTCTGATTTAAACAAATATGATAGCAGATTCTATTCAGGTACCAATAAATTCAACCCGAATCGGAGGTGCTCAATTTGCCCTGAAAAGTAGTGTATGACACCTGCGGTTTCCTAGCACTGTATTTCAAGCTCTTTTACACCAAGACAGCATTAGTAATGTCAAAGTGACAATGACCTATATGGCTTTGGCTAAACACATGATAGCCAGTGGTAACAGCCTGATTAATAACACATTGCGATTGTCTAATTTTTGTATCAATGGAACTATAGCAGAGAGAAAGTGTCACGGTAAGGATCAGTGAAGTCCTGTACGATCCTGTACGATCCATCGTAAACGACAGCCCACAACTGGACGAATGCCCCTCCTTCAATACATCCTGGGATCTATTAGGAGAGAAAAACTGAGAAACTAATAAACCAAGTAACAGCCAGGCACAAGGTAAACAATTCCAAAAACCCATGGAGGCTGAGGGCAACAGACGGACTGAGTCAAAACAGGACCAAGTCCGACAACAACATGCAGAACTAAAAATTGAACCAATTGAACCTGCATGCCAGGTAAGTCCAATAAGCCAAATCAGAAGTTAAAAACCAGATACGATACCAAGTCAGAAGTCCAAAACCAGGAAGTTGCGAATCCGGTAAAATCATAACACAGAGAGAGACTAGTCAATTTTCAAAGCAGAAGTTCAAGTCCAGGGTGTGAAATATATCAGAGGAGGCTAGTGCGGTACTAAACCAAATCACAGCCAACTGTGGCCAGCAGTTGCCTGTTTAAATTGTCAGCACTTCTGGTCGCATGACACACCCAGTGTTATGTGACCAATGACTTTACTGGGATACACTCACCAGTGCTGCCTCCTATTGGCCAGCCCTCCTGCACTCAGAGGCCCGGCTTAGTTGTCCTGAAAACTGGATACCAGCTTCCAAGAAGTGACATGCCATGGCTCAGCGGTTACCACTAGGGCCTTGCAGTGCAGGGGTCCTGGATTTAAATCTAAGGGCTCATGCACACGACTGTTGCCTGTTTTGTGGTCTGCAAATCCTGTACAAAATCAGGCCGGTCATCAATCACTTTAGGGCCAAATGTTTGGAGGCCTATGTACCTGGAAGGGAGGTCACGGTTGATAAGTCTCCCATTGCTTTCAAGGGGAGACTCATTTTCTGCCAGTATGTTCCCTCTAAGCGGGCGAGGTATGGCGTGAAGCTGTACAAACTTTGTGAGAGTACCTTAGGGTACACTTACAAGTTTCGTGTGTACAAGGAGCGGGATTCCCGTATTGAACCCCCAGAATGTCCCTCCACTCTGGGTGTTAGCGGGAAACTTGTGTGGGACCTTATGCACCCACTGCTAGATAAAGGTTACCACCTGTACGTGGATAATTTTTATACTAGTATCCCCTTGTTCCAGTCCCTCGCCGCCAGATCCATGTCCGCTTGTGGGACCGTGCGAAAAAATCGACGCGGCCTCCCTACCCACCCCCTCCAGGTACACATCCCCAGAGGTGAGACCCGTGCCCTTACCAGTGGAAACATGTTGCTGTCAGATATAAGGACAAGAGGGATGTCCTTGTACTGTCCACAATTCACGGTAACGGCATCACCCCTGTCCCTGTGCGAGGTACCGCGGCAACGGTCCTCAAGCCTGATTATATCGTCGACTACAATCGGTATATGGGAGGAGTTGATATCTCTGACCAAGTCCTCAAGCCATATAATGCCATGCGCAAAATTCGGGCATGGTACAAAAAAGTTGCAGTCTACTTTGTACAGGTTGCCTTGTACAACTATTTTGTGCTGTCCCAGAGCGCTGGCAACACAGGGAAATTCATTCAGTTCTATGAGGCAGTCCTCAAGGCCCTGATCTTTTCTGACCGGGAAAAAGCAGGCCGGAGTACCTTGGGAACTGGAGGCGCCCGGACCGTCCCTGGCCAACACTTTCCAGGTGTGGTTCCTCATACTGGAAAGAAGGGACGGACCCCAAAAAAGTGCAGAGTGAGTCACGGGAGGGGGATACGGAAGGACACCACCACTCAGTGTGACACGTGCCACGATCATCCAGGCCTCTGCATTGACGGTTACTTCAGGGAGTACCACACTTCCATGGAATACTCAATTTATAATCCCCTTCCCCATTTTTAATTTCATTTAGCCACTGACAATCAGAAAAAAATCGCCACATCCGTAAGAATATTCTCTATAAAAATACCCCATGACCTAACCCCTCAGATGAACACGGTCCAAAAAAATAAAATAAAAACAATGCAAACAAAGGTATTTTTTTGTCACCTTACATCACACAAATTGTAATAGCAAGCGATCAAAAAGTCATATGCCCCCCAAAATAGTGCCAATAAAACAGTTCTCTCATCCCGCAAAAAATGAGCCCCTACCTAAGATAATCTGCTAAAAACTTAAAAACTGACTCAGGCTATGGATATAATATATATATTTTTTTTGTTTATAAAACGATAATGTAAAAAACGATAGTGTAAAACATAAATAAAATTAAAAAAAGTAGACATTTTAGGTACTGCCGCGTCCGTAAGGATCTGCTCCATGACCTAACCCCTCAGATGAACACGGTAAAAAAATAATAAAAAAACAGTGCCAAAACAGCTATTTTTTTTTGCAAATTTTCCATTTTAATCTGTTTTTTTCCAATAACAAAGCAAGGGTTAACAGCCAAACAAAACTTCATATTTATTACCCTGATTCTGCAGTTTACAGAAACACCCCATATGTGGTCGTAAACTGCTGTATGACCAAACAACAGGGCGCAGAAGGAAAGGAACGCCGTATGGTTTCTGGAAGGCAGATTTTGATGGCCTTTTTTTTTGCACCATGTCCCATTTGAAGACCCCCTGATGCACCCCTAGAGTAGAAACTCCATAGAAGTAACCCCATCTAAGAAACTACACCCCTCAAGGTATTCAAATCTGATTTAAAAAAATGTATTAACCTTTTAGGTGTTCCTCAACAGTTTATAACAAATGGAGATGAAATTTAATTATTTCTATTTTTGGTAACCTTGCCTCACAAAAATGTAATATAGAGAAACAAAAAATCATATGTACCCTAAAAATAGTCCAAATAAAACTGCCACCTTATCCTGTAATTTCCAAAATGGGGTCATTTTTATGGAGTTTCTACTCTAGGGGTGCATCAGGGGGGCTTTAAATGGGACATGGGGTAAATAAACCAATCCAGCAAAATCTGCCTTCCAAAAACCATATGGCGCACCTTTCCCTCTATGACCTACCGTGTGCCCGTACAGTAGTTTATGGCCTCATATGGGGTGTTTCTGCAAACTACAGAATCAGGGCAATAAAGATAGCATTTTGTTTGGCTGTTAACCCTTGCTTTGTTACTGGAAAAAATTGAGTAAAATGAAACATTTCAGAAAAAATTTAAATTCTCAAGTTTCATCTCATTGGCCAATAACTCTTGTAGAACACCTAAAGCGTTAACAACGTTTGTAAAATCAGTTTTGAATATCTTGAGGGGTGTAGTTTCTTATATGGGGTCACTTTTATGGAGTTTCTACTCTAGGGGTGCATTAAGGGGGCTTCAAATGGGACATGGTGTAAATAAACCAGTCAAGGAAAATCTGACTTCCAAAAACCACACGGTGCACCTCTCCCTCTTCGCCCTACCGTGTGCCCGTACAGAAGTTTATGGCCACATATAAGGGGTTTCTGCAAATTAAAGAATCAGGGCAATAAATATAGCATTTTGTTTGGCTGTTAACCCTTGCTTTGTTACTGGAAAAAATTGATTAAAATGGAAAATTGGCCAAAAAATTTCAATTCTCTAATTTCATCTCCATTTGCCAATAACTCTTGTGGAACACCTAAAGGGTTAACAAAGTTTGTAAAATCAGTTTTGAATACCTTGAGGAGTATAGTTTCTTAGATGGGGTCCCTTTTTTGGAGTTTCTACTATAGGGGTGCATCAGGGGGGCTTCAAATGGGACATGGTGTAAATAAACCAGTCCAGCAAAATCTGCCATCCAAAAACCACACGGCGCACCTTTCTCTCTACGCCCTACTGTGTGCCCATACAGTAGTTTATGGCCACATATGCAGGGCTTCTGCAAACTAAAGAATCAGGGCAATAAATATAGCATTTTGTTTGGCTGTTAACCCTTGCTTTGTTACTGAAAAAAATGGATTAAAATGGAAAATTTGCCCAAAAATTTAAATGATCAAATATCATCTCCATTTGCCAATAACTCTTTTGGAACACCTAAAGGGTTAACAAAGTTTGCAAAATCAGCTTTGAATACCTTGAGGAGTGTAGTTTCTTAAATGTGGTCACTTTTTTAGAGTTTCTACTCTAGGGGTGCATCAGGAGGGCTTTAAATGGGACATGGTGTAAATAATCCAGTCCAGTAAAATCTGCCTTCCAAAAACCACACGGTGCACCTTTCCCTCTACGCCCTACTGTGTGCCCATACAGTAGTTTACTACCACATATGGGGTGTTTCTGAAAACTACAGAATCAGGGCGATAAATTTAGCATTTTGTTTGGCTGTTAACCCTTGTTTTGTTACTGGAAAAAATGGATTAAAATTGAAAATTTGCCCAAAAATTTAAATTCTCCAATTTTATCTCCATTTGCCAATAACTCTAGTGGAATACCTAAAGGGTTAACAAAGTTTGTAAAATCAGTTTTGAATACCTTGATGGGTGTAGTTTCTTAGATAGGGTCACTTTTTTGGAGTTTCTACTATAGGGGTGCATCAGTGGGGCTTCAAATGGGACATGGTGTAGATAAACCAGTCCAGCAAAATCTTCCTTCCAAAAACCACATGGCACACCTTTCCCTCTACGCTTTACCTTGTGCCCATACAGTAGTTTACAGCCACATATGGGGTGTTTCTGAAAACTACAGAATCAGAGCAATAAATATAGTGTTTTGTTTGACTGTTAACCCTTGCTTTGTAACTGAAAAAAATGGATTAAAATGGAAAATTTGCCCAAAAATTCAAATTTGCCATTACATCTTGTGGAACACCTAAAGGGTTACATACATTTGTAAAATCAGTTTTGAATACCTTGAAGGGTGTAGTTTCTAGAATGAGGTCATTTTTGGGTGGTTTCTATTATGTAAGCCTCACAAAGTGACTTCAGACCTGAACCGGTCCTTGAAAAGTGGGTTTTTGAAAATTTTCTGACATTTTCAAAAACCCACTTTATTTGCTTCTAAACTACTAAGCCTTGTAACGTCCCCAAAAAATAAAATGTCATTCCCAAAATGATCCAAACAAAGTAGAAATTTGGGGAATGTAAAGCAATAACTATTTTTGTAGGTATTACTATGTATTATAGAAGTAGAGAAATTGAAACTTGGAAATTAGCAAATTTTTTGGTAAATTTGGTATTTTTTTATAAATAAAAACAAATCTTTTTGACTCCATTTTTGCCAGTGTCATGAAGTATAATATGTGACAAAAAACAGTCTCAGAATGGCCTGGATAATTAAAAGCATTTTAGTTATTCACACATAAAGTGACACTTGTCAAAACTCTTTTTATGTGCTCCTAACACCCCTCACCATGCACACATATGCCTCCAATACCAGTTTTTCCAGCTCTGAGCTTTCCCTCTGCCTGTCTGGGCATTAGATTAGACTGGCAGATCTGTTTACTTTCTCCCCTAGTAAGTGAAGGAAAAGGTCCCGGAGACAATTGAGATCCTCTAACAGCTCTTCTTTATTAATCACATGTAAAAAACGGACATGGCCACTAGGCACACGGCATGGACGTTGACGCGTTTCGGGTGAGTACTAGAGTTGAGCGGACACCTGGATGTTCGGGTTCGAGAAGTTCGGCCGAACTTCCCGAAAATGTTCGGGTTCGGGTTCCGAACCCGGTCCGAACTTCGTCCCGAACCCGAACCCCATTGAAGTCAATGGGGACCCGAACTTTTCGGCACTAAAAAGGCTGTAAAACAGCCCAGGAAAGGGCTGCAAAAGGCAGCAACATGTAGGTAAATCCCCTGCAAACAAATGTGGATAGGGAAATTAATTAAAATAAAAATTAAATAAATACAAATTAACCAAAATCAATTGGAGAGAGGTCCCATAGCAGAGAATCTGGCTTCACGTCACCCACCACTGGAACAGTCCATTCTCAGATATTTAGGCCCCGGCACCCAGGCAGAGGAGAGAGGTCCCGTAACAGAGAATCTGGCTTCATGTCAGCAGAGAATCAGTCTTCATGTCATAGCAGAGAATCAGGCTTCACGTCAGCCACCAATGCAACAGTCCATTGTCAGATATTTAGGCCCAGCACCCAGGCAGAGGAGAGAGGTCCCGTAACAGAGAATCTGGCTTCATGTCAGCAGAGAATCAGTCTTCATGTCATAGCAGAGAATCAGGCTTCACGTCACCCAACATTGGAACAGTCCATTGGCATATATTTAGGCCCCGGCACCCAGACAGAGGAGAGGTTCATTCAACTTTGTGAATGAAAATAAAAATAGGATTGAATGAGGAAGTGCCCTGGAGTACAATAATATATGGTTAAGGGGAGGTAGTTAATGTCTAATCTGGGCAAGGGACGGACAGGTCCTGTGGGATCCATGCCTGGTTCATTTTTATGAACGTCAGCTTGTCCACATTGGCTGTAGACAGGCGGCTGCATTTGCCTGTAATGACGCCCCCTGCCGTGCTGAATACACGTTCAGACAAAACGCTGGCCGCCGGGCAGGCCAGCACCTCCAAGGCATAAAAGGCTAGCTCTGGCCACGTGGACAATTTGGAGACCCAGAAGTTTAATGGGGCCGAACCATCAGTCAGTACGTGGAGGGGTGTGCACACGTACTGTTCCACCATGTTAGTGAAATGTTGCCTCCTGCTAACACGTTGCGTATCAGGTGGTGGTGCAGTTAGCTGTGGCGTGTTGACAAAACTTTTCCACATCTCTGCCATGCTAACCCTGCCCTCAGAGGAGCTGGCCGTGACACAGCTGCCTTGGCGACCTCTTGCTCCTCCTCTGCCTTGGCCTTGGGCTTCCACTTGTTCCCCTGTGACATTTGGGAATGCTCTAAGTAGCGTGTCTACCAACGTGCGCTTGTACCCGCGCATCTTCCTATCACGCTCCAGTGCAGGAAGTAAGGTGGGCACATTGTGTTTGTAGCGTGGATCCAGCAGGGCGGCAACCCAGTAGTCCGCACACGTTAAAATGTGGGCAACTCTGCTGTCGTTGCGCAGGCACTGCAGCATGTAGTCGCTCATGCGTGCCAGGCTGCCCAGGGGTAAGGACAAGCTGTCCTCTGTGGGAGGCGTATCGTCATCGTCCTGCCTTTCCCCCCAGCCACGCACCAGTGATGGGCCCGAGCTGCGTTGGGTGCCACCCCGCTGTGACCATGCTTCATCCTCATCCTCCTCCACCTCCTCCTCATCCTCGTCCTCCTCATCCTCCAGTAGTGGGCCCTGGCTGGCCACATTTGTACCTGGCCTCTGCTGTTGCAAAAAACCTCCCTCTGAGTCACTTCGAAGAGACTGGCCTGAAAGTGCTAAAAATGACCCCTCTTCCTCTCCTCCTCCTCCTCCTGGGCCACCTCCTCTTCCATCATCGCCCTAAGTGTTTTCTCAAGGAGACATAGAAGTGGTATTGTAACGCTGATAACGGCGTCATCGCCACTGGCCATGTTGGTGGAGTACTCGAAACAGCGCAACAGGGCACACAGGTCTCGCATGGAGGCCCAGTCATTGGTGGTGAAGTGGTGCTGTTCCGCAGTGCGACTGACCCGTGCGTGCTGCAGCTGAAACTCCACTATGGCCTGCTGCTGCTCGCACAGTCTGTCCAGCATGTGCAAGGTGGAGTTCCACCTGGTGGGCACGTCGCATATGAGGCGGTGAGCGGGAAGGCCGAAGTTACGCTGTAGCGCAGACAGGCGAGCAGCGACAGGATGTGAACGCCGGAAGCGCGAACAGACGGCCCGCACTTTATGCAGCAGCTCTGACATGTCGGGGTAGTTGTGAATGAACTTCTGCACCACCAAATTCAGCACATGCGCCAGGCAAGGGATGTGCATCAAACCGGCTAGTCCCAGAGCTGCAACGAGATTTCACCCATTATCGCACACCACCAGGCCAGGCTTGAGGCTCACCGGCAGCAACCACTCGTCGGTCTGTTGTTCTAAACCCCGCCACAACTCCTGTGCGGTGTGGGGCCTGTCCCCCAAACATATGAGTTTCAGAATGGCCTGCTGACGTTTACCCCGGGCTGTGCTGAAGTTGGTGGTGAAGGAGTGTGGCTGACTGGATGAGCAGGTGGAAGAAGAGGAGAAGGAAGCCGAGAAGGAGGAGGTGGCAACAGGAGGCAAAGAATGTTGCCCTGCGATCCTTGGCGGCGGAAGGACGTGCGCCAAACAGCTCTCCTCCTGGGGCCCAGCTGCCACTACATTTACCCAGTGTGCAGTTAGGGAGATATAGCGTCCCTGGCCGTGCTTACTGGTCCACGTATCTGTGGTTAGGTGGACCTTGCTACAGATGGCGTTGCGCAGTGCACACTTGATTTTATCGGATACTTGGTTGTGCAGGGAAGGCACGGCTCTCTTGGAGAAGCAGTGGCGGCTGGGAACAACATACTGTGGGACAGCAAGTGACATGAGCTGTTTGAAGCTGTCTGTGTCCACCAGCCTAAATGACAGCATTTCATAGGCCAGTAGTTTAGAAATGCTGGCATTCAGGGCCAGGGATCGAGGGTGGCTAGGTGGGAATTTACACTTTCTCTCAAATGTTTGTGAGATGGAGAGCTGAACGCTGCCGTGTGACATGGTTGAGACGCTTGGTGATGGAGGTGGTGGTGGTGTTGGTGGTACATCCCCTGTTTGCTGGGCGGCAGGTGCCAACGTTCCTCCAGAGGCGGAGGAAGAGGCCGAGGCGGCAGCAGCAGAAGAGGCCGAGGCGGCAGCAGCAGAAGAGGCCGAGGCGGCAGCAGCAGAAGAGGTAGCAGGGGGAGCCTGAGCGACTTCCTTGTTTTTAAGGTGTTTACTCCACTGCAGTTCATGCTTTGCATGCAGGTGCCTGGTCTTGCAGGTTGTGCTAAGGTTCAGAACGTTAATGCCTCGCTTCAGGCTCTGATGGCACAGCGTGCAAACCACTCGGGTCTTGTCGTCAGCATATTGTTTGAAGAAGTGCCATGCCAGGGAACTCCTTGAAGCTGCCTTTGGGGTGCTCGGTCCAAGATGGCGGCGGTCAGTAGCAGGCGGAGTCTCTTGGCGGCGGGTGTTCTGCTTTTGTTCACTGCTCCCTCTTTTGCTACGCTGTTGGCTCGGTCTCACCACTGCCTCTTCCTCCGAACTGTGAATGTCATTGGCACGACCTTCATTCCATGTGGGGTCTAGGACCTCATCGTCCCCTGCATCGTCTTCCACCCAGTCTTGATCCCTGACCTCCTGTTCAGTCTGCACACTGCAGAAAGACGCAGCAGTTGGCACCTGTGTTTCGTCATCATCAGAGACATGCTGAGGTGGTATTCCCATGTCCTCATCATCAGGAAACATAAGTGGTTGTGCGTCAGTGCATTCTATGTCTTCCACCGCTGGGGAAGGGCTAGGTGGATGCCCTTGGGAAACCCTGCCAGCAGAGTCTTCAAACAGCATAAGAGACTGCTGCATAACTTGAGGCTCAGACAGTTTCCCTGATATGCATGGGGGTGATGTGACAGACTGATGGGGTTGGTTTTCAGGCGCCATCTGTGCGCTTTCTGCAGAAGACTGGGTGGGAGATAATGTGAACGTGCTGGATCCACTGTCGGCCACCCAATTGACTAATGCCTGTACCTGCTCAGGCCTTACAATCCTTAGAACGGCATTAGGCCCCACCATATATCGCTGTAAATTCTGGCGGCTACTGGGACCTGAGGTAGTTGGTACACTAGGACGTGTGGATGTGGCAGAACGGCCACGTCCTCTCCCAGCACCAGAGGGTCCACTAACACCACCACGACCATGTCCACGTCCGCGTCCCTTACTAGATGTTTTCCTCATTGTTATCGTTCACCACAACAACAAAAATATTATTTGGCCCAATGTATTGTATTCAAATTCAGCTGAATATAAATTTGAGGCCTAGTATTTAGGCGCTGGGTGACAGGTATAGATTTACTGACAGAATTAGACTTGAAAATGCACAGTTGCGTGTGTGTGAAGTTATTCTGAATGACCCTATGTGCACCTTGAATATTATATACCCTTTTAGGGATGTATTTAAAGTAGGCCTGATACAGCAGAAACCACTAAATTAGGAAATTGCTAAATTGGGAATTGTATTTCAACCCAGAACAAAAAATGTGCTTTGACGGACACTAAATAACTTGCCCAGCCAGAACAGTACACCAGTAACGACAGATTTAGCGGGATATAAATTTGAGGCCTAGTATTTAGGCGCTGGGTGACAGGTATAGATTTACTGACGGAATTAGACTTGGAAATGCATAGTAGCGTGTGTGTGAAGTTATTCTGAATGACCCTATGTGCACTTTGAATATTATATACCCTTTTAGGGATAGATTTCAAATAGCTCTGATACAGCAGAAACCACTAAATTAGGAAATTGCTAAATTGGGAATTGTATTTCAACCCAGAACAAAAAATGTGCTTTGACGGACACTAAATAACTTGCCCAGCCAGAACAGTACACCAGTAACGACAGATTTAGCGGGATATAAATTTGAGGCCTAGTATTTAGGCGCTCGGTGACAGGTATAGATTTACTGACAGAATTAGACTGGGATATGGCCAAAAAATAACCACACTATTGCTGGTTAAATGCACTTGGTGTGACAGCTTGACCAACCACACTACTGAGGGTTAAATGCACTTGGTGACGGGCGAAGTTTGTTAAATGCACTTGGTGTGACAGCTTCACCCTGATGTAGGCTTTAGCCAAAAAACAATTACATCATTGAGGGTTAAATGCACTTGGTGACAGGCGCAGCTTGCCCCTGATGTAGTATATGGCCAAAAAATAAACAGACTATTGCTGGTTAAATGCACTTGGTGTGACAGCTTCACCCTGATGTAGGCTTTAGCCAAAAAACAATTACACCATTGAGGGTTAAATGCACTTGGTGACAGGCGCAGCTTGCCCCTGATGTAGTATATGGCCAAAAAATAAACAGACTATTGCTGGTTAAATGCACTTGGTGTGACAGCTTCACCCTGATGTAGGCTTTAGCCAAAAAACAACCACACCATTGAGGGTTAAATGCACTTGGTTGCAGCTTGTGCTGGCGCACCACAAGACACAAAATGGCCGCCGATCACCCCAGAAAAAAGTGACTGACAAACGGTCTGGGCAGCCTAAAAACAGTGAGCAATTGAGTATCAGCAGCTCAATGACCCACAGCTGCAGATCGATCAATAATCAAGTCCTTTGGAGGAGTTAATCTGCCTAATCTCGCCCTACTGTCGCAGCCGCAACCTCTCCCTACGCTAATCAGAGCAGAGTGACGGGCGGCGCTATGTGACTCCAGCTTAAATAGAGGCTGGGTCACATGGTGCTCTTGCCAATCACAGCCATGCCAATAGTAGGCATGGCTGTGATGGCCTCTTGGGGCAAGTAGTATGACGCTTGTTGATTGGCTGCTTTGCAGCCTTTCAAAAAGCGCCAAGAAAGCGTCACAAAAGCGCCAAGAAAGCGACGAACACCGAACCCGAACCCGGACTTTTACGAAAATGTCTGGGTTCGGGTCCGTGTCACGGACACCCCAAAATTCGATACGAACCCAAACTATACAGTTCGAGTTCGCTCATCCCTAGTGAGTACCCTTAGTCGTAACACTTTGCCATGTGTGACCCCACAATTTAAAGGACTTGGAGTACACCTCCTCCAAAATCAAGGAAGGAGTCTCCAGCCCCATAGGCTGCCACACACTGACACACCTCTTCATTTGCTACATCAATCACAGGTATAATTGGTAACACACTGTGCAGACATTCTCTGGACATATTAACCCTGGGAGTACCAAGGTATTCGCTCCCTGGGGAGAAAAGCCGCACAGTGTGAATATACTATCACTCCACAGATTAAAAACATGTAATACAAACAACCAAAATGGCCTTCTGCCCTGCCACAGGCTAGAATTAATTGCATCCTGACAAATTACATTACTATTTATTGTAACAATCATAATTATTGACACCGGCGAATGAGTAACCATCTTGCAGTCCTTGACGCAGATTGGAATATCTAGTGTTTACCGGTTATAAGGACTGGCTGTATGTAACACCAGAATATAGAAGACAACCGCCCCATGTGACCAGTGTCCTGAGCAAAAATGATCAATATATACCCATCAGACTAATCTCCCCCATTATATAACTAATTATAGTCCAGACTGATCCGGACTTAGCGCACACACCTGTTCATTTTTGCTCAGGACACTGGTCACATGGGGCGGTTGTCTTCCATATTCTGGTTCAAACGCAGTATCAATTGATCTAGCGCACCCAGGGTTAATCGGAGACTACCTTCCTATGTTACATACAGCCAGTCCTTATAACCGGTAAACACTAGATATTCCAATCTGCGTCAAGGACTGCAAGATGGTTACTAATCCGCCGGTGTCAATAATTATGATTGTTACAATAAATAGTAATGTAATTTGTCAGGATGCAATTAATTCTAGCCTGTGGCAGGGCAGAAGGCCATTTTGGTTGTTTGTATTACATGTTTTTAATCTGTGGAGTGATAGTATATTCACACTGTGCGGCTTTTCTCCCCAGGGAGCGAATACCTTGGTACTCCCAGGGTTAATATGTCCAGAGAATGTCCGCACAGTGTGTTACCAATTATACCTGTGATTGATTTAGCTAATGAAGAGGGGTGTCAGTGTGTGGCAGCCTATTGGGCTGGAGACTCCTTCCTTGATTTTGGAGGAGGTGTACTCCAAGTCCTTTAAATTGTGGGGTCACACATGGCAAAGTGTTACGACTAAGGGTACTCACCCGAAACGCGTCAACGTCCATGCCGTGTACCTAGTGGCCATGTCCGTTTTTTACATGTGATTAATAAAGAAGAGCTGTTAGAGGATCTCAATTGTCTCCGGGACCTTTTCCTACACTTACTTGCAGCCTGCTACGGGAACACTCCCTCAGGGCCTCTGGAGCCGGGATCATACACTCCACCAGGAAGGTGAGCTGGACAAAGTTTTTCCATATTTCTCAAGTGTTGTTTTCCGTGCTACGCCTCTGGTTTCCCGAGGAGATGACATTACCTCTAGTTCTATAGTTTATCTTGTATTACGGACTGCCACCGTTCTTACACGGACATACCTTTTACAATGGCTTTTTGCATCCTGCCGGATCGACAATCCAAAGCGGATTCAGTTTTCTCTGTGGAAAACCGGACTGGTTCCAGTGATCTGGACTTAAAAAGTGGAATGAACAATTTGGATCGTTTATTGAATCAAGAGACCCGAGTTTGGTGGGACTGCATTACCCTTACCAAATATAAAGAAAAAAGCATGATTCCTTGGGGTCTAAGAATTAAAAAAGTTCCCACCACCGTCTTCTCAGATGATTTCGTGTGCAGATGGAACAACATTTTGTCGGACTGTTCGATGGAACTAATGAAACTTATCATAGACTTTGAGAATGACAAGCTAATTGCATTACAGCAAGAGATTCAATCCACCAGAGAATCGCTGGCCAAATATAACAGCAACACAGAATATACCTCAATGGAAGAAGATATGAAGCTATCCATTACTAAACTTGAGGACAGTATAATGGAATATAAACATTCTAAATATCAGTGGGACTTATATGATTACACCCATAACCAGGTTAATGAATGGGGGAGGAGGGACAATATTTATTCCACACCCAAACCAATTCTAAAAAACCGTAAGAAAAAGAAAACACCAAAAGGAGTGTCCAGGGTTAGCTTCTCCTCAGACACAGAGGGGTCCGAACTTTCACATGCAGCCGGTGAGTGGGAGCCGGGACCTGATGTCTCCACCCTGCCCCTTTTATCTGATGGGATTGGCAATACTGCCTCTTATTATAAAAGGTCCAAAATAGAAAAGGAAAAAAGAGATTTAGCAAATGCCCCAAAAAACGCAGAACTAGGGGTGGACGGAGACATCGGTCAGTGGCATCTAAGGTCCACCCGACTGCAGATGAAACGAAAATAAACTGTGAACAGTTAAGTGTTGTTAACCTGTCTAGTGTTGTCCTGAGCAGTGAACAGAGGTGTGTACTCTCCCTTGGTCTTAATTTTGCACCAACATGTCATTTTGATATGTTTTCTACCTTACTTGACATCAATAAATTTGTGCGCAATATTACAGTATCCCGACACTTTTATGATATCCCATCTCCTCCTGATCCCCCACACGACAAGACACAGACCTATGAAGAAAATCCATTTAAAGATTTATTGTTCAATGAACAGGTATCACTGTGCTGTCTTGTGGGTCTTCAGGAGGAGCAGGGAATTAGGGATCTACCGAAACTCCCTAACAAATTCCGCACACAAAATGCTAAGTTTTACCCTGTTATGTCGCGCACGGGTAGTATGGATGTTTTCCAGGAGGTGTTAGAAAAAGAATTAAGAAGAATTGAAATACAAAGCAAAAAACTAATAATCATAATAATCTCAGTTCATCTCAAGCCCGAGCGCTTCAGGAATTACAACAGTGTGACACCTTGGTTATTAAAATGGCGGACAAGGGGGGGGGGGGGGGGCGGTGGTCGTCATGGATAAGGAAACTTATGGCAACCAATTACGGGAGATGCTGGCAGATACATGCACGTACAGGAAATTATTGAGAGACCCATTACGAGAATATATGGATAGCTATATGTCACTGTTACTGAAAGGAAAGGAGTTGGGTGTTTTTAGTGACAGTGAATATAGGTACCTGTGCATGGATGTCCCGGTCACCCCCATTATGCATGCTTTGCCTAAAATCCACAAAGGCGTCCATCCCCCCCCCCCCCCCCCCTTCGCCCTATAGTCTCCGGCATAGGTTCCCTGACCGAGCGCCTGGGCAGTTGGCTGGATAACATCCTCCAGCCTCTGGTTAGGCGCACTCCAGGGTTCCTACAAGACACTGCGGATGTACTACGGGCAATGTACCAATTTATGTGGAAAGAGAACTATAGGTGGATTACGGCGGACGTAGTTTCCCTCTACCCCTCTATTCCCCACGGGGTTGCTCTGCTGGCAATGGAGTACCACCTCCATCGATATACTGGATTTAATTCTGGATTTATAGATTTTGTCTGTGAAGTCACAGCGTACCTGCTGACCCATAACTACTTCATGTTTGATGGTGTGCACTACCTACAGACCCGCGGAGTGTCAATGGGGGCCAGGTTCTCACCATCACTGGCTAATTTGACAATGTCATATTGGGAAGAAAAGTACATCTACAGTCTGGACAATCCATTTGGGCCTGGTTTGGTCTGGTACGGCAGATACATCGACGACGTGCTCATGGTGTGGGCGGGCGGTGTGTCTGCCGTCCCAGACCTCCAGGCATACCTCAATAACAACGATTATAATTTACAATTTATATGTTCAGTACATGAATCCCACACAAATTTCCTTGATTTGACACTCCGCGGGAGCCCAGGGGAGGTGGTGCACACCCTCACATACAGGAAGGAGGTGGCTGGTAACTCTATTTTAAATGCGAAGAGTCACCACCCCATGCATACCATCAGAGCAATACCCGTGGGTGAATTTGTGCGCATAGCCAGAAACTGTAGTGAAGTAGAGAAATTAGAGGAGGAATTTGATAAAGTAGAAAAAAGACTGAGGGACAGAAACTATCCAGCTTGGATGATAAAAAGGGGGAGAAAGATTGCATTACAGAAGGACAGAAAAGAAATGTTATTTGGAAAGTTAAAATATAAACCGAGCAAAAAGGCCCCTGCTGGCAGTGTAGAGGTACCTGGAGACAGTGACCAGAACATTGTTCCTACTCTATCTTTGACATATAGTAGTGAATTTAATACAATCAGTTCGGCAATAAAAAAATGTTTACCGATTCTATTTGATGATGATATCTTATATCAAGCTCTTAAATCGGGTTGCAGAATTGTTTCCAGAAAAGCCACCACTTTGTCCTGCTCGCTGTCTCCTTCCCTCTACACTGCCAGTAATATGGGAAGTAATTTTAAACCAAATTGGCTTAGTTACAAAGGATTCACAAAATGTGGCGGTAATCCTTGTAAGACTTGTAACTATGTACTTCCTACAAAATCATTTGACAATTCAGTCCATTCATGCAAATTTCCAATCCGTAGTCATATCCAGGGGTCAAGTCCTGGGAAAAAAAGTGTGGGAACTCACCCAAGATTCAGTGCCTCTGCGTGAAGTCACGGCACACGGCATATGCAAAGGGCAGGGAAGGTCGGGAGGAGGAGCAAGCAAGTGCCTTATTTTTCGCCCTATAAGATGCACCTAGGTTTTAGAGGAGGACAATAAGAAAAAAATATTTTTTATTACACCTCAGGTCAGACCTCCAATGTTAATCATACCTCAGCTAACAGCCCCAATAAGATCCCCAATGTTAATAAGAACCCAATAAGACCTCAGATCAGACCTCAGCTCAGACCCCAATATGAATGACCCCCAATCAGACCTCAGATAAGAGCCCCATGCCTTATAGCAGCCCCAGTAGCCTCATAGCAGCCCCCAGTAGCCTCATAACAGCCCCCAGTACCTCTTCAGCAGCCCCCAGTGCCTCTCCAGCAGCCCCCAGTAGCCTCATAGCAGCCCCTAGTGCCTCTCCAGCAGCCCCCAGTGCCTCTCCATCAACCCCCAGTAGCCTCATAGCAGCCCCCAGTAGCCTCATAGCAGCCCCCAGTGCCTCTCCACCAGCCCCCAGTGCCTCTCCACCAGCCCCCAGTAGCCTCATAGCAGCTCCCAGTGCCTCTCCAGCAGCCCCAGTGCCTCTCCATCAGCCCCCAGTAGCCTCATAGCAGCCCCCAGTGCCTCTCCATCAGCCCTCCTTTGTCACTCTCTTTCTCCTCAATCCCTCCCTCCCTTGTCACTCTCTTTCTCCCCCCTCCCTTGTCACTCTCTTTCTCCCCCCTCCCCCCTTGTCACTCTCTTTCTCCCCGCTCCCCCATTGTCACTCTCTTTCTCCCCCTCCCTCCCTTGTCACTCTCTTTTTCTCCCTGTCCCTCCATTGTCACTCTCTCTTTCTCCCCCTCCCTCCCTCCCTTGTCACTCTCTTTCTCCCCCTCCCTCCTTTGTCACTCTCTCTTTCTCCCACCTCCCTCCCTTGTCACTCTCTCTTTCTCCCCCCTCCCCCTTGTCACTCTCTTTCTCCCTCCTCCCTTGTCACTCTCTTTCTCCCTCCTCCCTTGTCACTCTCTTTCTCCCCTCCCTCCCTCCCTTGTCACTCTCTTTCTCCCCCTCGTTCCCTTGTCACTCTCTTTCTCCCCCCTCTCCCCTTGTCACTCTCTTTCTCCCTCCTTCCTTGTCACTCTCTTTCTCCCCCTCCCTCCCTTGTCACTCTCTTTCTCCCCCCCTCGCCACTCTTTCTCCCTCCTCCCTTGTCACTCTCTTTCTCCCCGCTCCCCCATTGTCACTCTCTTTCTCCCCCTCCCTCCCTTGTTACTCTCTTTTTCTCCCCTCCCTACATTGTCACTCTCTCTTTCTCCCCCTCCCTCCCTCCCTTGTCACTCTCTTTCTCCCCCTCCCTCCTTGTCACTCTCTTTTTCTCCCCCCTCCCTCCCTTGTCACTCTCTCTTTCTCCCCCCTTGTCACTCTCTTTCTCCCTCCTCCCTTGTCACTCTCTCTTTCTCCCCTCCCTCCCTCCCTTGTCACTCTCTCTTTCTCCCCTCCCTCCCTCCCTTGTCACTCTCTCTTTCTCCCCTCCCTTGTCACTCTCTCTTTCTCCCCTCCCTCCCTCCCTTGTCACTCTCTCTTTCTCCCTCCCTCCCTCCCTTGTCACTCTCTTTCTCCTCCTCCCTCCCTTGTCACTCTCTTTCCTCCCCGCTCCCCCATTGTCACTCTCTTTCTCCCCCTCCCTCCCTTCTCACTCTCTTTCCCCCCCTCCCTCCTTTGTCACTCTCTCTTTCTCCCCCCTCCCTCCCTTGTCACTCTCTCTTTCTCCCCCCTCCCCCCTTGTCACTCTCTCTTTCTCCCCCCTCCCCCCTTGTCACTCTCTTTCTCCCTCCTCCCTTGTCACTCTCTCTTTCTCCCCTCCCTCCCTCCCTTGTCACTCTCTCTTTCTCCCCCCTCCCTTGTCACTCTCTCTTTCTCCTTCCCTCCCTCCCTCTCTTGTCACTCTCTCTTCTCCCCTCCCTCCCCCCTTGTCACTCTCTCTTTCTCCCCCCCTTGTCACTCTCTTTCTCCCCCTCCCTCCCTTGTCACTCTCTTTCTCCCCCTCCCTCCCTTGTCACTCTCTTTCTCCCCCCTCCCCTCTTGTCACTCTCTTTCTCCCCGCTCCCCCATTGTCACTCTATTTCTCCCCCTCCCTCCCTTCTCACTCTCTCTTTCTCCCCCCTCCCTCCCTTCTCACTCTCTCTTTCTCCCCACCCACCTCTAGTGTAGCGTGGCTGAGCTCTGTCCGGTCCTTGGTACAGGAGCATTTGTTTTCTGTACCCGGCCGGACTGAAAGGAAGTGCACACTAAGTGAGCACTTCCTGTCAGTCCGGCCGGGTACAGGAAACAAAAGCTCCTGTACCAAGGACCGGACAGAGCTCGGCCACGCTACACTTGAGGCGCTTACCTCCTGTCAGTCACTCTTTTCATCCTGCGCCAGAGCGGGGCACCGGCAGTGTTGAGGGGCACAATGCGCTGCCCTGCTGAAAGGGAACGGCGTTCCTGCTAAGAAAAAAGTGCAGGAACGCCGTTCCCACGCGTTCCTGCAGGACTCAAGCCCTGGTTATATCAATTGCAATACGGAGGGTGTTATCTATGTTATTAGGTGCACCCACTGTGATCTGATGTATATAGGCAGCACAGCCCGCAAATTTAAGAGCCGTATTCTTGAGCACCTAAATTACATTAGTAACCCGAACACCTTGAATATTTCAAACATAGCTAGGTACTTTATACAGAAACACGCCCGCCTGGTGTCATTTTTCCAGGCATATGCCGTAGAGAGAGTTCTGGCACCTAAAAGGGGAGGGGATCATTGGAAAAAAATCCTTCTCAGAGTGGCTTACTGGATTTTTAGACTTGGTACTAGAATTCCAGTAGGTCTCAACCTGAAAAAAGAACTAATGAATATATATCAGTGAGCTATTGAACACTCAGATTAACTTTAAATATATACCTTGTGAAAGTACAATACGAAGGTTCAATATATACCCATCAGACTAATCTCCCCCATTATATAACTAATTATAGTCCAGACTGATCCGGACTTAGCGCACACACCTGTTCATTTTTGCTCAGGACACTGGTCACATGGGGCGGTTGTCTTCCATATTCTGGTTTAAACGCAGTATCAATTGATCTAGCGCACCCAGGGTTAATCGGAGACTACCTTCCTATGTTACATACAGCCAGTCCTTATAACCGGTAAACACTAGATATTCCAATCTGCGTCAAGGACTGCAAGATGGTTACTCATCCGCCGGTGTCAATAATTATGATTGTTACAATAAATAGTAATGTAATTTGTCAGGATGCAATTAATTCTAGCCTGTGGCAGGGCAGAAGGCCATTTTGGTTGTTTGTATTACATGTTTTTAATCTGTGGAGTGATAGTATATTCACACTGTGCGGCTTTTCTCCCCAGGGAGCGAATACCTTGGTACTCCCAGGGTTAATATGTCCAGAGAATGTCCGCACAGTGTGTTACCAATTATACCTGTGATTGATGTAGCAAATGAAGAGGGGTGTCAGTGTGTGGCAGCCTATGGGGCTGGAGACTCCTTCCTTGATTTTGGAGGAGGTGTACTCCAAGTCCTTTAAATTGTGGGGTCACACATGGCAAAGTGTTACGACTAAGGGTACTCACCCGAAACGCCTCAACGTCCATGCCGTGTACCTAGTGGCCATGTCCGTTTTTTACATGTGATTAATAAAGAAGAGCTGTTAGAGGATCTCAATTGTCTCCGGGACCTTTTCCTTCACTTACTTGCAGCCTGCTATGGGAACACTCCCTCAGGGCCTCTGGAGCCGGGATCATACACTCCACCAGGAAGGTGAGCTGGACAAAGTTTTTCCATACTTTCTCCCCTACTTGTTTTGTTAAATACATAACTTTATTGATACACAAACCTGGCTGCACTGCACAGTGATGAGTCACAGGCTGGACACCCCGCACACTGCTCTGCCTGCAGCAGCTACACCCACTACAACTCCTGTGTCCATCTTTCCACATGCTCTTCCTTCACCATCTCCAGAGTGTGATAAACAGCTAGAATCAGTAAGCATATCCAATCATATCTGTATCTAATCCTATCACGTAGGAGCTGTCATCTGGGCCCAGGAACACATTTCTGGTCACACAGTTGGCAGATTGAGAGTTTGTATTAATTCTACTCGCACCTCAAGCGGCTTGGTATCTATGATCCCACTTAGTATCTAATGGACACAACACAGGACGCAGTGATGCAGGTAATATCAGCCCATGCATTGTGTCACAGTATGACTGTCAAGCAATTGTGATTATGGTCTCATTGATTTGTTTGTTTATAACTAGAGTTGAGCGAACACCTGGATGTTCGGGTTCGAGAAGTTCGGCCGAACATCCCGGAAATGTTCGGGTTCGGGATCCGAACCCGATCCGAACTTCGTCCCGAACCCGAACCCCATTGAAGTCAATGGGGACCCGAACTTTTCGGCACTAAAACGGCTGTAAAACAGCCCAGGAAAGGGCTAGAGGGCTGCAAAAGGCAGCAACATGTAGGTAAATCCCCTGCAAACAAATGTGGATAGGGAAATTAATTAAAATAAAAATTAAATAAATAAAAATTAACCAAAATCAATTGGAGAGAGGTTCCATAGCAGAGAATCTGGCTTCCCGTCACCCACCACTGGAACAGTCCATTCTCAGATATTTAGGCCCCGGCACCCAGGCAGAGGAGAGAGGTCCCGTAACAGAGAATCTGTCTTCATGTCAGCAGAGAATTAGTCTGCATGTCATAGCAGAGAATGAGGCTTCACGTCAGCCACCACTGCAACAGTCCATTGGCATATATTTAGGCCTAGCACACAGGCAGAGGAGAGAGGTCCCGTAACAGAGAATCTGGCTTCATGTCAGCAGAGAATCAGTCTGCATGTCATAGCAGAGAATGAGGCTTCACGTCAGCCACCACTGCAACAGTCCATTGGCATATATTTAGGCCCAGCACACACACAGGCAGAGGAGAGAGGTCCCGTAACAGAGAATCTGGCTTCATGTCAGCAGAGAATCAGTCTGCATGTCATAGCAGAGAATGAGGCTTCACGTCAGCCACCACTGCAACAGTCCATTGGCATATATTTAGGCCCAGCACACACACAGGCAGAGGAGAGAGGTCCCGTAACAGAGAATCTGTCTTCATGTCAGCAGAGAATTAGTCTGCATGTCATAGCAGAGAATGAGGCTTCACGTCACCCACCACTGCAACAGTCCATTGGCATATATTTAGGCCTAGCACACAGGCAGAGCAGAGAGGTCCCGTAACAGACAATCTGGCTTCATGACAGCAGAGAATCAGTCTGCATGTCATAGCAGAGAATGAGGCTTCACGTCACCCACCACTGCAACAGTCCATTGGCATATATTTAGGCCTAGCACACAGGCAGAGCAGAGAGGTCCCGTAACAGACAATCTGGCTTCATGTCAGCAGAGAATCAGTCTGCATGTCATAGCAGAGAATGAGGCTTCACGTCACCCACCACTGCAACAGTCCATTGGCATATATTTAGGCCTAGCACACAGGCAGAGCAGAGAGGTCCCGTAACAGACAATCTGGCTTCATGACAGCAGAGAATCAGTCTGCATGTCATAGCAGAGAATGAGGCTTCACGTCACCCACCACTGCAACAGTCCATTGGCATATATTTAGGCCTAGCACACAGGCAGAGCAGAGAGGTCCCGTAACAGACAATCTGGCTTCATGTCAGCAGAGAATCAGTCTGCATGTCATAGCAGAGAATGAGGCTTCACGTCACCCACCACTGCAACAGTCCATTGGCATATATTTAGGCCTAGCACACAGGCAGAGCAGAGAGGTCCCGTAACAGACGATCTGGCTTCATGTCAGCAGAGAATCAGTCTGCATGTCATAGCAGAGAATCAGGCTTCACGTCAGCCACCACTGCAACAGTCCATTGTCATAAATTTAGGCCCAGCACCCAGGCAGAGGAGAGAGGTCCCGTAACAGACAATCTGGCTTCATGTCAGCAGAGAATTAGTCTGCATGTCATAGCAGAGAATCAGGCTTCATGTCAGCCACCACTGCAACAGTCCATTGGCATATA
This sequence comes from Bufo gargarizans, assembly GCF_014858855.1. Lineage (NCBI taxonomy): Eukaryota > Metazoa > Chordata > Amphibia > Anura > Bufonidae > Bufo > Bufo gargarizans. The sequence goes on along the minus strand of NC_058080.1, from coordinate 645,349,345 downwards.
TTTAGGCCTAGCACACAGGCAGAGGAGAGGTTCATTCAACTTTGGGTAGCATCGCAATATAATGGTAAAATGAAAATAAAAATAGGATTGAATGAGGAAGTGCCCTGGAGTCCAATAATATATGGTTATGGGGAGGTAGTTAATGTCTAATCTGGACAAGGGACGGACAGGTCCTGTGGGATCCATGCCTGGTTCATTTTTATGAACGTCAGCTTGTCCACATTGGCTGTAGACAGGCGGCTGCGTTTGTCTGTAATGACGCCCCCTGCCGTGCTGAATACACGTTCAGACAAAACGCTGGCTGCCGGGCAGGCCAGCACCTCCAAGGCATAAAAGGCTAGCTCTGGCCACGTGGACAATTTAGAGACCCAGAAGTTGAATGGGGCCGAACCATCAGTCAGTACGTGGAGGGGTGTGCACACGTACTGTTCCACCATGTTAGTGAAATGTTGCCTCCTGCTAACACGTTGCGTATCAGGTGGTGGTGCAGTTAGCTGTGGCGTGTTGACAAAAGTTTTCCACATCTCTGCCATGCTAACCCTGCCCTCAGAGGAGCTGGCCGTGACACAGCTGCCTTGGCGACCTCTTGCTCCTCCTCTGCCTTGGCCTTGGGCTTCCACTTGTTCCCCTGTGACATTTGGGAATGCTCTCAGTAGCGCGTCTACCAACGTGCGCTTGTACTCGCGCATCTTCCTATCACGCTCCAGTGCAGGAAGTAAGGTGGGCACATTGTCTTTGTAGCGTGGATCCAGCAGGGTGGCAACCCAGTAGTCCGCACAGGTTAAAATGTGGGCAACTCTGCTGTCGTTGCGCAGGCACTGCAGCATGTAGTCGCTCATGTGTGCCAGGCTGCCCAGGGGTAAGGACAAGCTGTCCTCTGTGGGAGGCGTATCGTCATCGTCCTGCCTTTCCCCCCAGCCACGCACCAGTGATGGACCCGAGCTGCGTTGGGTGCCACCCCGCTGTGACCATGCTTCATCCTCATCCTCCTCCACCTCCTCCTCATCCTCGTCCTCCTCGTCCTCCAGTAGTGGGCCCTGGCTGGCCACATTTGTACCTGGCCTCTGCTGTTGCAAAAAACCTCCCTCTGAGTCACTTCGAAGAGACTGGCCTGAAAGTGCTAAAAATGACCCCTCTTCCTCATCCTCCTCCTCCTCCTCCTGGGCCACCTCCTGTTCCATCATCGCCCTAAGTGTTTTCTCAAGGAGACATAGAAGTGGTATTGTAACGCTGATAACGGTGTCATCGCCACTGGCCATGTTGGTGGAGTACTCGAAACAGCGCAACAGGGCACACAGGTCTCGCATGGAGGCCCAGTCATTGGTGGTGAAGTGGTGCTGTTCTGTAGTGCGACTGACCCGTGCGTGCTGCAGCTGAAACTCCACTATGGCCTGCTGCTGCTCGCACAGTCTGTCCAGCATGTGCAAGGTGGAGTTCCACCTGGTGGGCACGTCGCATATGAGGCGGTGAGCGGGAAGGCCGAAGTTACGCTGTAGCGCAGACAGGCGAGCAGCGGCAGGATGTGAACGCCGGAAGCGCGAACAGACGGCCCGCACTTTATGCAGCAGCTCTGACATGTCGGGGTAGTTGTGAATGAACTTCTGCACCACCAAATTCAGCACATGCGCCAAGCAAGGGATGTGCGTCAAATTGGCTAGTCCCAGAGCTGCAACGAGATTTCGCCCATTATCACACACCACCAGGCCGGGCTTGAGGCTCACCGGCAGCAACCACTCGTCGGTCTGTTGTTCAATACCCCGCCACAACTCCTGTGCGGTGTGGGGCCTGTCCCCCAAACATATGAGTTTCAGAATGGCCTGCTGACGTTTACCCCGGGCTGTGCTGAAGTTGGTGGTGAAGGTGTGTGGCTGACTGGATGAGCAGGTGGAAGAAGAGGAGGAGGAAGCCGAGAAGGAGGAGGTGGCAACAGGAGGCAAAGAATGTTGCCCTGCGATCCTTGGCGGCGGCAGGACGTGCGCCAAACAGCTCTCCGCCTGGGGCCCAGCTGCCACTACATTTACCCAGTGTGCAGTTAGGGAGATATAGCGTCCCTGGCCGTGCTTACTGGTCCACGTATCTGTGGTTAGGTGGACCTTGCTACAGATGGCGTTGCGCAGTGCACACTTGATTTTATCGGATACTTGGTTGTGCAGGGAAGGCACGGCTCTCTTGGAGAAGTAGTGCCGGCTGGGAACAACATACTGTGGGACAGCAAGCGACATGAGCTGTTTGAAGCTGTCTGTGTCCACCAGCCTAAATGACAGCATTTCATAGGCCAGTAGTTTAGAAATGCTGGCATTCAGGGCCAGGGATCGAGGGTGGCTAGGTGGGAATTTACGCTTTCTATCAAATGTTTGTGAGATGGAGAGCTGAACGCTGGCGTGTGACATGGTTGAGACGCTTGGTGACGGAGGTGGTGGTGGTGGTGTTGGTGGTACATCCCCTGTTTGCTGGGCGGCAGGTGCCAACGTTCCTCCAGAGGCGGAGGAAGAGGCCGAGGCGGCAGCAGCAGAATAGGCCGAGGCGGCAGCAGCAGAAGAGGTAGCAGGGGGAGCCTGAGTGACTTCCTTGGTTTTAAGGTGTTTACTCCACTGCAGTTCATGCTTTGCATGCAGGTGCCTGGTCATGCAGGTTGTGCTCAGGTTCAGAACGTTAATGCGTCGCTTCAGGCTCTGATGGCACAGCGTGCAAACCACTCGGGTCTTGTCGTCAGCACATTGTTTGAAGAAGTGCCATGCCAGGGAACTCCTTGAAGCTGCCTTTGGGGTGCTCGGTCCCAGATGGCGGCGGTCAGTAGCAGGCGGAGTCTCTTGGCGGCGGGTGTTCTGCTTTTGCCCACTGCTCCCTCTTTTGCTACGCTGTTGGCTCGGTCTCACCACTGCCTCTTCCTCCGAACTGTGAAAGTCAGTGGCACGACCTTCATTCCATGTGGGGTCTAGGACCTCATCGTCCCCTGCATCGTCTTCCACCCAGTCTTGATCCCTGACCTCCTGTTCAGTCTGCACACTGCAGAAAGACGCAGCAGTTGGCACCTGTGTTTCGTCATCATCAGAGACATGCTGAGGTGGTATTCCCATGTCCTCATCATCAGGAAACATAAGTGGTTGTGCGTCAGTGCATTCTATGTCTTTCACCGCTGGGGAAGGGCTAGGTGGATGCCCTTGGGAAACCCTGCCAGCGGAGTCTTCAAACAGCATAAGAGACTGCTGCATAACTTGAGGCTGAGACAGTTTCCCTGGTATGCATGGGGGTGATGTGACAGACTGATGGGGTTGGTTTTCAGGCGCCATCTGTGCGCTTTCTGCAGAAGACTGGGTGGGAGATAATGTGAACGTGCTGGATCCACTGTCGGCCACCCAATTGACTAATGCCTGTACCTGCTCAGGCCTTACCATCCTTAGAACGGCATTGGGCCCCACCATATATCGCTGTAAATTCTGGCGGCTACTGGGACCTGAGGTAGTTGGTACACTAGGACGTGTGGATGTGGCAGAACGGCCACGTCCTCTCCCAGCACCAGAGGGTCCACTAACACCACCACGACCATGTCCACGTCCGCGTCCCTTACTAGATGTTTTTCTCATTGTTATGGTTCACCACAACAACAAATATATTATTTGGCCCAATGTATTGTATTCAAATTCAGCGGGATATAAATTTGAGGCCTAGTATTTAGGCGCTGGGTGACCGGTATGGATTTAGTGACAGAATTAGACTTGGAAATGCACAGAAGCGTGTGTGTGAAGTTATTCTGAATGACCCTATGTGCACCTTGAATATTATATACCCTTTTTGGGATAGATTTCAAATAGCTCTGATATAGCAGGAACCACTAAATTATGAAATTGCTAAATTGGGAATTGTACTTCAACCCAGAACAAAAAATGTGCTTTGACGGGCACTAAATAACTTTCCCAGCTACAACAGTACAGCGGTAACGAGAGATTTAGAGGGATTTAAATTTGAGGCCTAGTATTTAGGCGCTGGGTGACAGGTATGGGTTTAGTGACAGAATTAGACTTGGAAATACACAGTAGCGGGTGTGTGTGAAGTTATTCTGAATGACCCAATGTGCACCTTCAATATTATATACCCTTTTTGGGATAGATTTCAAATAGCTCTGATATAGCAGGAACCACTAAATTATGAAATTGCTAAATTGGGAATTGTACTTCAACCCAGAACAAAAAATGTGCTTTGACGGACACTAAATATCTTGCCCAGCAACAACAGTACAGTGGTGGGTAACGAGAGATTTAGAGGGATTTAAATTTGAGGCCTAGTATTTAGGCGCTGGGTCACCGGTATGGATTTAGTGACAGAATTAGACTTGGAAATGCACAGAAGCGTGTGTGTGAAGTTATTCTGAATGACCCTATGTGCACCTTCAATATTATATACCCTTTTAGGGATAGATTTCAAATAGCTCTGATATAGCAGAAACCACTAAATTATGAAATTGCTAAATTGGGAATTGTACTTCAACCCAGAACAAAAAATGTGCTTTGACGGACACTAAATATCTTGCCCAGCAACAACAGTACAGCGGTGGGTAACGAGAGATTTAGAGGGATTTAAATTTGAGGCCTAGTATTTAGGCGCTGGGTGACAGGTATGGGTTTAGTGACAGAATTAGACTTGGAAATACACAGTAGCGGGTGTGTGTGAAGTTATTCTGAATGACCCAATGTGCACCTTCAATATTATATACCCTTTTTGGGATAGATTTCAAATAGCTCTGATATAGCAGGAACCACTAAATTATGAAATTGCTAAATTGGGAATTGTACTTCAACCCAGAACAAAAAATGTGCTTTGACGGACACTAAATATCTTGCCCAGCAACAACAGTACAGTGGTGGGTAACGAGAGATTTAGAGGGATTTAAATTTGAGGCCTAGTATTTAGGCGCTGGGTCACCGGTATGGATTTAGTGACAGAATTAGACTTGGAAATGCACAGAAGCGTGTGTGTGAAGTTATTCTGAATGACCCTATGTGCACCTTCAATATTATATACCCTTTTAGGGATAGATTTCAAATAGCTCTGATATAGCAGAAACCACTAAATTATGAAATTGCTAAATTGGGAATTGTACTTCAACCCAGAACAAAAAATGTGCTTTGACGGACACTAAATATCTTGCCCAGCAACAACAGTACAGCGGTGGGTAACGAGAGATTTAGAGGGATTTAAATTTGAGGCCTAGTATTTAGGCGCTGGGTGACAGGTATGGGTTTAGTGACAGAATTAGACTTGGAAATACACAGTAGCGGGTGTGTGTGAAGTTATTCTGAATGACCCAATGTGCACCTTCAATATTATATACCCTTTTTGGGATAGATTTCAAATAGCTCTGATATAGCAGGAACCACTAAATTATGAAATTGCTAAATTGGGAATTGTACTTCAACCCAGAACAAAAAATGTGCTTTGACGGACACTAAATATCTTGCCCAGCAACAACAGTACAGCGGTGGGTAACGAGAGATTTAGAGGGATTTAAATTTGAGGCCTAGTATTTAGGCGCTGGGTCACCGGTATGGATTTAGTGACAGAATTAGACTTGGAAATGCACAGAAGCGTGTGTGTGAAGTTATTCTGAATGACCCTATGTGCACCTTCAATATTATATACCCTTTTAGGGATAGATTTCAAATAGCTCTGATATAGCAGAAACCACTAAATTATGAAATTGCTAAATTGGGAATTGTACTTCAACCCAGAACAAAAAATGTGCTTTGACGGACACTAAATATCTTGCCCAGCAACAACAGTACAGCGGTGGGTAACGAGAGATTTAGAGGGATTTAAATTTGAGGCCTAGTATTTAGGCGCTGGGTCACCGGTATGGATTTAGTGACAGAATTAGACTTGGAAATGCACAGAAGCGTGTGTGTGAAGTTATTCTGAATGACCCTATGTGCACCTTCAATATTATATACCCTTTTAGGGATAGATTTCAAATAGCTCTGATATAGCAGAAACCACTAAATTATGAAATTGCTAAATTGGGAATTGTACTTCAACCCAGAACAAAAAATGTGCTTTGACGGACACTAAATATCTTGCCCAGCAACAACAGTACAGCGGTGGGTAACGAGAGATTTAGAGGGATTTAAATTTGAGGCCTAGTATTTAGGCGCTGGGTCACCGGTATGGATTTAGTGACAGAATTAGACTTGGAAATGCACAGAAGCGTGTGTGTGAAGTTATTCTGAATGACCCTATGTGCACCTTCAATATTATATACCCTTTTAGGGATAGATTTCAAATAGCTCTGATATAGCAGAAACCACTAAATTATGAAATTGCTAAATTGGGAATTGTACTTCAACCCAGAACAAAAAATGTGCTTTGACGGACACTAAATATCTTGCCCAGCAACAACAGTACAGTGGTGGGTAACGAGAGATTTAGAGGGATTTAAATTTGAGGCCTAGTATTTAGGCGCTGGGTCACCGGTATGGATTTAGTGACAGAATTAGACTTGGAAATGCACAGAAGCGTGTGTGTGAAGTTATTCTGAATGACCCTATGTGCACCTTCAATATTATATACCCTTTTAGGGATAGATTTCAAATAGCTCTGATATAGCAGAAACCACTAAATTATGAAATTGCTAAATTGGGAATTGTACTTCAACCCAGAACAAAAAATGTGCTTTGACGGACACTAAATATCTTGCCCAGCAACAACAGTACAGCGGTGGGTAACGAGAGATTTAGAGGGATTTAAATTTGAGGCCTAGTATTTAGGCGCTGGGTGACAGGTATGGGTTTAGTGACAGAATTAGACTTGGAAATACACAGTAGCGGGTGTGTGTGAAGTTATTCTGAATGACCCAATGTGCACCTTCAATATTATATACCCTTTTTGGGATAGATTTCAAATAGCTCTGATATAGCAGGAACCACTAAATTATGAAATTGCTAAATTGGGAATTGTATTTCAACCCAGAACAAGAAATGTGCTTGAACGGACACTAAATAACTCGCCCAGCTACAGCACTAGGGACAGATTTAGCTGGATATAAATTTGAGGCCTAGTATTTAGGCGCTGGGTGACCGGTATGGATTTAGTGACAGAATTAGACTGGGATATGGCCAAAAAATGAACAGACTATTGCTGGTTAAATGCACTTGGTGTGACAGCTTCACCCTGATGTAGGCTTTAGCCAAAAAACAACCACACCATTGAGGGTTAAATGCACTTGGTGACAGGCGCAGCTTGCCCCTGATTTTGTATATGGCCAAAAAATGAACAGACTATTGCTGGTTAAATGCACTTGGTGTGACAGCTTCACCCTGATGTAGGCTTTAGCCAAAAAACAACCACACCATTGAGGGTTAAATGCACTTGGTGACAGGCGCAGCTTGCCCCTGATTTTGTATATGGCCAAAAAATGAACAGACTATTGCTGGTTAAATGCACTTGGTGTGACAGCTTCACCCTGATGTAGGCTTTAGCCAAAAAACAACCACACCATTGAGGGTTAAATGCACTTGGTGACAGGCGCAGCTTGCCCCTGATTTTGTATATGGCCAAAAAATGAACAGACTATTGCTGGTTAAATGCACTTGGTGTGACAGCTTCACCCTGATGTAGGCTTTAGCCAAAAAACAACCACACCATTGAGGGTTAAATGCACTTGGTCGCAGCTTGTGCTGGCGCACCACAAGACACAAAATGGCCGCCGATCACCCCAGAAAAATGAGACTGACAAACGGTCTGTGCAGCCTAAAAACAGTGAGCAATTGAGGATCAGCAGCTCAATGATCCACAGCTGCAGATCGATCAGTTAATCAAGTCCTTTGGAGGAGTTAATCTGCCTAATCTCGCCCTACTGTCGCAGCCGCAACCTCTCCCTACGCTAATCAGAGCAGAGTGACGGGCGGCGCTATGTGACTCCAGCTTAAATAGAGGCTGGGTCACATGGTGCTCTGGCCAATCACAGCCATGCCAATAGTAGGCATGGCTGTGATGGCCTCTTGGGGCAAGTAGTATGACGCTTGTTGATTGGCTGCTTTGCAGCCTTTCAAAAAGCGCCAAGAAAGCGTCACAAAAGCGCGAAGAAAGCGACGAACACCGAACCCGAACCCGGACTTTTACGAAAATGTCCGGGTTCGGGTCCGTGTCACGGACACCCCAAAATTCGGTACGAACCCGAACTATACAGTTCGAGTTCGCTCATCCCTATTTATAACCCCTTTGTTTCAAACTCAGCATTTCATGAATATGAGGCCTCATGCACGCAGCCGTTGTTTGGGTACTCATCCGAGCCGCCAAAATGGCGGCTCGGATGCGGACCCATTTACTTCAATGGGGCCTCAAAAGATGCGGACAGCACTCTGTGTGCTGTCCGCATCCGTTGCTCCGTTCCGCGGCCTTGCTAAAAAAATATAACATGTCCTATTCTTGTCCGCGCTTTGCAGACAAGAATAGGCATTTATCTTGACGGCCGCCCGTTTCGTTCTGCAAATTGCGGAAGGCACATGGGAGGCTTCTGTTTTTTGCAGATCCGTGGTTTGTAACATTAGTCCTTGCACTGCTGCATGGTATGAATGCTAAGGGACAGTGACTAATGTTGTTTCTATCTGTTGGTTACAACTCTGTTGAATTGTTTTGCCATAAACTCTGTATCTTAGGAGTACATGTGTGTACCACTGGTTCCATTTTTGTGCGTTTTGCCCCTATATCAATGCGCTGTTAGTCCATTAAGAGGCCGCACGCTTTTTCTGTATTGACCCATTTAGGTATTGTCCCCTGATGAACCCTCTGTTGCATTAAGTGAGGGAAATGTGTTGGAACCTGTAAAATTGGGATACGTCTTGTAATAGGGTCTTTTCAAGGACAGTTCAGTCCTAGGTACGCGGACAGAGTACACCTACCATTAAGGTGTATCTCTGGGCTGAGCAGCTGTGGAGGTAAAATGTATTCCCTGTATCCCTGTTTTATCAGCCTTTTACCACCCTTCGTTTACCGTTGATAGCTTTCTACGCACCAATTAGGATGCTTTATCCAAGTTGTAATTTTATTTTATTGTGATTATAAATAAAAGTTAAGTTTTAGGTCCTTGTCCTCAGTAATACACTATCATGCATGTGTGCCTGATACCATACCTCCCAACCGTCCCGGATCTTGCGGGACAGTCCCGGATTTCAGTGACTGTCCCACGGTCCCTCTATGGGGAGGTATGTCCAGCTCTCTGGCAGCTGTCCCTGCTTCCATAGAAAGCAGAGACAGCTGCCTGTAATGATAAAGCAAGAGTCGTCCGTTGACTCCCTGCTCCATCATTCCTCCCCCCTCCCCTGCCGGTGCTCCACACTGCTGATCTGGGCAGGGGGCATGGCGGGGGCAGGGCCATCCGGGAGTTCTGTGTATCCTGCTGCTGGGGAACGAGGTGAGTATGTGAAGTTTATTAATTTTTTTACTGCCTGTCTGTGAAGGGGGCACTTTACTGGGCATATTACTGTCAGAGGCACTTTACTGGGAATATTACTGTCAGGGGGCACTTTGCTGGGCATTATACTATCAGGGGGAACTTTACTGGGCATATTACTTTCAGGGGGCACTTTACTAGGCATATTACTATGAGGTGGCACTTTACTAGGCATATAACTATCTGGTGGCACTATATTGGGCATATTACTGTCAGGGGGCACTTTATTGGGCATATTACTGCCAGGGGGCACTTTACTGGGCATATTACTATTAAGTGGCACTTTACTGGACATATTACTGCCAGAAGGCACTTTACTGGGCATATCACTAACAGGTGGCACTTTACTGGGCATATTACTGTGAGGGGGCACTTTACTGGCCATATTACTATCAGGTGGCACTTTACTGGGCATATTACTGTCAGGTAGGGGCGTTGCTAGGGTCTCAAAAGATCCATCCCCAGTTAACGCCCCCTGCCTTCACTAGCACTAAAGACATTTTACTTGCTGCATAGACACTATCAAACATACAGGAGTATACAGCAGCAAATACCTCTCACATCCAGAGCCTCCCAAGTGGAGTTTCTACTGATCATCTCTGTCATCATACTCTACATTAGGTCAGGACAACTTCTCTCAGTCAGCCCTTGTCTCTGCAGAGTGTGACACACAGACATCTTAGCTTCCTTACATTTCTATCATCACCCCCAACCTGGAGTCCCAACAGTGTTATCCTGCTGCTCGCTGTGCCTTCCAATACCCCCAAATACTACCCTGAAGAAAAATGACTGCCATACAAATCCTCCCATAGTAATAGTGCTCCTCCAAGTCCCACCAATAGTAATTCCCTTCTAGAATGCCCTCATTAGTAATACTGCCCCCTACAGTGCCCCCAATCGTGATGATGCTCCCCAAGAGTGCCTCCATTAGTAGAAGAGCCCTCCAGTATTAATAATGTCCTCACAGATCCCCCAGGAGAAATAAGGCGCCCCTATTGTTCCCCCAGTGGTAATAAAGCTCTCTACAGCCCCGATGTATAAACACTCCTATAGAGCCCCCTGTAGCAATCAGGACCCCAATAATGTCCTCTGTGTTTATAATGCCCCCCTGCAGTGCCCCCTATAGTTATAATCCTCCCTGTAGTTCCCCCCAGAAATTATATTGTCCCAGTCATTCCAACATACAGACCCAATAACATAATTTCCCTCCCTCCACCATACAGTCCCATGTAAATAACATCACACCATCTCTCTTGCCTCCTCCAACATACAGTCCCATGTAAATAACATCAATCGCCTTTTTTCAGCCCCTCCAACATACAGGCCCATGTACAAAACATAATTACCTCCCTTCATCCTCATCCAACACACAGTTCCATGTAAGAAACATCACTCCCTCCCAAACCGCCTCCATCATACAGATCTAAGTAAGGCTACATGCACACGAATGTAAAAAAAAATCCTAACCCTTTGTGCATCCATTTTCTTACCCTTTGTGTGTCCACTTTCTCGCAATCTGGCTGTTTAAAAATGGATAAATTTTATTGGCTTATTCCAACCCGCCATAATGGCCCAAATTGTAAATAATGCACAAATATTGGCCCCCAGCATTAATAATGTCCCTCATAGTGGCCGTCAGCATTAATATGGTCCACAGCATTTTTTTTTACTGCAAAAAAACCCCAAAACATACCTTATTCACTTTCACACGCGGGGACACTCGCTGTTCACTGGATGCAACAGGACCTGATGTGATCGTGTGATGTCATCAAGCTGGTAGCGCAGGTCCTTCTGCATCCAATAAGGAGTCTGTGTCCCTGTGCCTTGGATGAGGTGAGTATTAATAAAATTATTTTAACTCCTGAAATATCATTTAGCCCCACTGTACCTTTTTTTATCAGCTGTTAAACGGGCACGCTCCTGTCTAGACGGCTGTTAAAAATGGCCCCATTGATTTCACGGCGAAAAATAGGACATGTCCTATTTTTTGTTGGCCGCTATTTACTAGACCTTTAAAAAAAACAAAAAAAAACTGCCGTGTGATCAGCCACATAGACTGCAACTGGGTATAATTGGTTATATATGGATGCTACCACTGCTGTCACATGACCTAAATAACATCACTCTCCTCTAAGATACAGTCCCATGTAAATAACATCAAGCTTTCCAACCAGGGCCGTCTTTACCAAGGGGCAAAAGGGGCAGCTGCCCTGGGCCCAGTTGCTCCTGGGGGGCCCAAGGCAGCTGCCTCTTGAGCCCAGCTAGCTACTGCCCCGGGTATCAGGCTGTCGGCTACACAGGCATCATGATCGTACTGTGTTAATGATCTTAATTCTAGGACCTTAATGAGTTTTGCTCTAGGACCTTAATGACATCATTACCATGTGACCAGTAACCTAGCAATTACTGGTCACATGGCTGTGAGGTCATCACAGGTCCTACTGAGTGTTGCAAAAGTTAACTGTGGAGCTTTTTTGTGTAAAGATTACATCAGAAAAAGGTGACAGGGGCTGTTATGTTAATATACTGTAAACTACTGTATAGTGGGGTGCTGTATACTGTGTGGTGGGCTGTATATTGTGTGGTGGGCTGTATACTGTGTGGTGGGCTGTATACTGTGTGGTGGGCTGTATACTGTGTGGTGGGCTGTATACTGTAGGGGGCCTGTATAGTGTGGGGGGGCCTGTATAGTGGGGGGGAGTGCTATACTGCTGTGCTGTATACTGTGGGTGCGGTATAGTGTGGAGTGCTATACTGCTGTACTGTATAGTGTGGGGGGCTGTATCGTGTATAGTTTGGGGTGCTGTATACAGTGAGGTGCTGTATACTGTGGGCTGCTATACTGCTCTACTATATACTGTGGGGTACTGTATAGTGTGGGGTGCTAAACTGCATACTGTGTGGTGCTGTATACTATAGGGTGCAATACTGCATACTGTGGGGGGCTGGGGTGCACTGTAACACTAGGGTGAGCCGAGCCCTGGTCTCCTTCCTGAAGAGCGGTGCCCACTTCCAGCCCAGAGCACTGATCCTGAGCCGCTGGAGTCTTCAGAACTGGAAGTATTTACAGTTATTCACTGGACTCTACCAGGATTTTTTGTGTGTGTGTTGCGGTGGAGGGCATGATTGCATGCTAAGGTGTGGGAAGGCGGGATCCAGGGGGCCCAAGTAAATTTTTGCCCAGGGTCCAATCAATATTAAAGACGGCCCTGTTTCCAACATAGCACTTATGTGTAAATAAAACACTGCACTGTTTAAAGGGCTTCTGTCACCCCCCAAAAGTCATATTTTTTGGGGGGGCTAATTAAAATCCTTATACTGCAATTTTTCAATATATAGTGCTCTTACCCTTTTCTGTTGGCTAGTTTCTTTAAAAACTGCACTTTTATAATATGTAAATTACCTCTCTACCAGCAAGTAGGGCGTCTACTTGCTGGTAGTCGCCGCATCCTCCTTTCAAAAATACGCCCCCTCCTCCTGCTGATTGACAGGGCCAGCGAGTGCTCTCCTCCTTCGGCTGGCCCTGTCTGCAATTCAAATCCCGCGCCTGCACCTCATTCGGCGCAGGCGGTCTGAGAGAAGGATGCTCACTTCCTCAGCACTTCCTCAGTGCGCCTGCGCCGATGACGTCACCAGAAAGAGAAGACGTCATTGGCCAGGCGCACTGAGGAAGTGCTGAGGAAGCGAGTGTCCTTCTCTCAGAGCGCCTGCACCGAATGAGGTGCAGACGCAGGATTTGAATTGCAGACAGGGCCAGCCGGAGGAGGAGAGCACTCGTTGGCCCTGTCAATCAGCAGGAGGAGGGGGCGTTTTTTTCAAAGGAGGATGCGGTGGCTACCAGCAAGTAGACGCCCTACTTGCTGGTAGAGAGGTAATTTACATATTATAAAAGTGCAGTTTTTAAAGAAACTAGCCAACAGAAAAGGGTAAGAGCACTATATATTGAAAAATCACAGTATAAGGATTTTAATTAGCCCCCCCAAAAAAATGACTTTTGGGGGGGTTTCAGAAGCCCTTTAAGTTAAAGACGTTGTCATTGCCTCTGTACTGCATCCGCAAGCCTGTCTACCAGAGCAAATTCCCATAATATTAAAAATTATAATAAAAGTTTAGTTACTCTTTAAGCAAAATAAAAATTACACAATTTTGGTATTGCCAAAATCATATTGAGCCATAAAATAATGACACCATGTAATTTTTAGCGCATAGTGATCGCCATGATGTCAAAACTTCAAAAACTTTGGCAGAATTGTTGTTTGTTTTGTTTGTTTTTTTACCCCACAAATAATTTTTTTCTGTTTTCCAATACAAGACATAGTAAATTAAATGGCAGCATTATAAAATGCATCTTGTCCTGCAAAAAAATAAAAAATGTAAGAATGAAAATAGGCCCGGTCTTTAGGGTAAAGGCGGGGCGCTGTGTAGGTCACTGTTAAGGGGACATGGTGCTGAGGAGATCTATGATCGCATGTGGCGCAGAGGGGGAGGGAAGAGGAGTACCTTTCCACTAGGGGGAGGGAGGAGTGGTGACCCCTAGCTCACCTGGCACTGGCACCTGGCTGCCCTGATGTCTCTAGACAGGCTGCTAACGTGTACGCCGATCCTGTGCCTCGTCCCTGGCATACCCTGAAATAAGCTCTAGGAAGTGAATAGGGCGGTGTGAGCACTAGTCCTCACCACTGACATCTAGGGTAACAACAGGGAAAGGACAAACAACACAATCAACAATCCTCGAAGAGAGACAACAACAACAGGAGTGAACCGGAGATCCAGCAGCTCCAGTTCCAACGGCTCCACAGCAACACCTGGGGTCAGAATAGAAGATCTGAAAGGAAGGTCTATATCTGGCGACAAGGGAAGCAGAAAGGGATAATATATATATAGTAGTTTGGAGTGGCTGACAGAGAACAGCTGAAAGGAACGGCTACAGATTCCTAAATTGTAGTGTTGGGTGAGCATGCTCGGCAGAACACTATTTTGACTCAAGCATTGCGATGCTCGGCACATCGTGGTGTTCGGCCGAACACCGCGTGTGCTCGAGTGCGATGCTCGAGTCTCCTCCCCGCACGTTTGTGGTCTGTTACACAGCCAATTAATGTGCAGGTAAGTACTGGAACTCACTGTAATGCCGTAGCCATGTTGGTTACTGGCATTACAGACTGGCATTACAGTGATTGGCTTGCTGGAACACGTCATTGGGTGATATATAGCACCCGGTGAAACGTGGATCGGTTGAGTCTTAGTCAGGACGAGCTGCAGCAGAAGGGACAATTAGTGTAGAGACAGGAATTGGTTGTTTTTTTGAGGCAGGATTTAGTGTTGAAAGGTGTTAAAGACCCAAAAGTCCTTTTAAGGACTATTGTTTTATCTGGCTGCAATATATATTATTAGCGCAACCTGCGCTAAATGAGTGCAGTTGTTTGGACGCTGCTAAAAGTGACTCAACCTCTGCTACATCTGTTGTGTTAAATTTGCGCATCCTAAATATCTGTGACTTTCAGTGTAATTTATTTGTGCATACACTTACGAAACCTGCACTACTGTATGTATAACAAACTTGCAAGCATATATTCCATTTAATATGCTCAAGATGAGCAGTAAGGGATGGGGAAATGGCCGTACTGCTGATGGTGCATGCAGAAGCCGTAGCCCTGGGCGCAGTGAAACTGTGTCTGCTGCCAGAGCACAACAAACACACTCATCCATGATACCTAGCTTCATGTCCCAGTTTGCAGGGTGGCGCAGGAAACCACTCTCAAAGTCACACCAGTGTGACCAAGTGGTCGGATGGCTTACAGCAGATAATGCTTCCAGTTGATTAAGCACCACCCTGTCTTCCGCAAAGTCCAGTCTCAGTAGCCAAGAGACTGGTCAACAGAATCCTCACCCTGATCCTCATTAACCATACCATAGAGATTCTTGGCAAACAAGTGATCCCACACTCTGATATTCCGAGGAGCTCTTTTCATCGCCATTCCTTGTGTTGGTTCTCTTGCCAAGCCCTATTAAAGAGGGACATGAGGCGATCGTGTGCACTGATTCCCAAACTCTTGAGCATCCACAGTCATAAAAAGATGATGGTGGGGAACGACAATTGGTGTTTCAGGAGGTGGATGATGATGATGAGACACAGTGCCCAATAAGTCAACCGCAATTAGTGTCTCAAGAGGTTCCTGATGGGGATGAGACACAGTTGTCAATAAGTGAGGTTCTTTTTAGGTCAACAAGTTAGAAGGATGACCAGAGTGAGGAAGTGGAAAAGGAGGTGGTGGACGATAAAATCACTGACCCAACCTAGAAAGGTGGTAAGCCGAGCGAGGACAGCAGTACAGAGGGGGAGGGATAAGCAGCACCGCAACAAGCTGGAAGAGGCAGTGGGGTGGAAAAAGGAAGAAGGCAGGCCACAGCAAACAGGCCCACAACTGTTCCCCGGAGCACCCCCTTGCGTCAATCTCCCTTGCCAAGGGGTAGGTGTTCCACAGTCTGGTGCTTTTTTGAGGAAATTGTGGACAATAAAAGCATTGTCATTTGCAACCTGTGCCATACCAAAATGAGCAGGGGTGTGAACACTAGCAACCTCACTACCACCAGCATGGCATCAAAGCACCCTAATATCAGTGTCTGCGGTTCACACCAGTGCCTCCTCTTCCCTGTGTTAAGTGCTGGCCAATCCCCTGTCTAAGACGCAGGCCTGGATGCTTCCCGCTCTGCGACCTGGACCTTCGCAAGCACCATCAGCTAGCATATCCATTTCTGTATCCCAGCACAGCGTACAAATGTCCATACGCCAAGCTTTTGAACTAAAGCGCAAATACCCAGCCACCCACCCACAGGCCATAGCACTAAATTGCTGTCCCTGGAAATGTTGCCATTTAGGCTTGTGGACACTGAGGCTTTCCACAGCCTGATGGCAGCAGCAGTCCATTGTTACTCAGTCCCCAGCCGCCACTATTTTTCCCGGTGTGCTGTCCCCGCCTTACACCAGCATGTGTCTCATGACATCACCTGTGCCCTGAACAACGCAGTTATTGGGAAGGTCCACTTAAAGACTGACACATGGACAAGTGCTTTTGGCCAGGGATGCTACGTTTCCCTAACGGCACACTGGTTGAATGTTGTGAAGGCTGGGAGTGAGTTGTACCCTGAAATGGCACAGGTGCTACCGACGCCAAGGATTACATTAGTGGTTGCAATCCCCCCCTTCTCCTCCTCCACCTCCTCCTCCACTTCCACCTCTGAATTCTCATCTTGCAACACCAGTCAGCCATCAGTTGGTAGCTGGAAGCAGTGTAGCACTGCAGTGGGGAAGCAGCAACAGGCCACGCTGAAACTAATTTGCCTAGGTGACAAACATCACACCACCGCAGAGCTATGGCAGGGACCAGACTGAGCTATGGCTCTCACCACTCAACCTACAACCAGGCATGGTTGTGTATAATAATGGCCCTTACCTGGTGGCGGCTTTGGAGCTCTTCAAGCTCACACAAATACCATGCCTAGCCCCCGTGTTCAACTTAGAGGTTCAATTTGCCTGAGCTACTAGTGAAGCTGCGCCACATGTGTGCCCATTTTCGAAAGTCATCTACAGCCGGTCTGGAAACACTGCAGCAGCGCTTGCAATTGCCAGCTTACTGACTGTTGTGCAATGTGAGCACAAGCTGGAACTCCACGTTGCACATGTTGGCCAGGCTTTGTGAGACTCTGGCACACGACTGACTTTATGTTATGCTGCCTTTCCAGAGACTCTTGCGTTATACGCATTTTGGCCAACACCGATTACTGGTTGTTCACCCTTCTCGACCCCCACTACAAAGAGAACTTCTCATCTCTCATTCCTGTTGTGGAAAGGACTAGAAAAATGGTCCTTGTGGAAAAATTGCTTCAAAAATTTCTAGCTGACAATGCTGGCAGCAGAGTACGTAGTTCCTTGGGAAAGTGAGGAGGGGAGACGAGGGGAACACACAGCAGTTCCAACAGAGGCAGGGCAACACTCTTCAAGGCCTGGGACAGTTTCATGACACCCAGCCAGCACCCTCACCCTGATGCACGGCCTAGTGTCACAAGGAGGGAAACGTTTTTGTACTGCGTATGAATACCATTTCCGTATTTCTGCTTTTCCATTCCGTTGAAAGATAAAACATGTCCTATTACTGCCTGCAAATCATGTTCCGTGGCTCCATTCAAGTTAATGGGTCCGTAAAAAAAAAAAGGAACACATGTTTGTCTTCTGTATCCATTCAGTTTTTGCGGAACCATCTATTGAAAATTTTATGCCAGCTCAATTATTTCTATGTAATTACTGTATACTATATATGCCATACAGAAAAACGGAACATAAAAATGGAACTGAAACAAAAAACTGAACAACTGATCCGTGAAAAACAGACAGCAGAACACTGAAAAAGCCATACAGTTGTGTGCAGGAGGCCTTAAGGGGGTGTGGTGATGTGGAGATCACTGTTAAGTGGGCGTCATAGTTAAGGGAGCTGGGTGCTGTGGAGGTCACTATTAAGGGGCAGGGAATTGTTGAGGTCACTGTTAGGGGGGTGGGGTGCTGTGGAGACCCAATAAAGAAAGTTATGTTATTTATGCCAATAAATGCACTGCAAAATGTATTTTTAAACTCTGGCTGTAATGCTGTTTCTCCCATTCCCCCCATAAAGAGTTAATAAAAGTTAATCAGTAAGTTATGTGTATGCCAAAATGTTCCCTCAAAACCCCTCAGACAGCTGCATTGATTTAAAAATATAAAAGTAATAGTTTTTGGAGATAATAAAAAATGAAACAAATTGACAGGTCACTAAGCCCTAAAATGCATACAGGGAAAAGAGGCTAAGGTAAAAAATGAAAATTAGACATCACATAGTACATGACAATATAGAATCTGTACATCGCATGGATCCAAAGATCTCCCCATTTATTGCTCTAATTACTGCTAAATTTATTTAAAAGTGGTAGCTTAGAGGGAGTGTCTTTTATTGGGGGGGGGGGGGGGGGATTGTCCATTCTCAGGGGTCATGTTGTTTATGCTGCAGCTAAGGGTTCATGTCCTTTCTCAGGAGCTTTTACCTTTCTGCTGCAGCTCTCTCGCTGTAACTGTCACAGCTTCTAACAGTAGATACAGTGCCTTGAAAAAGCATTCATAACCTTTGAACTTTTCCATATTTTTTCATGTTACACCCACAAATTTAGAAGTATTTTATTGGGATTGATAGACCAATACAAAGTAGCAAGTATGTGTGAAGTGAACATAAAATGATACATGAGTTTCAAAATTTGTAATAAATATTTTTTTTTGAAGTGTAGCGCGCATTTGCATTCAGCCCTAAATAAAATCCAGTGTGACCAGTTGCCTTCAGAAGTCACCTAATGGTTAAATAGAGTCCACTCGTACAGGTCCTTCTAAAAAAATTAGCATATTGTGATAAAGTTCATTATTTTCTGTAATGTACTGATAAACATTAGACTTTCATATATTTTAGATTCATTACACACCAACTGAAGTAGTTCAAGTCTTTTATTGTTTTAATATTGATGATTTTGGCATACAGCTCATAAAACCCCAAAATTCCTATCTAAAAAAATTAGCATATCATGAAAAGGTTCTCTAAACGAGCTATTAACCTAATCATCTAAATCAACTAATTAACTCTAAACACCTGCAAAAGATTCCTGAGGCTTTTAAAAACTCCCAGCCTGGTTCATTACTCAAAACCGCAATCATGGGTAAGACTGCCGACCTGACTGCTGTCCAGAAGGCCATCATTGACACCCTCAAGCAAGAGGGTAAGACACAGAAAGAAATTTCTGAACGAATAGGCTGTTCCCAGAGTGCTGTATCAAGGCACCTCAGTGGGAAGTCTGTGGGAAGGAAAAAGTGTGGCAGAAAACGCTGCACAACGAGAAGAGGTGACCGGACCTTGAGGAAGATTGTGGAGAAGGACCGATTCCAGACCTTGGGGGACCTGCTGAAGCAGTGGACTGAGTCTGAAGTAGAAACATCCAGAGCCACCGTGTACAGGCGTGTGCAGGAAATGGGCTACAGGTGCCGCATTCCCCAGGTCAAGCCACTTTTGAACCAGAAACAGCGGCAGCAGCGCCTGACCTGGGCTACAGAGAAGCAGCACTGGACTGTTGCTCAGTGGTCCAAAGTACTTTTTTCGGATGAAAGCAAATTTTGCATGTCAAGGTGCCTGAGTCTGGAGGAAGACTGGGAAGAGGGAAATGCCAAAATGCCTGAAGTCCAGTGTCAAGTACCCACAGTCAGTGATGGTCTGGGGTGCCATGTCAGCTGCTGGTGTTGATCCACTGTGTTTTATCAAGGGCAGGGTCAATGCAGCTAGCTATCAGGAGATTTTGGAGCACTTCATGCTTCCATCTGCTGAAAAGCTTTATGGAGATGAAGATTTCATTTTTCAGCACAACCTGGCACCTGCTCACAGTGCCAAAACCACTGGTAAATGGTTTACTGACCATGGTATCACTGTGCTCAATTGGCCTGCCAAGTCTCCTGACCTGAACCCCATAGAGAATCTGTGGGATATTGGGAAGAGAAAGTTGAGAGATGCAAGACCCAACACTCTGGATGAGCTTAAGGCCGCTATCGAAGCATCCTGGGCCTCCATAACACCTCAGCAGTGCCACAGGCTGATTACCTCCATGCCACGCCGCAGTGATTTCTGCAAAAGGATTCCCGACCAAGTATTGAGTGCATAACTGAACATAATTATTTGAAGGTTGACTTTTTTTGTATTAAAAACACTTTTCTTTTATTGGTCGGATGAAATATGCTAATTTTTTTAGATAGGAAATTTGGGTTTTCATGAGCTGTATGCCAAAATCATCAATATTAAAACAATAAAAGACTTGAACTACTTCAGTTGGTGTGTAATGAATCTAAAATATATGAAAGTCTAATGTTTATCAGTACATTACAGAAAATAATGAACTTTATCACAATATGCAAATTTTTTTAGAAGGACCTATATACACAATTTATTCTCAATATAAGGACAGCTTTTCTGTGAAGTCCTCAGAGGTTCTTAGTGAATATTAGTGATCAAACAGCATCATGAAAACCAAGGAAGACACCAGACAGGTCAGGGATAAAATGGTGGAGAAATTTAAAGCAGAGTTAGGTTATAAAACACATCGGCAAAAATGAAAGGAGTATAGTATAATTGCAAACCTACTAAGGCATGGCATCCACCTAAACTGACAGCCCAGCTAAGGAAAGCACTAAATGGAGAAGCAGCAAAGAGGCTATTCTGGAGAAGTTGCAGAGATCGACAACTCAGGTGGGAGAATCTGTCCACAGGACAACTATTAGGCCTCTTCCACACGACCATGTGCTGGCTGTGCCCGTGCTGTGGACCGCAAATACTGGTCCTTGCCCTTTATACGGGGGTGCCTCTTTAAACACTGGAGCATGAAGGCCTCCATTTGCACTAAATTGGAAGCGGTGAAGCGGTCTCGCTCCTGCTCATTGCCTAGGAGGATGTCGTCCTCGGTCTCCTCCCCTCTTCCACGGACAACACCAGGGATCCCAGAAAAGTTTAAAGCCTGCTCTTCTTGCTATTCCTACTCCTCCACCCAGGCACCATCCTCCTTTCTGACTCCTCTTGAGACTCCTGCTGACTTGTCTCAGATGGAGTAGCCCCCTGGGAATTCATTCAGCATTGCGACTTCCTCATCTTCCTGCTCCTCGACGGCTTGATCAATGACACAAAGCAATGCACGCTCCAGAAAGAAGGCGTAAGGTACGATGTCACTGATGGCGCCCTGGCTGCGACTGACCAGTTTGGTGATCACATCAAATGGCCTCCGAGTCCATCAGTTTATATGGCAGTAGTTGGGGGGCTAGCAGCTCCGACAAGCCAGTGGTCAGCCGTTGGGCAAGAGGGTTATCCGACGTCATCAACTTTTTACGTTCGAACATTTGGGTCACGGAAGCCTGCCTTTTGCCAGATGAACGTGACGACGGGAAGGAGAAGAGGCAGGACGAGCGCCGGGAGTGTGGCTTTGTGGGTTCTGACGGTGTTGCTCCCACTGGGCTCGGTGATAGGAGGCGGTCATCCCTAGGGGAGTGTTTGGCTTACCGTGACTTATGCGTTGACAGCACAGGCTGCAGATGGCAACCCTATTGTCAGCAGCTGACACGTTAAAAAAAGCCCACACTGCGGAGCCATGTGCCTGCGTCCTGGGAGCGCAAGATGTGAACCTGCATGGTGGATGACTCGCTCCAGATACATTTGCAGTCTGCTTTTTGCCTCCTGTGCACTGCGAGTTCTGCCTGCTTCTCCTCCTTCTCCTCCCTATCTGCTGCTCCGTCTCTCTCTCTAAACTCCCCTCCTCTTCCTCTCTTGTGGGCACTCACATGACATCCATCGACATCTCATCATCGTCACCTTCACCACCACTGACATTAGAGATCTCGGAGTAGGCAGCAACAGCGGAAAACGCCCTCCTTGGGCTTATTTTGGTACTGTCATCAGACCGCTGGGTGGTGGCTGGTGCTACCTCCTCTTCCTCATCCGATGCCAAGAATGGCTATGCATCGGTAAGGTCTGGGAATGTATGGGAAAATAATTCCTCTGACTCGAGTGAAGGGGCTATGGTGGTGGTGGTGTATTTGGGGGTGCACACAGCAGAGAGTGAGGAGGGTGCAGATACAGAGGATGCGGAGGGTGCAGAAATAGAAGGCTGAGTGAGCCACTCAACCAACTCTGGTGCGTCCTTTGACGTAATCACCCGCACCTTCCCCAACTTCCCACTTAGACTCCGGTCTGGTGCACCTGCCCAACACCACCACCCCTGCGGAATGGCCTGTCTCTTCCTCTGTCTATCATTTTAAAAATGACCCTGTTACAAAGGCCCTATAGAAGAGCAGTATTTGTGTAAGCAGGTATATCGCAGGTCTCAATTAAAATTTTGTGAAAGCTGGTATATCAATCCCCTCTATCAGTATTTTGTGGAAACAGCTATATAGAATCCAATAATGATTATTTGCAATTACTTATTCCAATAGCGTTTGTCCCTCTATATAGCTGCGGTATCTTAGCAGAACCACACACAACTGCTGCAAAAGACAAATGCACCATAATATACTTTCTATGTTAGGGTACTTTCACACTCCGTCGCCAGAACTGCCTGCCGGAACCGTCAAAACGACATGCAAACTGGTGGCATTTGTCAGACGGATCAGGATCCTGATACGTATGACAAATGCATTGAAATGCCGAATCCGTCTCTCCGGTGTCAACCAGAAAAATGGATCCGACACCTATTATTTATTTTTTTTTTTGCAGTCTGAGCATGCGCAGACTGCAATGCCGGATCCGTTTTGCCAGAACACTTGGGGACGGATGCATGTCAATGGGAAAAAATGCCGGATCCAGCATTATGGCAAGTGTTACGGAATTTTGGACAGAGATAAAACTGTAACATGCTGTGGCATTATCTCCATCCTGAAACGTCAAAATAACTGAACTGAAGACATCCTGATGCATCCTGAACGAATTTCTCTCCATTCAGAATTCAGAATTAGGATAAAACTGATCAATTCTTTTCCAGTATTGAGCCCCTACGACAGAACTCAATGCCGGAAAAGAATAACGCTAGAGTGAAAGTACCCTTAGAAGATATATTATAGGTTTATCGCACCCCTTAAGCAGTTTTTTGGGGGGACACAGGTTTATCATACTGTCACGACTATGGTTATGGTCGTGACTCTTGTGGTCGCATGCGGTTGTCAGCCGTTTGTTCTATGTTGTCAACCACAGGTGAGGGCTCTGGGTTTGTTGCCTCACGTGTGGTTGCCGTTGGCAACATATAGTTTGGCGGTGTAGCAGCTGGTTGCTGGGCTGCTCACTGTGTATGCATGCGGTTGCTATCTTGTGGACAGCAGCGTTTCTGCATGGGTTCCAGGCTTTGTGTCTGTGGCAGGTAGGTGTTACTTGTTGCATTTACCTGCCATTGCCATAAGCTGTTCATGTTTCCCTTTTTATGTAGCTTGGCCAGTGAGACTCCTGTTCCTACGTGTCTAGAAGGAACAGTTCGTCTTACCCTGCTCCTAGTCCAGGGCAACCCTTAGGGCTAGTAGGAATATTAGGTTCCGGAGTATGAGCCCTCCTACCATCAGGGTCGGCTCATACGGCTAGGAGACAGGGTCAGAATTAGGGATTGATAGGAGGTGACCTGTTCCCTGATTCCTGTCCTGGCCTTGCATCGACCATCCATCTTCTGGCATCGCACGGCTGAGGGTTTTCCCCATCCTCAGCCGTGACACATACCAGTTGCAATTACTTATTCCAATAGCGTTTCTCCCTCTATCTAGCTGCAGTATCTCAGCAGAACTGCACACAACTGCTGCACAATACAAATGCACTATAATATACCTTCTAACATAGAAAGTATTTTATAGGTATATCACACCCTCTATCATTTTTTTGGGGGGGGCAACAGGTATATCACACCAGTTGCAATTAGTTATTCGAATAGCGTTTGTCCCTCTGTATAGCTGCGTTATCTCAGCAGAGCGCACACAACTGCTGCACAATACAAATGCACTATAATATACTTTCTATGTTAGAAGGTATATTATAGGTAAAGTACAGACCAAAAGTTTGGACACACCTTCTCATTCAAAGAGTTTTCTTTATTTTCATGACTATAAAAATTGTAGATTCACACTGAAGGCATCAAAACTTTGAATTAACACATGTGGAATTATATACATAACAAAAAAGTGTGAAACAACTGAAAATATGTCACATTCTAGGTTCTTCAAAGTAGCCACCTTTTGCTTTGATTACTGTTTTACACATTCTTGGCATTCTCTTGATGAGCTTCAAGAGGTAGTCACCTGAAATGGTCTTCCAACATAGTTTTGATGTGATATGGTGCGTGTGAATATCGCCATATGTTCGCATGTTCGGCGAATCGCGAACGAGCAAAGTTTGAAGCGAAACAACCACCGGGCGAACCGCAAGGCCATCTCTAGTGTCAGAATGGCCCAGTCAAAGTCCAGGCCTAAATCCCCTTGAGAATCTATGACAAGACTTAAAAATTGCAGTTCGCAGACGCTCTCCATCCAATCTGACTGAGCTTGAGCTTTTTTGCAAAAAAGAATGGGCAAAAATTTCAGCCTCTAGATGCGCAAAACTGGTAGAAACATATTCCAAAAGACATTCATCTGTAATTGCAGTGAAAGGTAGTCGTACAAAGTATTGACTTGGGGGGGCTGTATAGAAATGCACACCACATTTTCCAGAAATTTTTAAAACCATGTATCGTTTTCTTTTCACTTCACACATACTTGCTACTTTGTGTTGATCTATCACATAAAATTCGAATAAAATACATTTAAGGCTACTTTCACACTAGCAGCAGGATGGATCCGCAGGCTGTTCACCCTGTCGTACCCGTCCTGCCACTATTTTGCCGTGCCGCCGGACCTCTGCTCCATCCCTATTGACTATAATGGGGACGGGGGCGGAGCTCCGGCGCAGCATGGCAGTGCACGGCAAAAGGCCGCCTGACTAAAAGTACTGCATGTCTGACTTTTTAGTCCGGTGGCCTCTCACCACGAACTGCCGTGCTGCGCCGGAGCTCTGCCCCATCCCCATTATAGTCAATGAGAACAGAGAGGTGGTCCGGCGGCACGGTGAAATAGCGGCAGGATGGATCCGACAGGGTGAACAGCCTGTCGGATCCGACCTGACGCTAGTGTGAAAATACACTTAGTTTGTGGGTATAACATGAAACATGCGGAAAGGTTCAGGGGTATGAATACTTTTTCAAGGCATTGTACAACTAACGGCAGTTGAAGGATGGAACTGAGCATGTGCATCCACCTAAACAGTGGGGTTTCTGCAACAAATTTGCTGCATATAAATATATAATAAAGAGAATGGCTGATGATCAAATATTTAAATGCCCAAGCTAAGATCAAACTTTAAGGCTGCTTCCACATCTAGCTTTATTTAGAACTTTCTTGATTTGTAAAAATGCTTGATGCATTGATGCATATTACTTGTGGTGGCATTTTTTAGTCATATGGTTTACATGCATTTTTTAAGACTTTTCTTTTCTATGGTAAAGTCTATGGAAAAACACTTGAAACAATGCCACACCTTTTACAGGCAGTGGGTGTGGACTCACTGTACCAGCCAACTGGTTTGGCTTAGGGCTAACTCTAAGGACCTTATCCTAGCATTACCCTGGTATTCACCCTTTAACCTTTATACAGAAATCTGGACTTCACTGATGGGGAGCTAATTGGCCACTACCTCTTGAGATCCCATTGTGGTTGATGGCTGAACCATGGGGTCAGAGACACTGGTGTGTAGCACTGATGGGGTCAGTCAATATACGTGGTCTGGTGGTGGACCAATGTCAGGGCAGGCACTGTACAGGCAGTGAGACAGGGTAATCTGAGAAACAGGCTATAAGGATGGCAGGCGGCTAGATGTCAGAGTTTGTAGTCAGGCAGGAGTATAGAGAATACACCTTTGCTGGCTACTAGAGACTAGGAAACCTAAAGCTCATGCACCTTCTCACGGGAGAAGGTGCTGTAAATACCTGAGGCAGCCAGATGTAGGCTGGGGAAGAAGTTGGATGCGTGTCTACACACTACTGGTTTCTTAATGGGCAAGCACATGTGCCTTAAGGACAGGCCTGAAGACCTTCAGAAGACAACGCAGACAGGAACAGTGAGACCTGGGCAGCAGACGGGGACGTCTTTGGTAAGTAGCTCTGCTCCCATGTCCGCAAGCAAGAGCGGGGGAGCAACAGGCACAGGAAGCCAGCGCAACAACACCCAAAGCATGTTGTGAATTGAATAAAACAGGATATGCCCCCAATGTCTGATAGGTGTGTTCCCAGCTCTGCACCTACTTCTAAAATTCTAAAACACAGAGAAGGTGAGCAGGCCACACATGCATGGCCGACCTCGCTATTTCCATCAGCCGCATAGAAGTGAAGGGAGCAGTGGCCATGCATAAGCAGTTTGCTTCCGATTAATTTCTATGGGACTTCGCTAAAGGTGCAGCTCTCTTTGCAGGCTTCTTTTTAGAGATGACACAACCCCTTTAAGTGTAACATGAGACAAATCAGGATTAATGAAAAGTGGCAGATTAAAGAGGACCTTTCACCTGGAAAAACATTGTGAACCAAGTATCCTGACATATACAGCGGCGCCCAGGGATCTCACTGCACTTACTATTATCCCTGGGCGCCGCTCCGTTCTCCCGTTATGTCCTCCGGTATCTTCGCTCAGTAAGTTATAGTAGGCAGAAACTGCCCTTGTTCTGCTGGGCGTCTCCTCCTCTTAGGCTGTAGCGCTGGCCAATCGCAGTGCACAGCTCACAGCCTATGAGGTTTTTTTTCTCCCAGGCTGTGAGCTGTGCGCTGCAATCGGCCAGCGCTACAGCATAGGAGGAGGAGACGCCCAGCAGAATAAGTGCAGACTCCGCCTACTATAACCAAGTCCCCTAAGTCTCCGCCTACTATAACCAAGTGAGCGAAGATACCGGAGGACATAACGGGAGAACGCAGCGGCACCCAGGGATAATAGTAAGTGCAGCGAGATCCCTGGGCGCCGCTGTATATGTCAGGATACTTAGTTCACAATGTTTTTCCAGGTGAAAGGTCCTCTTTAAGGGAGGAACTACTAGGATACGTTTTACATTGTTTAAATGAATTTTCCATGTTTTGTGTTCCTTTCACTTTCCTGAGCAAGCATCCCCGAGAAAATGCATTTCCAAGTTCTCAAATCCAAGGCCATCTGTAATGGTGGATATCGGCTATTGCTCCTTTTATTACTAATTCATTTGCAAGCAAGAGTCTGGGAGTGATTTAAAACTACCCAATGTAATATTACATTTCAATAAATTACTAAATCATAATTCAAGCAGTACAATTGCGATACCCAGTGTCCTTTTAAAAGATAAAATTTGGTAATTAAAATTCTCTTCTCATTTCTATATCTTTGCTGCTTTATTGTATACACTGTTGTACAGGCATCAACATATCTTGATGAAATATTAAGGACTATATTATAAAATCAGATGTGAAAGTAATCTAAAGCACACACTTAAGACCCAAGATTTCCATTTCTGGGATTAATAAGTGATATAATATATCAATGACATTGAATTACTGAAAAAAAGAATATTAATGAAGTCTCGGTGATATAATAAATCAGCAGTGGGAAGTCAAGTTAGTTTGTATACTGTCAGCGAATGAGCACAAAGAAGAAAATGATTTTCTTGAAATCCGCTTGTAACACATTTATTATACTGTAGAGCGCTGATGTCCTTTATCACATCTCTATTCTGTCTCTTCTTTTTAAACATTAATCCTGCAATATAATAAAGCCTCTCAGCCGGACTGAAATATCAGTAATATATGAAAAATAAGAGCATGAACTAAAGAAAGGGAGGCATAAACCTAAACTGCAAAGCATGTCACTAATGCTAATGAACACAATAGTGCTTTATAAGAAAAAGTATAATACAAGATTTACATAGTTTTCACTGACAAGAAAAAATCTGCTTATAAAAGAGTGGGCAATAGAGATGAGTGAATTTCTAAAAATTTGGGTCCAATTTGGCCGACTTGGTTCGGGTCTGAATAAATTTGACCCAAAGCAAAAGTTCTTGTATTGCCTATGAAAGTCTCTTTCTAAGGCCTCATGCACACGACAGTTGTTTTCGTCCTCATCCGAGCCGCAGTTTTTGTGGCTTGGATGCGGACCCATTCACTGGCTTACATTTAGACCATTTTCTACACCTAAAACAGGACCTGTCATCAAAAAATGCAATGCAATCTGACAGCACCATGTTCTACTTTCACACTCACCTTTGGTGCAGATCCGTCATGGATCTGCACAAACACATCCATTCAGATAATACAACCGCATACATCCGTTCAGAACAGATCCATTTGTATTATCTTTATCATAGCCAAAACATTTTCTATTGAGTAATTTTGTGTGAAAACGGATCCATCCCCATTGACTTACATTGTGTGTCAGGACGGATCCGTTTGGCTCAGTTTTGTCAGACGGACACCAAAACGCTGCAGTGTCTGCCTCCAAAGTAGAAAGGAGGCAGAACGGAGCCAAACTGAGCCAAACTAATGCATTCTGAGTGGATCCTTATCCATTCAGAATGCATTAAAGGGATTCTGTCATGAGATTTTACCCCTATAACCTAAACATATGCCCATGTCCGTACTAATAACATGAATCCTAAGCTGGCCTTATTAAACCTGTTTGTGGCTCTATTAGCCCAAAAAAATGGTTTTTATAACCTGTCAATCTGACATCCGTTAATACAGGGTGCCCGGCCGCACCCATCGCCGTCTGGAGCCCAGCACTGCCTTCCCTGTCTTAATCGCAGGCCTCCCTGTCTACAGTGCCACTTTCCTCACCTCAGCGCCGCCTCCGCAATCCTCCCGTCCCTCTGCCAGATCCTGCGCGTGCGCACTAGGCTCAGCCTGATGCGCCGTGCGGACTCCTGGCAGCGGCTTTGTTGAGCGAAGTGCGCAGGCGCATCAGGCCGGTGCATACGCACTTCGCTCAACGAAGTCACTGCCAGGAGTCCG
The DNA here is from genome assembly GCF_014858855.1 of Bufo gargarizans. NCBI lineage: Eukaryota > Metazoa > Chordata > Amphibia > Anura > Bufonidae > Bufo > Bufo gargarizans. The sequence continues at coordinate 645,320,295 of NC_058080.1, read as the reverse complement.
CACGGGCGCATCAGGCTGAGCATAGTGCGCACGCGCGGGATCTGGCAGAGGGACGGGAGGATTGCGGAGGCGGCGCTGAGGTGGACAGGGGGGACGGCGATTAAGACAGGGAAGGCGGCGCTGGGCACCAGACGGCAATGGGTGCAGCCAGGCACCCTGTATTAACGGATGTCCCCTTGGGCACCTTAGGTAGGTGATTGACAGGTTATAAAAAACCTGTTTTTTTTAGCTAATAGAGAAACAAGCAGGTTTAGTAAGGCCAGCTTAGAATTCTTGTTATTAGTACAGACATGGGCATATGTTTAGGTTATAGGGGTAAAATCTCATGACAGAATCCCTTTAAGGGCAAAACTGATCCGTTTTGGACCGCTTGTGAGATCCGTGAACGGCTCTCCCAAACGGATACCAAGACGCCAGTGTGAAAGTAGCCTTATAGAGCAGGAGAAGATAAGTGGATTGATATGTATTTGTAGGAAAAGATTCAGTGAAACCTATATTTTAGTCCAGACACACACAAGAGAGTAGAATGCGATAAACTCACAGCGTGTTTCAGTGTGTGGTCCCATCTTGACCTCTGACAGGATCGTACAGCATTATACTGATTTATAATGCTGTGCAATGGCTCATGCACATGACCGTTGTTTGAGTGCTCATCCAAGCCGCATTTTTTGCAGCTTGGATGCAGACTCATTCACTTCAATGGGACCGCAAAAGATGCGGACAGCACATGGAACGTTGCTCCATTCCGTGGCCCTGCAAAAAAAAAAAAAAAATAGACCATGTCCTATTCTTGTCCCTTTTGCAGACAAGAAAAGGCATTTCTATAATGGGCCGCCCGTTCAGGGCCCACGCAAATGGCTAACATTCGTGTTTTGCATATCCCGAATTTGCGGACTGCAAAACATGGCACGGTAGTGTGCATGAGACCTAACCGTGAGAGTCCTGAAGTCTATTGCATTACACCGATAGCATTATCTCATATTTTGAGAAATATATATTATTTTATTTTTCTGGCAATGGTCTTGTGTGAGAGCTTATTTTTTGCAGAGTTAATGTTTTCATTGGTACCATTTGGGGTACATATGAATTTTTGATCAATTGATATTATGTTTTTTGGGAGGCATGGTGACCCCCAAAAATTTTTTCAAGCAGCATTTTATTTAAATTTTTTTAAAGAGTTCACTTGATGTGACAGATATTTTTATAGAGCATGACAGACGTGGTGATATTAAATATGTTTATTTTTATTTTTTCTTTATTTCTACTGCAAAAGAATTGATCAGGGGATAGGGGCTAGAAACATAGAAACATAGAATGTGTCGGCAGATAAGAAACATTTGGCCCTTCTAGTTTTTACTTAACCACTTCCCAACTGCCCATAGACTATGAATGTGTTGGGCAGTCGGATTTACCTAGCTAAAGAACTAGCTGACTGCCTCAATGAATACTTATGTTCAGTTTTTACAAAGGAAAATGAAGGGAAAGGACCTCAGTTAGGAAGGAAGACTAATGAATGTTTTGATGCATGTGTCTGATGGGATACACCCAAAGCTATTAAAAAAGCTCAGCGGTGACCTAGCAAAACCATTAACAGATTAATTTAACCTATCACTGGTAACAGGGGTCTTCCCAGAAGATTGGAAATAAGCAAATGTGCCTATTCACAAGAAAGGTAGTAGGGAGGAATCGGGCAACTATAGGCCAGTAAGCCTGACATCAATAGTGGGGAAATTTATGGAAACCATACTTAAGGAGAGGATTGTGGAACATCTAAAATCCCATGGATTGAAAGATGAAAAACTTCAGGGTTTACTTCAGGGAGATCATGCCAAACTAATCTTATTGATTTTTTTTGATTGGGTGACTAAAATAATAGATGGCGGAGGTGCAGTAGACATCGCTTATCTAGACTTCAGTAAGGCTTTTGAAACTGTCCCACATAGAAGGCTTATCAATAAATTGCAGTCTTTGGGCTTGGACTCCCATATTGTTGAATGGATTAGGCAGTGGCTGAGGGACAGACAACAGAGGGTTGTAGTCAATGGAGTATATTCAGACCAAGGTCTTGTTACCAGTGGGGTACCTCAGGGATCTGCTCTGGGACCCATATTGTTTAATATCTTTATCAGCGAAATTGCAGAAGGCCTCGATGGTAAGGTGTGTCTTTTTGCTGATGATACAAAGATTTGTAACAGGGTTGATGTTCCTGGAGGGATACACCAAATGGAAAAGGATTTAGGAAAACTAGAGGAATGGTCAAAAATCTGGCAACTAAAATTTAATGTTGATAAGTGCAAGATAATGCACCCGAGGTGTAAAAACCCAAGAGAAGAATATAAAATCAGTGATACAGTCCTAACCTCAGCATCTGAGGAAAGGGATTTGGGGGTCATTATTTCAGAAGACTTAAAGGTAGGCAGACAATGACATAGAGCCGCAGGAAATGCTAGCAGAATGCTTGGGTGTATAGGGAGAGGCATTACCAGTAGAAAGAGGGAGGTGCTCAGGCCGCTCTACAGAGCACTAGTGAGACCTCATTTGGAGTATTGTGCTCAGTACTGGAAACCATATCTCCAGAAGGATATTGATACTTTGGAGACAGTTCAGAGAAGAGCTACTAAACTAGTACATGGATTGCAGGATAAAACTTACCAGGAAAGATTAAAGGACCTTAACATGTATAGCTTGGAAAAAAGACGAGACAGAGGGGATATGATAGAAACTTTTAAATACATAAAGGGAATCAACAAGGTAAAAGAGGAGAGTATATTTAAAAGAAGGACATAGTTTTAAATTAGAGGTGCAAAGGTTTAAAAGTAATATCAGGAAGTATTACTTTACTGAGAGAGTAGTGGATGCATGGAATAGCCTTCCTGCAAAAGTGGTAGCTGCAAATACGGTGAAGGAGTTTAAGCATGCATGGGATAGGTATAAGGCCATCCTTTATATAATATAGGGCCAGCGGCTATTCATAGTATTCAGTATATTGGGCAGACTAGATGGGCCAAATGGTTCTTATCTGCCGACACATTCTATGTTTCTATGTTTCTATCTCTGAATGGACGTTGCAGAATTGTGCAGCTGCTGTCCTGTGGGCACCCCATAGATGAGGCAGGGACAGTTCCTGTGTGTCCCTTCCTTCTAGATTGCTGTATACACAGCACCGAATGACTGCTGTGTATACAGCCAAGGAAGTGATGTGCCGCTTTCTGCTCCGACCCGGCACTCACCCGGGCAGTGCAAGAGCTGTTGGGTTTTCCATAGACCACGATCAGTCCTGCAGTGAGGCCGTACAGCGCAGTATTATGCTGTACAGCCTCTCTGGTGGCTGTATTTGCCCTGTAACTGCAGCTAATATGTCAGCCAAAGCTATAGGTGAAATCAATAGTAAACAAAAAAAAGTGTGAAATTAAATCTCCCCCAGAGTTCTTTTATGACCTTATTCAATATTACAAAATGTAAAATATAAAATAAAACCCAAAAAGTTGCACAAAAATAAAAAGTTGCTTGTGTAAAAAAATTTTTTTCCCCCAAGTAAATAATAAAAAAATTCTTAAAAGTAGAAAAAATTTACATATTTGGTATAGCCGCATCTGTAACGACCGGCTTAATAAAAATATCACATCATGTGAACGCCGGAAAAAAAAAAGAGATATAAATTATGCTGAAACAGCTATTTTTAGTCACCTCACCTCCCAAAAAACATAATATCAATCGATCAAAAAATCATATGTACCCCAAAATGGTAGCAATAAAAACATCACCTCATCCTGCAAAACACAAGCCCCCACACAAGGCCAGAGCCAGAAAAATTTTCAAAATATGTCTCTAAGAAAATGGCATAAACATAAACATGATTTTTTTTTTTTCTAAAAATGTTCTTATTGTGTAAAATGTAAAAAAGAATAGACCTATTTGGAATAGCTGCATCCATAACGACTAGATCTATAAAAAATATCACATGATCTACCTCATCAAGTAAATGGTGTAATTTACGCAAAACAGTTTTTTTTGTGACCTCATCTCCAAAAAATATTTTATATAAAGGTATCAGAAAACCAAATGTACTCCAAATGGTGCCAATAAAACTACAGCTTGTCCTGCAAGAAATAAGCCCTCACATAGATCAGTCAATAAAAAAAAAAAATTCAAGTTATAATTCTTAAAGGGAACTTGTCATCAACTTTAGGGCTTATGCACACGACAGTATTTTGTGTTCTGTAAACGGACCGTATTTTTATTCCGTATACGGAACCATTCATTTCAATGGGTCCGCAAAAAATAGGGACAGCACTCTGTGTGCTGTCCGCATCTGTTGCTCCATTCCATGAACCCGCAAAAATGATGAGACATGTCCTATTCTTGTCCGTTTTGAAGACAAGAATAGGCATCGCTATAATAGGCCTCCTGTTCCGTTCTGAAAATTTCGGACCGCAAATTGAACGGCACGGCTGTGTGCATGAGCCCTTATGCTGACCTCATTGAGGGCAGCATAAATTAGTGACAGAAATGCTGATTTTAGCGGTGTGTCACTCATGAGCTAAAAGTCAGTGGTTGCTGAGAACCAGCATCATAATAATTTCAGCGCAGGCCTTGAGAAGAGTCAAATCTACCTGAGAAGAGTCATGGTTATTCATAATCTCCTGCTCTCCTCGCCCACAACTAGGTAGAAGACTAGAAGACTGTCAGTCATCAGCAGGTGGGCAGGAGAGCAGGAATTCATGAATAACCAGGACTCTTCTCAGGTGTCTGTGACTCTTTTCCAGGCCCAGTCTGCAATGATTGTGATGCTGGTTCTCAGCAACCACTTACTTGTAACTTATAAATGACAGATCGCTGAAATCAACTTACCTGTCTCTACTTTATTCTGCTGTTAGTATGGGCAGCATCAAGTTGATGATAGGTTCCCTTTAAAAACCATTTCAGCAAATTCCATGTATTCTATAGTGCTATATATTTGTTTTTGACACACGCCTGCATTTATCGTGTAATATTTGCATATTACGCGATCATTACCTTGCAGATTTTTCGAGTAATAAAAAAGTAAAATATAACGAATATTCAAATTCGCGAATCCTCATAGATTGTAAGTAGGGATGAGCGAACTCGAACTGTATAGTTCGGGTTCGTACCGAATTTTGGGGTGTCCGTGACACGGACCCGAACCCGGACATTTTCGTAAAAGTCCGGGTTCGGGTTCGGTGTTCGTCGCTTTCTTCGCGCTTTTGTGACGCTTTCTTGGCGCTTTTTGAAAGGCTGCAAAGCAGCCAATCAACAAGCGTCATACTACTTGCCCCAAGAGGCCATCACAGCCATGCCTACTATTGGCATGGCTGTGATTGGCCAGAGCACCATGTGACCCAGCCTCTATTTAAGCTGGAGTCACATAGCGCCGCCCGTCACTCTGCTCTGATTAGCGTAGGGAGAGGTTGCGGCTGCGACAGTAGGGCGAGATTAGGCAGATTAACTCCTCCAAAGGACTTGATTAACTGATCGATCTGCAGCTGTGGATCATTGAGCTGCTGATCCTCAATTGCTCACTGTTTTTAGGCTGCACAGACCGTTTGTCAGTCTCATTTTTCTGGGGTGATCGGCGGCCATTTTGTGTCTTGTGGTGCGCCAGCACAAGCTGCGACCAAGTGCATTTAACCCTCAATGGTGTGGTTGTTTTTTGGCTAAAGCCTACATCAGGGTGAAGCTGTCACACCAAGTGCATTTAACCAGCAATAGTCTGTTCATTTTTTGGCCATATACAAAATCAGGGGCAAGCTGCGCCTGTCACCAAGTGCATTTAACCCTCAATGGTGTGGTTGTTTTTTGGCTAAAGCCTACATCAGGGTGAAGCTGTCACACCAAGTGCATTTAACCAGCAATAGTCTGTTCATTTTTTGGCCATATACAAAATCAGGGGCAAGCTGCGCCTGTCACCAAGTGCATTTAACCCTCAATGGTGTGGTTGTTTTTTGGCTAAAGCCTACATCAGGGTGAAGCTGTCACACCAAGTGCATTTAACCAGCAATAGTCTGTTCATTTTTTGGCCATATCCCAGTCTAATTCTGTCACTAAATCCATACCGGTCACCCAGCGCCTAAATACTAGGCCTCAAATTTATATCCAGCTAAATCTGTCCCTAGTGCTGTAGCTGGGCGAGTTATTTAGTGTCCGTTCAAGCACATTTCTTGTTCTGGGTTGAAATACAATTCCCAATTTAGCAATTTCATAATTTAGTGGTTCCTGCTATATCAGAGCTATTTGAAATCTATCCCAAAAAGGGTATATAATATTGAAGGTGCACATTGGGTCATTCAGAATAACTTCACACACACCCGCTACTGTGTATTTCCAAGTCTAATTCTGTCACTAAACCCATACCTGTCACCCAGCGCCTAAATACTAGGCCTCAAATTTAAATCCCTCTAAATCTCTCGTTACCCACCGCTGTACTGTTGTTGCTGGGCAAGATATTTAGTGTCCGTCAAAGCACATTTTTTGTTCTGGGTTGAAGTACAATTCCCAATTTAGCAATTTCATAATTTAGTGGTTTCTGCTATATCAGAGCTATTTGAAATCTATCCCTAAAAGGGTATATAATATTGAAGGTGCACATAGGGTCATTCAGAATAACTTCACACACACGCTTCTGTGCATTTCCAAGTCTAATTCTGTCACTAAATCCATACCGGTGACCCAGCGCCTAAATACTAGGCCTCAAATTTAAATCCCTCTAAATCTCTCGTTACCCACCGCTGTACTGTTGTTGCTGGGCAAGATATTTAGTGTCCGTCAAAGCACATTTTTTGTTCTGGGTTGAAGTACAATTCCCAATTTAGCAATTTCATAATTTAGTGGTTTCTGCTATATCAGAGCTATTTGAAATCTATCCCTAAAAGGGTATATAATATTGAAGGTGCACATAGGGTCATTCAGAATAACTTCACACACACGCTTCTGTGCATTTCCAAGTCTAATTCTGTCACTAAATCCATACCGGTGACCCAGCGCCTAAATACTAGGCCTCAAATTTAAATCCCTCTAAATCTCTCGTTACCCACCACTGTACTGTTGTTGCTGGGCAAGATATTTAGTGTCCGTCAAAGCACATTTTTTGTTCTGGGTTGAAGTACAATTCCCAATTTAGCAATTTCATAATTTAGTGGTTTCTGCTATATCAGAGCTATTTGAAATCTATCCCTAAAAGGGTATATAATATTGAAGGTGCACATAGGGTCATTCAGAATAACTTCACACACACGCTTCTGTGCATTTCCAAGTCTAATTCTGTCACTAAATCCATACCGGTGACCCAGCGCCTAAATACTAGGCCTCAAATTTAAATCCCTCTAAATCTCTCGTTACCCACCACTGTACTGTTGTTGCTGGGCAAGATATTTAGTGTCCGTCAAAGCACATTTTTTGTTCTGGGTTGAAGTACAATTCCCAATTTAGCAATTTCATAATTTAGTGGTTCCTGCTATATCAGAGCTATTTGAAATCTATCCCTAAAAGGGTATATAATATTGAAGGTGCACATTGGGTCATTCAGAATAACTTCACACACACCCGCTACTGTGTATTTCCAAGTCTAATTCTGTCACTAAACCCATACCTGTCACCCAGCGCCTAAATACTAGGCCTCAAATTTAAATCCCTCTAAATCTCTCGTTACCCACCGCTGTACTGTTGTTGCTGGGCAAGATATTTAGTGTCCGTCAAAGCACATTTTTTGTTCTGGGTTGAAGTACAATTCCCAATTTAGCAATTTCATAATTTAGTGGTTCCTGCTATATCAGAGCTATTTGAAATCTATCCCAAAAAGGGTATATAATATTCAAGGTGCACATTGGGTCATTCAGAATAACTTCACACACACGCTTCTGTGCATTTCCAAGTCTAATTCTGTCACTAAATCCATACCGGTCACCCAGCGCCTAAATACTAGGCCTCAAATTTATATCCCGCTGAATTTGAATACAATACATTGGGCCAAATAATATATTTGTTGTTGTGGTGAACCATAACAATGAGAAAAACATCTAGTAAGGGACGCGGACGTGGACATGGTCGTGGTGGTGTTAGTGGACCCTCTGGTGCTGGGAGAGGACGTGGCCGTTCTGCCACATCCACACGTCCTAGTGTACCAACTACCTCAGGTCCCAGTAGCCGCCAGAATTTACAGCGATATATGGTGGGGCCCAATGCCGTTCTAAGGATGGTAAGGCCTGAGCAGGTACAGGCATTAGTCAATTGGGTGGCCGACAGTGGATCCAGCACGTTCACATTATCTCCCACCCAGTCTTCTGCAGAAAGCGCACAGATGGCGCCTGAAAACCAACCCCATCAGTCTGTCACATCACCCCCATGCATACCAGGGAAACTGTCTCAGCCTCAAGTTATGCAGCAGTCTCTTATGCTGTTTGAAGACTCCGCTGGCAGGGTTTCCCAAGGGCATCCACCTAGCCCTTCCCCAGCGGTGAAAGACATAGAATGCACTGACGCACAACCACTTATGTTTCCTGATGATGAGGACATGGGAATACCACCTCAGCATGTCTCTGATGATGACGAAACACAGGTGCCAACTGCTGCGTCTTTCTGCAGTGTGCAGACTGAACAGGAGGTCAGGGATCAAGACTGGGTGGAAGACGATGCAGGGGACGATGAGGTCCTAGACCCCACATGGAATGAAGGTCGTGCCACTGACTTTCACAGTTCGGAGGAAGAGGCAGTGGTGAGACCGAGCCAACAGCGTAGCAAAAGAGGGAGCAGTGGGCAAAAGCAGAACACCCGCCGCCAAGAGACTCCGCCTGCTACTGACCGCCGCCATCTGGGACCGAGCACCCCAAAGGCAGCTTCAAGGAGTTCCCTGGCATGGCACTTCTTCAAACAATGTGCTGACGACAAGACCCGAGTGGTTTGCACGCTGTGCCATCAGAGCCTGAAGCGAGGCATTAACGTTCTGAACCTGAGCACAACCTGCATGACCAGGCACCTGCATGCAAAGCATGAACTGCAGTGGAGTAAACACCTTAAAACCAAGGAAGTCACTCAGGCTCCCCCTGCTACCTCTTCTGCTGCTGCCGCCTCGGCCTATTCTGCTGCTGCCGCCTCGGCCTCTTCCTCCGCCTCTGGAGGAACGTTGGCACCTGCCGCCCAGCAAACAGGGGATGTACCACCAACACCACCACCACCACCTCCGTCACCAAGCGTCTCAACCATGTCACACGCCAGCGTTCAGCTCTCCATCTCACAAACATTTGATAGAAAGCGTAAATTCCCACCTAGCCACCCTCGATCCCTGGCCCTGAATGCCAGCATTTCTAAACTACTGGCCTATGAAATGCTGTCATTTAGGCTGGTGGACACAGACAGCTTCAAACAGCTCATGTCGCTTGCTGTCCCACAGTATGTTGTTCCCAGCCGGCACTACTTCTCCAAGAGAGCCGTGCCTTCCCTGCACAACCAAGTATCCGATAAAATCAAGTGTGCACTGCGCAACGCCATCTGTAGCAAGGTCCACCTAACCACAGATACGTGGACCAGTAAGCACGGCCAGGGACGCTATATCTCCCTAACTGCACACTGGGTAAATGTAGTGGCAGCTGGGCCCCAGGCGGAGAGCTGTTTGGCGCACGTCCTGCCGCCGCCAAGGATCGCAGGGCAACATTCTTTGCCTCCTGTTGCCACCTCCTCCTTCTCGGCTTCCTCCTCCTCTTCTTCCACCTGCTCATCCAGTCAGCCACACACCTTCACCACCAACTTCAGCACAGCCCGGGGTAAACGTCAGCAGGCCATTCTGAAACTCATATGTTTGGGGGACAGGCCCCACACCGCACAGGAGTTGTGGCGGGGTATTGAACAACAGACCGACGAGTGGTTGCTGCCGGTGAGCCTCAAGCCCGGCCTGGTGGTGTGTGATAATGGGCGAAATCTCGTTGCAGCTCTGGGACTAGCCAATTTGACGCACATCCCTTGCTTGGCGCATGTGCTGAATTTGGTGGTGCAGAAGTTCATTCACAACTACCCCGACATGTCAGAGCTGCTGCATAAAGTGCGGGCCGTCTGTTCGCGCTTCCGGCGTTCACATCCTGCCGCTGCTCGCCTGTCTGCGCTACAGCGTAACTTCGGCCTTCCCGCTCACCGCCTCATATGCGACGTGCCCACCAGGTGGAACTCCACCTTGCACATGCTGGACAGACTGTGCGAGCAGCAGCAGGCCATAGTGGAGTTTCAGCTGCAGCACGCACGGGTCAGTCGCACTACAGAACAGCACCACTTCACCACCAATGACTGGGCCTCCATGCGAGACCTGTGTGCCCTGTTGCGCTGTTTCGAGTACTCCACCAACATGGCCAGTGGCGATGACACCGTTATCAGCGTTACAATACCACTTCTATGTCTCCTTGAGAAAACACTTAGGGCGATGATGGAACAGGAGGTGGCCCAGGAGGAGGAGGAGGAGGATGAGGAAGAGGGGTCATTTTTAGCACTTTCAGGCCAGTCTCTTCGAAGTGACTCAGAGGGAGGTTTTTTGCAACAGCAGAGGCCAGGTACAAATGTGGCCAGCCAGGGCCCACTACTGGAGGACGAGGAGGACGAGGATGAGGAGGAGGTGGAGGAGGATGAGGATGAAGCATGGTCACAGCGGGGTGGCACCCAACGCAGCTCGGGTCCATCACTGGTGCGTGGCTGGGGGGAAAGGCAGGACGATGACGATACGCCTCCCACAGAGGACAGCTTGTCCTTACCCCTGGGCAGCCTGGCACACATGAGCGACTACATGCTGCAGTGCCTGCGCAACGACAGCAGAGTTGCCCACATTTTAACCTGTGCGGACTACTGGGTTGCCACCCTGCTGGATCCACGCTACAAAGACAATGTGCCCACCTTACTTCCTGCACTGGAGCGTGATAGGAAGATGCGCGAGTACAAGCGCACGTTGGTAGACGCGCTACTGAGAGCATTCCCAAATGTCACAGGGGAACAAGTGGAAGCCCAAGGCCAAGGCAGAGGAGGAGCAAGAGGTCGCCAAGGCAGCTGTGTCACGGCCAGCTCCTCTGAGGGCAGGGTTAGCATGGCAGAGATGTGGAAAACTTTTGTCAACACGCCACAGCTAACTGCACCACCACCTGATACGCAACGTGTTAGCAGGAGGCAACATTTCACTAACATGGTGGAACAGTACGTGTGCACACCCCTCCACGTACTGACTGATGGTTCGGCCCCATTCAACTTCTGGGTCTCTAAATTGTCCACGTGGCCAGAGCTAGCCTTTTATGCCTTGGAGGTGCTGGCCTGCCCGGCAGCCAGCGTTTTGTCTGAACGTGTATTCAGCACGGCAGGGGGCGTCATTACAGACAAACGCAGCCGCCTGTCTACAGCCAATGTGGACAAGCTGACGTTCATAAAAATGAACCAGGCATGGATCCCACAGGACCTGTCCGTCCCTTGTCCAGATTAGACATTAACTACCTCCCCATAACCATATATTATTGGACTCCAGGGCACTTCCTCATTCAATCCTATTTTTATTTTCATTTTACCATTATATTGCGATGCTACCCAAAGTTGAATGAACCTCTCCTCTGCCTGTGTGCTAGGCCTAAATATATGCCAATGGACTGTTGCAGTGGTGGCTGACATGAAGCCTGATTCTCTGCTATGACATGCAGACTAATTCTCTGCTGACATGAAGCCAGATTGTCTGTTACGGGACCTCTCTCCTCTGCCTGGGTGCTGGGCCTAAATTTATGACAATGGACTGTTGCAGTGGTGGCTGACGTGAAGCCTGATTCTCTGCTATGACATGCAGACTGATTCTCTGCTGACATGAAGCCAGATCGTCTGTTACGGGACCTCTCTGCTCTGCCTGTGTGCTAGGCCTAAATATATGCCAATGGACTGTTGCAGTGGTGGGTGACGTGAAGCCTCATTCTCTGCTATGACATGCAGACTGATTCTCTGCTGACATGAAGCCAGATTGTCTGTTACGGGACCTCTCTGCTCTGCCTGTGTGCTAGGCCTAAATATATGCCAATGGACTGTTGCAGTGGTGGGTGACGTGAAGCCTCATTCTCTGCTATGACATGCAGACTGATTCTCTGCTGTCATGAAGCCAGATTGTCTGTTACGGGACCTCTCTGCTCTGCCTGTGTGCTAGGCCTAAATATATGCCAATGGACTGTTGCAGTGGTGGGTGACGTGAAGCCTCATTCTCTGCTATGACATGCAGACTGATTCTCTGCTGACATGAAGCCAGATTGTCTGTTACGGGACCTCTGCTCTGCCTGTGTGCTAGGCCTAAATATATGCCAATGGACTGTTGCAGTGATGGGTGACGTGAAGCCTCATTCTCTGCTATGACATGCAGACTGATTCTCTGCTGTCATGAAGCCAGATTGTCTGTTACGGGACCTCTCTGCTCTGCCTGTGTGCTAGGCCTAAATATATGCCAATGGACTGTTGCAGTGGTGGGTGACGTGAAGCCTCATTCTCTGCTATGACATGCAGACTAATTCTCTGCTGACATGAAGACAGATTCTCTGTTACGGGACCTCTCTCCTCTGCCTGTGTGTGTGCTGGGCCTAAATATATGCCAATGGACTGTTGCAGTGGTGGCTGACGTGAAGCCTCATTCTCTGCTATGACATGCAGACTGATTCTCTGCTGACATGAAGCCAGATTCTCTGTTACGGGACCTCTCTCCTCTGCCTGTGTGTGTGCTGGGCCTAAATATATGCCAATGGACTGTTGCAGTGGTGGCTGACGTGAAGCCTCATTCTCTGCTATGACATGCAGACTGATTCTCTGCTGACATGAAGCCAGATTCTCTGTTACGGGACCTCTCTCCTCTGCCTGTGTGTGTGCTGGGCCTAAATATATGCCAATGGACTGTTGCAGTGGTGGCTGACGTGAAGCCTCATTCTCTGCTATGACATGCAGACTGATTCTCTGCTGACATGAAGCCAGATTCTCTGTTACGGGACCTCTCTCCTCTGCCTGTGTGTGTGCTGGGCCTAAATATATGCCAATGGACTGTTGCAGTGGTGGCTGACGTGAAGCCTCATTCTCTGCTATGACATGCAGACTGATTCTCTGCTGACATGAAGCCAGATTCTCTGTTACGGGACCTCTCTCCTCTGCCTGTGTGCTAGGCCTAAATATATGCCAATGGACTGTTGCAGTGGTGGCTGACGTGAAGCCTCATTCTCTGCTATGACATGCAGACTAATTCTCTGCTGACATGAAGACAGATTCTCTGTTACGGGACCTCTCTCCTCTGCCTGGGTGCCGGGGCCTAAATATCTGAGAATGGACTGTTCCAGTGGTGGGTGACGGGAAGCCAGATTCTCTGCTATGGAACCTCTCTCCAATTGATTTTGGTTAATTTTTATTTATTTAATTTTTATTTTAATTAATTTCCCTATCCACATTTGTTTGCAGGGGATTTACCTACATGTTGCTGCCTTTTGCAGCCCTCTAGCCCTTTCCTGGGCTGTTTTACAGCCGTTTTAGTGCCGAAAAGTTCGGGTCCCCATTGACTTCAATGGGGTTCGGGTTCGGGACGAAGTTCGGATCGGGTTCGGATCCCGAACCCGAACATTTCCGGGATGTTCGGCCGAACTTCTCGAACCCGAACATCCAGGTGTTCGCTCAACTCTAATTGTAAGCTCTTGCAAGCAGGGCCCTGGCTCCTAGTGTTTCAGTTGCATATTAGCCAGTTTTGTTTCGTACATGAACCCTATGAATTTGTAAAGTGCTGCAGAATATGGTGGCGCTATATAAATACATTTTTGTATTATATTATTATTCTACTAAATATTTGCGAAATATCGCAAATTCGAATATGACTCATCACTACTGGTGTTCAGTGGTGGTGGTGGAGGGTGCAGTGGAGAGCAGAACCCATATGTCATCCACTCTCTTGACAGCCACACAGGACCCCCATGACACTGCCATCCACACAGTGTACCAAATGACACTGCAAGCCAAACATTCCCCACATAACACTGCCAGTCACACAGTCCCTGTATAACACTGCCAGGCAGGGGCCCAAGCCGATCACAGCACTGAATGTCAAATAATATCTGCCCCTCTGTCTTCCATTTCTCAGGACTGTGGCCAGTATGAGCTGTAAAAAGCAGTGGAGGACATCAGAGAACATCATTGACCCCCACCATGTACCCCCTCCCCCCACAAAAAACAAACAAATTGTCCCGAGACAAATCAAAAGTAGATGCTAAGATCTCTGAACCTCAAAATGGTGATATAAAATAACATATCTTGTCCTGCAAAAAAACAAGACCTCATATACTTACATAAATAGAAGAAAATATTATTACTGTCAATTAGTGATGAGCTGCAGGGGCTATATTCGAATTTGCGATATTTCCTGAATATTCTGTAGAATATTCATCATATATTCGCGAATTCGAGATTTTTTAATTGAATGCAATAAATCGGCAATGTAAAAATCGCGTAATGCGAATTCGTAATGCGAAATACAGGCATGGGTAACTTTGGCTACATTTTTCAAGCTGGTATAAGTTTCCTGAGACTGGAGAAAATAGTTGGCACGGCAGAACATTAGAATAGCTTTATATGCAGATAGAGTCAAGTGCTTCAATATATTCACGATTGCGCTAATCAGCAGTGATTAGAATATTTTTATGTGCAATTTCACATTTTAGCAGGTCTGACTACAGATTACTGATTGGTGCACTAAGTATTGTTGTGAACTTGACATTGCTTCCTTCTCATTGGTCCACAAGCAAGAAGCAGAGAGGATTCATGTGCTCAGATGGAAAAAAAAAGCCTAATATTCAAAATAACGAATATATAGCACTATATTCTAAATATTTTCGAATTCTCGAAGTGGCGATATTTGTGATAAAAATTCGCAATTCGAATATTATTGCTCAACACTACTGTCAGTGTGCGGCAAAAATTGTATTGCAACCCCTTGAGTCAGAACAATATGACAATGTGCCCCTGAGACAAAAAACTTTTTTGCTCGAGAGCATTAATGGCATTTATCATGCAGAGAAAGTTAATACAAGGCACTTACTTATGTATTGTGATCGTCCATATTGCCTCCTTTGCTGGCTGGATTCATTTTTCGACCACATTATACACGTTTCCTTTCCATGGTTACGACCACTGTGAAATCCATCAGCAACGTTCGTGCTTGCACATTATAGGAAAAAGCTCTGGTGTTCGGGACGGTGGGACTGTGGGAGTGCCTGCACCACCTCATACAGTATCTGCACTGCAGGGGTGGCTGCAACCCCTGGATATGAGCAGGGCATAATACGATGAAAAATGAATGGCTGTCTTTCCATGTGGGCATTTTTCAGTGTAAGTCACTTTCAATTAGTTTTTTTTCCACGTGGGTAATTTTCTTATGCAAATATATGTTTTTTTCATGTGTTTTTTTTTCCTGTTTACTGCTGCCAAAACAAAGATTCTTAGGGCTCATACACACAAACGTATTCTCTTTTTGCGGACCACATGCGGAGCCATTAACTTCAGTGGGTCCGCAAAAAGAACGGAAGTTACTCCGTGTCTGTTCCGTTTCTGTATCTCCGTATCTCCGTTCCGCAAAAAAATAGAACATGTCCTATTATTGTCCACATTACAGACAAGGATAGGACTGTTTTATTAGGGGCCAGCTGTTCTGTTCCGCAAAATATGGAATGCACACGGACGTCATCCGTATTTTTTGCGGACCGCAAAATACATACGGTCATGTGCTTGAGCCCTTATTTTGTTTCTCTTAATGAAAGCACTAAGCTAGTTTTCTACTGGCTATCATGGTACCACACATTTTCCTTTTTCTTAAAGGACATCTGTCAGCAGAAGTTTTAATATTTGCAAAGGACCCATTAGGAGCAATAGGGGCATTGCCATTATTCTTAGAGGGTCTGCTCTGTCTGCAACTGCCACAACCATTGGATTGACAGGGCATGGCGTGATGGTGTTTTCACTGCCTCTGGCTCTGTCAATCAAAGTGCAGAGGCATGGCAGTAGCTGAGAAAGCGGAGCCTCTAAGGCCTCTTTCACACGAGCATGTCCGGATAAGGTCCGGATGCGTTGCGGCAAACCCGCGCGAGTAGGTACCCAATTGCAGTCAGTTTTGACTGCGATTGCGTTCCGTTGTTCAGTTTTTATCGCACGGGTGCAATGTGTTCACTTCACGCATTGCACCCACGCAGAAAACTCGCCCGTGTGAAAGGGGCCTAACTGTAATGGCAATGCCCCCGTTGCTGCTAGAGGCTGATTTGCCAAACGCACATGCAACAGATGAGTCAGTTTAGCAGGTACAAATCTATAGATGCCCTTTAAGATCTCCATCTACAACAATGTAAATTTCCATGTCCGTGAGAAGTTCGTTTAAACTCTACACCAGACTTCTCTTATTAATATTTTCATTGTGCAGTTATATTTTGTTTTGTAACATTTGTGTTGGTACAACGTCTCCAAAATGGATTCAGTCATTTCTTTTAAATAATCTCTGCAAATACAGCTTGAAATTATATTAGTCTGACAGTGACTACTAGTGCTATTTTGGAGTGTGGCTTTGCTCGAGCAGACTTCCAAGTTCTCAGTGGTTTACAGCTGGAGACATAATTTCATGAAGGAGCACGCTTGGACAGCTAAACTTATATTTTTCCAGACATATAGCAGGATTCCACCATACTTCCCCATAGAAAAATGTCTGGTGATTGAACCCACAAAACCTACTAATCTTCTCAGATTGACTATTCTTAGAATTTTAGGGACAGCACATGGTCATTTACAGAAACTTGGCAGGTCTCTGGAGACACTTGTACAGCTACAACCAACCACAAAGGGAGATGATGTGGCTGGTGTATAAAGAGCTCTTATGCTCATAGAACAGCCTCTGTGAGAGAATCTGCAGAAAAACATTATAAAAATATGTTTACAAATGCTGAGGCAGGAGCACACTCAGTAATACAAGTGTTTATACTGTTACATTTTTCCTTTATTTCACTATGACACTGCAGATTTATAAAACAGCATAGCAGCATTAACATGAATATTCACAGAAATGTTCTGCTTGATCTCTTGTGTTTTTCGGTTTGCTATAACATCTTTTTATGATTGACATTCTAAATGTTCCTCTTAGCTAACAACATTGATCTGAAATGGGTTGTGCTGCCCCTATTCCTCCAATCGCTATCAGACAAACAATCAGTCATCAGACAGTTACAGTATCTCTCTTGACTAATTCAAACTTCCTGAAATTTGTTTTGTGTCCAATTTGGTGATTTTTTTCCAAAAGTTTGATTTGAGAACAAATTGATTCTGCACATATCAAAAATGCTCCAATTGCCTTAAAAATTGGTAGGTAACACCCTCTAGCAGTGATGGTCAGTTCGCAGTGTTCGCCAGTGAACACATGCGGGCTGCCATCTTTAGTAAGGTAGACTCACCCGTCCGGCGATGCACAGGTGAGCCCTTACCCGTGCCTGTGCCAGGAGCTGGTCTGAAATCAAATGCAGTCACCAGAAGCAGGCAGTTCCGAGAACAGACGCCGGGGGCCTTCATGGGGCTGTTCTCAGAACTTCCTGCTCCCGTTGACTGCATTTGATTTCAGACCCGCTCCCGGCACAGGCACGGGTAAGGGCTCACCTGTGCATCGCCGGACGGGTGAGTCTACCTCACTAAAGATGGCAGCCCGCATGTGTTCCCCCATTCTGGCTCCAAGGTCCTATCCAAAACACTGTCATCATCCTAGTCCTCAACTTCCCTGCTACTTTTATTAAACCATGCTATGTCATTGTGGGCTTCTTGTACCCTCTTCCTATTCCCTGCTTTGTATTTGCACCAAGTGCCACTGTTGCTACCAATACCCCTACTTCCACCATTGTGGAGACAAGTACCACTACTACTACTAATGGCCAAGTGGCTGGTGCTGCTACTGCAGCTACTAAATATATTCTGACTTTGGATGACAAGGCCTGGGTCTTTTGTTTTGCACCCTTCCTTTTCCAGACATTTTATTATAAGGCCTATAAATGAAAAGTCATGGCTTTCCTATAAATTCAAAGACATGGGTTTGGTACACACATAATATTAAATTCTGTAATTTAAAGACAGAGGTGCAATTAAATGTCCCTGCTCCCTCCCCTTCTACAAACACACTGCATACTGCAATTTACAATTTACTTTGGAAATAATGCTATGTTTGCATTGAAATGAACTCTGTATTTAATATCACTGGTTCAACAATTACATTTTTGTACTATGAAACCCACGTAGCAATGCAATAATTTGTCCACTAACACCAGTATAACAATGGAGTTTTTGTTGTGAAATTACTTTGAACTATGTATACATTTAATTTCACTGGTGGTAGGAATATGGCTGTCATTCGGTAAGAAAGCATACAGCTTGTCATTCTAGCCAACATGCTCAAGGATCTTGTTCTTTTTGGCTCCAACCACCACTGAGATAATTGGGTGTTATGATTGTCACCATCAACTGAGTCCCACTCTTCCTCCACCACTGACTTCTCTTCTTCTACTGGCCGCTCTTTATCACCATACTCCACTTCCTCCTGCATGGGACTTTCTTCTTGTGGGTCCCCAATAGCTTCAGGGTGGACAGCAAGATTGTTTGTGCTTGTGGTGCTCCTGCTGCTTCAACATAGGCATCTCCTTGCTTACAGCCCTAATTGGCTGATCCAATCTGTCTGTCAGCCTCTGAGCCAATCAGGGCAAGCCATCCCCTCCACTTCCTTTCTGTGTCATTTGATCCTCCATCTTCTTCCTTCCTCATGGTTTTTCCCTGCCAATATTAACAGTAAAATGGCACTGGGTGTTGTTTTTTTTTTTTGTCCAAACCAAATTGCAAAAGCTTTAGATTTGTTTAAAGACCAAATTTATGAATAGTTTATAATTAATCCAATTAGTTTAGGATCTGTTCGTTCATCCTAATGTCCAGTCTTACACAATGCATGATTTGGAGCCAGCTTAAATGTAATAGGCTATTCTATAGGTACATAAAAACACAAACATGCTGTATTTGAAATAGGACAAAACAGATCCTACTATAAAGCACTTTGCATTAAACAACCTAAAAAAATCAACATCAACCTAAAAAATAGAGGCTCCAATATCCAATCACATATATAAAAATAGTAATATTTATTATGAATGACACGTTACAGAATAAACAGGAAAATTATCTCTGTTATCTGAGTTTTTACCCTGATGTCTCTGTCAAAATAATTGAGCTTTTATATTTTGTAATGTGCAATTCATTATAAAGAGTACTATTTTTTTATACTACTGGGCATTTATTTTTTGGGTTGACATATTTGAAATAGAGAGTGTGTACTACAGGAGTGTGTACCGTTACAATGTCTACGGCGGGTAGGTAAAAACTAAAGAGAACACAGAGCTTGTACGAGCGCTGCATTCTCTTCATACAGCTAATTCTTGGGTACCCGACTGTCAGCACCACTGCCAATAAACTGATCATAGATATAGGAAAAACTGAGAAACCCTTTAAGGACCTATAACATTTTTCTCCCTTTGTGTTCCAGCGGTCATATTTTTTTAAAATTTTTTCTTCAATGTAGTTGTATGAGATGAGTTAGAAACATAGAATGTGTCGGCAGATAAGAACCATTTGGCCCATCTAGTCTGCCCAATATACTGAATACTATGGATAGCCCCCGGCCCTATCTTATATGAAGGATGGCCTTATGCCTATCCCATGCATGCTTAAACTCACTGTATTTGCCGCTACCACTTCTGCAGGAAGGCTATTCCATGCATCCACTACTCTCTCAGTAAAGTAATACTTCCTTATTACTTTTAAACCTTTGCCCCTCTAATTTAAAACTGTGTCCTCTTGTGGAAACAAAGATCTGCACGTTCAAGTACATGCTGTATTCTGGACAGCACTTTAAAGGGGTTGTCTCACTTCCACAAGTGGCTTTTATCATACAAAGATTGGTAATACAAGACACTTACTAATTTTATTTATTTATTATACACACTTATATAGCACTACTAATTCCGCAGCACTTTACAGACATTATCACCCAACTGTCCCCAATGGGGCTCACAATCTAAGGTCCCTATCAGTATGTCTTTGGAGTGTGGGAAGAAACCGGAGTACCCAGAGGAAACCCACGCAAACACGGGGAGAACATACAAACTCCATGCAGATGTTGCCCTTGGTCGGATTCGAACCTAGGACCCCAGCGCTGCAAGGCACCAGTGCTAACCACTGAGCCACCGTGCTGCCCTTGTAGTTTTTATTTAAACAGTTTTGGGGGAACAGCAATTTCAACATTGTTTTTGTGATGTATTCAGAACATGAAGTGTCAATGTCTAAATCCATGCAGGGATAGGAGGGAGGTCTGTAATCCTCCTTATCCCCCTGCACACCGACTGCAGCTTTCACTTCAAAATGTTCTAATTCAGGCCAGATCATGTCCAATAATGTGCTAGTAGCTTTAAAACAAGAGCCCTCAGAAGTGTCCCCTCCTATATCCACACAGCCCATGCGGGACCTGTAAAAGAGTACTTTCATGGTCTGCCTTAATAATTAGAGCCTTGGCTGTTCAATGGGGGATATGAAGGGAGCCTGCTGGGTAAGTGACTAAAACCATGACACTTGTGTGCCTCTGTATTTTACAGTTGTGTTCCGTTAAGCTTTTTACATTTTATTTTATCTGCATTTGTCTTGTTTTTAAACTTCACTGGAGATGCTATCCCATGTTACATCCTAGAAAAATAAATCACTTTCATGGAAGCTTCGCCCAGTGGTGCACACTTATATGAAACAGAACATAGGCTGTTTTATTATATCTGTCAGTTTAAGGTTTATCAATAAAACTAAATTACAAACATATTTTAAAAGGACTCTGTTAGAGGTTTGGACCATGCTAAACTGCTAACAGAACTAGGTAGGTGCTGGGGAAAGCAGTACAAACATACCTTTCATAGAACTTTTATTAGGAGTAGTTCTTCACCGTGACGTACCCTCTGCTCTCTTCATTGAGCTGCTTCACAGTCCCTCCCCCCATTCCTGAGAGACAGCAGTAGCATCCAACCAGAAGACCACTACAGGGGTGACTTAGAGCAGTGTTTCCCAACCAGTGTGCCTCCAGCTGTTGCAAAACTACAACTCCCAGCATGCCCGGACAGTCTTTGGTTGTGCGGGCATGCTGGGAGTTGTAGTTTTGCAACATCTGGAGGCACACTGGTTGGGAAACACTGGAGGGGAAGGCCAGTGCATATAGCCCTTCACAACTAATATCAGCCTCTAGTGAACTTACTTCCCAGAGTTTATAGTCACATTGCTCCAGATAATAAAGCCCAACAATAGGTAAGTTTTATCCTGCTCTCCCCAGCCCTATTGAGTGCTGTCAGCAGTTTAGCAAGACTGCTGACAGATTAATCTGTCAGAATAAAACTTCCTATTCTCTCTACTCAGGATGTCAAAATTTTAACAAACGGTATGTTTTTACTACTCTCCTTAGTAGTTTAAGTTTAGTATGGCTAAAACTGCTGACAGACTCCCTTTAAAGAGGACCTTTCACCACTCCTGTCCTGCCTGTTGTAATAGCTTCATGTATTCCCCATGTAATAACGATTCTGGAGCATCTATTCGTATGTCTCTATGTTGTGCCATTCCTTTATTATTTCTACTAGAAGTTATGAAAGAATTGCTATTAGCCTTCAGTAAGGGTACAGAGGGGAGGTAACCAGTTAGGGTGTGTACCTGTACAGTCTGAAAATAGCAGTGCTGATTGGATAGAGTCATTCTGTGCAGGTACACCCCCCCAACTGGTTACCACCCCTCTGTACCTCTACTGAAGGCTAATAGCAATTAATTTATAACTTCTAGTAGAAATAATAAAGGAATGGCACAACATAGAGCCATAAGAAGAGATGTTCCAGAATCGTTATTACATGGTGAATGCATGAAGCTATTAAAACAGGAATGTCAGGAGTGGTGACAGGTCCTCTTTAAGGTCATTGGGCCTCATTGCTGATGAAGAATACGACATAGAAATATATTCAATTAAATAACTAATCAGTATTTTGAATCATGAATTGTGATTATCGTTAGAAGTCTTTCTCTACTGAGGCTAAAATTCTGACGCCTCCTTATTCACTGTAATGATTCCAGAGACTTACTGGGCTGCAATAAAAAGCAGAGATTGTCAGTCCAGAAACAAACAGAATAAATCCATCATTGAAGTTTGTTGAGAAGGTACCAAGCATTTAGTGGAGTCAATATTGGACATGTTCACAATGTTTTATGGATCTGTGCCTTCCTCACATACAAGACACGTTGAGGACATTGTAAACATTTATTAGCGACAATAATGTACTGAGTACAAAGCCTCCATTGGCAGGTTTTAGACAGATTGTGCTATGCTCAGTTCTATTCTATGCTGCTACCATAAAAACAGCGGCAGGGCTTTTATTCACCAATTGATCCATGTTGAAATAAAATTGCATTCAAAGCAACAGAGTAAGTTATTTTACACTGCACCTCTAAACCAGCCTGTGTTTCAGCTAAAGAACAGCTAAATGATAAATGATTACAGCTTTACTATTGTCTTCTAGACCTTGGTGTTAATAATTAGTTTAATTAGTTTTACAATTATTATTGTATTAAATTAAGCATTCAGAAACATTGTTTTAACTTATCCTTGAATTGTATTTTAACCACTTAAGTACCAGGCATTTTTGCTTTTGCTTTTTGTTTTTTCCTTCTCACATTCCAATAACCTTTTTAAATTTTTTATTCACATAGTCATATGAGGGCTTATTTTTTGTGGAATAAGTTGTATTTTTAATGGCACCATTTAATTTACCATGTCCTGTATTGGAAAATGAGAATACTAATTATTTGTGAGGGGAAATTCCACAACTTTGACAATTTTTGTTTTGTTTTGATATTATAGCATTCCCTGTGCCCTAAAAATTGTTTTTATTCTGGGGGTCAATATTATTATGGTGATACTAAATTTGTATAGTTTTACTACTTAAAAAAATAAAAACCTTTAAAACAATCTTAATTAAGCTTTATGGAGATGAAGATTTCATTTTTCAGCACGACCTGGCACCTGCTCACAGTGCCAAAACCACTGGTAAATGGTTTACTGACCATGGTATTACTGTGCTCAATTGGCCTGCCAACTCTCCTGACCTGAACCCCATAGAGAATCTGTGGGATATTGGGAAGAGAAAGTTGAGAGACGCAAGACCCAACACTCTGGATGACCTTAAGGCCGCTATCGAAGCATCCTGGGCCTCCATAACACCTCAGCAGTGCCACAGGCTGATTGCCTCCATGCCAAGCCGCATTGAAGCAGTCATTTCTGCAAAAGGATTCCAAGTATTGAGTGCAGAACTGAACATAATTATTTGAAGGTTGACTTTTTTTGTATTATAAACACTTTTCTTTTATTGGTCGGATGACATATGCTAATTTTTTGAGATTTTTGGGTTTTCATGAGCTGTATGCCAAAATCATCAATATTAAAACAATAAAAGGCTTGAACTACTTTAGTTGTGTGTAATGAATCTAAAATATATGAAAGTCTAATGTTTATCAGTACATTACAGAAAATAATGAACTTTATCACAATAATTTTTTTTAGAAGGACCTGTGTGTATATATATATATATATTATTATTATTATTATTTATTATTTAAGCGCCATTCATTCCATAGCGCTGTACATATGATAAGGGGTGCACATACATAATACAGACAATTGCACTAATCATAAACAAAATGAGTTACAAACTGGTACAGAAGGAGAGAGGGCCCTGCCCGTGAGGGCTTACAATCTACATGGTATGGGAGAAGGACACAGTAGGTGCGGGTGAAGCAGGTCGTGGCGGTATAGAGGCAGCAGGGTCACTGGTTGTAGGCTTGTCTGAAGAGGTGGGTTTTCAGGTTTCTTTTGAAGGATTCCACTGTAGGTGAGAGTCTGATATGTTGGGGTAGCGAGTTCCAGAGTATGGGGGATGCACGGGAGAAATCCTGGAGTCTATTGTGGGAAGAGGCAATAAGAGGAGAGGAGAGAAGGAGGTCTTGTGAGGATCGGAGAGTGCGTGTGGGGGTGTATCGGGAAATTAGCTCAGAGATGTAGGGAGGGGACAGGTTATGGACGGCCTTGTATGTATTTGTAAGTACTTTGAAGTGAATTCGTTGGGCAATGGGGAGCCAGTGAAGGGATTGGCAAAAGGGAGAGGCAGAGGAATAATAGGGTGAGAGGTGGATTAGTCGGGCAGCAGAGTTGAGGATAGATTGGAGGGGTGCGAGAGTGCTAGATGGAAGGCCACAGAGGAGAATGTTGCAGTAGTCTAGGCGGGAGATAATGAGGGCATGTACAAGTATTTTCGCAGATTCAAAGTTAAGGAAAGCGCGGATGCGGGAGATGTTTTTGAGTTGGAGACGGCAGGTGGTGGAAAGGGCTTGGATGTGCGGTCGGAAGGAAAGGGCAGAATCCAAGATCACTCCAAGGCAGCTGGCTTTGTTGACTGGGGATAGTGTGCAGCCATTGATCGTGATAGATAGGTCTGTAGGGGGGGTTGAACAAGATGGGGGAAAGATTATGAATTCTGTCTTATCCATGTTAAGTTTAAGAAAGCGAGAGGCGAAGAAGGATGATATAGAAGATAGACATTGTGGGATTCTAGATAGTAAGGTGGTGATGTCTGGACCAGAGAGGTAGATTTGTGTGTCATCAGCGTAGGAGTGATACTGAAAGCCATAGGACTCTATGAGCTGTCCCAGGCCAAAAGTGTAGATAGAGAAGAGCAGGGGTCCTAGAACAGAGCCTTGCGGGACACCAACAGAGAGGGAATGAGACGAGGAGGTGGTGCGGGAGTGGGAGACGCTGAATGTCCGGTCTGTGAGGTATGATGTGATCCAGGAGAGGGCCAGGTCAGTGATGCCAAGAGATGAGAGCGTTTGCAACAGAAGGGAGTGGTCAACAGTGTCGAAGGCAGAGGACAGGTCAAGGAGAAGGAGGACAGAGTATTGTTTCTTGGTTTTGGCTGTGAGTAGGTCATTGGTGACTTTGGTAAGGGCAGTCTCGGTCGAGTGGTGGAGTCGGAAGCCAGATTGTAGGCGGTCAAAGAGGGAGCAGGAGGAAAGGTGGGAGGACAGTTCTGAATGGACATGTTGTTCAAGTAGCTTTGAGGCATACGGAAGAAGTGATATGGGGCGATAACTGGACAAGGAAGATGGGTCAAGTGAAGGTTTTTTGAGGATGGGTGTAATGGTAGCATGTTTAAAAGCAGAGGGGAAGACACCAGAGTTTAGTGATAGGTTGAAGAGATGAGTTAGGGCTGGGATAAACACTGCAGTGAGGTTAGGGATGAGGTGGGATGGGATTGGGTCAAGTGCACAGGTGGTCAGATGAGATTTGGAGAGTAGAGTGGAGAGTTTACCTTCTGTAATGGTAGAGAAGTGGGTTTTGGGAGAAGAGGACCGAGCAGTTGTGTAGAGGGTCTGTGGGGACTGTGTAGTAAAGCTTTCTCTGATGTGGACTATCTTTTGTTTGAAATATTTGGCAAAGTCCTCAGCTGAGAAGAGAGGAGAGGGTGGGGGCGCTGGGGGACGGAGAAGGGAATTAAAAGTGCTAAAAAGTTGTTTAGGGCTGTGGGACAGGGAAGATATGAGAGATGAGAAGTAAGCCTGTTTTGCATCAGCGAGTGAGGATTTGAATATGAGGAGGGATTGCTTGTATGCGGTGAAATGATCTTTAGAATGGGATTTCTTCCATTGCCGCTCAGCAGCCCTGGAAGCTTGTCTGAGTTTTTTGGTCAGGTTGGTGTGCCAGGGTTGTCTGTTGATTTTCCGGATTTTGTTGTGTGTGAGGGGGGCAACAGTGTCCAGAGCTGTACTTATTGTGGTGTTATATAGGGTGGTAGCAGCTTCTGGGTCTTGGAGGCAACAGATGGTAGAGAGTGGGAGAAGAGAGTCAGAAAGCAAGCAAAAGTCAAGCTGTTTGAGGTTCCTGCGGGGGTGTGCTAGTGTGTGGACTGGGGGAGCTGCAGAAGAGACCAATGAAGAGAAGGTGAGTAGATTGTGGTCGGATAGGGGGAGAGGCAGATTAGAAAGGTTAGATAGGGAGCAGAGGCGGGAAAAGATCAGATCCAGAGTGTGACCATCTCTGTGGGTGGGAGCTGAAGACCACTGTGATAAGCCGAAGGAGGAAGAGAGCGACAGGAGTTTAGAGGCGGCCGAGTGGCAGGTGTCAATAGGGATGTTGAAGTCACCCATGATGATAGTGGGGATGTCGGCAGAAAGAAAGTGTAGTAGCCAGGTGTTAAAGTGGTCAAGAAATATGGTGGCTGGGCCTGGGGGGCGGTAAATGACTGCTACTTGAAGGTTGGAGGGAGAGTAGATGCGAACAGAGTGTACTTCAAATGAGGTGAGCGTAATGGAGGGTGGCAGTGGAGTTGGGCTGTAGGAGCAGGTGTCTGATAGGAGAAGACCAACTCCTCCACCATGTTTGCAGCCAGGGCGGGGGGTGTGAGTGAATTGAAATCCACTATAAGAGAGTGCAGCAGGGGAGGTGGTGTCTGAGGGTGTCAGCCATGTCTCTGTGAGACCCAGAAAGGAAAGGTTTTGAGAGATGAACAGTTCATGGATGTATGACAGTTTGTTACAGACGGAGCGCGCGTTCCATAATGCTCCTGCAAGAGGAACTAAAGGCACAGGGGTCAGAGGAATGGTTATTAGGTTTAAGGGGTTGCAGAAATGTATAGAAGGAGATTTGTAGTGGGACATGGAGGTGATAATGGAGATTTGCTGAGGGGGTCCTGGATTTGGAGAGATATCACCAGCAGTAAGGAGAAGCAGAGAAAGTGTTAATAGATGAGAATAGGAGAGGGCATGAGGTGTCTGTGTGAGTTTGGGAAGGAAGTGTTTTATGTTGGCAAACAGGTTTGTGCAAGCGGTCAGATGAGAAGGTAAGATGGACGAAGAGATGAATAGTTCCTTGCTGGGTGAATGGATGTGGGGGTATTTCAGGAGGTTATGGACAAGTAGGAGGAGTACGAGGAAAAATTTAAACATTGTTTGCATTGACTATGTCTGTTAATACCTGTGGTCCCCTTCTGGTCCAATTGTGGTATAATTCAGTCTGTGCACTTAAAGAGTTGCACTTGAGAGATGTTGCATGTGGAAAGACCAAGGTCTGAAAAGACCTAAGACCTTAGATTTATACCACTCAGTGATCAATCAGGTGTGACCAAGAGGGGAGGGGGCTACATATGGCCAAATCAAGATAGCACCAGACACAGGGGTGAAATAGTCAATGTAAACAAATACTCAATAAATCCAGCAGGATAAGAGACATTAATAGTTCAATGCAATCATACCTGGAGATGAGAGAATTGGGTGATGGTCAGTAAGCAGTGATGACAAAGTGGAATCAATATCCATAATATTACATTCTGGTATAATTCAGTCTGTGCACTTAAAGAGTTGCACTTGAGAGATGTTGCATGTGGAAAGACCAAGGAGATATATATATATATTATTTTTTTTACTTTATTTTTCACACAATAACTTTTCGCCACCTTAAGGAGCTAGTATTATATTCTATATGATTCTGACACTCTGCCTGCTGAGCCATGTCTCATGCAGTTCGCCATGACAGCCCGGAGAGATTTCAGAAGGCCCAATGCTGTCACAGTAACTGATCGGATCCTTGCAATTAAGCTGTAAGGGCTCTGATCGCAAGGCAGAGGGAACCTTTCCATCCACAGTGACTCCACATCTTCAGTACTCTCACTTATATATGCCCCCCCAAAATGCCTGGGCACCTCAAATAGGTTATACTTTCCCTTCTCCCCTTGAGGGGCATTATAGGGGTTGGATATCCCCTTTAAGTCTCTGAAATCATTTCTAAGGACACTCCATCTCCCACTAGCTTTCTCATAGGTTCCAATGTGGACCACGACACTGGGTCTTTGCCAGCCCCTCCCAAGTAAACTATCAACTGACATCCTCCTCATATGCAAACCTTTCACACTTGTTTGAGTGTGTCAGATCAGGGTTAGCCTCCCTTGCAGTATTCCCTCTACCCTTCTTTCTGTTATCCAACTAGCTACCTCACTTTCCTGATCTTCCATACTACCACCCTCCCCTGCATGCACCCCATACAGTGCCTGCTCAGTGAACAGCATACTATCTACCATATTGCCAAAGTATCTCAGTGTGCTTGCAGGGGTCGAGTGGAGGGGGAACGCATGGGAATGGCGTTCCTGCACTTTTTTCATGGCAGGAACGCCGTTCCCTTTCAGCCTCAAGTCAGGAGAACACGGCTGAATCAGATTCACAGGGGGAGACGGAGCGCACTGTGCAGGGCAGGCTAAGGGAGGAGGGGCGGCTTCAGTTGAGAGGAAGCTGTCTGTGCGGTGCCACTGCCTGCGACTCCTCTCATGGCGCCCCGCCCCCTAATGACATAATGTCCTTCACTACGAGATCATTTAGAATGTCTTTTAGAAAAGTTTGTCCTGGGATTGGAACTCACGACCTCTACACATCAGAGGAAGGCATTTAACCTCACAGCCATGAAAGCTGTCTAGGTAGTTGCTTAAAAAAAAAAAAAAAAAAAAATATAAGACTTCTACTTATACCTAGTGTACTGATACCTAGTGTACAACCATACACATGACAGCTGCCCACTGTGTATGGATGTAGCAGAGCTGGGTGTGTTGGGGCAGCTGTCATGTGTATGGTTGTACACTAGGTATCAGTACACTAGGTATAAGTAGAAGTCTTATTTTTATTTTTTTTTTAAGCAGCTACCTAGACAGCTTTTATGGCTGTGAGGGTAAATGCCTTGCCTCTGATGTGTAGAGGTCATGAGTTCGAATCCCAAGGCAAACTTTTCTAAAAGTGTTTTTTTTTTTTTTATAAGACTTCTACTGATACCTAGTTTACTGATACCTAGTGTACAACCATACACATGACAGCTGCCCACTGTGTAAGGATGTAGCAGAGCTGGGTGTGTTGGGGCAGCTGTCACGTGTATGGTTGTACACTAGGTATCAGTACACTAGGTATAAGTGGAAGTCTTAGTTTTGTTTTTTTTTAAGCAACTACCTCAACAGCTTTTATGGCTGTGAGGGTAAATGCCTTGCCTGTAATGTGTAGAGGTCATGAGTTCAAATCCCAGGACAAACTTTTCTAAAAGTGTTTTTTTTTTTTTTTCCTGATACTTCTACTGATACCTAGTGTACTGATACCTAGTGTACAACCATACACATGACAGCTGCCCCAACACACCCAGCTCTGCTACATCCATACACAGTGGGCAAAGTTACCTACAGTAGAAGTCTTATATTTTTTTTTTTTAAAGTAACAAGCTAGACAGCTTTCATAGCTGTGAGGGCATATGCCTTACTTCTGCTGTGTAGAGGTCATGAGATCGAATCCCAGGACAAACTTTTCTAAAAGTGTTATTTTTTTTATTTATTTTTTTAGTCCGCAGCGGCACAAATTACAGCATGCTAGATTTTCTGTGCTTTTTTATTTTTTGGAGGGGGGGGGGGGGTTGCAGTGGATCTTGGGTGAGTTCCCACACTTTTTTTCCCAGGACTTGACCCCTGTGTGCTTGTGCTTGTTTAGATACAGGATCTGCGATTCCAAATGTGCAATTTGCTCACATTTTGCACACAAATATACACCCTTGAACAGCTGTTCCAGGACTGCATACATTAGAAAAGTTGTGCACTGGACTGCCTTGTCAATAATGGAGCACGTACTTGCTAATGGGGATTACACAAAA